>NC_141908.1:60725000-61350000 GCF_057802395.1 Ceratotherium simum simum
AAATTATCCTTTATTTTATCTTTTAATTTAAAATGCCACTTTTATCATATATCTAATTTTCATGTTTATTTGGCTCGGTCTCTCTTCTACTCCATTGAGTTTTCTTGCACCAATACCACACTGGTTTAGTTAATGCAGCTTTAGTATGCTTAAACATTGGGTAATACCTGCCTTCCCTTGGTGTGTTTCCCTTCCCTGCAAAGTTTTTCTTCAATACACATGCATCTTTATTCTTCTGCAAAAATTTATTCTTTTACATAATCATTTTACCAAATATAAAATTCCTATTGATTTGAGAAAAGGATTATTAAGGATAATAGGATCCATGTTTCTCATGATTGGAGAAGGAAATTCCACATATGGAAGAGGGAAAAGACTAGAATATATCCTGTGGTGTTGCATAGAAGTTGGAAGTACTGGTATGAACGATAGGTTATGTATATAATAGATATAATCCTAACTATTTATATTGAGAAAGCCGAGAAGCAACGAGACACCAGTAGCAATTAGTACACCTAGCACCTAATTTTGGTTTCTACATACCATTCACTACTAAAAGAAATCAACGTTCCTTATAAAATAAGCTGAATCTAGGGCTGGAGAAGGAAAGTATAAGATGAACCTGTAAACTTGAGCTAGAAAGTAAGGAAGTATTCAAAGAATGATGGAGACATATCAAAGAAACACAGGAACCAGCTTGAAGAGGCTCCATTGATCAAATATGGGACAATGTGAACATCAAGTTAAATAATGATGGTAATATATTGTCACCCATTGAATGAAATAAGAATCCCTGAATTATTACCTATATAAATAAATGACTATATAAATTGGAAAGAAAGCTCTTCCTTACAGTAAAATGCCAACTAATAAATACCAAAGGAATGATGGAGCTAGAAAATCAATGGATATTAAAACTAGGGGGTGAAAGTTTAATGAAGAAGAAACAAGATATTGATAGGGACTGCATTGAATCTAGATGTCTTTGTGTAGTGTGGACATTTTAACAATATTAAGTCTTCCAATCTTTAAACATAGAATGTCTTTCCATTTATTCATGTCATTTAATTTCTTTCATCAATGCCCAATGGCATTTTTCACAGAAATAGGAAAAAAAAATCCCAAAATTTATGTTGAACCACAAAAAACTTGAATAGCCAAAGCAATCTTAAGAACAAAACTGGAGATATCACACTTCCTGATTTCAAAATATCTTACAAAGCTACAGTAATTAAAACAGTATTGTCCTGGCATAAAGACAGACATATAGATCAATGGAACAATCTAGAGAGTCCAAAAATAAACCTACGCATATACAGTCAACTGATCTTTGACAAGGGTGCCAAAAATACACAGTGGGAAAAGGATAGTCTTTTCAATAAATGGTATTAGGAAAACTGGATATCTACACGCAAAAGAATGAAATTGGATCCTTATCTTACACCATACACAAAAATCAACTCAAAATAGATTAAAGATTTAAACGTAAGACCTAAAATTGTAAAACTTCTAGATGAAAATATAGGGAAAAATCTCTTTGACATTGATCTTGACAATGATTTCTTGGATATGACATCAAAAGTATAGGCAACAAAAGAAAAAATAAACAATTTGGACTACATCAAATTAAAAAGCTTCTGCACAGCACAGGAAACAATCAATGAAATGAAAGGCAAACTAAGAAATGAGAGAAAATATTTGCAAATCATGTCTCTGATAAGGAGTTAATCTCCAAAATATATAAGGAACTCCTTTAACCCAGTAGCAAAACACAAATAGCCTGATTAAAAAATGGACAAAAGACTGAACAGACATTTCTCCAAAGAAGACATACAAATAGCCAATAGATATATGAAAGAGACATCACTAATCATCAGGGAAATGCAAATCAAAACCAGAATGAGACATCATTTCATACTTGTAAGGATGGCTATTATCAAAAAAAAAAAAAAAAACCCAAAAGATAGCTAGTGTTGGTGCATTATGTGAAGAAACTGGAATTCTTGTGTGCTGCTGGTAGGAATATAAAATGGTGCAGCCATTATGGAAAACTGTATGGAAGTTCCTCAAAAAATTAAAAATAGAACTACCATATGATCCAGCAATCCTGCTTCTGGGTATATATCCAAAATCATTGAAATCAGGATCTCGAAGCAATATCTGCACTCCCATGTTCATTGCAGCATTATTCACAGTAGCCAAGACATGGAAACAACCTAAATATCCATTGACAAATGAATGGATAAAGAAAATGTGGTAAACATATACTGAAATATTATTCAGCCTTTAAAAAAGAAGGAAACCCTGCCATACGCAACAACATGGATGAATCTGAAGGACATTATGCAAAGTGAAATAAACCAGTCACAGAAGGACAAATACTGCATGATTCCTCTTATAGGAGATATCTGAAATAGTCAAACTCATAGAATCAGAGAGTATAATGGTGGTTGCCAGGGGCTGGAGGGAATGAGGAATGAGAAGTTGTTGTCAATTATACAAGATGAATAAGTTTCAGTTTTAAATAAGTATCAAAATAAGTATCAAAACTTCATGATACCATTTTTCAGAAGCAAGGTTAAAAACTTCAGGAGAAGGACATCTGTTTATTGTTTACATTCACAGTGATTTAAAGACAAAACAATCAGTAACAAATAAAATTAGTAATCTATGATCCTGGCTGAGTTTTAAGGCCAACCAAAGTGTTTTCCCTTCACAGAGGTTTCCCTCAGCTCTTCAAGTAGAAATAATCTTCCAACTCTTAATTCACATACCATTGTTTCTCTAACTTTCCTGGGACATAAAAAACCTTCTCTCTTGGATAATAATTATTTATATACACATTATCTCTGACAACGGACTAAATAAAACTCTTTAAAGGTAGAATTCCCATTTGCTTAAAATCTTTCAATGGCTTCCAGATGAACCCAAGATGGTCAAATTCTTTAATATTATATAAAATTATATATTATATAATATTATATCTAAATTTCATATATCACATATATTATATATTCTATATATATATATCTCAAAATCTCCCCACCTACTCATCCACTATGTAGACATACATTCCAGGCTGCTGCCATATTGGATTACTTTCAGTTTATCTAGATCATTATGTTCTCTCTCAAGAAGTTTACAGTTTCTTTTTTTTTTTTTTTTTTTAATTTATTTATTTTTCCCCTAAAGTCCCAAGCGATAGTTGTAAGTCACAGATGCACATTCTTCTAGTTGCTGTATGTGGGACGCGGCCTCAGCATGGCCGGAGAAGCAGTGCGTCTGTGCGCGCCCGGGATCCGAACCCGGGCAGCCTGCATCGGAGCGCACGCACTTAACCGCTAAGCCACGGGGCCGGCCCAATTTACAGTTTCTAAGTTTCTCTGCATAGAATATACTTCCCTCAAATTCTTCCCCCAGCCATTTCCTGCTTACTTTCAACCCTCAGTGTAGATAACTCTTGCTTCTGGATGCCTTCCCTGATAATCAAATCTGAGAAAAATGTCTCTTCACTGGCTGTTGAGCATTCTTACTTCCACTTCTAAGGCCTCTACAGCATAACTGCAACAGCTCTTTTACTTCTTTTGGTCCACCAGTAACTGTAACTTTCCTGTCTTATTTTGTGTTGAGGAAATGACTCATCTTTGTATTCCATATATTTCTTTAACACTGCCTTGCATAAAGTAGGTTGCCAATGACTAAATGCATATTCTATATCATACTTTTGCAAAATGCAACCTACACATTTTGAGTTTGGGGAGAAATCTACCTATTTCCTTGTTCTGTCTACCCAGAAGGCCTGCACATAATGACAGATCTGTAGAAATGGGCATACCTAGCACCAATATCTTGGCTTCTATATGCCATTCTCTACTAAAAGAAATTTATCTATCTATCTACACCTATTTATTTATCTACCTAAAATTTATTTATCTACATCTATTTATATACATGCATGTGTATATAATTGTATAACTATTTGTTTCCTAGAGAATGTCTTCAGTACTTAATTCAGTACTCTTAGTCTCCTTTTTGAATAGAACAAGGAAAAAAGAGTATAAAATATCGCTAACCCTTTGGGGTTTAATATGCTAAAACAGTCCTGAGATACACAAGTTAAACTTGGCATACTTTAGATCTGGGCCAAAAATTGTTTTTATTGGCAGTAGAAAATGGAATTTTAGACTATGTTGGGCCATACTACAATTGTGTTTGGAAATGCATGATGTGATTGTTGAGCGTTCAGTGCAATTAAATGAGTTTATGCGTGTTGGAAAGTGATTGATTGTATGTTTCTCAGCACTTAATGGCTAATGCAGACAAAAAGCAATAGAGTTTAACTTCTTAAGACCATTTACTGAAGATATAGAAATATAAATATTTGCAAAAGACAATGAGGAAATATACAGGAACTTCCTTCTAAACATAAATATTAAGATCACAACAGGGTTGATAGAATGGCCTAAAGTCAGCTTTTTATTGGTTTAAAAACAACAGTAAAACAAATCAGAGTAAATAGTTTATGCCTTGAGCTATCTCCTCAAAATAAACATTCCATTTCCCATCTGACATAGAATCATTGTTTTGCTTCTAAGCAGGATTGTTTTTTCTAGGGTCCATGAATGTTGGTGATTCTCTTCAGAGAATTGAAACCTATAAATATTGTTTTAGGGAGCTGATCTGGGAGTTTAAAGGAAAATATTTTATGCCAATAAAAATCAAATTAGCTTCCATGTGAAAGCTATACAAAAGAGAAAAATCCATAGCACAAGAATATATTTCAACTGTTTAGGCAATATTAAGAACTGAAATATTGTATAGGTTTTAATACCATTACTTAGATCACTTTCTGCTTGGGGCAATAACAATTTAAACATTTCCTGTTTCATTCTTGCCCAATATTGTTGTTTTTTCCATTATTGCAGCTCAAAAATACTTGGGCTGTTTTAAAGATTAGTGTATTGGCATAAAACTGCACATGTCTCCTAAGAGTATTTTCTTTAACCCTCAATCGTGACTTGATATTTTAAAATTTTCAATATGGTCAAGGGCCTTTAGCATCAAAACAAAATTTCATCAAGCCTTATTAGGCAATTAGTCATGATAGAAATGATAGCATGCTGATCCATGAATATTCAGTATTTATCACTATTTAAAATGCTAATGTACAAGATAAAAGTACAAGCATGATCCTACTTAAAATGCTAATACACAAGATAAAAGTTAAAGTACGTTTTTCAATTCTTTTCAATTTAAATGGTAGTCATGGCATCATGTTTACACCATCTCAGCTTTTATTATTATACTAATATTTTAAATATAATAGCCAAAAAAATTAATTAAAAAGTAAAGTGGTTAGCAGTGGTTTCTCAGGAATATCTTATGGTATCTTCAATGTTGACTAGATGAAAAGTATGTGCAGTTACCAAACCTCCTGCCTGGAAAAGACCGCAGACCACTCGGCTCTGTTACACTAGCCAGGGTAACAGTGAAGCAAAAACTGTCACAAGGTTCAGTTAACATAGGACAAGGATAAATTTATCTTAGCATTGGTCACATGAAGGCATGCCATTTGCCACAAGTAAAATCAGGTCAGAGGGTGGAAAGAAACGTGATTGCCATTAAACATTTGTTAAATTAAGTACAGTCTCCTGGTTTGGTTAGGAGTTGTTACTACAACATATCTCAACTGAGACTGATAATTCTGTCTGAAATGTCAAATTTAAGAACCAACAACAGATATCCATTTACTATAAAGCAAAGAGTAATTATTCAGATTGACAATTTGCTTTGTAAATGGAAATGTAAGGAGAAAAAAATAATTCACAAATATACTAGTTTTGTGGTTTGGTTACTAACTCATCTACATCACACATGTAAAATGTTAAGTTAAAATGATTAAATATTACTGTTATGTGCCTTTGAATGACACCTTCTCTGATATAGAGTAAAGAGCATCACATTTCTGAAATGGCCCACTTTGGTTAGAATCCCTGCTCCTCCTCTAACAAGGTGTGTGATCTTTGGAAAGTTATTTAAAATGTTTTAGCTTCAATTTTCTCATCTGCAAGGAAGGGCTGATAGTTGTGACCACCTCATAGGATTTTTGTATTTTTTAAATGAGATAACATATATGGAACACTTAGATAAATGCCTGATACATGGTAAATGCACAAAATGTTTTGTTTTTTATTTTAATCTATTCATAAAACTCTGGAATTACACTTGCAATTTGATTAGGTTAAGAAAGACAATCATTGGAAAAGATGCGTACCTTGAAGATTTTTCATTATATCACAGTTCCTAAATGGTGAATGAGTCATGATTTTCATATGTGTGTGTGTGTATGTGTGCCCCTCTCCCCTTCCCATGTTAAGATGGTATATAAGCTCTCAAATCTCACTGCTTATTCACTTTTTTCCTGTGAGCCTCTGTGCAAGTAATATCAGAAGGCAGTAAATTTATATACATTTTCTCCTGTTAACCTACCTGTTGTCAGTTTATTTTATAGACCCAGCTATTGAACCTAGAAGAGTAGAAGGCAAGTCTTTCCTCCCCTACAATACATGTACATACATACTCTTTGTTCATATTTTATATATCGCTTTTTTTACAAAGTACCTCCCCTTCATAAATTTTAGTGTTGCTCATTACTAAATATTCCTAGATAATGTTACACTTAGTTTTCATGTCCTAATATCTCGTGTCACCTATGAGTAATAATTTCTGAGTGAAAGAGGGACATGGCCATCTAAGGAGACTATATTAGAATCAGCTGGGACCTTTTACAGATTAAAGATGTACACCTGAACCCCTACTTCTTCCCACCAAATTCCAATACCTCTTACCAACCCTTCCTACCACCAGTTTCGTTCATAAAGAGCTTTCTTTGCTGATGGGAGTACATACCACAATTAGAGGGGAATAGAAGAAATATGCTGGAAAATACCACCAAATAAAGGTCCTCACACCCCCCAGCAGGGATGATAACTTGTGCAGACTTGGAGACTAAAGGAGCCATTCTGTGAGGCATCCAAGCCTACACTGTAAGGTCCAGCTCAAAGTCCATCTATTCAATGATGATTTTCTGGTGTCCCCTACTCCCTCTCCAAAAAACCACAAACCTTACCTACACTTTCTTATGGAATGACTTACTCTCTACTATGTGTTGTAGCTTCTTATGGCCATGACATCTTTCTCTACTAGGTTTTGTGTGCATTGTAGATAACAAGCAGTTGATGACTAGATGGATGAACAAACGAATGAATATCAAATATCACCCTTCGAATAGTGTCTAACCTGCTTAGACAACCTTGCGCTTCAGAGCTCTGTCCATATTCCATCATAAGGATGTTTGCTGATGAGCATCAATATTGGGGAACTTTTTGACATTATGGAGCTAGAAGACAAGCTTTTCTTGGAGCTCTGGCTTTGTCTCCTTGGCCATGAAGCTCTTGCTCCATGGCCCTGAGAGTAACTGCTGTCTTCCTGAACCCCAGGCATGCCATCTGACTCAAAACTGCATTTTAGCATTTCAGCACTACATTATCAACTCAGTGAATCTTCTAATTATGCAAATACTTGGCTTTCCTAACATTTCAAGCTCCTAACACTTGTGCTTGGCACATTGGACATGCTCAGTAACTTTTTATTTTCTTCCTTCTTTCCTATTTTACAGAGCATATATTTCAAACAAAACTTTAAAAACCACATGATTTGCTTAATCTTATCATTTAGATTGTTTTTAAATTTCATATTAAAAGCAGACTTTAAAGACAGGGGATTTAGAGTTACTTTTGAATTATTCTTTTCAGCTTACGAGTTTCCCTTTTTGAAGTCTGATTTCCAGGTACTCTGAAACTCCAGAATTGTAAAGCATATGTGAATTTTTTGGACCCAGCAAAAATTATGGGCCATTCTGCTGTGAAAATTGTAAAGAATCTCAGATACTTAGAACTGAAAGAAAAAACTTCAAAGGCATTCCAGAACAGCTCTCTGTTCTTTCCACATTACATCCAAAAAAACTACTACCCACTGCTAATGACTGTGCATTCCAGCCAGTTTTCATCTACAAACAAATGTATTCACTTACAGTTCCTTTCAGCATTGCTCTAAGTTTAATGTAGTATGGTTTAGTGGCTGAAGTCTAAATGATTTTTTTATTTAAAGGCTGTACCCACTACAGAGTTGTCACATCTCCTCTGATTCTATTCGATGGTAAGTACAAATATGAATTATTGTGTCAGTGTGGAAAGGTACTATAGAGATCAACTAGTTCAGACCTGTATTTTCCCCTGGGGAAGATGAGGCCACAAGACATACTAAAGCAATGTCCTTGTCTTTTATTCCACAAATTTGAAGTTAATTCATCTCTTTGTTTTCAAATATAATTTTAAATTTAAAATAAATAACTTTTGGAGGTTGACAGAATTGTACTATCTACAGAAGCACACAATGCACACACACCAGGAATCCTTCAAGATCTTCTTCAGATACTAGTTTTATCAGGCCTCGCAATAAGCCAGTGAATGAAAGGTATCCCAAAATGACAACATACCCAAATGTGAGTGTCTGCCAAATATGTAGACCAAGCCGGGAAAAAAAATATACAAAAAAAAAAAGAAAGAAAATGAAAAGATCATTAACTTAGCTATTCCGAAAAAAAAAAAAGTGAAACCTCAATGAAAAATTTATTCAACACCATTAACAATGAAAAGAATGGAGAAAAAAACTCTCCTTCCCCTCATTAGCTCTATACTACTCTTTTCAGTAAAGGAAAGTCTTTGAAGTTTAAATATTGTCAACAGCAATTAAAGTTGAAAGGAGAAAGTGTGTCTATCCAATTTTTATTCCATACAGGTTCGTTTTCCACATTCACTGAGAGGCACTCAACCTTCACTCTTTAGCATTTTCATCTTTATTTCTATTACCAAACAGAATCATAAAGTGCAAACATTCACAAAATTTGATGTGAAAAAGACCTGGGTTTGAATACTGGTTTTGCCACTTACCAGCTATTTGACCTTGGATAATTCTCTTATCTCTATGTGTCAGTTTCCATATTTGTAAAGTGATTTGAGAAAAATAACTACTTCGTAGGATTGCCCTAATAATTAAATGGTATCAGTAGATTTTTACAACTCCATAGTGTGTGACATGTAAATTTAAAAAAATGTTTAGACTTCAGTCATTATCCCAGACTAAATAAAACCAATTTATATAATCCATGTAAAGCATTTATAATGCTGACTACCACATAAAACATGTTAGCCAAAATTATTTTTACCTCATAGGGTTGTTATTAAGATTAAATGAGATAATATAAACACAGTGGTATAAACTTCTGAGCACGGTGGCTGGCACACAGTAAGAGGTCAATAAATATCGGCTTTTTTATCATCATTATTACTATCGTTGGCATTATCCTTAATTTCTACTACTGCCAACTGCCTTCTCTTTTTCTTCCCCCCCAAAGGAAATAAAAACATCCTCAAGCAAATATCACGTCTTCAAAAGACTATGGCACCCACAAAAATTTACTAAACTAGAGAGAATGATGGAATGAACAAAGAAAAAAATTAGAACAAATCGGGACATAAAGTGCCAAATTGAGCAGAAAGTTTGCAGCTGGAGAAAGGAGCTATAAAATCTTCCTTGAGTGAAATTCAGGACTGGCCAATTTGTGCCTCCACCTCAGTTCCTGTGCCTCTATTAGCCTAAGGGCCAAAAGCTAAGCAGTTACCCATGAAAGTGAATTTATTGGCTCACGGCAGGAAACAATATACCAATGACACTGAGCTAGCTCTCAAAAATATTTTTTTAAATAAAATAAACATTACTAGGGAAATAATCCCCTGCAGTTTGATGAAATCAAGAACTGGTTAAGATCAAATCAGCCTCATTCCTTTTAATGCAATTGTTTTGTTTTTCAAATTTCCAAGGAGCCATGCTTTGGAAATTATAATTTATTCATCAGAGAGATGTTACATTAACAGTACAGTATGTGAATTCCTAGCTTTTCACTATGTATGAAAAAGATGCAAAGCACAAAAAATAAGAATAGCTTACATTTGTAAAAAGTTACCTATCTTGACTACAAAAGAAGAAAAAAAATAGATATCTACAGCTGGCACTGTTTGGTGTACCAGTTTCTGAAAACAGTAGAGAATGTCAAAAGTACATGAATCACCATATGCAAGTGCTTTTCCTCTGACAAATTTAATTTACAAATAATTTAAGCCTGTATTCTGAAATTCCCATTGAAGTTAATGAAGGTTGGGTTCCTAATCACATTCAAATGACCAAAGCTATAGAAATATGTACTTGAAAGATATTTTTCTCTTTATATAAATATATGGTAATATATTAGCATATACATAGATATGTGAAAAGGTGTAAATATACACTTTTCCCAAATATATTTCTGTTATTAACTGGTACCATCAGAGAATTACTGAATTGTTTAAGTAGCTGAGGCTTAATTCTTTAAGCTTTTTAAAAATGTTTAACCATTTTTTATAAAAATCATTCTGAAATGTATTCTACACTCCTGACCCTACACAAGGAGTCATCATTCAGCAGGGATTCTCCTCCTCTTTCAAGCTGTGATCAGGGACTTGAGGCCACATGTCAGTGTAAACTTGCACAGTGCACAACCTATCCTCTAGCTGCTTAAACTCTTGATGGTACAAAGAACATGGAAAGAGAACAAGAATAACCTGGTGATACTCACAGTAGTGCAGTGCTGCTGTCTCCACTGCCAGCTTAGAGCTGCCTCCCTTTTTTACCACAGGCAGAATATTTACTCTCTCCTGCCGTCTGCATGCTTTGTCTTCCTTATTATTTATTTCTGCTCTGTACTGCTCTCTTTCAAGTATCTCTCCTTTCTTTCATTCAACATTCAGTGCCAACTGTGAGCTAGAACCTTTGTTGGGCACTGGTTATATAGCAGTAAATAAGACAAACGCATTCTCCTGCCCTTACAAAGATTAAATTCCTGCCTCTTTTACTTAGGTCTTTGAGGCATTCTTTTTCCCCATGATTCTCGAGCTTACCCTCCAACAACTTTGATTCTATGGTCAACACCAATCAGCAACAAAATCTCTTTTCTGCTGGGTGAACCAAGCCATTGTATTTTCCTGGAATAGAATATTAAAATGAGACACTTCCCATCTCAGTTTCTACTGAGGCCCCAAGCAAAAGAGGTGACAACTTGTCTCATGTTTGGAAGTGAGTTGCAGTCCCATCAAAGCAGGACTTGCAAAGGAAGAGTTCAAGGGCCAATTTGTGACCCAAAGCTCCTCACCCTGTTCTGCATAACAGGGATCACGCGGCCAGAGGGACCGTAAGTAACTAGAACAGACTTTTGATGAGCTGAGTCCTCCACGCCCACCTTCCTTCCATGGGGAAGAAGGGGCAGCAGTGCTTTTCCCTCTCCTGTAAATTAGGGAGAGGGGCTTTAGTGGGACCACTTGGAAAGATTGCTGGGCATCTTCTGTTGTGGACACCATGGCCTGACATGACTCCCCCATGAGAGATCTACAGGGCAAAAGACTTCCAGACACCAGAGCACAGAGAGATTGCTACACTAGGGGAAGCCAACACTGTCTGGATTGTTGATAGGGAAGGATTCATGCAGGTTCCCCAGAGACTAAATGCAAGGCCTGGAAGAGAATGGGCTACTTTGCAATCGTCTTAGATTCTGCCAAAGAGAGCCCCCTAGAAGCGTGGAAAGGCCTCAGCAGCAAGAAGGTGGAGGACCTCTTAATCCCTAGGGGCTGCAGGAGCAGTCTCTGGCCAGTGGAGACTTACTCAATCCATTGCACTGAGGCAGGACTGAATAAGCCTCACGTGGGCTGCATCAGAGTCTGCCACAGCCCCACAGTGTCAGTGCTTGATCACAATGGCAGAACCAGGACAAAAAAGCAATATCTTACTGCCCTTATCTTCTCCCTCTCACCAACCTTCAATCCCATAGAACTCGAAGCATCCCTGTGACTGAGGGTGGAGTTAGAAGTACTACCTAGAAAAAAGTACAGAAGGTGACTACATACCCACCTCCTTTCCTGCCATGGGCACTCCACACAAACAGAGCCAAGCTGGGAGAGTGGGAAAACATTCACTTTAAATGAAGATGGACACTTCGATTACTACACTGAACTGTGCATGTCATTACTGAGTGTTTTTTTGGTGACCACTATGAGTGGCCAGGTGTGAGATAATAGAAAATATGTGTATTGGTCTCTGCCCCCGGTTTCTGGCACAGAGCTCCTGAAACCATTGTAAATTCCCAAGTGATAAGAGCACGAGGAGCATCTTTTGTTCTAGTGAGGCAACTTTGGGTGGCCTCTTGGGGTGGGGGCTGGTCATTAGAAAGACCAAGCCATGATTAGAAGCTTAGAATTTTCAGTCTCATCCTTCTTCCTCCAGAGAGAGGAGAGAGGTTGGAAATGGAGTTAATAATTGATCATGCCTATGTGAGGAAGCCTTCATAAAATCCCCGTAGTATGGGGTTCAGAAAGCTTCCAGGTTGGTGAACACATCTATGAACCAGGAGGGTGATGCACCCCAACTCCACAGGGACAGAAGCTCTTGCACTTGGAGCTGTCCCAGATCTCGCCCTATATATCTCTTCATCTGGCCGTAAATCTGTATCCTTTATCATATTCTTTAATAAACTGGTAAACATAAGTAACTGTTTTCCTGAGTTCCGTGAGTTGCTCTAGCAAATTAATTGATACAAAGAGAGAGTTGTGGGAACCTCTGATTTACAGCTGATCTGTCAGAAGCACAGGTGACAACTCAGACCAGGAGATTGGCATCTGAAGGAAGGTTGGGGGGCGGGGGGGCAGTCTTGAGGGACTGAGCCCTTGACCTTTGGGATCTGACGCTATCTCCAGGTAGATAGTGCCAGAATTGAGTTAAATTGCGGGACATCTGGCTGGTGTCTCAGAATTGCTTGATGTGGGAAAAAACACCCACATACCTGGTGGCAGAAGTGTTGTGAGTGTGGTAGCAGTGTGAGTAAAGGAGAAACACAGGAGGAGCACTGAGGTTTTCCTCAACACACCAGACAAAACTTAGTTACTGCTGAAGTTTTTATCTGAGGGTCAAGAAAGAATTAGCCTCCTGAAAGAGGCAACAAATAAAAATAATAAAGTAGATTTCCTATTATAGCCAGACATCTTGCCTGTTCAACATATAAAGTATAATTTAAATCTTCAGAGTTTTGGCTGTTTTTGCTCTTCTACTTTTTTCTTTTTTTTAGCATTGTTCACTAATCAAAGTATTTTTTTTCTTGCCAGAGATATCTACTTTTTTTCCATTTAATCATATTACAAAATATTTCCTTTATTAACCAGTAGTAGAAAATTGGATTAGGAATCTCTGAAACCTTGGATTCTGATCTAGGCACCATCCCTCTCATGTGAATGTGGGCATGTTACTTCTTTAAACCTCAGTTTTCTCATCTATAAAATGAAGGTAATAATCTCTCTCTATTTCATGGGATAGTTATGAGGATTAAAAGAGATAACAAATGTGAGATTACTTGTAAACCCAGAAGTGTTATATGTATATGAGCTATTCTATGCATGTTTTTATGTCTATATATATTTAAATGTGTTACAAGCACAATTTTACACCCAGAATCTTGTGCTTATAATTAGTTTTTCTCATTAGAAATCACTGCATGACGGAAGCATTTATTCTTTGAATTTAAAAAGAAGCCTTCACAGAAAATGAAATTAAAAAAAGAGGGAAGAGCATATTCTAGACATCAAATTCTATTTTCTAGTCAAAATGTTTCCTTGTAACATAATTAGGCCAAATCCAGCCTTTAGTTAGTTAAGATAGAATCTGAAAATTCAGTGTATGCTTAAACTATGCTAAAAATTGTGTGTGCGTTTATATGCAAAATTGAATCAGTTTCTGTGCTCAGATAAATGTAAACAGGTTATCTCCTACACAAATGTCTGGTGAGGAATTTGAAATTCTTATGGAATGAGAGGCAATTTTTCATATTGTAGGACTGCTAGAACGTCAGGCCCTCATAGACTAAATGCCTGCAGTGTCCCTTAGTCACTGGGACAAGCAAAAACATCTCCCAATATTTTCAAACATTTCCTAACAGTCAGTATTACTGCCTTTGAGAACCAGTTAACCCGAACTGAGTAGGTTGGTAGATATTCTCTTTCTTTTTAGGATACACATATATAAGTAGGGGAGGTCCGCTCAAATTCAGGCAATGATTCCACCTTCCCTGGCAGAGGAGCAACATTCACTGGTCAAGACAATATCAGGAAGTTTTCTACCTTGCTGGACTATTTTTGCAACAAAATTCCAAACTCTAAAAGATTCCTAAGTATCAGTTGGTGTCATCTAGTAATCTCATTTTATTTACCTTGTCATGAAATTACCTGCATATAATAAAGTCATATTTCTCAGTTAACATACATATTAAGCACTTAATTAAACAAATACAAAACTGTAAATAAGCAAGATTGTCTTGAGTCATATGCCTGCAGACAATTTAATTGCATTTAAACAAAAAAGACTAGATAATAATCTCAGGAAAATTCAAGTTTGTAGATGGTATTCAAGCATGCTATAAATAAACCCAGATTCTTCAAGGTGACTGCCAACTCTTTCTGAAAGTCTCTAGTTCTATCAAAAGCTCCGAATGGACAGCCTAAGGCCAAAGTAGATTAGCGCTAGTGAGTGGTTTTGGTGGAAATGAGGCAAATGATGTGACAACTAGCAAACCTCAAAATAGAAAGTTTTCATTCTTATTTAAGTAAAGTATCTTAAATGAAAACATGTACTTTACTAGCAGTACTAAACAGTAATAACTCTAGGAAGTACTTTGGATGTATATATTGTTTTTCTTACTGTGTGAAGGACCTTCCTTTCACTTGAGATAACTGGATAAAGAAATAGCTATGAGAGAGGGGAGGAATTTCAAATGGTTACAAACAGGAGAATAGGTTTGGTTTAATGAAGGGATAAAACACTGAGCATTAAAAATGTAATCACTTCTACTTAAGAAATTTATTTATGTCTTGTGTTGGGCAAAGTAAAATTTAGGCTCTGTTAGCCAAAACTCCCATGTTTCTCTATTGATAAAGGAAACGCTCATCTATAAGGCACCAATGTTAGAAAATGTACACAACCCAGGAATACATGACAATGAGATATTTATTTAAAAAAAAAAAAGTAGTTATAGCAAATAGCTTGCATGAAAACCTCAGGAGGATTCAGTTCATCTCATCTTGGGATAATGTGGAATAACAGTGGGAAAAAACCAGAAAAGATCATTAATCGAAAATGAAAAGTCTTCCTCGAATTGAAGACTTTGGCCCTAATTCCCAGTTAGAGACCAGCTTCTCAAGAAAGGCTTTCACAGCTAAAGATAGCAATGTCTTTATTCCCTCGTTTAGTCAACCAAATTTTATTCAGTGCCTACTCTGTGTCAGGCACCACTCTGTCCCTTTGGAATAAAGCAGTGAAAAAGCTTGGAAAATCCCTACATTCATGGAGCTTCCATTCTAGGAAGAGAATAATCCAGTAAGCAAAGATGACAGGTATACTAAGAACAGTAAGAATAATCAAGCAGGGGCCAGCCCAGTGGCGCAAGTGGTTAAGTGCGTGCGCTCCGCTGTGGGGGCCTGGGGTTTGCCGGTTCAAATCCCGGGCATGCACTGACACACCGCTTGTCAGGCCATGCTGTGGCAGCATCCCATATAAAGTGGAGGAAGATGGACATGGATGTTAGCCCAGGGCCAGTCTTCCTCAGCAAAAAGAGGAGGATTGGCAGATGTTAGCTCAGGGCCGCTCTTCCTCACACACACAAAAAAAGAATAAACAAGCGACACATGGGAATAGAGAGTGATGGGGGTAGTCTTATTATTATTATTTTTTTGAGTAAGATTGGCCCTGAGCTAACCTTTGTTGCCAATCTTCCTCTTTTTTTCTTTTTTCTCCCCAAAGCGTCCAGTACATAGTTGTATACCCTAGTTGTAGGTCCTTCCAGTTCTTCTATGTGGGATGCCACCTCAGCACGGTTTGATGAGTGATGAGCAGGTCCGCTCCCAGGATCTGAACCAGTGAACCCTGGGCTGCCAAAGCAGAACACGCAAACCTAACCTCTATGCCACCAGGCCACCCCCAGGGTAATCTTTTGTATCTGGTATTAATCTTCACAATAACACTCTCAAGCCAGTAAAGAGGGTTCAACTGAGTCTTATATTAAAATGAGAAAACTAAGGCTCAGAGAGAATAACAGGAAGTAGCAGATCCAGGACTAAGTCTTGGAATTCCCAACTCAGTCTTGTAGTCATTCTATTATGCCATCCGACTCCGATGAGGAGAAATTATGATTGTTTGAAGAGCTTTTCTTAAAAAAGTAAAATGTGGGGGAAGCCAGAACTGATGTGTAGACAACTGCTTTTTAAAAACACTAGAGAGCAAAAACAACCAAGCCAACATAAATTCACACTAATTAAAATGATGCTAAGTGCTCTCATTATTGCATTGATAACTGTGTCAGTCCACTCTTTGCTTCATTAGTGGTCCAACTTCTGAGTTATCGTCATATTCTAAAGATCACTCTTTAAGCTGAATAGCTTCTTTCTCCATTTTAATTTTTATTTATATAAAATGTAGTAAAAAACACTTTATATAATCATAATAAATGCATTTGCAATCTGTTCCCTGAACTCATGAAATTTTTTATGCTTTTAGTACATTTGGTTCTTCACAATTTTCATTCATCCCTAAAATGAACAATATACATACTTATTATTTGCTATTAAATTATTTTTCCAGCTTTGTTAAGGTATAATCGACAAATAAAATTGCAAGACATTTAAAGTGTACAATGTAATAATTTGATATAGTACATGTAGTGAAATGATTACCATAATCAAGTTAATTAACACATTCATCATCTCACATATATACTTTTTTTTGGGGGGTGAGAAACTTAAGTTCTTTCTCAGAAAATTTCAATTATACAATACAGTGTTATTCATTATAATCACCATATTATACATTAGATACTCAGACCTAATTCATCTCATAACTGAAAGTTTGTACCCTTTTACCAACCCCTCCCTATTTCCTCCGTTACTTCCCAGCCCCTGGCAACCATTTTTCTATTCTCTGTTTCCATAAGTTTGACATTTTTTTTTTTAGATTCCACATATAAGTAATACCACGTGATATTTGTCTTTCTCTATCTGGCTTATGTCACATATATTTGCTATTAAATCAACCTCAACAAAAATGTAGAGTTTTCCTATGTAAATTGTCAATATATAATTAATGCAAGTTGGATACACCAATGCCAAAGACAGAAGTCCTTATACAAAGTATTAAATCCTTAACATCTTAAGAAAAAGTTCAGAGCATCTCCTTCCCCTCTCCAGCAGCAGTGATCTAGGGCGTGGGACCTCATGCAGGGGCTGGCACAAGACTCGGAGAGGTGACAGGGAAAAGGCAGCCTTCTACAGGAACACTTTCACTCTCAGAGTTGCTTCCCAGCCTGCAGGAACTCTCTGCACCGAGGTGGCTTAGTCACTGTGGGGGCACCCCCACCAAGCCGAGCAGCCCAGGGGGACCACCAGTGAGTGCACAGTGGGAGAAAAAAAAGTGCTCCCTCCCCCACATCCGGCCTGGTGCACCAGCTCGGCTGGTCAGCCAGGGCAGGAGATCTGAACCAGAGTACCTGTGCCTCTACGTGTGAAGCTGCGGCAGCCAGGGGGCAAACACAGATGAGCCCTGTTGTCACAGCTTCCAATAGACAGGCACAACTGCCAATGGATGCAGCAGACTCAGAAAACACAGCTCCTGCCCCCCAGAGGTGGTAAGTTGAATATGCAACCAGATACTACCACTATAAGCCAGCAAAAGTCCACACCATCAAACAGTATGAAGAAATACATTAACAGTCCAGACCAGGAGCAAAATGACAAGTGTCCAGAAACCAATCCTGAAGTCATAGAAATTTACAATCTAAATGACAGAGAATTCGAAATAGTTATCATAAAGAAACTCAGTGAGTTACAAGAAACCTCAGAAAGACAGTTCAATTAACTCAGGAATAAAATTAATGAGCAGAGGGAATTCTTCACAAAAGAGATTGAAACTCTAAAAAAATAAAACCAAACAGAAGTGCTGGAGATGAAGAACACAATGAAAGAGATAAAAAACAATCCAGAATCCTTAAAAATCAAAGCTGATAATATGGAGGACAGAATTCGTAATTTAGGGGACAAAAATATAGAAATACTTAAGGTGGAGGAGGAAAGAGAACTAAGACTAAAAAGAAACGAAGAAATTCTCTGAGAAATATATGACTCAATTAGAAAATGCAACATAAGGATTATAAGTATCTCAGAGGGAGAAAAGAGCAGAGAGCTTGTTCAAAGAAATAATAGCTGAGAATTTCCCCAACCTGGGGAAAGAGCTGGAATTACATGTAAATGAAGCCAATGGAACTCCTAATTACATTAGTGTAACAAAATCTTCTCCAAGGCATATATTAGTAAGACTAGCAAAAGTCAATGACAAAGAAAAAATATTAAGGGCGGCAAGACAGAAGAAAATGACCTACAAAAGAACCCCTATCAGGCTTTCAGCGGATTTCTCAGCAGAAACCTTACAGGCTAAGAGAAAGTGGAATGACATATTCAAAATACTGGAAGACAAAAACTTTCCACCAAGAATATTCTATTCAGCTAAACTATCCCTCAGATAAGATGGAACAATGAAAACTTTTCCAGATAAACAAAAGCTGAGGGAGTTCATTGCCACAAGAACCCCCCTACAAGAAATGATCAAGAAGGCCCTCATACCTGAAAAAAAAGATAAGGTTTGCAAAGCCTTGAGCAAGGAGATAAATAGACAGAAAAAAATCAGAAAATTGCAGCTGTCTATAACAGGTTAGCTAACACTTAATTATAGCATTAAAGATAAAGGGAAGGAAAACATAAAAAATAACTATAATCACTTCATTTTAACCACAAACTCACAACACAAAATGGAATAAGTTGTGTGAGCAATAACTTAGACTGGGAAGAAGAAAGGGATGGAAACTGCTTAGGCTAAGGAGATAAGAGGCTATCAGAAAATGGACTACATCATCTACAAGATCTCTTATACAAACATCACAGTAACCACTAAACAAAAAATCAGAACAGAGACACAAATGATAAATAAAGAGAAAACTGAGAAAACCGTCATAGATAATCACCAAACTGAAGTGGCAGTTGGAAATACATGGGACAAGAAACAAAGGAAATACAGAACAACTGGAAAACAAGAGATAAAATGGCAGTATTAAGCCCTCATATATCCATAACCACTCTAAATGTAAATGGATTGAATTCACCAATCGAAAGACACAGAGATGCTGGATGGATTAAAAAACAAGACCCAACAATATGCTGCCTCCGGGAAACACATCTCAGGGCTAAAGACAAACACAGGCTCAGAGTGAAGGGATGGAAGACATATTACAAGCAAATGGCAAACAAAAGAAAGGAGGTGTTGCCATATTTATATCAGACAAAGCAGACTTCAAGATAAAAAAGACAATGAGAGACAAAGAGGGGCAGTATATAATCATAAAGAGACTTTCCACCAAGAGGACGTAACACTTATGAATATATATGCACCTAACATAGGAGCACCAAAGTACATAAAGCAATTATTAACAGACCTAAAGGGAGAAATTAACAGCAACACAATAATAGTAGGGGACCTAAACACCCCACTTACATCAATGGATAGATCATCCAGACAGAAAGTCAACAAGGAAATAGTGGAATTAAATGAAAAACTAGACCAGATGGACTTAGAGATATATATAGAACACTCCAACCACAAACAGCTGAATTAACACTCTTCTCAAGTACACACAGAACATTCTCAAAGATATACAATGTGTTGGGAAACAAGGCAAGCCTTAATAAATTTAAGAAGATTGAAATCATATCAAGTATCTTTTTTGACCATAATGCTATGAAATTAGAAATCAACAACCACAAAAAAGCTGGGAAAGTCACAAATATGTGGAGACTAAACAACATGCTACTGAACAACAAATGGATCAATGAAGAAATTAAAGGAGAAATCAAAAAATATCTGGAGACAAGTGAAAATGAAAATACACCATACCAACTCATATGGGATGCAGCAAAAGCAGCCCTAAGAGGGAAATCCATAGCAATACAGGCCCACCTTAACAAAAAAGAAAACGTTCAAATAAGTAACCTTAAACTACACCTAACAGAGGTAAAAAATAAGAACAAACAAAGCCCATAGTCAGCAGAAGGAATGAAATAAGAAAAATTAGAGCAGAAATAAATGAAACAGAAACCAAAAAAACAGTAGAAAGGATCAATGAAGCTAAGAGCCAGTTCTTTGATAACATAAACAAAATTGACAAATCCTTAGCCAAAGAAAAAAGAGAGGAGGCTCAAATAAATAAAATTAGAAATGAAAGAAAAGAAATTACAATGGCTACCATA
Organism: Ceratotherium simum simum; assembly: GCF_057802395.1. Classification (NCBI taxonomy): domain Eukaryota; kingdom Metazoa; phylum Chordata; class Mammalia; order Perissodactyla; family Rhinocerotidae; genus Ceratotherium; species Ceratotherium simum. The sequence continues at coordinate 60,745,532 of NC_141908.1, forward strand.
GAAATACAAAGGATTATAACAGAATACTATGAAAAACCATACGCCAGCAAATTGGACAATCTAAAAGAAATGGGCAAATTCTTAGACTCATACAACCTCCCAAAACTGAATCAAGAAGAAATAGAGAATCCTATATATAGAAAACTCTAGGGAATCCATCAGAAAAATATTAAAAATAATCAACAACTACAGCAAAGTTGCAGGGTACAAAATGAACTTAGAAAACTCAGTTGCATTTCTATACTCTAATAATGAACTAACAGAAAGAGAACTCAAGAATACAATCCCATTTACAATCACAACAAAAAGAATAAAATATCTAGGAAGAAATTTAAACAAGGAGGTGAAAGACCTATACAAGTAAATCTATAAGACATATTGAAAGAAACTGATGCTGACATAAAGAAATGGAAAGATATTCCATGCTCACGGATTGGAAGAATAAACATAGTTAAAATGTCCGTATTACCTAAAGCAATCTACAGATTCAATGCAATCCCAGTCAGAATCCCAATGACATTCTTCAAAGAAATAGAACAAAGAATCCTAAAATTCATATGGAACAACAAAAGACCCTGAATAGCTAAAGCAATCCTGAGAAAAAAGAACAAAGCTGGAGGCATCACAAACCCTGGCTTCAAAATATACTACAAAGCTATCATAATCAAAACATCATGGTACTGGTAGAAAAACAGACACACAGATCAATGGAACAGAATTGAAAGTGCTGAAATAAAACCACACGTCTATTGACAGCTAATCTTTGACAAAGAAGCCAAGAACATACAATGGAGAAAGGAAAGTCTCTTCAATAAATGGTGTTGGGAAAACTGGACAGCCACATGCAAAAGAATGAAAGTAGGCCATTATCATTTGCCATACACAACAGTTAACTCAAAATGGATTAATAACTTGAAGGTAAGATGCGAAATCATAAAACTCCTAGAAGAAAAGATAATCAGTACACTCTTTGACATAGATCTTAGCAGCACCTTTCAAATACCGTGTCTCTTCAGGCAAGGGAAACAAAAGAAAAAATAAACAAATGGGACTACATCAGACAAAGAGCTTCTATAAGGCAAAGGTAACCAGGAACAAAATGAAAAGACAACCCACCAACTGGGAGAATATATCTGCAAATCATATGTCTGACAAGGGGTTAATCTCCAAAATATACAAACAACTCATCCAACTCAACAACAACAAAAAAAACAATGCAATCAAAAAATGGACAGAGGATATGAACAGACCTTTTTCCAAAGAAGACATACAGTTGGCCAACAGGCACTTGAAAAGATGTTCAGCATCACTAGTCATTAGGGAAATGCAAATCAAAAGTACAATGAGATATCACCTTACATCTATTAGAATGGCTATAATTTCCAAGACAAAAAATAACAAGTGTTGGAGATGATGTGGAGAAAAAAGAACCCTCACACACCGCAGGTGGGAATGCAAATCGTGAGGCCATTACAGAAAACAGTATGGAGATTTCTCAAAAAATTAAAAATAGAAATACCATACGACCAAGCTATCCTACTACCGGATATATTCAAATAGTTGAAATCAACAATTCAAAGAGACTTATGCACCCCTATGTTCATTGCAGCATTATTCACAATAGCCAAGACGTGGAAGCAACCCACGTGCCCATCAACTGATGAATGGGTAAAGAAGATGTGGTATATATATACAACGGAATACTACTCAGCCATAAAAAAAGACAAAATTGTCCCATTTGCAACAACATGGATAGAACTTGAGGGTATTATGTTAAGCAAAATAAGCCAGACGGAACAACAAACACCACGTGATGTCACTCATATGTTGAAGATAAACACATGGACAAAGAGAACAGATTAGTGGTTACCAGAGGGGAAGACGTTGGGGGCAGGGCAAAAGGGGTAAAGGGGCATATATATATGGCAACTGATAAATAATCAAGTACAACCAAAATTTCACAATGTTACAAACTATTATGACCTCAATAAAATAATAAAAGAAAAAAAAAAAAGAGGGACTGGGTTCTGATCAGCAACCTCAAATCCATAATCTTGGGATTTGGCACTCTACCAGGCTTAGGCCTGATTGTGGAGAGTGACAGTTGACAGGGACTACCTTCAGCTAGACTTAGTTTACTCAATCTGTGCATGAAGAAGGGGAAGAGAGGGAACAGGGCATGGCTTTTGTCTTTTAGCACGCAGTAATTCTGCCCAATTCTCCCAGACACTATTTAGTCAAATTACCAATATCTCCATTTTTGAGGAGAGGGAGAGGGAAAAGAGATATGAAGGGAGCAGCAGAGGTAGCAGTAGAGTGCAGAGTGGGGCAAACATTTCCCATCCCCAACAAAAAATTCTTGGATTATTTTTCTCCGATATTTTTAACTAAAAAGAAAAATATCAAATTTTCTTTTTTTTTTTTTTGTGAGGAAGATCAGCCCTGAGCTAACATCCATGCTAATCCTCCTCTTTTTGCTGAGGAAGACCAGCTCTGAGCTAACATCTATTGCCAATCCTCCTCCTCTTTTTCCCCAAAGCCCCAGTAGATAGTTCTATGTAACAGTTGCACATCCTTCTAGTTGCTGTATGTGGGACGTGGCCTCAGCATGGCTGGAGAAGCAGTGCATCAGTGTGCGCCCGGGATCCGAACCCGGGCCGCCAGTAGTGGAGGGCGCACACTTAACCGCCAAGCCACGAGGCCGGCCCAAAATATCAAATATTATTCAGCCATAAAAAAGAATGAAATCTTGCCATTTGTGACAACATGACTAGACCTATCATGCTAAGTGAAATAAATCAGATAAAGTCAAATACCGTTATGACATTATATGTGGAATCTTAAAAAAAAAAAAAAAACACAAGAAAACAAGCTCATGGATACAGAAAACAGATTAATGGTTGCCAGAGGTGGAAAGTGGGGGGTGGGCAAAATGGGTGAAGGGAGTAAAAGGTACAAACTCCCAATTATAAAATAAATAAGTCATGCGAATGTAATGTAGAGCATGGTGACTACAGTTAATAATACTGTATTGCATATTTGAAAGTTGCTAAGATAGTAAATCTTAAAAGTTCTCATCACAAGAAAAAAAACTCTGCAACTATGTATGGTGATGAATGTTAACCTGACTTACCGTGGTGATCATTTCACAATATATACAAACATTGAATCATTATGTTGTACAGCTGAAACTAATATAATGTATATCAATTATACTTCAATAAAAAAGATTTAAAAAATTAGAAATCAACACTGAAATACTTTTCTTTCATTTGCTTAAATTTTAAAGTAAAATAACAAGAGATTATGGGCTTTTTAAATGAAAACTTTATATTTTTAGAGTAGTTTAAGGTTCACAGCAAAACTGAGAGGAAGGCACAGAGATTTCCCATATATTCCCTACCCCCACACATGCATCGCCTCCCCTATTATCAGCATCCCCCACCATAGTGAGTCATTTGTTATAATTGATGAACCTGCACTGACATATCACAATCACTCAAAGTCCATAGTATACATTAGGGTTCACTCTTGGTGTTGTCCATTCTATGGGTTTGGACAAATGTATAATGACTTGTATCCATCACTATGGTCTTATATAGAAAAATTTCACTGCCCTAAAAATCCTCTGTGCTCTACCTACTCATCCCTCTCCTCCCCTCAACCTCTGGAAACTGCTGATCTTTTTACTGTCTCCATAGTTTTGCCTTTTCTGGAGTGTCATATAGTTGGAATCATACAGTATACAGCCTTTCAGATTGGCTTCTTTCACTTAGTAATATGCATTTAAAGTTCCTCCATGTCTTTTCATGGCTTGATAGCTCATTTCTTGTTAACACTGAAGAATATTCCATTGGCTGGATGTACCACAGTTTATTTATCCATTCAAGGATTATGTTTTTCACAATATGTTTTATATTTATGAGCTTTAAATAAAATATTAAATATATTTTTCCTGTAACTAATTTTATGCATCTTATTAACAAAATAACCCAAAATCTAAGGATCTCGATATAGCTAAAAGTATTAATTCATTAAAAAAAATTTTACAAAAATAACCTATTTCTCTCCCCATAAATCCTACAGCATTCACAGCACAAAGAATATACTATGCATATTTTATCCCTTGGCCTTTAACCATTAGGTACAGGAAGCGAATCCACTCTGATTTAACTGCTTTATGCAAAAGAAGAGAATATTTATGTTGCATTGTATTCAACTAGAAAAGAAGCCAGCTGCTGGCATTTTGATAGCCTCAAATAACACTTGTTACCATAAGAAAACGGTTGTAGAAGACACACTTTTATTTTCTTCTGGCAAAGAGAAACAAGAACAACTCAAGAATCTTCCCACTCACATATTGGTCTATATAAGGAAGAAAAAGTGCATTTCACAAGGAAAAAACTTTGTTTTGTTAATATTAACAAATATATAAAATATAATTAATCTCCATGTCCCTATAGAGTTCAATAATATGGAAAATATGAACAATTTATTAAAAATTCGTAATTTTCAAAATCCAGACAAGTGCAAGCTGAAGAAAAGCATAAGCATGAAATCACACTCTCGATTCACTCAGGGCTGCCAAGGAACACTTCTGCGAGCCCATGGTAACCTGGCTATCTCCTGGCAAGGAAACTCCTGGCAAGGAAACTAAGCCGGTAATGACGGGGAAAGAATTGCTTCCATGCCAGACCAACCTCTCACTTTATCTGTTTGATAAGTGAATAGGAGTTCAAAGCCACAGTGATGGCTATGCTGACTCTACTAAAGCTCTCTTCTCCATTCTGATCTAGCCACCTATAACACACAACACCAAGGATACAGAACTCCCAAAATTTCTTGTGTTTTCTTTAGGCTACTAGTATCACGGAGACTCATCTCTTGAAACTCTGGGTTGTCATTCCAAAACTATTAGTGTTATATTTGACTCTACGGAGAAAGGCTCTCATGCCAGAAATGGACTGTCAGGACAACTTAACATTTTCTTTTAAAGAGATTTAAAAAAAAAAAAATAGAAGAAGATAAGCATCTATCTGGAACAGTTTAAGAACTACTCTACCTAAGACTGAAGACTGCATTTATTAGAAGACTTATAGGATCTTCTTTGAACAGGGAGAATCTAAGAAATTCTGGGGAGAGAGAGAGATAACGTGTGTGTGTTGGGAGTGGGGAGAAAGTTGTGACAAATCATTTAGGTATTGCAAAACCACTTTAGCTTTGTAAATCCGTTAAATACTGCAGGATGCTTTTTGAGGGTGCTCAACTTCCCTTGTAATCAAATAGCAGAGATGTTTATAAAAGTGAGGGCTCATTTTCTACTGATATAACTTCCTTCTAGTCATAGTCAGTTATTATAGAAACAACGAATTTCCACTCGGTTTAAAAGATGCACAATGCTCAGAAAACTAGGTAGGATATTAAGCAAAAGGAGCCAATTATTTTTAAAGCCAAATATCAAAAATGTTTAATGATACATAAACACCATATTCAGAATCACTCTTGAAATCCAGAGTACAAGTTTTGAGCTGTAAAAATGATACTTGAAAGGAAAATGATGTAAAGACCAAACTTTATTATTACCTCCAGAAATATCAAGCTCTTCTCCATTTATCTAGTATGTTTTTGTCTTTCGAAAGTCTGTCATACAGGTAGGGGAAGTGTCAGAACTGAAATGGAATCCTGGATGTAGAGGAAAAGCTATTTCCTTTCATACCCTAGCCTTTTACAAAGGGGTAATTTATTTTGTGGAAGCTATAAAGCTAAGTCCATTCTCCTGCATCCAATTTTGTGAATCAGTTAAATTCTAATTCTTCAACAGTCAGCTCAAGTAATACGTCTCAGTAGGGCCTTTTTTTGGTCATCCTATATAAAGCAGACTCACGCTTCTGATTTCCTTCTCCATAGCTTGTTTATTTCTTTTGAGTCACTTATCATTCTCTGGAATTATCTTTCTTACTTATTTGTTAATTTTTGATACCCGTCTTCACCACCCAGAAGGAAAGCACCATTATGCTTTCCACCTTCTTCACCTCTGTATTCCTCCTGGTAAGTGCAAAGACTGACACATGGTGAGCATTCAAATGTGTTGACTTAATGTTAATCAAAGAGTGAGACTTACTACTAAACACACTTGTGTTTTTTCTGCATCTTTTTTTTTTTGCTGAGGGAGATTCACCCTGAGCTAACATCTGTTGCCAATCTTCCTCTTTTTGCTTGAGGAAGATTGGCCCTAAGCCAACATATGTGCCATTCTTCCTCTATTTTGTTTGTGGGTTCCCACCGCAGCATGGCCGCCAAACAGTGGTGTAGCTCCATGCCCGGGAACCGAACCCAGGCCTCGAAGTGGAGCATGCTGAACTTAACCACTAGGCCACAGGGCCTGCCCCTACATCTTATTTTTGTTTCATATTTCTTGGAGAATCATTTTAGGTTGGTTAATTTGGCATTATCTCAGTTTCTTTGTTTATTTGGCTTAATTCCAAGACAATGATAAAGAATAAATGGTGATAGCTAGAGGAAGGGACAATGTCTTTGGTTCATAAGGATTCTACTACTACTAATTTTTTTCTTTCTTTTTTTTTTTTGGCAAGGAAGATTGAGCTAACGTCTGTGCCCATCTTCCTCTATTTTGTATGTTGAACGCCGCCACAGAATGGCTTGATGAGCGGCATGGATCCGTGCCCAGGATGTGAACCCAGCCTGCCAAAGTGGAGCACACTGAACTTAACCACTATGCCACCAGGCTGGCCCCACTAACAATTTAATAGGAATTTGGGCCCATCAAATATTTCAAATTTAGCCTAAAGTTTACTAGTGAAATCACAGTGGAGTGACTAGTTTTGCATTTAGCCAAAAATACTGTAAATGTCTGTATCTAAGAATTTTTATATCTTTCCTTTCCAAATATACATATAATAGAATGAGAAAATGAGAAACTAAAGTGTATTTTGTAAAAAAATTTAAAGCAGTGCCTCAAAAAATTTTAATTGCTTATATTGGTACATTGAGGAGCTATGTAATTCCTAACAAACCACAAGAATTACAAATTTTCCTCTTCAGTTTAAAAAGCATTTCCTTTGTTCTATCTTTTGTCAAGTATGATGACTGGGAATAGCATCACCTAAATTACTCCATAAACATTAACTTTAAAATCTGTTTAATGCAATTTAAAACAATAATTTTTGTCCTTATTAGACACAAATATATATATTCTGGTTGCATGTCTGCCAAATGGTGTTATCCACAGACAAACTTCAAAGTGTTCAAGTGCAACAGGCCACAAGGAAATTTTTTAAGGTGAGGGAACTATTGTACATCTTGATGGCATGGTGATTTCATGATTGAAGACAACTACCAAACTTCGACATACTATACACTTAAAATTGGTGAATTTTATTATAGGTAAATAATATGTTATAAACAAAAAAAAGAGAGGCAAAAAATCTATACTAAGGCTAACATCACAATACTGTGTCATATGACCTCTCCTCTCCACAAGGAAATGCCATTTATACATACCAGGAATAATACCCCCTCCATTCTCTACATACTTCAAACAGGTCTTATAAGACCCTTCCCTGACCTCACCCAATTACACTTTTTTTTCAAAGATTCTGAATCTGTGGTTGACACCATGATACCAGTCAGTCCTAAATTCACAGCTCTAAGGACAATTGCCAGCCCACCAAACCCCTACCCAAAACCCTAATTTAGACAACTGCAAAAATAGTGAAAAATTTAGGTTCTGCCTAAATTGCTAAAACTTTATCTCTCAGAGTCTGAGGACTTTACCTGATGGCAAATAATTCTCCTCCAGAATCTTGGTGAGTGAGACCAGTGTCTCCTTTGTCTTCATACCCTACACAATGCTTAGCTCAGTTCCTTGCAAGTAGTAGGTTCCCAGGAAATGTTTTGTTCAACTTTTCCTTAACATGATAATTTTAGAACCTAAATTTCAATAGGGAAGGAAAGCATTGCATATTTATCATTTCTAAATCTCAGAAAAAGCAATAAATACAAATGGCCCATTTTTCAAACGTTGGTGTGGATTTGGAAAGATGCTCAACAACCAGAGAGGTGCTGGTCTACATAGCCTAGGTGAAACAGAATGATGCTTAGAAAACATTCAATGGCCTGAGGTAGTCTAATTTGTGTATAAATTGCAGTTGGCAGCACTGTAGTCAATCTAGCAATGCATAATCAGACACTTTAGGTAGTTTTGTAATTTATGATATTGCTTGTAATTCCCATGATGGACTGTGCAGGGGAATGAATTTTTCAATATGAAATTTTAAATGTTCAGTTGAATTCAATTCTCCAAATATTAATTGAGCAGTTACTCTCTGCCAGGGGTTATTACAGGAATCGATATTTAACAATTAACAAGAAGACAGTCGCTCTCTTAGGAACTTAGCATTTAGTGAAAGAGAAAAATAAGAAATTTCAATAACAACATGATAAGCGCTGAGATGTTGGTAAATACAGGGTGCCATAAAGTCACAATAGAGGTGCTCTCGACCCAGTCTTGCAGACCAGGAGGGTTTCAGAGAGTGGATTTATGTAAAGTGAGATCTTAAGGATGAAAAGTTAGTCTGCTGAAGAGTGTAGCTGCAAGAGAGAGCATGCACTATTCATGGAACTCCAAGTAGGAAATATAAATGGATATATTCACTAAGTGAAGAGTCTCTATTGTTTTATAGAACACTTAGAATAAAAGGTTTTGCACATGGCGCATTAGGCTCAATCCAGTGGGAGATGACTTTTGACTTCACATTTTTACAGAGATACTGTGACTATTTTGATACAATGATTTGTTTTTCATGAATTACCTTGTCTGTGTTCTAAGTGATTTTTGTACTTGAGTGCTGCATGTAGGTGGAATAACATTTCAAACAGTTAAAATTATATACACTTATCTAAAAAACAAGGGGTAGGCAGATGACAATCTTCAGAATTTAGTGAACTAAATTTTCTAAGTGGTTTCATGGAAATCAATTTGCTTTACAGACCAATACTTTCAGACCCAGAGCAAAAATATTCTCTAAAATCACCAGCTAAAATCCATAGTCACATGGCTTTAGAATACTTATAAAAATTATAAGGAAGGGATATATTTCAGTAATTATTCATTGAATAAAAGGGATAACATATCACAAAGGTAATACACATCAAGCAAATGAAAAAATAAGAACAAGAAGCTTTCCCTATGCCTCTCACAGAATTGACTTCATCTAGTCCCATGACCATTAGAAGTTCTTGGGACTCTTATACACAGTTCAACTTTCGGCTGTTACCACAAGAAGCCCAACTGAAATAAAACAAAACAAAGAGCTCCCTTTAATCTGAATTGTGACTTCTCAAATCTGGGCTAAATTGAGACTAGCCTTAGAATGCAGAATGGAAAGTAAGACAAAACTCTAGAAAGTGTTTCTTCTTCAGGATGTGCCAACTCAATTCTTTATACATTAAGATGCTATGTACTGCTCACTACTAGATTATACCATACTCTGAGAAGAGAATTTTTTAGGTTGGCATTTGCTTCTTTTTTAAGAGCATTTTTTCTGCTGAAAAATTTTTTTCAACAGGAAAGAAACTATCACACTGTTCAGCGTTCCAACTCATTAGCGAATATCAGTAGAAAAGTCAATGGCTCAGCAATGTGGTAGCAAAAAGAGTTTCATGAGACACTCTTCCTCTCAAACTTTCTTATCTTAAAATCCATTTAGGACCTGAGAAGGACTTCTTTAATATAAAAACTTACCTTTAGTATCCAGATCCATAAGCTTCCCTCAATATAAGCAATTGATTAACGCATATATATATATGCACCTATTTTGTGTAAAGTGATAAATAGGCATATTGATATATATTTATCTGCATCTAGGTACTTTACCATTATGAAAGTTTTACTCTTACACTTCAGATAAGACAGGCTCTTTACTGAGTAGGGAAAAATTTGTCTTGGTAAACACTTTTATCAAAGGAAAGGACCAATAAGAATACTTCATATAATGTATGACAGCAAGGCAGGCTGTTCAGTTCTCTAAAGGGCTGAGGAGTCTATTTGCTGAAGGAAGACAAATGTTGCCCTAAATGTGATTAAAGCATGAACTTTGGGGTCCAACAAAATGCACTAGAATTGAATTTTGATTCCATTCATAATTAGCCATATGATCTTGAGCAAGCTACTTAACTCTCTGAATCTTGGTTTCTTTACCTGTAAAATGTATATCCCTATTTTCAAGGATCTTGTGAGAATTCAATGACATTATTGTGAAGCACATGGTAGTTGCTTAATTAGGTAAGTTGTCTTGGCGATATAGACAGACCCTATAAAGTTGTTGCTTTTCCTCAATAAGATAGAAAAAGGAAACTATAGAATTTGAGAACAATTGTATATGCATATACTCTAATGGAACTCTTTGGTTTTTGCTCTTTAAAAAAAAAATGGGACAGGAGGACTAGGAACTCTCAATTGCCTAAGTTGATGTTATGAAATCCTATTTACACGAAGACAACATGAAATTTCAAGAGAAAAATAAAAGATAGTGATGTGGACACCTAGGTTCAGGCATAAAGAAGTTAAGACTTCCTCACAAAGGGGAAGACAAATACCTCTGCAATCTCTCCCATGTCCAATGAAAAATGGACAGTCTCTGAGAGAGAAGAGTCAGTGTGGCTGGACATCATTCTGGGATACCTCTTGGAACAGCACTTTTAGATGTAGTTCTTTGTGATTGCCCTTTGATGGCTTCTTCTCCAGCCTTAAGGACTTGTCTATAGCTTCTTGAAAAGGAAACTGAAAGCTTAGACCCTTTGAGGAGTCAAATGAGAAGATAGAAACTTCTCCTACTTCCAACAAGTGTGAGAACAATGGCTTCCAGGAATGGGATGCCCTCCACAATAGCAATGTTAAGGTGAGACCCCAGAAAAAAAAGACCAAGACCAGTGCTGCTTAGGACAGCAGCAACAAATGCAGATGGAGGCCATCAGTGTTGATTAGCACCACGGTTGGAGGCAAGACAGGGGAAGAGAAGTGAACTAACACTAAATGAGTCTCTCTCCTTTCTCTGCCCCACCCTACCCCCAAACAGGCCTGATGTTTTACAAAGAGTATCTCACTGAGGAGAATGAATGTGCAAGCAGAGAAGGAATTTGTAATCCAAGCAATTTCAAAGGGCTGGAACTTGGGGTCAGACTTATTGTTTTACTATTTCTATTATTACTTTGATATTTTGTGTTACTAACGCATTCTGAGAAAACTAGAGTTACTCTTTTTGTGGCTGAAGTTATTTTACATCCTTTGGAAAAAAAATACTGGTCATTCACTCTTTCTTCCATCCTTAAACAAGTACCACAAAATGCTTTTCAAACATGCCAGATCTTTTTCTCCACTCTCTTGCCTTTAATGAAGTTAAGGTAAAACTCCATTTTATTTCACCTATTAAAATTGTTTTATTAGCTTCCTCAGGCTATATATTTAGCAAAAAATATTATAAATGAAAGTAGAGCTTTTTAAAAAAATCCTTAAATGTTTGCTTCCTAAAATGTTATATACTGATATTTCCGTTAATTCAGTTTTGCCCTTAAGATAACACAGTAAAAGTATTGAGGAGGTAGGATGCTGATAAAGAACCTGATGCATTTAAGGCTACAGGAGAAAGGAATAAATTTTCTTATTTTGTCACCAAAAGAACACAGTAAAAGTTAAATTTCGTCCAAGGCAAAATATTGGGACAATAAATACATATGTTCTATATCCACAGGTTGATTAATTATTAATTAGCATGAATTATATTTGTTTTCATTAGTGTTACCCATTATAAGGCTGAATTCCTAATGCATTATGAATTATGAATACGAATTACATTATTTTGATTAATATACAGCACATTGCTTTGCTGACTGGGGTAGTTTATTTAATTGAGTTTCAAAATTAACCCTGATTTAATAAAATTAATTCAGAATGTTGCAAGACATCAAAGGTAGAATCAAAGCTTATCAAAATTGAGTAGCAAATGTTTTTCTAATTTTCAGTGATCCATTTACTTATAAAGGGACTTGGGATAGTTTACCAAAAAAATGAAGACATAGAACTGGAATATTTTAACATGAAAATGAAAAAGTCAATAATAAAAGTGATCAGGAAGCAATAATTATATAAGAAAGTTTCAATTCTTAATATGGCTAAAGCTTTGTGAACAAAACATAGCTCTAAGCTTCCTCTCAGCCAAGGTAAAGAGGGAAATGTTATGCATTATACACAACTCATTTTATCTCGTAAAAGGAGAGATACCAGTGAATCAGAAGAGAGAATTTTTTTTTTAATATTTAAATTCTGTTAGGAGTTTGTCACATGGGTTATTGGAAAAGGACACCAAAGAACAAAATGAACAGCATAATAATTCATAATAATTCAAAGGCATTCATGTATTTCCATCACTTTAAAAGAACATCAATAAAAAACCAATTACAGAATGTTGAGTTTCTGTAGCAGTAATTGTACTGCAGGATAATACAAAATAATTCATATATGTAGCTTTCTGATGATATGACACATACTGGGGACAAAAAATGTAGAGTGGTTAGCATTTCTCTGATTATAGTTTTTATTACATCAACTAGTATTTATTAATTGTAATAGCTGTCGTTAATTGACTATTTTACTGGCTGCCAGTGACTGTGCCAGCTTCTTTAAACACATGACAATTTAATTCTCCTAACAGTTCATTTTCCTCCAAATAGATGAAGAAAATGAAACTCAGAGGGGTCGAGGAATGCACCTTGAGTCACAGAGTTGGTAAATGGTGAAACCCAATGTGTTTGGTTGCAAAGACAATGCTTTCAACTCCCACATCATCCTGCCTGTCCATTTGGTAAGTGCCATGTTCTAGAAGACACAGTGCATAGGGCTGAATGTTAACTGATACTCGTTTAAAACTTTACAAGCATTTTCACATATGTAACTCCATTTCACAAAACCATTCCTAGAAGTAGAGAGCACTATTATAGTAATGTCCATTTTACAGATAAGAAAATTGAAGCTGAGTAAAGCCCAAGATTGCATATTTAGTGAAAACTGAGCAGACTCACTCAAGACTTGAAAATCCAAAGCCCTTCCATACTTTTGACAGAAGCTGTATGGCATAGTTCAAAATCTAGTTACAAAAAGATCATTCAGGCGATGTGTGTCCTCTAAGGAAGACTGGAGGATCTCCATTCTCTAGATACCAGGTGTGTCAGAAGAAAAGGTGAAGTTTTGTTGCAGAAGCCACGGGGTCTGACTCATATTCTTGCCGTGACAAAGCACAACTTACCTTCGATGTGGAAGCTAAAGAGAGTCTGCAGGCAAGGTTGAAATTAATCTCAAAAAGAAGCTGCTCAAATCAATATAAATTGAAGCATTAAAAATGATCCATTACTAAATTTATTTTGTTTCTTTTGATGAGTGTTTCTTTTAACTAGAAGTTTGAAAATAAACAACTCTAAAGAGAAATTTCTTTGTTAGTCTGTACTTGCTACAATTCACAAAAAGCCAAGGGAATTTTATAAATTCTGGACAATCTTGTCCAATTCATTTATGAAACAAATATCCATTAGGTATTAGTATGAGTTAAGCATTGGATTGGTTACTCTTGTTACCAAAAAAACAAATTCTTTCTAATTCTGACAGGTTGGCAGTGGATTCCTGGAGCTCTGTTTTGAGGATCATGTCTGCACTGAATGGGAAAGAGTGCTATGATAGATTAATAATATGTGACATGGGCAGAGAAGGGGAAAGCACATGTGCATGCCACCTTTATACAACTCCCATTTCAAGAGCATTCCTATGTGTCCAGATTTTCCCTCATGTCATTTATCTCTGCAAATCCCTTTTAGTCCAAACCAGGTTAGCATTGGAAAATCATAACACAGGTGCCAAACATGGTACCTGAACTCATTATGTCTGGATATTATTGCCAGTGCATTTGTCCCACTGCCTGGAAAAATTTGTGCAATTCCTTGACCAACACAAACTCTTTTATTCGTTTGGAAAAGTTGGACTTTTTCCATGTAACTTCTCATGTCACAGTTCCCATTTGGAGGCTAACATAGTGAACATCTCTCATCTCTCACCATGCAAGAAACAAAGGGGTCATGAATTTAGCTTACCACTTTTAAAAGATTACCAGCCCTTGGTCTGGCCTTTGGTGACTTGACTACCACAACATTCTCTTGTCCAAACTAAAATTATAATGTCACAATGTCTGATAAATGACTCCTTTCCTGTTATATAATTTTATAACAGAAAATATACACCATCTCACTCCAAAACACAGTGGATTTGACTGATGATGCTTCCTTTAACTTGAAGTTACTGAAACCACACATATATGTTACTTCCTACTAATTCCAATTAGCTAGAAATGAGGATAAAGACGAAAGCTTTGTCAAATGTCAATGTTAATTGACAAAAAGATGTCAATGTTAATTCTAGTAAAGGATAATCCTTTCAGATCATGTTTATAGGAAGGTCTATATAGGAAGTGTTAGAATTTTCTTAGACAAACTCAACACATGAAAAGTGAACTTCACTTCTGTAAAAGTCAGCAATTGTCGGGAATCTTAAGGATGCATGAAAGCAATATGCTTGCCTTTACATTCACTCTCACTTGAATATTCACTCAAAAGATAGTCACGTTGACAGTTTACCACACTGGCAATCATAAAAATTCTCAGATAAATTTGAGCTTTACAAGTTATATTGAAATGTGGAAGCTCTAATTCAACCCCTAATTGACAGAATCATTGGTGTCAAGTTCAGAGATGTAATTTTACCCTTTTCTTTATAAAAGGGAACAACAGAGAAAGAAGGAAGGAAGATAGGCAGGTTTAGGACATATGACTGATTTAGATCTAGTCTCAAAGGGTGAAAATAAGTTAATGTGCAGATTGGCACAACACTAAAGACTATGAAAAGAGTTTAAAGAACAGATAAACATACATTGCATTTCAGTTTTTATTATACTCTGCATTTATTTAACAAACATTTATTGAACACATAATAAAGTATGAATCATGTGTGCCAGAAATATTAATTATTGTAATATATATCATATCTTGCATCACAATTTCTTGTTTATACTTATTTCACTAGCAGAGGTCCTTGTAAAAGGCTTTTATTGCAGAAGTCATTTGATTCCTTTATGTACATAGGGAAAAAGGCAATGTAACTTTCTACAGAAAATTAATGGCACTGAGAAAATATGAATTCTGTCCTATTGTCATTGGTAAGCTGGCAAAAATGATTCTACTACATCTGTTTCATAGGGAGAACAGAACTTCTTAAAAATCATGATGTAAATTATTTTCCCCTCTCAATTATAAGTAAATTTTGCAATTGAACATCTAGCACCATTATGCTGAAGAACAAGAACTACAAAAAAATCAAAGATGTTTACCAGCTTGATCATCACTGTATTTACATGTATGACAGCTAAGGCAAAGAAAAGTTTGTTTACGAAAAAACTAATAATTTTACACCAAAGAGAATCCAATATCATATTCTCTCCCAGTGGCAAAAACCTACTACCAACATGTGTATGGTCAAGTAACACTCATTTTATTTAACACCTAAGACAGAGTGGTGCCAGGTGCCAGGAGCTGCACTTGGTGATTAAAGCCCCCAGCTGACAGCAAAAGCACCGAATATGAAAAACATATTCAGAGGTCAGAGAGCTCCACCTGTTAAGGACAGCCACCCCCTGAAGGGCCTTCTGAAACAGGGCCAGTTAGCAGAACCAGAAATAGTGACATACGTACACACACACACACACACATACCTCCTAATATAAAAGGATGGTTGATGGGAAGAAGGAGGTCACTTTTTAGGGAAGGCTGCATATGGAAAGAGTATATTCCTTCCCCTCCTTCCCTGCAACAGCCATCACCTGTCCTTTGCAGTAACTTGAGGACACTTTGCCTGTCCTCCTCTTTCCCCAGGTTCAACACCAGAGCATCTGGTGCCAGGAAAGAAGGTGGGGCAAGCAGTTGCCTGAATGGAGAAAGCCGTCTCTTCCACTCTTGCATTTAGGGTTGACGGAGGAATGAGAAGAGTTTTAAATTGGATATAAGGGTGATACTTTAAAATAAACAGGACTGAGTCTTAAAGAAAAAAAGGTATTAATCTAATAACCAAAAGTGATTGAAAAGTTTTGAAAAGAGGCTGATATTTTGTTAATGGGGCCACTACCTTGTGTGAAAGGGAGGTGCTTAATAATATAACCAGGGACAATCACAGAAAAAATGTTTTATGTTTAGACTATGAGAAATACATACCTCTTATTAAAATTATAATAGCACTTATCATAGTCTCTCATATGTTTATACATATGTATATCTATCTATCTTTTTCCACTAGAATATAAGATCCATGAAAGCCAAAATTTCTATGTTTATTGATTTAAACTGCTTTTTGTGTGTTACTGTTTATATTCCCAGCATCTAGTGCAGTATCTGGCACGTAGTAGGTACTCTGTTAGTATCTGTTGAAGTAACTTAATGAATAAATAATAACCACCATTTGTCAAATGTTTACGAGTTGTCAAGTACTATTTTAAGTGCTTGGCATATGTTGTTTCATTTATTGCTTATAAAAACCGCAGTTATCATTAGCCCCACTTATAGATGAGGAAACTAAGACCAGGGATAAACTATTTTCTCTTGGTCACTCAGCTCCAACAAGGGGTGGAGCTGATTCACACCCAGTTCCAGCTGATTCTAAAGTCAGTGCTCTTACCCACCAAATAGATGCCTCCTATCAGTAGTATGAAGCTTTCTCATTCTGATCCACCCTAATTTAGCAGAGCACACTCTGGGGCCATGTGCTACTTGCTCTGCAGTGGCAAAATCTAAAATAATAGGGAAGAGATTGGACTATAAGGCAATGTGACCGCTTTTCTGTGCCTTCCTCCACATACTCACTTTTCTTGCATTCCAAGATTCCCCTCAGTCACTAGCTATTCCGACAAGCTGTGATGCTTGCACCATGCTTTAAATCAGGCCTTTCCTTCACAAGGATGGAAACTTCCACACCACAAATTCCTCTGTGTTTCTCCATGATGATCAAATCAGCCTTTACCATTTTGAGTTAGTGAAAATTCTTTCCTTTTTTCTATATTTAGAATGAAATATTTTTAGCATTTGGGAGGTTTTGTTTTTTCTTTTTTGCCTATTCAGCATTTAACAGGTCCCTTTATTTTTTTACCTATTTTATTTCAGATTTGATAGTCAAATATTAGAGCTATCCAAAAAAAAATGGGCCTCCATCAGGATGCTAGTGAGCTCCTTACCAATGGAGGTATTCATGCAGAGGTTGGATGTCTGAAATGCCCAAGTGGGCATTCCAATCTCAACTACACAAATGGAGAGGTAGGGTATCTTTTTACCCTGAGACCCCCTAAAATCTAAGAAATAGTCTCTGTCTTTTCCTTGCCTTCACTATCCATTCACAAGAAGGTGAAATTTACACAGTCACTACATTTCCTTATTAACACTCTATATACCACTAACTACAACTTAATGTCTGACAAAACTGACAAACTAAGCACGGTGACAAAATAAAGTCACTCTACTAATAACTTTAGGAAGGTAAAAGCATAGATTTAAAAAACAAATCTTAAACTTTATAAAATTTATATAACTTTCAGGTCATCAGCTGCTCTTTAAACTGCTATAAGATCAAACAATATATCAGTATTGAGGAGAATTCTTAGTTCCAAAGACCTTTATCTCAATTTTAACAATCTAATTAAAGTACAAGAAAAGAGTATGAATAAAGGTTTTTTAAGTTACCATTTTTCATTTGTTGGAAAAAAGAAAGCCCATATGTTTCATCAAATCCAAAATGTCGGGGTCTTCTGGCTATGGAGGATTGAAAAAATCAAAAATATTCTCCATAAAAAAACAGTTATACGACTGGTCAAAAATTGTCAAAAACAATCATTCAAAGCTCTAGAAATCAACCAAAGGCAAACAACAAATTGAAATGCATATATTTACCAAAAACTGCTGTATATCAGTTAACAGTGGGAGTTCTGACCTGGAACTACAGTCCCCATCCACCACCTCAGCTGGGTCAACGTGGTAGTTTTATCATAGTGAGGTTGGCCATTAAAACCAGGAACTTCATTACCGGAGGTGGCTTACTTGATTTGGAACAGAGAGTATGGAGAGCAGAAGACATATGACATAGAGAAAAAAAATAGCAAAATGACAAATGTAAATCCAAGCATATCGATAATTCCGCTAAATATGATTTGATTAAACATTCCACTGAGAAGGTAGAGATTGTCAGACAGGACAAAAAGGCAAGATCCAACCATATGCCTTCTATAAGAGACACGCTCTAGATATAAACATATAAATAGGTTGAAAATAGAAGTATGGGAAATGCCATGCAAGCATAAGAAAGCTAATGTGGCTATATTAATATCATACAAAATAAACTTTGAGACAAGAAATGTAACTATGACAAAGAGGAGCATTCATAACCATAAGAGGGTCAATACATCAGGTAGATATAACAATTATAAATTTATACCTAACAGAGGCCTCAAATACCTGAATCAAAAACTGACCAAATTAAAAGGAGAAATTGAAAATTAAACAAATAGAGCTGTAGATTTTAATACTGTACTTTCAATAATTGATAGAAAACTGGACAGAAAAAATACAGGGATAGAGAAGATTGGAACAATGCAATCAATCAATTAGACCTGACATTTAGAGAATACCCCACCCAACACCAACAGAATACACCTTCTTTTCAACTACACAAATAATATTCTCCAGAATTGACCAATGATAGCCCATAAAATAAGTCTCAATATATTTAAAATGATTGGAATCATTCCAGTATGGTCTCCCACCAACTACAACTATACTAAATTAGAAATCAACAACAGAAAGAAATCTGAGAAATCCACAAATATATAGACAATAACATGCTCTAAATAACTCATGGATAGATGTAATTATAATGATAATTAGGACATATTTTGAACTTAATAAAAATGAAAACACAACACATCAAAGCATATGAGATGCCCCTAAAGCAGTGTTTAAAAGAAAATATATAGCTTTCAATACCTATATTAGAAAAAAAGAAAGGTTTCAAATAAATAATCCAAGCTTCCACTTTAACAGCCTAGAAAAAGAAAAGCAAATTAAATCCTAAGCAAACAAAATGAAATATTAAAGATTCAGAAATCAATGATATAGACAACATAAAGCAATAGAGAAAAATCAATGAAACCAAAAGTTGGCTTTCTGAAAAGATCAATAAAATTGCTATACCTGTAGCTATATTAACTAGGAAGAGAGGAGACACAGATTGCCAAAATCAGGAGTAAAAGTATGGACATCACTATCAACCTTCAGAAATTAAATGACTATAGAGGAATATTTTGAATAACTCTATGTCAAAAAATTAGACATCGTAGACGAATTGGATAAATTCATAGAAAGATATAAATCACTAGAACTGACTAATGAAGAAATAGAAATTCTGAATAGATATATAACAAGTAAAGAAATTGGATTAGGAATTAAAAATATTCCCACAAAGGAAAACTCAGGCCCAGATGGCTTCCCTGGTAAATTCTGTAATTTTTTTTAAAAAAGAATACTAAACCTACATAAACTCTTTCACTAAATAGACGCGGGAGGCACACTTCCCAACTCATTCCATAACTCAAACTCAGAAAAGAAAATTATAAAACAATACCCCTCATGAACATTAACAAAAATTCCTTAAGAAAATAGTAACAAATCCAAAAATATATAATATCCAAGTGAGATTTATCCTAGGAATGCAAAATTGGTTCAAAATATGGAAATTAATATAATACATTATTAATACACCATATTAATAGAATAAAGGACAAAAGTATATCATCATCCCAATAGATGCAGAAAAAAATTTCACAAAACCTAATATATATTCATCATAAAAAATATTCAACAAATAAGGATAAAAAGGAACTTCATCAACTTAAAGAGCATCTAAGAGAAACACTGCATGCTCTGTACCTAACATAGAACTAGACAAGGACATATCCACTTATCACTCGTATTCATCACCACACTGGAGGATCTACGCAGGGCAATAAGGCAAATAAGAGCAATTATAGGCATACAAATTAGAAAGGAAGAAGTAAAACTGCCTTCATTCACAGCCTACATGATCTTGTTTGTAGAAAATTCTAGAGAAGCTATAAAAGAAAAACTTACTAGAAGCTAATAAATAATTTTAGCAAGTTTTGAGGATACATGATCAATATAAAAAATTCTGTTGTATTTCTTTTTTTAATTTTATTTATTTTTTATTATGGTTTTCCATTCTTTATTGTTCTGCCTTCTATATTGTATATTTTTTCCAGTTTTATTGAGATATAATTGACATAGAGTACTGTATAAGTTTAAGGTATACAGCATGATGATTTGACTTATATATATTATGAAATGATCACCACAATAAGTTTAGTTAACATTCAGTTATATTTCTTTATAATAGCAACTAAGAATTCAAAATGAAAAATAAAACAAATTTCACTCAAAATATCATCAAAAGAAAAAACACTTAGGAATAAATTTAATAAAAGGACTGTAAGACTTGTACAGTGACAACCATAAAAATATTACTAAAAGAAAATAAAGAAGATAAAAATTAATGGACTTTCTATGTTCATGGGCTGATGACTTGATATTGTTATTCCCTAGGATGGATCTATATATGCAATAATATCCCTCTCAAAATCCCACCAGGCTTTTTTGTAGCAATTGGAGAGCTCATTCTAAAATTGATATGGAATTACAAAGGGTATAGAATAGCCTAAACAATTTTTTAAAGGAAGGACAAAGTGGGAAGATTCACACTATGTGATTTCAAACTTACTATGTAAAGCTACAGTAATCAAGATAGTTAGTACTCGTGTAAATTGACATATAGATAAATAGAACACAATTAGAAGACCAGAAATAAATCCTTACATTTTATCAGTTGATTTCTAATAAAGGTACTAGTGGGAAACAGATAGGCTTTTCAACAAATGTTGCCAGGTCACTTGCTTATCCATATGCAAAAATACAAACTTAGACCCTTACTTCAACCCATACACAGAAATTAACTTAAATAGGATTATAGACCTAAATGCAAAGACTAAAACCACAAAAACTTCTACTTAAAACAAAGGGGGAAAATTCTGTGACCTTGGATTAGGCAAAGAGATCTTAGATATGATACTAAAAGTACCATCCATACGAGAAAAATGATAAATTGGACTTCATTAAAATTAAAAACTTTTGCGCATCAAAACACACTAGCAAGAAAATGAAAGACAAGCAATAGATGGAGAAAAAAATATTTGTAAGTCATATATCTAATAAAGGACTTGTAACCAGAATATACAAAGAACTCTTAAAATTCAAAATAAGTCAAACCATTTTAAAAATGGACGAAAGATTTGAATAGACATTCCATCAAAGAAGCTAAACAAACGACTAATAAGCACATGAAAAGATGTTCACCATCATCAGTCATTAGAGAAATACAAATTAAAACCACAAGAAGATACAATTACACTCCCACTGGAATGATTCTAATCAAAAAGACTGCCATACCAGGTGCTACTGAAAATGTGGAGCAGCTGCCACTCTTATACTGCTGGTGGGAATGTAAAATCATACAGCCACTTTGGAAGTTCAGCAGTTTATTAAAGGGTTAAACATAGACTTACCATTGGATCCAACAATTCCAAAACATATGAAACATATGTTCACACAAAGTCTTGTACATGGATGTTCATAGCAGCATTATTGGTAATAGCCAAACCTGTCCATCAACTGGTGAATAAATAAACAAAATGTGGCATATCCATAAAATTGAATACTATTCAGCAATAAAAAGGAATGAACTTCTGACATCCACTACAAAAACATGAAAGACTACATATTGCATGATTCCATTTATACGACATTTCAAAATAAAGGTAAATCCATAGAGACAAGACAAATCAACATTTGCTTGGGGCTGGGAGTAGGTGGGAGTAGGGAATGATTGCAAACTGAAACAAGGAAACTTCTTGAAGCAATAGAAATGTTTTATGACCGGATCATTGCGAGGGTTGCATAACTATCTAAATTTTCTAAAAAAAATCATTGAATTGTATACTTAAAATGGATGAATTTTATGATATGTAAATTATACCTTAAAAAGTTGTTTAATACTGTCATTTTTAAACCAAAACTTTTATTTGAAGCTGGCTTCCTAAGAAAGCTTATAACAAAAAATACCCTGCAGCAGAAAGCCTCATGAATATTATGTTCAAAGGGGTTTCCTTAAATTAATGTCAGAAAAAAATATCAAATAATTATTTAGTTTAGTGTCAAAATCTGAATACATCACTATTTGAATTTTTCATTTATCATAAGTAAATCTTATCAGAGTGGTTTACAATATTGGAGAAAAAATAGTGTAAGTTGAACAGAGCACACATAATTTTGGATTTACATGACACGTAGTTTTTTTTTTTTTTTTTTTTTTTAATTTTATTTGTTTATTTTTTTTCCCCCAAAGCCCCAGTAGATAGTTGTATGGTCATAGCTGCACATCCTTTTAGTTGCTGTATGTGGGACACGGCCTCAGCATGGCCGGAGAAGTAGTGCGTCGGTGCACGCCCAGGATCGAACCCAGGCCGCCAGCAGCGGAGCGCGTGCACTTAACCGCTAAGCCACGGGGCCGGCCCCGACATGTAGTTTTATAGTTATTCTCAACTCATATTTTTTTCTGCAAATTACTCAAAGACCAGTTCCATCACATTTATCTGTTTTAATAAATCGGAAAGTTATAACTAGGGTGCAATTGACAATTTACAATCTATCAATATTAAAATATGATGAATCATTTGGTTCAGTTATGATGACTACAACATTGGAGTACATTTCCATCTCTTTCTACATCAAGATTTAATTTACCAAAGACTATAGTACATTCTTCACAACTACATCCTTTTGAATATATGGACTCAGGGGAAAGTAAACAGCTAGTCACAAATAAACCAGATAACGATATCTTAAGATGTAATACGTGAAAAGGAAATAATATAGTATAGGTCCAAATATCCACATTATTTGGCAGATTAGATATTCCAAAAAGTGTTTTGCTTTGCTTTGTTTCCATTTAGATATTGTACCATTCTAACCCATCTAATTTATATACTAACATTATACCATTAATAAAATAACAATAAATCCATGTCTATCTACCATATACTTATGCAAAATCAACAGTTTTTGAAAATTATGAATACATGAGATATGAAAATGAAAGGTAGAATATATAATTAAAAACATGTGATTGTATTTTTCTCACTAATTTAGCAAAAATTAAAAACAATATGCAATGCCTGTAAGTGTGCAATAAAACTAGCCCTTACAGATATTATATAATACACAGTTTGATAATATTATTCAACAATTTGAATGTAAAAATGCTATTCATTCATCCATTCAACAACAAAAAAGTGGTGAGGCTCTGCAGAGAGAGAATAATCAAAATAAAAATGAAAGTTCCTTCTTTCATGAAGTTTGCATTCTAATGGAAGATAGACAGTTAAGCAAATAAATAATATACTTGATGGTAAGTGTTACAAATAAAACTAAAATAGAATAAAGGGATAGAGAGTGATACTGGGGAGACTGTTTTATAAAAGCTGGTTAAAGAAAACCTGTATGAGAAGGTGACATTTGAGTAGAGCCCTAAGGCAGAAAGTGCACCGTATGTGTATCTGAGGCAAGATTGTACCAGTCAGAGTAAAGGACAGATGCAAAAGACTTAAGGCCTGAGCATGCCTCATGTTTAAAGGAAGCCAGTGTATAAATTTCAGGTGTACATCATTATACTTCTATTTCTGCATAGATTACATCATGTTCACCACCCAAATACTAATTACAACTCATCACGACACACATGTGCCGAATTATCCCTTTCGCCCTCCCCCCCACCCCTTTCCCTCTGGTAACCACAATCCAATCTCTGTCTCTATGTGTTTGTTTATTGTTGTTATTATCTACTACTTAATGAAGGAAATCATACGGTATTTATACAATGTTATAAACCAATGTTACTGCAATAAAGGAAGCCAGTGTAGACGGAGCTTGATGAGAAAAGAGAAGAGTGGTAGGTCATGAAGTTAAAGAGGTGGAGGAAGAAGCAAAATTCTTACAGGATAAGGACTTTGATTTTACTCTGACGTAACGAGCCAATGAAAGTGACATGACCTAGCTTCCTTTTTTAAAGGATGATTCCAACACTGTGTGAAGAAGGGCAGAGGCGCAAAAGTGACAGCAGAGAGAGAGCAAAAGAGCAGACCATGGCAGGTGGGAGTTTTCCTGGTGAGAGATGTTAGTGGCTTAGACTACAGAGGCTGCAGTAAAGGTGGTGAGTGATGGCTGAATTTTAGATATATTTTGAGGTAGATTCTACAGGATTTCTTCATGAATTAGATGGGGTTGTGAGCAAAAAATGTCAAGAGTGACTCTAAAACTTCTGGCCTGAGAGAATGACAGAATAGAGTTACCACTGACCTAGATTAGAAAGTCTACAGGAAGAGAGAGTTTTATAGAAAGATAAAAGTGGGGAATCAAGTTTGTTTTTGGAAATGTTAAGTTTGAGCAACAAGACATGTTGGATAGAATGTGGATTTTGAAGTCTGGAGAGGTCAAGTCTGGAGATATGAATTTTGCACTAATCAGTAGTTTGATAAAATATTACACCATGACACTCGACATTATCAATGAGGCAAGAGCACAGATAGAGAAGACAACTGATCTGAGAACTGAGTCTTGCAACACTATAAATTTCAAATGTTGGAAAATAAGGAGAAATCAGCAAAGAAAACTGAGAAGGGGTAGACAAAGAAGTAAAAGAGTATTATTCTGAGAGCAGTAAAGAAAGTATTTCAAAAAGGAACGTTAAGCCAAATGATAAAGTATACTAATGGACCAAGAGAGCTGAAGACTGAGAAGTGAACAGGTGTTTTGGCAATATGGAGGCCATTGATGATTTTTAACAGGAGCAGTTTCATTGGAAAAGGGACATACAAAAAAAATTATTAGAGTAGATTCAAGAGCCAATGGAAGGAAAGCAGGTGGAAACAATATGTGTACACAACTCTATTGAGGAAGGGGGAAATTTGACTTAGATGGAGGGTGACATAAGTTAAAAGGTTTTTATTTTTTTAACTTGGAAATATTATGATATACTTATATGCAGATCAGAATTATACAGTGGAAAGGGGAAAAATGCAAGCTAAAGCACGCATAATTGTAGGAGTGATGTCCTTGAGTGACAATTACACTCTAGTACACAAGTAGGCGGGTAGCCTTAGACAAGAGTACTGACAGTTCATTCATTGTAACAGAAGGTAAGTCAGAGTACGGGTGTAGAGAGATGTGTGGGGTTGTAGACATGGTGGGGGAAGGCTCGTGTTAGTGATCCATTTGTTCAATGAAGTAGGAAGCAAAGAGAAAGGAAGCATCTGAGGTTTGAGGAGACAGAAGGCCTAGAACAGTCATTCATGGTTATAGGGAATGCAGTGGATTTGTCCACAACAATTAGGGTGTACTTGAGGTTCCTAGTCATGCATTTAAAGTAAGAGCAGTCAGCATAGCGGGGTGTTTTTCTCCACTCACATTCAGCTGCATGAATGCAGGCATGAAATGATCAGAGAGTGTGATTTAACCAGGAGTAGGATTTTTCTGGAAGTGTACATATGTATGAGAGGGACAAGGGAGTTAATGAGCATGCAAACAAGGGATATAATAATAGATTCTTGCATCTAAAATATAGGGGAATATGAGCACATGAGGGAAGCAAAGGGAAATGAGAGAGACAGTGTAAAGGGATAATGAATTGGAGGTCCCAGTAGGGTGGAAAAACTCCTGGAGTTGAGGTGCTAGAAGGAGTGGGCTTGAAAATAAAAGGTGATAGGAAAGTTGGTCACTTGAAATTTAGATTTCACTCAGCATACCTACTTCTGGAAATTTGTCCCAAGGAAAAATATAAAATATGTGAAAGATATTTCCTAGTGTTATCTATATAACATCCCGAAATTAGAAACAACATAATTGTCCAGCAACAGAGAAACAGTAAGGTAAACTCCATGTTACCATTTAAAACATACTACGCAAAGAAAATACAGCAGCAGTGAATAAAATGTGATAAAAACAAACAAATAAATCAGACACCAAGTTGTATGTAGACCATGATGACGTATGTGTATATGCCTATACAAATATTTATGTGTTTACATATATAAATATGTAACATACATTACAAATATATAAATATATGTTTATCTAACTATTTATGTGATTATTTATGCCAATGTCTAACTCTTTTATCAGCTTTTAAATGTCCTACTTCTTAAGGTTTACGACTATTCATCTTTTTATCCACCTAAAAAGCAAGCATCGAGCTCTACACATGGTAAAAGTCTAGTATATTCTATTGAGTGAATGAATGAGTGAGTGACTTAGTGATTGAATGAATGGGTGGATAACAAGTGGGTCAATGAAGATCTATGTATGCTGTTTGACTTCCAAATCTAAACCTCACATAAAATTTCTAATGGAAAGATTCTATCAAAATTCCCGAAATTTTGAGTTTAATTGTCTGACCTATTGATGTAAATGGTTTAGGGTTATAAAATCATCACATTAATTAGAGCCTTTCCCTATATGATCTTAAAATTGACCATGGATTAAGAGGACAATATTCAACTTGTGAATTAGTTTCACTTAGGGGAAAATCAATTTTCCTATCATGTGCTTTTGTGAACCATGAACTGTTGTTTATTGTTATATTTCAAAATAACGCTAAATGAATTTTATTTTTGATCCAGTGAAACTTGTTTTTAAACAAAATCTGATTCTCAAAGAGATTCTGTAACAAGAGATATCCACACACCAAAAAGTAATTAGTGCTGCCTGTGTTACACATATACTTAATTGTGTGGGGAATTACACAAACAATTTCCACGCTCGGAATGAGTGTCAGAAAGTGCAATGCCCACATATTCTATTATGGTGACAGCATATGGGCAGGGGACCAGCAGGCTTTTCAACCACACTTTCTTTATTGTGTAAAACATCTACTCTGTGCTAACCTCACCCTAATCATTGCAGCAGCCGCAAGAGTCCCAAAGAACAAAACCCTACCAGGAACTTAAACAGAACAACCACCTTAACAATTAGCCAAAGCATTCCTTGCCATATATAACAAAAATTCCCCCTAAACTTACACTAACCTTCAACCAGCAAGAGGACTTTCTGAACTATCTTTTGCAATGCATTTTATACCAGTATTTGAACTAATTCCAGATGACGGCACTTCAGCAGTTATGTAATCAGAGATTGATAATGTTCCTTAATTTGGTGATTCTGTCAAATCCTTAAGAAAAGTACATTTAAAA
Organism: Ceratotherium simum simum; assembly: GCF_057802395.1. NCBI lineage: Eukaryota > Metazoa > Chordata > Mammalia > Perissodactyla > Rhinocerotidae > Ceratotherium > Ceratotherium simum. The sequence continues at coordinate 60,773,047 of NC_141908.1, forward strand.
AAATCAGTTGCTGTGGGCTCCAGAGGAACAGACAAAATCATTTACTGAGTCTTCGATGAATCATGTATTATCATGTGAAGAAAGCTGAATGGTCTTTTCTAGGCTATCTCCTAGGCTAAGGCAATATTTTACAATCTACATGTCTAAAAGCATTAGCACTGTCAATTTTGTTCATCTAAATGTATAGTAAAGGCCTTACAAGGTCATTTGGATTCTACAACAACAACAAAAAAAAAAGGACAAAACAGAATGCAGACTATTTATACAGAAAGCTTTACATCTTTTATTACTTAATATTATTGGTCATACTTTCTCCACCCGTGGTTGCCTCCCCTCCCCAATCATCTTTCCCTATCCCAGAGACTGCAAATGGACAACACACATTTTTGGCTTGCAGACATGTGTAAATGTTTAAGGAACATACTAGAGTCAGTAAAGAGTCTTATTCTTTTCCCCCCGCTGTCCTTTCACACCTACCCTCTGGATTTCTTTGTTTCCACTACTCGTTGAAATCCAGCTCCCACAGATTTTCTGGTCCCTTTCAGTCACAAGATGAGTTTTATTTCAGAAGTCAAAATGTCTGACATCCGGTGTAACAATCAGAACTCCATATTCTTTCAAAGTGAAGCATTTTCCAGCCTCACCCTCCCAACTCCAAGCTCAGACCTGCTTCAGGTTAGAGTTTCCTTCCTCCCCAAATCTCCAACTTACTAGGCCAGAGGGGAAAGGGAACTCAGGGGAATGGCACAGTTTTATACTGCAGATACGATTGCTTTCCTGTGTTGGTTCCTTATAGATGTTGCCTTTTTCTCTAATGGGATCCCCCTGACACAGTATTTTTGGACATCTTCCCTCTGTACCTCCAACTGCAGTTCCTAAGGCAGGGGATGCTTGTCCTCTACCTGACCACTAACAACTCCCTCCCTCATCCTACCTCCACTGGTCCCCTCAGCACAGACTTTCCCCATTAGGGTTGCTCTGCACTTACAGGCAATCATCTTAGGCAGGATCTCTTTTGAATTGACCCAGGCTGGCTTCTTTCCAAGGGTTCACTTGGCCTGCAGGGGAATATACGCCTCCTTGCACTGGTGCTGGTGACAAGCCCAGTGGATTCTCTTTCTCCTCGCTGAGAAAAGCAACTCCAGCCACAGTCTCTCACTTTGAGACTTTTCTTGGGAGTGGTGAGGGTGCCAGGACACTGACAAGTCCTGAAATCCTCCCTTTCAATAGCCCATTCAATATAGCCTGGAGGAGGGCTGTCTCTGACACCAGAGATTCCTTTTTGCACTCACTTAGTTTTCCTGTACGAGTGGTCCAGCATGTAGTATCTGCCTTTGGTTGGCACCTTTTGCATTGTCCTAGGCCTTCAGTGCCTCAGCCAAAGCTAAAATGGAAAGAATCCAATTTTAACATTCTATTACACCCAGGTTTGCTTGGTCTTGACAGTGTTGACCCAGTCAGTGATTTTTAAACTTTCATTTATTTGTTAAAATTTTAAAATCAAAGGACTATACATAAAAATATGGATTTCGACTTTTCTCTGAAAATCAAAACTGACCGCTATATTCTGATATTCCAACAAAGGAAAAGGATCTGAGCTAAAAGGCTGCTGTCCTAAGAGGCAACAGGTACCCTCTGAGCTGCCACGGTCCCCACCCAACCAACCTCCCTCAATTGTGGCCTCTGATGGAATTTGAGTTGGAGATACCTCTCTCCCCATCCAAATCCTACTCTTCCTCAAGGCTCATCTCAAATCTCCTCAGGAGGCAGCCTAGTATAAAAGAGAGAGCATGGTATTTAAATCCCATTCCATAGTCCAATGTCAGCATAATTTGGTGGAGTTATCTAACCTTCTTAAGTGTCCATTACTGCCCTCTAAAATGAGGAAGGAAATATTAATTTACAAGGTTTGTATGACAATTTAATGAAATAAAAAATATAGAGTTTTTGACACACAACAGATATGAGTATTTTTCTCACCTATAAAGAAAAATACATATATTCCCTATTTTATTATGCACCACCAATTAACAGGAATTAGTTTTATCTACCCAGTAGAAAGACTGAGTCTTTTATTTCTTATCCCTCAAGTAGCCTAGTATAATGTTAAGCATGTAATATAGATCCATATGCTCTGTGCAAGGAGAATCAAAATATTATCTTGCATTTAGATATTACCAAATACTACTGGGGACAAAAGCTTTAAAAGAAAAACATGTCAATTATACCATTATTGAACTTTAGATAATCATTCCATTTGGACAACAAATTTTAATGTGATTTTTACATTCTTTTATATTTCAATATTTATATTTTATTATATTCTTTTCTACTATTTTATATTTTTTAAATGGAAGGAAGCGGAAGAAAGAAAAATGCTGGAAGTCACAAAAACTGGGATCCAGTTGTAACTCTGTCACAAACCAGCTGTATTACTGTAGTAGATGCTTTAGATTGACTCATTCTACTTGCAGAGATTTGAAAGCTAAAATCTACATTCCCAGGCCATTTTAACTAAGGTTCTAGATGTGAATTAGGTAGTTAAAATTAAAAAGCAGTCTCAAAGCATCTGGATGGCAAAATGAAGAGGAGCCATCTTCCTGCTACTGTTTTTGGCTGACAAACAAGGCCGTGAGACAATTATATTGGCTGGACTCCACCTTTGCATGACCAGCCACTGGCTCCACAGGTGTCTAGAGGCAGTGGGGTGATAGCACTAGTGATGGCAGCCCAGCTCCTGCAGCTTCCTGCCTCTGAATCACAACTATGGTGTTGAACTTTCAACTTGCCAGTCCATTGGTAGTGCCCGACTTCCAGCTCCTACAAACATTCCTGTGATTTTGTAAACATCTCATTCGTGTATTGAATCCCTTTTTGTTTCAAATATCAGCCTGGTTTCTGTTTCCTGCATTGAGCTCTGTATAACACAATTACTTTAAGAAGATCGCCTAATTTTGTTTGCTTGTATGATAAATGGAGTCAGTACATGGTCTTATCTCACAAGGTTTTCAAGAAAATTAAAGTGAAAAATAAAATTTGAATTAATTTTAAAAGTACTGAAAAACTTCAGTGCATCATTTTTTAACCATGGCTAATTAACCATGCATTTATCATTGTTATCTCCTGAAACCGACTAACATGACAGTAAAGAGATAAAAATGTCAAAAATCCCCAGAAGGACAAAGTGAATTGGAAAAAAGATAACAAGACACAAGTGAATCAATTCATTTTTTGGAAGTTTGGAAAATAAATGAAGGAGTGAAAATCTTAGCGAAGGATACCAGCTAAGAGCAAAGTTACACCCTGAAGAACCATGAAAAGATGCAGGAATTGGAGGCACCAGGTGTTGAAGTCAGAGAATCAGAGTGGGACTGAAAGCAAGGTTTTATTTGAAAGCATATATTTACAGAAGGTAGACCCTCATTTTCTTCGTCAGTTCCTAGCAACTACTGCTCCCACATCACTATGGAAGATTAGATGTTTATTTTCCAGTGAAATTAAGCCACAGAGGTAAGAGAGGTAAATTGCCATATTTTAAAAAAGGAAACTAAGTGAAAACTATATAACAAATTGTATGACCCCAACTTCTTTCCTTGCTCACTTCTAGAATGGAGACAACAAAGTTTCAACATCCTAGACTGGAGATTAGATTATTTCTCAATATAAAAAATAAATTGTTCCAGAGAAAAGACCTGTGGATACTGGCATTTTGTAATCATCTAATTAGATGCCTGAACCCCTTCCACTTTATTATGAAGCCCAGAAGTCAATAAACACTACCCATTCACACTGAGCATCAATCAGCTTATCACTGTCTCTCTTTTAGAAGTGGACAGACAGCCAACAATCATCAGACCTTTGAGGAAAGTCTTTAACATGAAAGACAAACTGAAACTAACACACAGAAAACAGTAACTCAGTAGAGTCTATTCAAGTAGAAGAAGAAAAATTGTTAATCAACAATAATAATTTTAAAAAGCTATAAAAAGTGTCATTGTATGCACAACAAAGAATGGAATGCTACAAGTAAAAATCAGTCAAAATAAGAATGAGGTCAGGTCTTGCAAAGTATTGGAAGGGTTCAAAGATATATGTTAAGGTTTTCAATATTTTTTAAAAAGGCAAAAGTGGATGAGGAGAGAAAATATAAGAAAATTTGAGGCTAAATCCAGAAGGAGTAACATATAAATCCCAGAAGAATGAATGAAGAAAGTGGAAGGAAGAAAATTATCAAATTAAAAGATAAAGAAATTTTCCCCAAACTGAAGGGCATGCATTTCCAGATTGAAAGGACCAACCACCTTTCATTACAAAATTCTCATAGCAATGTTATCATGACATTTCAGAAGCAAAAGGAATAAGGAGAAATTCCTGGCTCATGGGAGTTGGGGAGAACAACACATAAGCAGATAAGGGCTGCATGGCATCAGACTTCTTGGTAGCAACACTAAAAGTTAAAATACGAGGAAGCAGTACTTCCAAAATTCTGAGAAAGATTATTTTAACTTATTATTTCAGAGCCATTCAAGCTATATCAAAATAGAATAAATATATTTTCATATATGAATGTAGTTTAAAAGAGTGTATTTCTCAAGTGCCCTATTTTAGGAAGCGTTGGAGAAGCTCATTCTCTAAATGAGAGTAAACCAAGAAAGAATGGGATCCAGGAAACAACAGACCGACTCATGAGGGTGTTGAAGGGATTTTCCGGAACGAAGGCAAAGGGCAGTCCCAGGAGATGGCTGTGCCTCAGGCGTGGAGAGCCCCAGATGGAGCTGGAGCACAAAGGCTCGAAGAACAATGTCTCTGAGGAAAAGAGTGGGGCAGAAAAAGCACATGATGTGCTCGGAAATGTGGGAAATATATTGAAGGGTGTTTTACAATTCTTTTTGTGAATTTAGAAAGAATTAGTGATAGGTATGCAGTAATCAGGCCAACAAACTAACAATTAACATGAGATATTTATTAATTCCAGGAAAAACAAGAGGCTGTACTCTACAGGAAACATTCATATTTCATTTCTTGGCTCAGAAGTGAAGAAATTTCAGTCCTAATACTATAAAAACCAAATATTGATTCACTGGAATGGTAATAGAACTAGACTGGAGAATGAGGGGAGGGTAAGTCAAGAGAGGTTGGTGTAAGAGTGCTAAATTTTTATCCACTGCTATATGAAGTCAGTAGCTAATGCTTAAAATAGGTAAATCAAGAAACAATTACATAAAATCATTATTTTAAAATACGGGTGATTTATAGGAAGAAAGAATTAAAAGATAAAAGTTGATGTCTCAGGAATACCTGGGTAGCACCAAGGGGTGGGGAAGAAAACTTCTGTTTTCATTGTCTTATTGTACTATTTTTAACTATTTTAACAAAAATGAGAATTAATTTTTGAACATAAAAGTGTTATACAATGTACAGGATTAGTACCAAAGAAGCCAAATTTATAGTTCTTTAAAGACCCAGGCAAAGTATATGATTGGCATTTTTGGACCTTCAAGTACAGCTTCAATGGAAGAATAAATAAGAATCATGCAGTTTCAGATCATATTCAGGCTAATCCTCAAAGGGAGGGAAATCAGGAGGGAAGATCTCTAGGAGCTGAGACGGAAATTCAATTTTCCAACCATAAAATGCACAGCATTACCTATGGGGCCATCCCACCAAGGATCCAAGAATTGCAAGATCTATTTTTGAGGTAAGCAACTTAGTACCAAACCTCAAATAAGATCAACCTTGCAATGCCAAATAGGAAATTCAGCAAACATTTCAGGAGAATAATTTTTAAATATCCATGTAGCTTACACATGATTATCCCCAAATTGGTTTATTGCACAAAAACAGAAGATTCAATTTCTAGGGAAAAGTAGACTTAAAATCTATCCACAAGGGACCTTTACATTGAAGTCTTATAACTCCTTAACATCATGACCCACCAAATTCTATATATAATGACACTGTGATAAAAATCAAAAGAAACAATGACTTTTTACTTCTCTTTGCACCTGACCAGCACAATATTATATATAGTTACTGAATGGCAATTGCGTTTATACCAAAGTGCATAATTAAATATCATTATTTCACCTGAATATGTGTGTGACTGTTTTATTATAAAATTTCATCGAAGCAAACTTCACTCGGTAATTAAAATCACCAAAGAAAGGACAATTAATTGCTTGTTTAGCATGTGCAGACTTAGAAAATGATTTGGCTCACAAGAGGGAACTTCAAGCCTGAATTATTTGGGTCAACTAAAACTACTATTAATATAGAGAGAGGAACAACAACTCTTAAGTAGTGAAACAATCTCCATAACCTTATAGTTAAAACCATATTTCACAGCAGTCCTTCATTGCATGCTTTGCCTGTTGCTACTGATGCATACATTGAAATTTGCCAGCCACTATCAGGAACACCATAAACAGTAAAATTTCAGTCACTGAAGCAAGGTGAAGGGGAAGCCATGTTATGTGTCCTCATGACACCGTGAAAAGTTCAAGTGTAAAAGGGAATTGAATTTCCTTGATCAAACACAGTCTCCTTAACTTCTGGAGACAAATTTTTTACTGTTGTATCGGCAATATTTAAAAGGCTGTTGTCAAGGAAAAGTATCCTAAAATTAGATCTGCCAGCTTTGTTGTCTTTGAGGGAATGACCACGCTCCTAACAGCCTCTTCTGTTTTGAAGAGAAAGCCTAGTAACGAAATGTAAAGGAGCTCACAGCAGGCTTCTGTGAAGAGGGGAAAAATAAAATTACCTACCATATATTCATTTCACAAATTGTATTTCTTGTATAAGCTTGTCTACACATAATATGTTTATTATATCCTTTTGTGTCTTTGAGAAGAGCAAAAGGTCACTGATCTTAGCATCCTATTCCAGAAATTCATTATCCCTTTTTCTATCTCCTATCTGTTGACCTTATCCACTTTTTCACTGTCCATCATTCCCTCCATGTTCCCATCTCTCCCCTTACCTTAAACCTTAAAGATGCCCTCAAACCCAGTTTCCCCTTCTTCATCCATCACATCTATATTTTCCGGCAAACTATGACCTCTGTAAACCTAGCTCTGCATCTACTCTGAGCCTGCACGGAAGCAGCTGAACTGAAAGTAACAGGATAAAAATCACACAGGGATGGAGACTGGTCTCACTTTAAATATATGATTGAAGTGGATGTTCAGCACTGCCTGCCCATTCCACCACATCTCCTTAGTCACACTCCTTCTCTCTGAGGTGACTGTTGCACACCTCTTCAAATCTCCACTCCCTCTTTCCCCTCCTCACTCTCTGAAAATAGCCTCTTATTTCATTTCACTGAGAAAATAAAAGTAACCAGAGGGGACCATCACCAAGTTTTCACCTACCTACTTGTAAATGTCCCCAAACATTCTGCCTTCTCTCACATTACCGCTAATGAGCTTCTAGATCCAATCTCTGCACTTAAGCAGTCCTTACCTCTCAGCTACTCAAGGAGCTGGATATCTTTCCCTCTCTCTTTCTCTCTGCATTGATTTTTCACTTCCTACAGAATCATTCCCATTATCATTCCCACCAGAATTCTCTAATAATATCTCCTACATTTAACAAACTCCTTTACCCTCAAACCCCACTCTAGCTATCACCCTGTCTCTATGCTCTCCTTTATAGAAAATTCTTTAAAGAGCTGGCTGTACATGCTGCCCCAACTTCTTCACCTCCAGGCCTCTCTTCTACCCACTCCTATGAGAATTTTTCTCCCACCACGTCATTGAGTATGTTTCATCAAGATTGCCAAAGACCTCTACAATACAAAAAACAATAGTCAATGCACAGTCCATGTTACACGATCTCTCAGCAACATTTGACATTTGATATTTGGCTTTCTTGAAAATTAGTCTTTCCTTAGCTTCCAAAACGCCATGGCACAATGTCCACTTCTCTGTCTCCTTTACTGTCTTCTCCTCGCCCAACCTCTAAATGTTGGAGGTGCTGAGGGCTCAGTCCTTGATTCTCTTCTCATTTATACCAATTTTAACTCCCTAGATGATCTCATCTAGATCTATGATTTTAAATATATCCATATATTGACGACTCCCAAATTTATATCTTCAGGCCTGACCTCTCATCTGTCCAGCTATTACTTCTAAGGCCACTTGACTGTCTAATAGGCATCTTAAAATTCATGGATCCAGAAAAGTTTTTAATTTTTACCACCATCTTCCCCATTTCAGAAAATGGTAAAGGTTAATAACCCCTTATCCACAACTATGAAAATCCTAAAGCTCTAAAAACCAGACATTTTCATTTGGCAGTAAAATCTGACCTGACCTAATCTCATTGGCACCCAAACCTGACCTGAACTAATAGAGGCCATTTATTGTCTTTATTTAAGTGAATACTTATGTATTTTGCTGCAGAAATATTCATTGTGGCTACCCTAGACACTGCTGGAAATATATAGTAATTTTTGGAATAGGTACCTTATTACCTTCCTAAAATCTGAAAGGTAATGATTTCAGGTCACATTTGGGCCCAAGGGTTTCAGATAAGGGATGATAGACCCAGTTGTTCAGGATCACATACACACACCCACACACACAAAACAAAACAAGGCATTATACCTTACTCTTTTTAATCCTTACACTCCCATATTCAATTCATCAATAAGTCCTACCAGCTCTAATTTTAAATATTTTGTAAATCTGAATATTCCTTACTACCTCCATAAATACCAGTGTCACCAAAGCTACCAATTCTTCACCTTTACAACTTCTATATCCTCCTAACACATCCTCATATTTCCAATCTAGTTCTTTCCTGCTTCCCCCCTCCTCAGTGTTAGCATCCACAAAATGACCATAGAAGTCTTCTTAAAACATAAGTCAGATCCTCCACTCACTGCTTCAAATCTCCCAAGGCTCCCCACCAGGCTTAGAATAAAATCCTAATTTCTTATCATGGCCTGTTGGGTCTTGGCCTCTTCCTCCACTCAATTCTTCCACTCTTTCCATCACCCACTCTGATCCAGTCCACCTGGTCTTACTGTCTTTCCTGAAACATGCCACATGCATCCTGCCTCAGGGGGTGTACCCGTGGTTCCCTCTGTCTGGGATGCCATTACTTCAGGCCTTGGCATAGTTCACTCTTCACTTTACAAGTCACTGTCATGGAAGCTCTTCCCTGACCACTTTTCTAGAACACCCACTTTTGAACCTCCCAGACACTTTGTCACCTTACCCTGTTTGCTTTTATTAAAATTCCATTGTATATTTATGTGTTTGCTTGTTTATCATCCATCCTCACCATCAAAATGTAACTCCATGAAAGTAGGGATCATGACTGTACTGTTTATCATCATATCCCTGGTGCCTAAATAACACTGGAGCTCTCTGTGTGCCCGGATATGAATGTTTACTGAATGACAAATAAACTAAATTATATTAATAAGTCAACTGAATTGGGTTAATTAAACAATATTAGTCCTATTTTCCAAAGAACCTCAATATTTTTACAAGTCCAGTACAGTCTTGATGAACTTAAGCTACAACTTTATTTCTGAGTGACTCTCATTCTTAAGATACTGGAATCAGTGACTAAGATTACCATAGTTTGACTCACACTGTGTAAATTAGTGTTTACTTTTATATCCATAAGACATACACTTAACAAAACAATTTGAATTTATCAAGGAGAGTATTTTCTTAATTCCCTATTTCTGAACTTAAACACTTCCTCTTTTTAGAGAATTTAAGATTACTTGGCAAAATGTTTCTAATTCCAAAGTGCCCTAAAGCGATTCCATGTTATTTCTTTGTGCTACAGCTATCAGTAGATCAATCAACTTGTCTAATAACAGAAAGTGAAAATTATGCTAATTTAGTGTAGAATTAGAAATCAAAGAAATATAAGAATAAAAGTAAATGAAATAATTTTTAGCATTGTATTTGATCATTTTTTTATTCAGAAAACTAAAACAATTGGTGGTAAGGAGTCAAAAAAATTATTACAATGCCTTATGTAAAATAGAGGGAAAGTATATATAATAAAGTCATTTGAGGACTAATGCCACGAATATTTTAATCCTTTAAACTGGGTATTAGTACTTGAGTTGTGAATTTCATTTTGGAACATTCTCAGTCATTAAGCACATGTGATTTCTTTTTAATCCATCCATGACTCCATTATGGGTTGTCTCCTAGACAGAGACATATTTTGTACACATTTTGCAAATATTTATTCTTAATTGAAATATGAGTCACATGACAGGATGAAGTCAGAGAACAATAATATTAAATGATAGTTTGAAAATGATGACCTTAGTTCAAGCCTCATCATACACCTTGGACTTGAAAGTCTCGTAAAAATAAAACTCAAGAATTGTTAAAATTGCTCAATCACATTGTGAAATTTCAAGACTAACCTTGTTTTTTAAGTTTCTCTTTGAGGATCTGTGCAAAGAGAGGATTAGTTAGCCCTCAACTCAGCAGCGGACAAGTAACTGTCGCCTGGAAGCTAATATTCAAGTATTTAGCCTGATTGCCTCCAAGTTGGGTCAACTTATCTCCTTCTGTCTGACTCATTACAATTTGGAAACTTCAGGCAATTAACTCACATAGGATACACAGCAGTCTTCACTCACCAAGAATTCCCTAGGCTTCAAGGTCACATGAGGCCAGAACATTCACTAATCACTGAAAGATATTCTCAACATATTTCTAACTATTCAACTACATAATGAAACAGAAATTTGAGTTTTCCTAGCATATGAACATATGAATGTTATAGAACTTAGGAATTAAGTCACTCAGTCAATGTTTGAATCTCCTCTGCCTTCTACCCATCATATAGTTATCTAGGGTCAACTTTTATCTCAAGCCTATATTTGGCAGAGGAATAGGCAAAAACAAACACACAGTCACGCAACAAAAGTAACTTACATAACAGCTACCATTTGCAGATACTTATTCTGTGCCAGACACAGGGCCTGGGCACTTGGATTATATTATTTTTATCTCTCACGACAATCCTCTCACTGGATTCTAAGTTTCATATTACAAGGTTTGTCTTTTGTTTTTGTTTTGCTGGTTTTTGTTTTTGTTTTTGTCTGTAATATAGTCACAGACCCCAATAATCTCTGCTGGTCAAGTTCTGATACCTCATTCTCTTCCTTTCTCCAGAAGTAACTTAAATATCCTCTATAAAACTTTCTTGCCCTTCAGCCTGAACTAATGTTGCTGCTGAACAACTATAGCTTTACTAGCTATGCCATTCAAAAGTAAAGTTGTTCCATATGACCTGATTACTAGTTTTTGTCATATTGAAACAACTTTTAAATTCTTACTTCATGCAATGTACTATGGTAGGCACTGAAAATACAATAATAAGCTGATGGATTCTACTACCTCTTCCCTCATTACCTCAAGAGGAAGAAGGATTGCCTAGAAAGCAGAGCAATTAAATGGACAATAACACTAATACATACATGAAGTGCAATTAGAGTACCTAAAAGTGTCCCCTAATCTAGTCTCAGATAATCATGAGTGTTTTTCTCTGACTCTTAACGATATTCTGATTAGGCTCCAATTTTCCCACCTGGTCTTTCAGAAATTCAGTTTTAACATGGTTATAGTCTCCCAAAGATATTTCCACTTCACCAGCCTATACTTTCTTTTCCATGCCATTTAAATTCAAAATCTTTTCTCCACAAATCTCTTTTCCTGTTTTTTGAGAGATTTTGCCAGACTCTTTTCACCAATAAGACTTCTGGTTTACAGAAGTTAAAGACTTCTGTTTTACAGAATTTAAAGCTGTTATTCTACCTTTAAAACCAGAGGCATCAACTAAGATTTTATTTTAATTCCCAGGAAAATTGGTGGAGATTAATAATAGCAGAACTAATGGTATTCATCAGTTTTGAATAGACAACTATTTTATATAAACCATAAGTTATAAAGACAAATATATAGCTCCAAAAATAAATGTAAAGGGTATTTCTTTTATATAATCAAACCAATTGCTTAAGGAACAAAGAGAGAGGGAAGGAAAAAAAGAATTTGATCAGATTGCTTTCTTTTTAAGTCTACGTGGTAAGAAAGGATAAGCAATGAAAGAAAATAAAAGCTGAATAAGAAGGAAAAGGGGAGAAATTTGTATAGAAATGAAAATAAAGTTGATAAAAAAATTTTATAACATGATTTTATATTTGGTTATACATTGTCTGCTCACAAAATAGAGGTAACCAAATAAGCAACCATTTCACAGATGTGACTTTCTCAGATGAACTCTCTAAAAATTAGCTAAGCCTAACCAATGTAGCTAAGTGAAACATACCCAAAATCAGCTCTTACTTGCTACATTATTCATGTACTACTTATCCGGTTTCTACAATTTATTCTCCCTACTACTTTGATTTCCTCTCTCTCATTTTTTTCCTATCATTTATTCCTTTGACCCAATAAAAAATTAGCAAATGTTTCAGAGCTTATGAATATAAAAATTGAGGTCATTGTTTTTTCACTCTCTCTTACATCTGGAAAGATAATCTTATACTGGAATGATTCAGATAATAGAATAAATATGTAGGTGGGGAGGAAGAAGATGCAAAATCACATTTTCCTTTTTCTTTATGGTTACAAAGAAGAGGCCTAGAAGAGTGGGAACTGGGCCTTCCCATGCCCTGCATGACCTGTTGTCAGGGCAACAGTATGTGTGGGGAGCCCTGGTCTTCCAAGTGCCTGTTGCCAGGGTAACAGGATATGAACCATCTTCTCTTATGCAACTATGCACTTTCCCTGACTTATTCTATGTTTCTTTTCTATTTGGTGGGAAATTATATTTGTTCACAGAAACCTAAGAGCAACACAACTTCAATACACAGGCCACTGAGGGAGCATGTATTGAAAGAAATATTGTAAACAGGTACGTGCCATTGATATTGTTGATGGTGGAAATAATGTGGAGGAGAAGTTTATTGGACTGACTTTCTGAAAATAGGGACCACATAATCTCTGAAAGATATACTAATTTTTTATTGGGTCAGAGAAATAATGACAGGAGATGATGAGAGGGAAAGAAGCATAGTGGTAGTAGAAAGAAACTATGGAAACCAGAGAAGAATTATATGAAAAGTTAAAGGCTAAGAGCTGATTTTGGGTGTATATCAATTGGCTTTGTGTGTGTGTGTGCAACGAACGATCTCACAAGTTAGTAGCCAAAAACAATAAACATTTATCATTTCCTCATGATTTTGAGGAAGTTGGATAGTCCAGGATGACCTCACTCACATGTCTGGTGGTTGATAGTCTGCTTGGTCTAGAGGGTGTTCAGCTGGAATGGTTTATATCTGTTCCACATGCTCATCCTCAAGTAGGCTTGATCAGGCTTCTTCCCATGCTAATATGAGGGTTCCAAAGAGCAGCAAGAGAGAGTAAACTCTAATGCATAAACTCTTTCCAAGACTTTGTTTGTGTCCCATTTGCTAAGATCCCATTGGCCAAAGCAATTTGAATAACCAAGCCCAGAGTCTGTATGGGAGGGATTATCCAAGAGTGGATGCAGGAAATCATGAACAAATTGGGGCATATGGCAACAGTAAACAACATCATGGAAGAATTTCTGGAAAGTAGAGGACTCTTTAGAAAAATTGAGATATTAAAGCAGAGATTTGCTGGGAAATAAAATATCAAGAGGGCCACAGATATGAAGACACTTTTTCAAATTGAAACAAGTGGGAAGTACTAGAAAGTCTGAGAGTTCTAAAAGTTAGAAAGAGCTCCTTAACCTATCTAATAACCATCTCCAAATGCAGTCTAAGAAACAATGAGAAAAATATTGTGCACCTCTAAGTAGTTTATGTTCTCTGTGGGAAATAAAGCAGAATAAACTCCATTTAGATGATTTTTCTAAAATAAACAAAAGGAGAAAAGCTTACTCTACTTCAGAAAAGAACCTTATTGTATGCTTAAAATCTTTTATAACAAGAAGAGAAGAGGCAGCATAGCAAGAATAAAATACCTAGTCTTAATCATTAGAACTCCTGGCTTTATTCTTTTTGGTAAATAAAAATCTTCAGGGACAGACATCCAGACATTTCCACTGTGCAGGGTTTTCTTTCTCTATTGTTTGGAATACCAAAGGCCAAATAAATTAGAATAATTTTGTAAGAGTCCAACCTCTGAAGGGGCAAGAGGGCTGAGGAAATTTGCAATTCCTTTGCAAATACTTGCTAGTATCATTGTTTAAATTAATTAATTAAAGGGATAATGGTAGTACATATCACAGAGAAGGAGAGAAATAGAACTGGGGAGTTTCTGACATCTAAAGCATATGCCAAGTGATAACTCCCCTTGGTATTCAGCTCTGAGTATGCAGAACTAGGCAAACAGATGGCAAGATTGTGGAAAAATCAAAACTAGAGAACAGTTTTTAACTCCTGAAATGTTAGATTTCATAGTGAGTCTTGAGTGTTAAAGGGAATTATCTAAGTCAGTGTTAAATGGAATAGGTATGGGCCTAGGAATCTGGTCCTTCCTTTACTAATTGGGAAACATTGGTCAAGTCATTTAATGTCTTTAAGGCTCAGTTTTCTCATCAGAAAAACTGGGGGCAATTGTGCTGAACCATACAGATCAAGGGAAAAATCTTTTAGAAATTATAAAGCACAAAAGAGTCATAAAGTACTACTGTGATTCAATTATGAGGTGATTTACAATAGTTTAAGCTAATCAAAAATGAAATTGATGCCCAGGTTGTTCAGTTTTTTTTGTCTTGCTCCAAATGCAGTTTATTTTTAATGAAGTCTTAGAAAGTTCAGTTTTAAGTAGACCAGAATCAGCATACTGTTGCTTTTCTAACAAGAACTCTATTTTGATTTTCTTCTAAGTTATCAAGGACCTGATTCATGAACAAAATTCAAAGAATCCTTTGATCTTCCACTCTTATGCAGAATTTAATTAAGGTTGACCTCTGTTTTCTTGCCCTGTAGACACTGGTGCTTAGAGATTTTACTACTTTTTCATGACTAATTATAAACTTATTTGAATAAATATAAATACAAAAATTTTGCCTACCAGAAATTATCTGTATTGAGCATTTTATGAGCCTATTTAATAAAAATTTGTTTTTAAATATCTTATAAAATAAAATATAATTTCTTTAAGCAACTTCAAGAAAGTATAGCTTAAAGGAGAAACCAAAAGGGCCACAATGTTTCATTTATATGCCTCTAATGACCTATTATTATTGTTATATCCTTCCTTAACAATAAAGTTATTCATGCCTAATACTTGCTTAGATCAGATATGTGAAATATTATGATTCTCATAAACCTTTAACATTATCATCTGTTTAATGATGTTAATAAACAGTTCCTTTCATATCCAAATGGCTTATAGCACAGTCCTTTCGGATGGGACTTCCTCAAATATGTACATTTGATTAGCTGATTGAAATATGTTAGAATAAAGGACAAAATCTAATAACATAATGGTAATTTGGTATTTTCTAAAACAAATTGGCAAAATGAAGGACTATGAGACACGATAGTAATTACATGGAAGTCAACTCCTTTGTGCACCAGACCCAAACAGGGATAAAGACCTAAAGAATGATTTTCAAGCCCGAGTGACTCATGAAATCAGATTAGACCTGGGTCATACATGATTATAAAGACTTAAAATCCATTCTTAGGCCATCACAATATGCTGAATGTAAGATGCTCTATCCATCAAGGCAATTCTTCTAGCAGTTGAAACTCTCAAGGCCAGCCCACTTTTCTTCCTCAGCTCTCTCTCTTCCTAAATAACCCTTGCTCCTACCCCAGGAAAATGTAAATCCTTGAGTGTAACTGTTCTTGTGAAGAGGAACTTGGGTATCTTGGTGAGACAACTTCCACTGAGCTAAGAGAAAGCCTTCTTTTCTCATCTTGACAACCCTACTGTCTCTTGATTGTGATAATAAAATTACCTAAAAAACAAAAATAGAATTCTGCTTCTGAATATATCAGTAATAACAATAACTGCTAGGATTTCTTAAATTCTGGACACTGTTCTAAGCAGTTTATAAGCATTAATTCATTTAATCTTCTCCATACCTATGAGATTGGTAATGATATCATTCCTATTTTACAGATAAGAAACTAAGGCATTGAAAAATCAATCAACTTGGAGATCACATAGCTGTTAAATAGTAGAGGTGGAATACACACAAGGATGGATAAGATTATGAGAATATTAAGAATAACAATTACAATTTTTGAGAGCTTACTTTGTGCCACGTACTGTGCTATTTTTTTTACAGACATTATGTTATTTAATTTTCACTATCTTGATTTGGGCAATATCCAGATTCCCAGATCCTAATGCTTCCTTCTAAGTGGAGGGACCTTCCATTGGAAAAGCCTTCTAGGCCTCTCTTTGCCACTTTTCACATTCTTTCACAGAGGAGGAGGAACAACATTTGGTTGGTGAATTGTGGAGAAGGAATTAGACCTGGGAGTGCAAGCCGTCCTTTTCAGGAGTGGGGAAGGGATTTTCTGTTGTAGAAAGCATAGTCTCATCTGCTAGAGGTCATGAGGTAAATATAGGAGAGATTTTGGCCCCTTCTGGGGATGTCTGCAGTTTTGAGGGGTAAGTTGACTTCAGAGGCGTTCTGGCTTATTTAGCTGCATACCAAAACCCTATCCTCCAATACAAGTCCAGTCTGCCATAAAGCTGACATTCTGATCTCCATCTACTGGACTCCTATATCTATCCCACACTTCATCTGAACTTGGGCAGGGATTATATGTGTAATCCACTTGCCTCCCTCTCACCCCAAGATCTTATGAGTTAGGTATCAATTTTTGTCTATGTCTCAGCTGAAAAGTCATCTCCTGAGAGAAGTCATGCCCGAGTATCCAAAATATCTTCCCCAAGTAACTCTTGACCACACCATCTGGTGCATTTTCTCCAGGTTACTTCTTACTCCATGTTATCTTACTTTTTGTAATTTACCTTTTTATTGTTTGTTTCCTCTACTAAAATATAACCTCCTCTGCCTAAAATAGTACCTGACATACCACAAAATCCATAAGTATTTGTTGAATGAGTGAATGAATGATTAATAAAATAACTGGATTTTACAAATAAGGAAAGTGAAGTTTAGAAAAGTTAATAACTTTTCCATGGTCACTCAGCTAAAGGGAAGATGGTATTAGAAAATATCTGACTAATTCTAGAGTTCAGTTTCTTCTAAAGTATTTCACCTCAACTAGGTCCATTCTATAAACCATAACATAATGTTATGTAAAGACTGAGATTTATACTAAGATTCTATCTGTACACCAAAATAGGTTTTGTGAGGTGAGTTCTTCAAATTAGTTTTATGAATAAAGGACAGATTTTTTAAACTGATTTGTCTGATTAATCCATCAAAATAGTCACGTACTCATCAATGTGAGAACAGAGACAGATTTATCAGCAATTTCCAAGAAAGATAGCATAAACATTCTTCTTTGACATTTGAAATTAATTCACTATATATACTCTCAATATCAGAGCTTGGTAAGAAAATTATTGGTCTGGGCATGTAATCCAGTGTTAGACAGAGGACAGGGAGTTATTAATGGCTAAGGATAATGAGTATCTAACTCTAATGTGCCATAGAACGACCTAGGCTGGGCCCAAGGCATCATGTCTGTGTGTGTGTATGTGTGTAAGTGTGTATGCATGTGTGTGTGTGTCTATGTGTGTGTTGGAGAGGATAGGAGTGGTCATGTTGATTATGCACACCTTTATTCTGTTACAGAAGGCATGTATTAGTCTCTTATTGCTGAAACAAATGTACCACAAACTTAGTAGCTCGAAACAACACAAATGTATTATCTTAGGTTCTGTAGATCAAAAGTTTGGGGGCTGGCCCAGTGGTATAGTGGCTAAGTTTGTGCACTCCACTTTGGTGGCCTGGGGTTCACAGGTTCGGATTCTGGGCATGGACCTATGCACCACTCATCAAGCCATGCTATGGAGGCGTTCCATATACAAAATAGAGGAAGATGGGCACAGATGTTAGCTCAGGGCCAATCATCCTCAGCCAAAGAAAAAGAGGAAGATTGGCAATGGATGTTAGCTCATGACTAATCTCTCTCAGCAAAAAAAAAAAAGAAAAAAAAATTTGATGCAAGTTTTACAAGTCAAAATCAAGGTGTTGGCAGGGCTATATTCTTCTTGGTGGGTCTAGAGGGAGAATCTGTTTTCTTGCCTTTTCAAGCTTCTAAAAGTTACCCATGTTCCTTGGCTCATAGCCTGTTTCCTCCACCTTCAATGCTGGCAAAGACAAATGGAGTCATTCTCACATCGCAGCACTCTTCTTCTGCCTCCCCCTTCAACTTTTAAGAACCCTTGTGACTACACTGGGCCCACCTGGACAATCTAGGCTAATCTCCATATTTTAAGGTCAGCTGACTAGCAGCCTTAATTCTGTCTGCTCCCTTAATTCCCCTTTGACATGTAAGGTAATATCTTCACAGGCTCTGGGGATTAGGACATGGACATCTCTCGGGGGCAGTTAGTCTGCCTACCACAAGACCCATGAACTGAGTTTTGAGAAGCAACATTCTAGATCCCTTTTCTGGTGATCTTTCTAGGTAACCATTCTGAGAATGTCCTCTTTTTTGTTTTAGAAGGAAGATGAATAAGAGCTTTAGACTAGGCAGATCTGTGTTCAAACCCAAGTTCTACCAGATACTAGCTGTTTAACCAATTTAGGACACTTACCTCTTAAAATCATTGGAAAGAGTAAATAAGAATACAAATATGTTATATCTGGAAAGTTCTGACAACTAGTAGATGATAAGCAAACATTACTTTCTTCCATCTTCTCCATCCATATTTCAGCTGTGAATCTATCTCCACTCCTCCAACCTGGCGTTAGGCCCTATTTTGGCAGCCTAACTAATCTTCTAATTATATAGTTAGAACCACTATAAGATTCAGAATTTTATTCATTCAATGACTGATTTAAAAGTATTTATTGCATTATCTCCTATATGCCAGGTACTGTGCTAGGTGCTGGTGGTCCAAAAGCAAACACAATGAACATGGCCCTTGCCCTCAGTAGCTTGTGATCCAGAAGAGCAGGCATATTTTGTTATTAAAAGGGAAGTCTGGGTTATTTAATGAGCCAAATATAGGCAGCTGTCCTAGTATTGGAAGGTCAGGAAGGATTTTCTTCGCAACTGAAATTTAAGAAGAGATCTTTCAGCATTTCTTAACAAGATCCCTATGAGAATTTTGAGTAGGACAGGTCTTCCTGATAGGAAAATGACCCAAGCCCTGGAGGACGTTTATCATGCTTGGACCCTGCTGCCTACTGAATACAAAAACAGTCTCAGGCACTGCACAACCAGAAACATCCCCACATATCTCTAAAAGCCTCATGGGAAGCAAGAGCAACCCTGACTGAGAGAGGAAAAAGAAGTGGTTCTCATGGGAAGAGAAAACAAAATGAATAAAGGCAGATGGGTGGTAAGCAGCATTTCTTTTGTGCAACCCTGGGCTTGGTCAGGAGGGGGCCATAGAGAGAGAGGCATGAGAGGAGGCTGCAAAAGTCAAGCAGGTACAAGGAGACTCTGCTAAGGATCCTGAACTTGGAAAGGGCACTAGAAAGCTTTAAAGGGTTTGAAGCAGCAGAGAAAAAGGATCAGATTTGCTTCTAACCTATAATGCTACTCCATCCTAAAGTATGATTCCAGTTTGGAAATATGGTGCTAATAACTTCTGTCATTTTACCTTTTTTGCCAATTTTTATTCTGATTATGTATTTCTGCTATATCTTCTGGGTGTTGGGCGTTTGAGCTACTTCATCTGAGAACCATTCAACATACTGCCCTCTTCAATAACAGCTAATTGAAATTAGTTACAGGGTTATTATATAGTTCCTCCTTTCTCCTTCACTTTCTGCTTCTCTACATTTTATTCTTCCACCACTAAAGATCATGTTTACCAGCAATCAAAGAGAAAAGAAGCTTAACTTAAGTCTTTCAACTGTTGCATTCACAATTCCAGATCTTAATATCTGGACATTTGTCTGGATTAGGACAGATAGGAGGTATGTGTCTATACATATAAAATTAATTATCATATATTAAGTTAGTTTCTAACTGAAATTCTCATAGATTCTCGCCCTACATTTATAAAAACTGAAGAAAATGGCAATAAGTACTATGAAGTGGTGAGTCATATTTTTGTCAATAGTTTATGATTTGCAGCAGTTCAAACTTTCCTCTCTTCTGTTGAACAAATGAGTAAGATAACACTGTGATTTAGTTTTTGCTATGATGTCATGTGATTTTCACTGGGATTTCTACTTGATCACAGTTTTCTGGAAATGCTGTTACTCCTTAGATCAAATAGAACAGTAGCACTGACTGAAAAGATCAGCACCAATCTTTTAAAATATGTTTGATTTTTAAAAAATCTACAGTTGTAGAGTTCTTTTTACATTTAAAGAAGAAAAAAGCAACACTACCGTGACACAAAAAGGGATTATTTGAAATCCTTTGGGAAAAAAAAACACTATGCACAAATGAAAACAAATATAAAATCTTCAAATCAACTTTCCTCATGGGAATCAATAAACTTAATCTTTATAAAGACTAGTGTTAGAAAAACGTCCTTGGTATGTAGGAAGCAGCGTAGGTCCCAGAGTCACAGGAAACTTCAGAACCAGAAATTTCATCAGGTGTTGAGATGGCAGAAGAAATAGGAAGTGTTTTCCACGTCCTAAACAATTGATAACTTATGGACAATATATGATTCTTTTTAAATGTAGTTTATGAAGGACATGATGCCATAGTCATTTGCTAACGTTTCTATCATCCTAGAAGGTGAGTCATAATGTGGAATTTAAATTGTCATACTGAGTGACAAATTAGTGGTAGAAGATAGATTGAAGAAGGCTAAAAAAAACGCCGTAACTATAAAAAGAAAATTGATAGATTAAAGCATACAAATCTACATCAGAAATGGGAAGAGAAAACTGTTTCACCTTTGTTCCCACAAACAAATAAGGGATTTCTTAGCACATCACTGAATATGGTGTCTCAATTAAATATTATATGAAGGAGATTTAAAAGGAGCTTAATGAAAGAAATCAACAAAATGGTAGAGGAGAACTGACGTTTTAATTTAGTTTACCAGTGTTTTTGCATGTGTTACAAAATTTTAACATTATGTCTATGGATTCAAAAAAGTGTTTTAAAACATTATATGATAATGCCTGTAAAATACTTTCTGTAAATATCTACCTGCAGTGATTCATGTTTTCCATATTTAAGGTATAATTGAATAAACCTTATTTTACTTTAACCTTTGTCTCTATTTTTATTTAACCTCAAAAATGTACGTATTGTAAACTCACTTAAAAACAGAATATCCTGTTGAAATAAAGCAATGTATTTGTAAAGTTAGATACAGTAAAAGATAAAAAAAATCACTTTCCAAACAAATATCTAAAGGTTTTCATTGAGTCTTTTTTCCCAAACTAAGAAAATTATTGCAAAATTGTTTGATAGCTTTCATGAATAGCATGATTTTAATTGCCAATACTTAAAAGCGAAATTCTAGCACTAGAAATTTTGATAAGCTAAAATTCTGTTTGAGTCAATATTACATTTTAAATAGGCAAGACAATTTCAGCAGTGGAATAGGGAGTCCCTCATCTCACTGCTTTGAATGCAGACTACACAAAAGACCATAATTAAACAATTTGGTTGTCATTAGTCATACAGATTTTAGATTTCAAGCTTCTTGTTTTGACAATTCTAAAACTAGAATACTGGATATGTCTTAAGTCAAAGTACAACTTAGAATAATAGTACCAAAATGCAAATTCCTTCTTTCCTTGATGGAAAAGCAGTCATTTCAATCAGTTCAGTAATGATGTTTTTTTTAAAAAAAACCTAGTTATTACTGATTTTTTTCCCTACATGGTCATTCAGTAACTCTCTGTGGACACAGCTCAAAATTTATTTAGTATGTACATATATTATTATATCCTACATCCATACTGAATATCAAGTCATGAATTCTACTGTTGAATGATTCTACCACCCTCTACTGAAATGAAATGACAGATTGATCTTTGAGATCAACTGATAAAGTGCAAGTCAGATAACTTTGCCCTAAAATGTTAGGTAAATACAAAGTCACTTTTCAAATTTCTTAAAGACATGTGCATAAATTCACTACCATACATCTTTATACATTCAGGTAACTACAGAAAAATAAAACAAATACAAACAAAACAAAGCAAACAAACAAAAACATCCTATTCTGCTAAAGGGAAGAAAATTTTAAATAGGTTGTAATATGAGATACAATTTTTCTGGTACAGATGTTCATCCATTAATTAGGTTAGGACACAGATCATCTGATGACTGCCAATGTTTAATTTTCATCTATGCTAATTAATTTTGTAAGCTATTATTTGCTTTTATAGGATTATTTGTTTCTCTAGAGAACCACCTCACCAAAAAACTGTAATTTCTAAATCTTATTTTTTCTTTTTCATTTATTTTTTTAATTTTTTGTTTCAATGGATCTTGGAAATATATTTCTCTAATTTATTCAAATGATGTAAAGATGGCTTCCTTTTTAGTAGTTATTCTCTGTTAAATGTTGTTTACATTATTAGTGTGCTCTTATACTAGTGCACTGTAATGCCATGTATTACTTCAAGTGTAAGAAAATATACAGAAAACACTATTTAAATACATAAGCACCATTAAATACATTCAAATGGAGGAAAGTAAAAGGAATTTTTACCTCTAAACAAAGTTTGATACAATTTTTCTTTAAAAAAAATCATAGCTATCAAAACAGTGACATTAAATTTACTCAGATGTTGCATTTTATAAAATAGTATGTAAACACAGCAAGAGAAATATGAATCCTAGAAAATATCTATTTCATGTAGTATATGATTCCTTCAGCTGTTATTATAGAAAAGCAAATATATTTTCATTTGAGATCTGCAAATAGGCTAAGCAATTGCAATGACCTATAAATATCCATATTTCACATTTTTATGCAAATGTTAAATCTGATTTTTAAATTATGACATAATTAAAATAAAGCATGTAAACGTAGTGTGCTGGAACACTAAACAGAAATTAGTATCATACACAGAAAAAAACTTAAATGTTGTTTAAATAGCAAGGTGAATAGAATTGCAATTAAAGTTTGACTCAGGTACTTACATTTCATGCCTGACATAAGCACATCTCTTGACTCATCTTACTAAGGTCTATTTTATACCATGAGCTATTCAGTACTCTCAGAAGAAATGAATTGGTTGATTTAAAACCAAAACTCTCCAATAAGTTTGATACACTGCTAGTATTTTTACCACATAAACAATTTTTCTTAAAGAAATATTATTAAGACACAAAGAATAAGCACAATAAAGTATGATTATTTATCATCATATTAATCCTGTCCTTGTCTTTTCAAAACCTAATCACAGAGAAATAAGTACGAGTAGTAATCTCTCTGTTTACCTGAGGGAAATTTTACTACTGCAAGTGCCCTGGCAAGCAGCTTTCCTAGTTGCTTTTCTGTATATCTAAACCACATATATAAACAACACATACAGAATGTATTGAAGAAGCTATGTAGTATAACAGTGAAGTGAATTCTCAAGGAGTTACCTTACTTTACACAAAACATACAGGTGCAAAAAAACTATCCATCCTTCAAACAAATTCTCAGCTGAGACTGATAAATTTTTAAAAGAAAATCTTTTGAAAGGAAACACTAGCCCACAGAGTAAGATAGTACCAACTATTAGTCATATTAATAGTCAAATTGGGGTAGGGGGATAAAAACACAGAACCAAGCAAAGAGCTTACTCACATTCCTTTCAGGCGTTGCCACATTTTTTCAGTCTGTTCTCCTATGAGATACTTAAAAGTGGTGTTCTCCAATTCTTCAATGTCTTTAGCAGTAGACCCCATGATGATACTCCTAGGGCAATATAGTTACAGTCAGTTTCAGCAGCTAGAACAAGCATTCGTCAGTCCACTACAAATCTCAAACAGTTATACAGTAGCATCTCTTATCTATCAAAACAATGCAGATTTACAAAGCAGAGGGCAGCCTCTGCCAGAATTGCTATTGACTTTGACAGGCATATCCACTGCTCACCGCATCACCCGCCTCAAGTAGACAGCAGTATAAACAGATCCTCTGACCTCACAGGAACAATCCGCACATGTGAGTCTGCTACTGTACTACTGACCGACTGAGCGCTCCAGCTATCCCTCAAAGCAGCTCATTTGTTACTGTTCGTGCACTGAAACACATCAGAATTCCTACAGTTTACGAAATTTATTATGCACAAGAGAAACGTGAATGACTTTAGCGCACCAGAAGAAGCTGAATTCCTCTCTACCAACGGAAGGAGGGCAAGCTGTAATAAGAAAACAGATGGCAGGAACCAGTATCAGCAGCACCACCCTGAGAAAAAAGTGCCTGTTTTAAATGCCAAGGTTTTTGTCTCTTAATTGATCTGGAGCCAACAGTTAAAAATATATTATGCTCTAACAATACACGCAACAAATATTAATGACAACAATGAGAAAACAACATACAGAGCCATACAGAAGACAGACCACAGAGCTCCACAGGTTGTTACGGAAAATACATGTACATCAATGATGCTGTAATCATGCTTATTCACCTTCTCCTAGCAACTCCACACAGTAGGTAACTGCCAATTTAACAGGGGAAAACACGGCAGCTGCACACAGCCTGCTCTGTGAATCCGTTGGGGATTAAAAAATAAATAAAATGAAACTAGCGCGTATGCTTGTGTGTGCATGTTGAAGGAAAGGAGTGTGTGTGGCGGTGGGGGAGGGAGAGAGGGAGAGGAGAGAAACTGATGTTGCACTGCTTGTGCATTTTAGAAGAAAAATGAGAGAAAGTGGACATAAAAGGAATCAGAATTGAGTCATCTGCCAAGCTCCCAACACATGGTGAGCTTTCTTTGAAACAAGCACAGACCTTGAGTATGAGCTCCATAACGGCTATTGGTATCTGCAAGCTTCTAAGAAAAATATACTTAAAAGCAATATCTCTTCTTGTTTGTTTGGAAATCCAGATGCAGTTTATTCCTCCCTGCAAGAAAACTTGCCTATTACCTTGAGGTTTAAGGTAAAGACATTCATAGATAGGAGACAAATAATATCTAATATTTATTGAGTGCTTACTATGTGTCAGACACTGTTTCCAGTACCTAACAGTATTACCTTTTTTAATTCTTACAAAAAGCCCATGAGGTAGGTAATATTCCTGTTGAACAGTTGAGGAAACAGAAACAGAGACATTTGCCAGATTTAAAGCCAGTCCTTTAAAATAGACACTATGATTTCACTGACAAGTCTTCCAACATAAAGTTACTACATCTGTCTAAACAACACTGATGGCATCTAGTAATCAAAGTTGTAATATGCACGTAAAAAGCATCTTTGCAAAATTTTATGGAAAATGCCTTCTGTTTTACAAATTAGAAGACGTTAGCTTTTCCGCACGACCCAGAGAGGGGTCCACACAGTGTTGTTCTGTGTTCCCGTGCTAACTTAAAGGGAAACTTGCTCAATGTCTAGAGCCCTTGACGTCCTGCAAATGAAGGAGGAGGGTGTCCTCAAATTCCTTGCAGCAGGAACCCACTTAGGTGGCAAAAATTTTAATTTTCAAATGGAACAGTCATCTACAAAAGGAAAAGTGATGGCATCTACCTTATAATTCTGAAGAGAACCTAGGAGAAGCTGCTGATAGCTCATGCCATTGTTGCCATTGAAAACTCATATTGTCCAGGAGTATTGGCCAGCAAGCTCTGCTGAAATTGGCTGCTGCCACCGGAGCCAGTCCTACCAGGGCCTCTTCATTCCTGGAACCTTCACTAACCAGATCTAGGCAGGCTTCCGGGAGTCATGACTTCCGGTGGCTACTGATCCCAGGGCTAACCACCAGCCTCTCACAGAGGCATCCTATGTTAAGCTGCCTACCATGGCTCTGCGTAACACAGACTCTCCTCTGCACTACATGGACACTGCCATCCTGTGCAACAACAAGGGAGCTCACTGGGTGGGTCTGAGGTGGTGGAGGCTGGCCCAGGAAGTCCTGCGTGCGTGGTACCATCTCCCATAAACACCTGGGAGAAGTCACACCTGATCTCAACATCTACAGAGACCCAGAAGAGACTGAAAAGGAAGAGCAGGCCACTGCTGATAAGGCCGTGACCAAGGAGGAATTTCAGGGTGAATGGACTGTGCCCACTCCTAAATTTACTGCTCCTCAACCCGAGGTCGCAGACTGGCCTGAAGGCATGCAGGTGCCCTCTGGGCCTATTCAGCAGTTTCCTACTGAAGACTGGGGCGCTCGGCCTGCCACCGAGGACTGGTCTGCAGCCCCCACTGCTCTGGCCACTAGATGGGAGGAACAACCACAGAGTGATCCTAAGCTGCTCTTCCACAGACTCTTAAACAGAAAAAGGGAATAAGGTTGACAGAAAATAAACAGTTTCTTAAAAAAAAAGAGAGAGAGAGAGAAGAGCTTAAATCAAGTGAAGCTTCAGTTTTCCTCTCCCAGACAAGCTATTTCCTGAACTCGATCTGAATTGAACGTCTTTAGCTAGCAGACAGCTTTACACAATCACAACCTTACTCCTATGAGCATTTGCCAGAGTTGTCAGAAATAAGTTAGTCTTTGTTCTTTACTTTCACTGTGCCTTCCATTTTAATCCTAGCTACCTTACTTAAGAAACTCTTATCTAATTTTTCTTTAATGAGATAGTCAACAAACATCTGAATTCTGCTCTCAAAGATGAATCTCAGTGAAAAATCTCCATAGAAAGTACTCCACCGTTACTATTTTATGAGCCAAGATACCAAAGTCCTTGAGGCTATAACTCCCTTCAGGCCACAAATGATTTTCTAATTGCACCGTGAAATTTCAAGTCCTTACATTGGCCAGTTTACTATTAATATTGCAATGTAAAGAATGAGGACTATTCTACTTAAGTATGTGTTAATGAATCTTATCATTAAAACTCATCTGCCCTTTGCTTTCACTGTGTCACTTCTATCATATATCGATATTAAAAAACTCAGAGTACACTGATTACACACTTAATACACAAAAACGCTTAATGATTGCATTAAATGTTTCATAAAATAAAATAAAAATTTGAACAATAAGCTACATGAAACAGCTTATTATTTAAATCCTCAACCAAGATAATCTTCAGCCTTAGGCAGTATCAAAAAGTTATTTCTGTGAATGTAGAGAATTCAAAGCATTTTTTTTTCCTAATTTATAGCTAATGTCTGCAAGAAGTATTAATAGAATAAAAACAAAACACATTAAAAAACAGAATAACTTAGAGAATAGTGTATAACTTTTTTTTTCTAAATAATATGTTAAGAAAAATTTGAGATGTCGCATCCATAAAATTAAACTAAACCAAAAAGTCTAACATGAGAAATAAGACAATAAGAAAGGATTCTAAGAAATTAAAACATGCTTGCCAAAACAAAACTTTCAATGTAAGTTCTGGAGGGAACTTGAGAAAATAGTCCTGAATATAGGGTAAAAATTGGTCCCATATATCTCTTTTCTCTCATATGTTCCATCTCTTTGCTTTGACTCTACATTCAGGTAAATTATCTCTATCATAATAAGTAGTTAATTCTTATTACCTAGTATTTAATTGGCCGTTGACAAAAATTTATAGAGTGATTTTTCAGTATCTATTGATGCCAAGATAGTACGGCATAGACTCTGGATCCAGACTACCTGGATTTGAATCCTTATTCTTTCACTTAAAGAATTATACGATCTTTTGCAAGTTTCTATTATGTGTCTCTTTTCTCATGTATAAGTAAGCATAATAATATCATCTTCTCCATAAGGTTTATATAACATAAAGAACTTAGAATAGTATCTGGCATATAGTAACTGCTCTATTAAATTGTTAGCATTTATTATTATTGATACTATTGCATGAATTTTCTCCTTTAGATTGTAGTATAATTATTTATTTCAATAGGTTTACTGATCAACTATTTTCCAAATAATTTATCATACAGCATTATTGTTCTTATGCATTGCTGGTGTTCATTTTATTTAGAAACTTTATATTCTTATTCATAAGTGAAATTGTTCTAAATATTTGTGGCGCTAACTTTATTGGTTTTCAATTAAGGTTATACTGTCACCAGGTAATACACCATGTAATTGGAGGGCAAATGATTTTAAACCTACAATTCCACACCTAGCAAACCATCACATGACAAAGATTAAGATGACATATTCAGAAGCACCAAATTCAGAAAGCACACTACTGAAAACTCTTCTAAAATAATTACATGAATCAGTATACCTGAAAAGTAGAAAAGTAATTAGTGACTAAAATTAGAGACATGTACCTAACCTAGTCACAGAGATTAAAAACAAAATCCCAGGTTGACAACTGTGAAGAAGAGTTAGGAAGAAATTAGTTCAAATCAGAACAAGAAACCAAACAGATCCAAAAAGATGGCTCCAAGAAAAAAATGGATTTAGGGGCCGGCCCAGTGGTGCAAGTAGTTAAGTGCATATGCTCCGCTGCGGCGGCCCGGGTTTTGCAGGTTCGGATCCCTGCTGCGCACTGACGCACCGCTTGTTAAGCCATGCTGTGGCGGCATCCCATATGAAGTAGAAGAAGATGGCCATGGATGTTAGCTCAGGGCCAATCTTCCTCAAGAAAAAAGGGGAGGATTGGCATTAGCTCAGGGCTAGTCCTCCTCAAAAAAAAAAAAAAAAATGGATTTAATTTATCAAGAATCTTAACAAACTAAAAAGATTAATTATTTTATTAATTAAGTGAAAGCACATTATTTTTTAGTCGACAAGAAAAAACGTGAATTTTTAACAATATGGAAGACTAGATATTCTAAACATTTCCAGGCCAAAAAACATTTTCAATTTTTCAAAAAATTATTAAAAAATATATTTTTGAAGGCACAGGTGGGCCTATATAAAGTGAAGGTGTCATAATAACAGAGCTTCAAAATACATGAAGCAAAAATAATACAACTGTAAAGAGAAGTAGACAAATTCACAATTATAGTCATATAGTCAAATATTTGATACTCCTCACTTTAAAAGTTAATAAAACAAGTAGAGAGAAACCCATTGAGGATATAAAAGAGGGGGCCAGCCCAGTGGTGAAAGCAGTTGAGTGCGGCGCGCTCCACTGTGGCAGCCCGGGGTTCGCAGGTTCGGATCCCGGGCGCCCACTGACGCACCACTTGGTAAGCCAAGATGTGGCGGCATCCCATATAAAGTAGAGGAAGATGGGCACAGATGTTAGCTCAGGGCCACTCTTCCTCAAGGAAAAAAGGGGAGGATTGGCATCTGATGTTAGCTTAGGGCTAGTCCTCCTCATAAAAAAAAAAAAAGATATAAAAGATCTGAACAACACTATCAATAGACTTGAACAAATTGAATTTATAGTACACTCCACTCAACAACAGCAAAATACACATTATTTTAAAGTGCACATTGAATATTTACAAAAAGAAATCACGGTCTGGGCCATAAAACAAGTCTTGATAAATTTAAAAGAATTCAAATCATACAAAGTATGTTCTCTGATCCCAATGGAATTAAATTAGAAATCAGTAACAGAAAGATCTCTAGAAAATTCCCAAATACTTGGAAGCTAAATAATACACTTTTAAATAGCCAAGGATCAAAGGGGAAATTAGAAAGTATTTTTAACTGAATGAAGATGAAAACACAACATAGCAAAATCTGTGAGATGTAGCTAAAGTAGTACCTAGGGGAAAATTTACAGCACTATATAGTTATATTAGAAATGAACAAAGATCTCATATCAACGACCTCAGGATTCACATTAAGAAACTTCAAGAGGATGAGCAGGTTAATCACAAAATAACTAAAAATACAGGAATAAATATCAGAGCAGAAATCAATGAAATAGAAAACAGAAAAACAAGAGACAATCAATGGCTGGCTCTTTGAAAAGATCAACAAAATTGATATACCTTATCTTATTAATAGATACAATAAGATGTCAAGACCTGTGAAAGTTCTGATATTTCACCATTCTTACAAGCTATCAGGTCAGCTTACCACAGCTTTCTGGATGCTGATAGAAGACATTCTTGGGTCAGAGACAGAGAATTGTATTTACTACTCACATCAAAAGTAGTAGCCAGAGTATTGCCATTTTTGTGCAGGTTTTCTGAGCTCCAATTCCCACAAGGTGACATGAAGACAGCCAGATGACACCTGCACACACAGTGAGTTGCATTATAGGAGAGGAACCTTGAGCTGAGGGAACCTGGATTTTACAGTAAGCATGCCAGACCTTTTCTCGGGAGGGAAACATTATCTTTGTTATACTGGACAGTAAACTTACCTGTCATTTACCCCAGAGGGAGTCCTAAAATCTCCCAAAAACAATTGAGAAAATTACTTGCAATGCATATAACATAACCAACAAAGTTTTCATACCTAAAATACGTAAATAATTTCTAGAAATCCATAAGATAAACACAAGCAAGTTAGTATAAAAATGGATAAAAATACGAACAAGTCAGTGAAGCAGAAACATAAATGAACAACAAGCATAATAGAAGGTGTTAAAAATTACTAGTATTCAATGAAATTTGAAAGTTACAACATAAATATACCTTTCCACACCCAATAATTTGGGAAGGAAAAAAAGATCTGGCAGTATGAGATACTAGGAAAGATGTGGAGCAATAGGAACTTTATTTCCTGTTGGTGTTAAGTATTGGCAAAATCACTTTGGAAAGCAAGTTGCCAACATCCAGAAAAGTTAGATGCACATACTCTAAAATACTTTCCTACATATGTAAAGGAGATGTCTTAGTCTATTCAGGCTGCTGTAATAAAATACCATAGACCTAGTGACTTATAAACAACAGAAATTTATTTCTTACAATTCCAGAAGCTGGAAAGTCCAAGATCAAGGAGTCGACAAACTCAGTGTCTGGTGAGAACCTGTCTCTTGGTTCGTTGAAGGATATTTTCTCAGCTGTGTCCTCACATGGCAGTAAGGGCAAGGGAGCTCTCTGGGGTCTCTTTTATAAGGGCACTAATCCCATTCATGTGGGCTCTACCCTCATGACCTAATCATCCCTCCAAATGCCCCACTTCCTAATACCATTACTCAGGAACTAGGTTACAAGATATGAATTTTTGAGGGACACAAACATTCAGTCAATTGCAGGAGTCATACACAAGAATGTTTATAGTGGCAAAAAAATTTTTTTAACTACCTAACTTCCCATTAACTGGGAAATAGGTAAATGTTGGCATATTCACAAAATGGAATATAATATGGCAGTAAAAACGTATGACTTGCAGTAAAAAACTATACACATGGATAAATCTCATTAAAATCATGTTGAGAAAAAAATCAAGCCCAGTAAGAATTTAGTCAGTATAATTATGTTTATTTTTTTACTAATTGGGATATATATATGTCGTTAATAAAAGACTAAAGAAATGCATAGGAATGATACACATTAAACTCTGGATAATGATAATCTCTGGAAAGGAGTGAGAGGGATGCTATTGAAGTGAAATCCATAAGGTTCTTCAACAGATTTGGAAGTGTTTTATTTCTTAAGCAGAGTGTAAACATATAAGTTTACAGGTGATATCTTTATACCTTTTAGTATTTATAAAATATTTAATTTAAAAATTGTTTTAAATCTCTAGAAGAAAAAAACATGAACAAAAAGACATGGTTAGATTGTAGACCAAACTAAAACATGGAATGATTTAAAGTAACTGATGACATATAAGAAAAATAAATTCCAGGTGGTCTTAATAATTGGGACATTTTCCCTTCAGTAGACTGGTTTAGAAAATACAGAATTACATCTCCTAGGTATCTGCCCAAGAGAATTTAAAAACTTATGTTCACACAAAGACCTGCACAAAAATGTTCACAGCAGAATTGTTCATAATAGCCAAAAAGTTGAAACAACTCAAATATCCATCAACTGATAAATGACTAACAAAATGTGGAGAATCCAAACAATGGAATACTATCTAGCAATAAGAAGGAATGAACAATGTGTATAAAACTTAAAATGATTTTTCTAAGTGAAAAAAGCCAGAAAAGGCAAATCTATAGAGCCATGAAGCACATTAGTGGAAACTTGGGGCTGGGGGTAGGAAAGGGGACTAACTATAAACGGACATGAGGGATCTTATTAGAGTAATTAAAATGTTTTAAAGTTGGATTATGATGAAGATTGCACCACTTGGTAAGTTTACTAAAAATCTTGGAATTGTATACTTAAAAGGGATGAACTTTATGGTGTGTAAATTATACTTCAATAAAGTTACTTAAAAAGCAAACAAGGGGCCAGCCCAGTGGTGTAGTGGTTAAGTTTGCACTCTGCTTCAGCAGCTCGGGGTAAGCAGGTTCGGATCTTGGGTGCGGACGCACACATCACTCATCAAGCCATGATGTGGGGGTGCCCTACATACAAAATAGAGAAAGATTGGCACAAATGTTAGCTCAGGGACAATCTTCCTCAAGCAAAAAGAGGGAGATTGGCAAGAGATGTTAGTTCAGAGCGAATCTTCCTCATCTGCAAAAAAAAAAACAAACAAATTGTCTTTCTTTCTCAATGGATCCCAAACATGTAGTAAGTTCTATATCAATAATATTTACACAATTATAATATTATCAAATGCTGTTTATCAGTTTTCAGTTTTTAGAATTCAACCTCTAGGCAAAACATGAATTATTTTATTATAGTTACAGAATAAAATATAAATGTTCTGAATCGTAATAAAAGTGGTGGAATAGTTGCCAGATATTGGGAGAAAAACAGGGGATGAGAGATGGAGAGAAGTTTATAATCACTGATAATCTCAGTTTATATTGTGGAGAATTTAGTGATACTCTCTGAAGTTGGTCAATCAAGATATAGAAGTTTAAGGGTAAACTTTTTATAAAAGCATAAGTGTAATATATTACAATTGTTACCAATAGGATCCAAAAATAATCATTCAATTTAAAAAAATTAGGGAGAGGACAAGTTCCTGGTCTTTCGGAGTATGGAGACATCAAGTATGTTTGATATTGATAGATCAACATATCAAGGTTTGAGCTCCACAGATATGGAATTGATTACCAGAGGAAATAAAAATGAAAACAATTCAAGGTGGTTACCAGTGAAGAGTAGGACTTGTGGTAGTTATAAAAAATTCAGAAGAAGATTTGATATTAATGTGTACCTTTCTCTCCTATTTTATTTTTTTTACTATGTTCATATTACATAATAAAAACTAAGGGAAATATTTGAATATATCTTTAATATTTTATTGGCACAAATTCAACTCAAGTTTAAAAATTAACCTAACATCTCTTTCAAACCAGCTTTTTTTCCAAATTTCCATATTTCTGTAAATTGGCACTTTCATTTTTACTTTGCTTTTTTTTTGCATTTTTCTGTATTATTTCAAATTCTATATAATAGTGGCATGTATCTTTTATATTCAAGAAATTTTTGAAGTTCTTGGCTCCTACTTGTCCTTCATATCCCCCTCTCAGTCTCTAAGTACTTCCAGTTCTATCCCTGATAATAACTCAATATCAACCCCTTCTTGTCATCTACCACCACGTGATATGAGTCACCTTTCCCTACCTGCTGTTAGAACTCTCCTAAGCTATTGTCTTAACTGCAGCTCTAATACATGGTGCCCTGCCCATGAACTTTCACAGGCTGTCCATGGCTTGCCAAATAGACTTAAAGCTCTTTTTCTTCCGGCTCTTTTCTTTATTTATTTTCCTTAAAATGATTTAAAAATAAATATTTTTATTTATATAGTTGAGACCATCTGCATGTGCATTTTATAGTTTTACTTACATAATATGATATGAAAAGCAGCATTTTCCACATTTCCTGAATATAAAGATACATACAATTATTATCGAGAATTGAAACAATACTGAAAAATGCAAAGTAAAAAGTGAAAGTCACCCATAACCCCTGAGAGAAAATAACCACTAAAAATTAGATTATGATATACAGGTTTATAAAATTGTATACTCCCTTATCCTTTTAGAATTTTACTATGAACATTTTCCCATTCCCTTAACTTTTCTTTAAAATTGTTCATCTAACTGCTGCATAGTATACCATCATTTGGTTGTACCATGATTTAGGCTGTCCTTAATTATTTTGTCCAATTCCCTTTTATTATAAATAATCCTCTAATGAACATTTTTTCACATCAGTGTTTGTCTGCCTAATTCTTATGAACAAATTTGTATTAAAAAAATACTCTGTCAAGGGTTATAAATCTAGTATAAATTCCTTAACATTTACTCCAATTTATTCCCTCACCTGCAATATATGAATATTCTAATCCGAAGGCACACTAGTAATGGATATTATATATTTTTCTTTCAAATTATTTACCAATATGACAAGCAAAAATGTCTCTAATTTGAATTTATTATTAAAGAGATTTCTTGTACTAATTTTCTTTTTTTTGGCTCTTTGTACTACTTTAATAAGTTATTTCCTGCACTTTCCATTCATTTTCCTCTTAGAGGGTTTATAATTTTCATTGTTGTAAATGTTCTCTGTATATTTATATTAACCTTTGGCCTATCATAAA
Source organism: Ceratotherium simum simum (assembly GCF_057802395.1). Classification (NCBI taxonomy): domain Eukaryota; kingdom Metazoa; phylum Chordata; class Mammalia; order Perissodactyla; family Rhinocerotidae; genus Ceratotherium; species Ceratotherium simum. The sequence goes on from NC_141908.1 coordinate 60,807,753, forward strand.
TGATGCAAATATTTTTCTTGTTTACCATTTGTAATTTACTTTTCATCACATTTTTTGGTGTCATTTAGATCTAATCTTTTATGTAGCTACATCTGTCCATCTCTGCAGTTCTGCTACTGCTCTTTCTCCTTTGAGGTTTCTCCCCAAGTCAATATCCTATACTTGCTGACTTCAATTTTATTCTAATTGATGTACAGTTTCATTATATTTAATGCTCTAATTTATATGGAACTTATCTATTTTTAAATGAAAAGTACACCTCTAGCTATTTTTTCCCAAAGATTTCACCCATAGTCCAGAACTATTCATTGAAATTTTTCTTCTGCTCTTATTGATTTGTATTGTGGCCTTTTATCAAACAATATATTTTCATATACACTAGTATTTGTCTCTGATGCATCTGTGCTATTTTATTGCTCCATTTGTCTGTTCTTCAGTAAGTCCCACAGCTTTACTAAGATTTTGCTGCATTTTAAATTACATTTAATAGGTATTATTTTCAAGTGTTTTTTCCAGGCATACATTGTCTGTGCATCTCACATCAATATTTCAATTATTGTACCCATTTTATAGATAAGGAAACGGAGCACAGAGAGATTAAGCCCTCCAGCTGTACATGACAAGTCAGGATTTAAACCTAGATGTGTGTAATTCCAAAGCCTGTACTCCAAAATTCTTTTTTTTCTTTTTAACTAAAGGGAAACTTTATTTAGCCTTCTTTTTTTAAGCAATCTAGTTTAAAAACAAGTTGAGGTTAAGAGAGCAGAAAGAACATGAAACCTTCTAACAGACAGTCATACAGACAGAAAGAGGGAGAGACAGACATTGGTCAGAGACTTCCATGTCAGATCTTTTCCATCTTGGAAATGTGGTCCTCACCGATTCTGGTCAGCTCACCGTTTCTTCAGTCTTCTGCTCGACGATCTTCTCCAGCCAGTGGACGCACATCTGCTCCTTCCTCAGGCTCACCTGGAAGGCCAAGGCCTCTGCTTGGACTTTGCTCAGGACCTGGGCCATCTCGTTTGCCAGCTTGAGTTTCTCTTCTGCGTTGGCCTTCGGCGCTTGGTATCTTTGACCTTCCTTTTCAATTCTTATGTAATCCTCAACAAACTTCTTCAGCGATTCTTCATTGGTGCAGTAGCCTTCCATCACGTCCTTCTGTTTCTCAAAATGCTTGATGAGGTCAGAAAAAAATTTTTTCATGGACTTCAGTTCTGCAGTAAGCTTGTCTTTTTCTTTCAGAACCTTCTGGATTTCTGCTTTGGCAAGTTCCTTCTGTTTCGGAGCCTCCTCCATCGCCTGGCCCACGATCCCCTGAAACTCGTCCATGATCTTCCCCATCTCCAGGTTCTTCACGGGGAGCTCCTCACACCTGCTCTTCAGCAGCAGGTTCTCCTTTTGCGTCGCTTCCACGTCCGCGTCCAGGTCCTTCTGGCCGTAATGCAGCACGTCTAGGATGGGCCCCACCGGCAGCATGGACCCCCGGCCCGATGACACACGCGGGTGCACGTGGCACAGGAACACCCAGACCTCAGAAGAAACGAAGTTGCCCCAGCTTCGCCTCAGGCGGGCAGCCGGAGGACGCGCGCCCGCACGGCGCGCTGCTCGCCTCGGGCCGCGGCGCCGGTCTCCGCGGGCGGTCTTTCAGGAGCGCCTCGGACCTGAGTGTGAAGGCTGTTTCCTCAAGGCGATTCCGTAAACCAGGTCTCCGAACTGCTCAGGTTCTCCTCCTCACGCCGGGGCCTAGAAGCTCGTCCTTCGGGCGGCTCTGGGCCCCGCTGAGGGAGGGAGGGGGAGGGGAAGCACTGGGGCGGCAGGCGAGGCCGGGCCGCTGCTGGGAACCCGCGCGCCCGAAGCCTTCGCGGTTCCCTCCTCGCCCGCCGCTCCCGCAGCCCCGCCACGGGCCGCACCACAGGCGTGTCACCTGTGAGGCTGAGGTACACGCTGGCTCGAAGGAGTCCTCCGCAGCCCCGCGGGTCCCCCGCCCAGCGCCTCGGCCACAGGCCGGAGGCCTCGTGCAGGCATCCTGGAACCGGGCCTCTCCTCCGCCTCCGAACGGGTTCCAGTTTGCGCCGTCCGGCTGGTTCCAGTCCAGGTTGTGAGGCCCGGGGAGGGGGAATGGGGCGCTCTTCCGCCTCCTCGGGGGCCTTTTCCTGCTCCCGTCTCTTCCCGGGAGATGTGAGGCAGCGTCTCTTTCCCAGTTTCCCTGGTGGGGTCGGCCTTTTGCGGCGGCATCGTCGAAGAAGTCACATTCGAGCCTTAGCGGCCCAGTCCTCCGAGACTCGGCCATTTGGCCCTAGGCCTCTTGCCTCTGAGGACTCGGCAACGCTGCCCTCCAGCCTTCGGAGCGGCGGGGCGGGGTTCCCGGGACCGGAAGCCTGCGGAGGGGGAGGGACCCGGCCGCCCCACGTGCCCTCCGCGTGCTCCTCCCCCCTGCGGCGCAATGGGATCCTCCCTTCTGGCTTGGGCGCCAGCCACCCCAGGCGGGTCTTCTAGGATTTCGGAGGTGCACGGAATGCTTTTATCTAGGGAGTAAGAACTCACGTGTTCCTCCCAGCCCTGCTCAGGGCTGCCAGACATTCGCCTGGAGATGCCATTTGGTGTCAAGACTTCCCGGGACTGGGGAGAGCTTGAGGCATCCAGGCAGCCAGACGAGCGGGCCAGGCGGCTGGGACGCCGATCGTCAAAATTCACGTCATCCCCTGGAGGAGGCTCGGCATCGGCCGCTGCTGGTTTCTAGAGAATTCCATCGGTCATTTTGGTGTCCACTTCCTTGGTGAACGTTGGTTCTCTGTCTGGGTCCAGATTTGAAGAGAGTTTTCTAACCCAGCGGTGTCCGTAGCAAAACAAGCCTCAAGTTTGCTCTTCACTCTAGGACATAAAATCCTGAGCGTCTGTGGATCCCGCAGAGGTGACTGAAGAGTCACCTTCATAGCTTTGGCTACGTTCTTGGGTGGCACATTTCCTTTCTGCGACAGACGAAGAACAGATGATCTTATAGTAAATTCTGGTGGTGAAAACAGGAACTCGCAGTTTTCTATACTTTGGTCACCACCGACAGTTCGTCGCTTTGCTTCTTAAATGCTTTACTGCCTTGTGTGGCAGTTTATTCCTGCGTATCTTGTCTCCAGTCCTAAGTGTTTTATATTTTGCTGCTATTATGCTTTCTTATTTTCTCTTTATGACTTCTAATCATTGCTGTTTGTAAGAAAACTATTGATATTTTATAATATATTGTCTACATAACTTGAATTTTATATTAGTTCTGATTTTTTTAGTTAATTATACTGAAGTGTTAGTTAGGTAATCCTGTTAGCTATAAAAAATGATCTTTTGCCTTCTCTTGTGCAACATTTTAAATGCCCATACATTAGCTGGTGGTATGTAGTTAATTTCTCAACTGGTCTTTTCCGTTTGTTTTGAAACTGTTGTTTTCAATTTGAATGAAAAAAATCACCCATTTTTCCTGTTGGTATAGTGATTCTCATGTCCTTGAGGCTTAATTATTAAGAGGGTAACCTTAAGGCACATTCTCATGTTTGGGTCACAGACCACTACACTGAGCATTATGGAGAATGAGTTTCAAATGATGATTTCTTGGCTTCATAAAATTACAGTCTTTTCAGTAAAGATCCAAGAAACACTTTCCTTCTGGATGTCAACAGTCTACTTAAAAAAGCAGAAATTTAGGCCCATTGAAAATGGTAAAGTCAACAGTCAAAAATAGAGAGTGAAGGGCTCTGCTTGTCTTCATTGATGTTGGTATGAGCTAAATGGTGACATTTGTATAGCTGTGACTGAAAGATTAATGTAATGTTCACGATGTTATAATCTGTGCATGTGAGCACATTACAACCTAAACTTACACTCCTCATACTGTTGTCATTTGTATCAACTGAAAATTTAGTAAGTATAATGTCATAAAGTTATAATTTTTCCAACTATTGTAAAAGAAGTATTTTTTCTTTTTCTATTTAGACACAAATCATGAAAACCAACTCACTTTTAGGATAATTTTAGTATATTCTATTCTCTTATTACATTTCTGGGACAGTTTACAGAATATTATGAAAAAATGTTTCCATCTCTAAAACGCCAGTTTTCATGATACTTCCACTGCTTCGTAGATCATTGATTCAGGAAATATTCATTCATTCAACAACAGAAAATGTTGAGTGCCTAATATATGTTATTCATTGATTTGGGTAGTAAAGAAGATTGACGAGCAGCAAAGAAGACAGTCAAGAGTCCTGCCTTTATAGAGCTTATATTCTAATGAGGGAAACAGGCAATAAACAGTGAAAACTACTTTGGAGAAAGCATAAAGCAATGTGACAGATTTTATTTTCCAAACATTGGAGAATATATATATATCCCATCCCATATGTTCTTCTTACAATGTCATATTGACACTTCTTCATCAAGAGGCAAGGCCTACATCTCCACTCCTCCCTTGAAGCTGGGTAAACATTTGTAACTGCCCCCAACCAATAGAATGCAGCAGAAATGACATTGCCTGACTTCCCAAAGCTAGGTCATATATGGTGATATGGCTTCTGCCTGGCTCGTGCTTACAGGACATTTGCCTTTGGAGCCTTGAGCCACCCTGTAAGAATTCAGACTACCCTGAAGCCACCATGCTGGAGAGACCCTATAGAGAAGGAGAAAGATGAGTGAGGAGCTCCAGCTGTTCCAGTCTCCAGCTTTTTCAGTCTTCCAAGACCGGGTGCCAGACATGTGAATGAAGGCTGAGAGATGACCCCAGCCATAGCCATTGTCTGACTGCAACTTCATAAGAGACTCTAGGCCAGAACTGCCCAGCTGAACTACCCTCAAATTCCTGACCCACAGAAACTGTGAGAGGTAGTAAGTGAATATTGTTGTTTTAAGCAACTGAGTTTTGATGTAATTTCTTATGCAATCATAGAACTGGAAGAAGCAGGGTAAAGGAAAAGAGAGGGATAGGAGGGGGTTAGATTTTACATTGATATTCAGGGAAGGCTTCCTCAAGGTTGTAGCATTTGAGCAGAGAATAAAAATGAAATGAACAAAAAAATGAAGAAGCTGTGTATATATCCATAGAAAGAAAATCCCAAGCAGAAGGGATAGCTGGGGATGCTTGGCCAACTGGACAACCAGCAAGGAGGTATGTTGCTGATGGGAAGTAAACTAGAGGGATTAGTGGTTGTATGGACGGCAGGAGTCATATCCATGTGGAACCTTGGAGGATCCTGAAAAGTTGAGGGGTTTTATTTATGTGTAATGGGAAGCTCTTGGAGGATTTTGAACAAGAAAGTAGTGGGCTCTGATTTATTTCATTTATTTTCTGGATGACTTCTTCCCCTGATATTCTCTCACTGATTTGGCTGCAGCCACATTGCCTGTTTTTCTATTCCTTAAACATACAAAGCTCTTTCCTGACTTAGAGTCTTTGAGATTCCTGTTCCCTCCACCAGCGCTTGTCTCCTCATATCTTTAAATGTGTTTTGCTGCCAGGATTCTTGGTCTGTCTATCCAAACAAAAATACCAGTCCACTTTAGGTGACACTTCCAATCATATCACCCTGTATTTACCTGTTTATGGTGTGTTGCTCCTTCTCAAATGTAAGCTCCATGAGAACAGGGATGATGTCTCTCTTGCTTTCAGATGTGTCCACAGCACGTAGAACAGTGCTTGGAATAAAGTCAGTGCTCCACCAATATTTGTTAAATAAATGCATGAACAATCATATCTTCCATAGATATTGTGAAGAGTAAGAAATACAATGTATGAAAAAATATTGGCATGTAGTTGGTTCTTCATGAACCACTAATTTGGAAAATTTTAGATTTTATTTTTTTCCTCCCCAATATTTTTTTTATTGTGAAATTTTTGTTGTACATTATTGTTTATCAGTCACCATAAAAGTGCATCCCTCCACCCCTTGGGCCCACCCCCCACCTGCCTAGCCCCTGGTAACCACCAAACAATTCTATCTGTCCGTGTGTTGGTTTATCTTCCACATATGAGTGAAATCATGTGCTGTTTGTCTTTCTCTTTCTGGCTTATTTCACTTAACATAATACCCTCCAGGTCCAGCCATGTTGTTGCAAATGTCACGATTTTGTCTTTTTTTATGGCTGAGTAGTATTCCATGGTATATATATACCACATCTTTTTTATCCAATCATCAGTCAAGGGACACTTGTGTTGCTTCCATGTCTTGGCTATAGTGAATAATGCTGCGATGAACATAGGGGTGCATAAGCCTCTTTGGATTGTTGATTTCAGGTTCGTTGGGTAGATACCCAGTAGTGGGATAGTCGGATCATAAGGTATTTCTATTTTTAATTTTTTGAGGAATCTCCATACTGTTTTCCATAGAGGCTGCACCAGTTTGCATTCCCACCAGCAGTGGATTAGGGTTCCCATTTCTCGACAGCCTCTCCAGGATTTGTTGCTTTTTGTCTTGGTGATTATAGCCATTCTAACGGGTGTAAGGTGATATCTTAGTATGGTTTTGATTTGCATTTCCCTGATGACTAGTGATATTGAGCATCTTTTCATGTGCCTATTGGCCATCTGTATATCTTCTTTGGAGAAGTGTCTGTTCATTTCCTCTGCCCATTTTTTGATTGGGTTGTTTGTTTATTTGTTATTCAGTTGTGTGAGTTCTTTATACATTGTGGAGATTAATCCCTTGTCAGATATATGGTTTGCAAATATTTTTTCCCAGCTGGTGGGTTCCCTATTCGTTTTGATCCTGGTTTCATTTGCCTTGTAGAAGCTCTTTAATCTGATGAAGTCCCACTTGCTTATTTTTTCTTTTGTTTCCCTTGTCTGAGGAGACATGGAATTCAAAAAAGTCCCTCTATGGCTGATAACGAGTAGTGTACTACCTATATTTTCCTCCAGGAGTTTTATAGTTTCAGGTCTCATCTTCAGGTCTTTGATCCATTTTGAGTTAATTTTTTGTGTATGGTGAAAGAAGATGGTCTACTTTCATTCTTTTGCAAGTGGCTGTCCAGTTTTCCCAGCACCATTTGTTGAAGAGACTTTTCTTTCTCCACTGTGTGTACTTAGCTCCTTTGTCAAAGATTAGCTGCCCGTAGATATGAGGTTTTATTTCTGGACTTTCAATTCTGTTCCATTGATCTGTGTGTCTGTTTTTGTACCAGTACCATGCTGTTTTAATTACTATCGCTTTGTAGTATGTTTTGAAGTCAGGGATTGTGATGCCTCCAGCCTTGTTCTTCTTTTTCAGGATTGCTTTAGCTATATGGGGTCTTTTGTTGCCCCATATGAATGTTAGTATTCTTTGTTCCATTTCTGTGAAGAATGTCCTTGGGATTCTGATTGGGATTGCATTGAATCTGCAGATTGCTTTAGGTAGTATGGACATTTTAACTATGTTTGTTCTTCCAATCCAAGTGCATGGAATATTTTTCCATTTCTTTATCTCATCATTGATTTCACTCAATACTGTCTTGTAGTTTTCATTGTATAAGTCTTTCACTTCCTTGGTTAAATTTACTCCTAGATATTTTATTCTTTTTGTTGCAGTTGTAAATGGGATTGTCTTCTTGAGTTCTCTTTCTGTTAGTTTGTTGTTGGTATATAGAAATTCAACTGATTTCTGTAAGTTGATTTTGTACCCTGCCACTTGGCTGTAGTTGTTGATTTTTCTAATAGTTTTCCACTGGATTCTTTAGGGTTTTCTATATATAAGATCATGTCATCTGCAAATAGTGAGAGTTTCACTTCTTTGTTGCCTATTTGGATTCCTTTTATTCCTTTTTCTTGCCTAATTGCTCTGGCCAGAACCTCCAGTATTGTGTTGAATAAGATTGGCAAGAGTGGGCACCCTTGTCTTGTCCCTGTTTTCAGGGGGATGGCTTTCAGTTTTTCCCCATTGAGTATGATATTGGCTATGGGTTTGTCCTATATGGCCTTTATTATGTTAAGGTAGTTTCCTTCTATACCCATTTTGTTGAGAGTTTTTATCATAAATGGATGTTGGATCTTGTCAAAAGCCTTCTCTGCATCTATTGAGACGATCATATGGTTTTTATTCCTCGTTTTGTTAATATGGTGTATCACATTGATTGATTTGTGGATGTTGAACCATCCCTGTGTCCCCGGTATAAATCTCACTTGATCATGGTGTATGATCTTTTTAATGTATTGCTGTATTTGGTTTGCCAATATTTTGTTGAGGATTTTTGCATCTGTGTTCATCAGCAATATTGGCCTGTAATTTTCCTTCTTTATATTGTCTTTGCCTGGCTTTGATATCAGGGTGATGTTGGCCTCATAGAATGTGTTGGGAAGGGTTCCATCTTCCTCTATTTTTTGGAATAGTTTGAGAAGGATAGGTATTACATCTTCTTTGAATGTTTGGTAAAACTCTCCAGAGAAGCCATCTGGTCCTGGACTTTTATTTTGGGGGAGGTTTTTGATTGCTGTTTCAGTCTCTTTACCTGTGATTGGTCTATTCAGGTTCTCTATTTCTTCTTGATTCAGTTTTGAGTGTAGGAATTTATCCATTTCTTCCAGTTTGTCCAATTTGTTGGCATATAGTTTTTAGATCATAGTATTCTCTTATGATCTTTTGTATTTCTGTGGTATCTGTTGTCATTTCTCCTTTTTCTTTTCTAATTTTATTTATTTGAGCCTTCTCTCTTTTTTTTCTTGGTGAATCTGGCTAAAGGTTTGTCAATTTTATCTTCTCAAAGAACCAGCTCTTTGTTTCATTGATCCTTTCTACTGTTTTTTTTCTTTAATTTCAATTTCATTTATTTCTGCTCTGATTTTTATTATTTCCCTACTTCTGCTGACTTTAAGCTTTGTTTGTTCCTCTTTTTCTAATTCTGTTAGACATAGTTTTAGGTTGCTTATTTGGGCTTTTTCTTGGTTGTTAAGGTGGGCCTGTATTGCTATGAGTTTCCTTCTCAGGACTGCTTTTGCTGCATCCCATATCAGTTGGTACGGTGCATTTTCATTTTCATTTGTCTCCAGATATGCTTTGATTTCTCCTTTAATTTCATCAATGGTCCATTGGTTGTTTAGGAGCATGTTGTTGAGTCTCCACAGCTTTGTCACTTTCCCAGTTTTTTCCTTGTAGTTGATGTCTAACTTCATGGCATTATGGTCTGTAAAGATGCTTGTTATGATTTCAATCTTCTTAAATTTATAGAAGTATGCCTTGTTTACCAACATATGGTCTATTCTTGAGAATGTTCCATGTGCGCTTGAGAAGAATGTGTAATCTGCTGTGTTTGGATGGAGTGCTATGTATATGTCTATTAAGTCCATCTCATCTAGTTTTTCATTTAGGTCCATTATTTCCTTATTTATTTTCTGTCTGGATGATCTGTCCATTAATAAGAGTGTTAAGCTCTTGATAAAAGTGTTAAGGGTGTTAAGATCCCCTACTATTATTATGTTGTTGTTAATATCTCCTTTTAGGTTTGTTAATAGTTGCTTTATGTACCTTGGTGCTCCTGTATTCGGTGCATATACATTTAAAAGTGATATGTCTTCTTGGTGGAGTGTCCCTTTTATCATTATATATTGCCCCTCTTTGTCTCTCATTACCTGTTTTATCTTGAAGTCAACTTTGTCTGATATAAGTATGGCAACACCTGCTTTCTTTTCTTTGCCATTAGCTTGGAGTATTGTCTTCCATCCTTTCACTCTGAGCCTGTGTTTGTCTTTACAGCTGAGATGTGTTTCCTGGAGGCATCATATTGTTGGGCCTTGTTTTTTAATCCATCACACTGCTCTGTGTCTTTTGATTGGAGAGTTCAGTCCATTTACATTTAGGGTAATTATTTATATATGGGGGCTTGTTGTTGTTATTTTATCACTCTTTTTCCAGTCCTTTTGCATTTCTTTTGTTTCTTATCCCATGTGTCTCAGGCTACCAATTTAGTTTGGTAGTTCTGTATGGGGGTTCTCTTAGTTTTATCCTTTTTTGTCATGTGTGATTCTGTTCTGCTTATTTGCTTAGTGGTTACCATGATGTTTGTATAAAAAATCTTGTGGATGTGATAGTCCATTTTTTGATGGCCTCTTATTTCCTTAGACTAAGTCAATTCGATCTCTTTCCTCGTCCCCTTCTAAGTTATTGTTGTCACATCTTATTTTTTTTTAATTTTTTGTTTATTGCAGTAACATTGGTTTATAACATTGTAAAAATTTCAGGTGTACATCATTGTACTTCTATTTCTGCATAGACTACATCATGTTCACCACCCAAATACTAATTACAACCCATCACCACACACATGTGCCAAATTATCCCTTTCACCCTCCTCCCTCCTCCCTTCCCCTCTGGTAATCACCAATCCAATCTCTGTCCCTATGTGTTTGTTTATTGTTGTTATTATCTACTACTTAATGAAGGAAATCATATGGTATTTGACCTTCTCCCTCTGACTTATTTCACTTTGCATTATACCCTCAGTGTCCATCCGTGTTGTCACAAATGGCTGGATTTCATCGTTTCTTATGGCTGAGTAGTATTCCATTGTGTATATATACCACATCTTCTTTATCCATTCGTCCCTTGATGGGCACTTAGGTTGCTTCCAAGTCTTGGCTATTGTGAATAATGCTGCAATGAACACAGGGGTGCATGTACCTTTACAAATTGGTGTTTTCAAGTTCTTTGGATAAATACCCAACAGTGGAATAGCTGGATCATATGGTAGTCCTATCCGTGATTTTTTGAGGCATCTCCATACTGTTTTCCATAGTGGCTGCACCAGTTTGCACTCCCACCAGCAGTGTATGAGAGTTCCCTTCTCTCCATATCCTCTCCAACACATGTTGTTTCCTGTCTTGTTCATTATAGCCATTCTGACGGACTAGAGGTGATATTTCATTGTAGTTTTTATTTGCATTTCCCTGATAGTTAGTGATTTTGAACATTTTTTCATGTGTCTGTTGGCCATCTGTATATCTTCTTTGGAGAAATGTCTGTTCAGGTCTTTTGCCCATTTTTTAATTGGGTTATTAGTTTTTTTGTTGTTGACATGCCTGAGTTCTTTATATATTTTGGAGATTAAGCCCTTATCAGAAGTATGGTTTGCAAATATCTTCTCCCAATTGTTAGGTTGTCTTTTCATTTTGTTGATGGTTTCCTTTGCTGTGCAGAAGCTTTTTAGTTTGATGTAGTCCCATTTGTTTATTTTTTCTATTGTTTCTCTTGCCCGGTCAGACATGGTGTTTGAAAAGATGTTGCTAAGACCGATATCAAAGAGGGTACTGCCTATGTTTTCTTCTAGAAGTTTCACAGTTTCAGGTCTTACATTCAAGTCTTAAATCCATTTGGAGTTAATTTTTGTGTATGGTGTAAGGTAAGGGTCCACTTTCATTTTCTTGCATGTGGCTATCCAGTTTTCCCAACACCATTTGTTGAAGAGACTTTCTTTTCCCCATTGTATGTTCTTGGCTCCTTTGTCAAAGATTAGCTGTCCATAGATGTGTGGGTTTATTTCTGGGCTTTCGATTCTATTCCATTGATCTGTGTGTCTGTTTTTGTGCCAGTGCCATGCTGTTTTGGTGACTACAGCTTTGTAGTATATTTTGAAATCAGGGAGTGTGATACCTCCAGCTTTGTTCTTTTTTCTCAGGATTCCTTTAGCTATTCGGGGTCTTTTGTTGTTCCATATAAATTTTAGGATTCTTTGTTCTATTTCTGTGAAAAATGTTGTTGGAACTTTGATAGGGATTGCATTGAATCTATAGATGGCTTTAGGAAATATGGACATCTTAACTATGTTAATTCTTCCAATCCAAGAGCATGGAATATCTTTCCATTTCTTTGTGTCTTCTTCAATTTCTTTCAGAAATGTTTTATAGTTTTCGGTGTACAGATCTTTTACCTCTTTAGTTAAGTTTATTCCTAGGTATTTTAATCTTTTTGTTGCAATTGTAAATGGGATGGTATTCTTAATTTCTCTTTCTGCTACTTCGTTGTTAATGTACAGAAATGCCACTGATTTTTGTATGTTGATTTTGTATCCTGCAACTTTACCATATTCGTTTATTACTTCTAAAAGTTTTCTGGTGGATTCTTTAGGGTTTTCTATATATAAAATCATGTCATCTGCAAATAGTGACAGTTTCACTTCTTCCTTTCCAATTTGGATTCCTTTTATTTCTTTCTCTTGCCTGATTGCTCTGGCTAGGACTTCCAGTACTATGTTAAATAGGAGTGGTGACAGTGGGCATCCTTGTCTGGTTCCTGTTCTTAGAGGGATAGCTTTCAGTTTTTCACCATTGAGGATGATATTAGCTGTGGGTTTGTCATATATGGTCTTTATTATGTTGAGGTACTTTCCCTCTATCCCCATTTTATTCAGAGTTTTTATCATAAATGGATGCTGTATCTTGTCAAATGCTTTCTCTGCATCTATTGAGATGATCATGTGATTTTTATTCTTCATTTTATTAATGTGGTGTATTACGTTGATTGACTTGAGAATGTTAAGCCATCCCTGCATCCCTGGAATAAATCCCACTTGATCATGGTGTATAATCTTTTTAACGTATTGTTGTATGGGATTTGCTAGTATTTTGTTGAGGATTTTTGCATCAATGTTCATCAGTGATATTGGCCTGTAATTTTCTTTTTTTGTGTTGTCCTTCTCTGGTTTTGGTATCAGGGTAATGTCGGCTTCGTAGAATGAGTTAGGGAGCTCCCCCCTTCCTCAATTTTTTGGAAGAGTTTGAGAAGGATAGGTATTAAGTCTTCTTTGAATGTTTGGTAGAATTCACCAGGGAAGCCGTCAGGTCCTGGACTTTTATTTTGGGGGAGGTTTGTGATTACTGTTTCGATCTCCTTACTGGTGATTGGTCTATTCAAATTCTCTACTTCTTCTTGATCCAGTTTTGGAAGGTTGTATGATTCTAAGAATTTATCCATTTCTTCCAGATTGTCGAACTGGTTGGCCTATAGCTTTTCATAGTATTCTCTTATAATCTTTTGTATTTCTGAGGTATCTGTTGTAAGCTCTCCTCTTTCATTTCTGATTTTACTTATTTGTGCCTTCTCTCTTTTTTTCTTGGTGAGTCTAGCTAAAGGTTTGTCAATTTTGTTGATCTTTTCAAAGAAGCAGCTCTTGGTTTTATTAATTTTTTCTATTTTTTTTTCATCTCTATTTCATTTATTTCTGCTCTAATTTTTATTATTTCCTTTCTTCTACTGATTTGGGGCTTTGTTTGTTCTTCTTGTTCCAGTTCCTTTCAGGGCATTGTTAGATTGTTTGAGATTTTTCTTGTTTGTTGAGATAGGCCTGTATCGCTATAAACTTCCCTCTTAGAACCGCTTTTGCTGTATCCCGTAAATTCTGGCATGTCGTATTTTCATTTTCATTTGTCTCCAGGTATTTTTTGATTTCTTCTTTGATTTCTTCATTAACCCAGTCATTGTTCAGTAGCATTTTGTTTAATCTCCAAGTATTTGTGGCTTTTCTGATTTTCTTCCTATGGTTGATTTCTAGCTTCATACCGTTGTGGTCAGAAAAGATGGTTGGTATTATTTCAATCTACTTAAATTTATGGAAACTTGTTTTGTGGCCTAATATGTGATCAATCCTGGAGAATGTTCCATGTGCATTTGAAAAGAACGTGTATTCTTCGGTTTTTGGATGGAATGCTCTGTATATATCTACTAGGTCCATCTGCTCTAGTGTGTCGTTTAAGGCCAATATTTCCTTATTGATCTTCTGTTTGGATGATCTATCCATTGGTGTAAGTGGAGTGTTAAAGTCCCCTACTATTATTGTGTTACTGTCTATTTCTGTTTTTATGTCTGTTAATAATTGCTTTATATATTTAGGTGCACCTACATTGGGTGCGTAGATATTTATAAGTGTTATATCCTCTTGTTGGATTGTTCCCTTGATCATTATGTAATGCCCTTCTTTGTCTCTTTTACAGTTTTTGTTTTAAAGTCTATTTTGTCTGATATGCGTACTGCTACCCCAGCTTTCTTTTCATTGCCATTTGCATGGAGTATCTTTTTCCATCCCTTCACTTTCAGTTTGTGAGTGTCTTTAGGTCTGAAGTGTGTCTCTTGTATGTAGCATATGTATGGGTCTTGTTTTTTTATCCAGTCAGCCACCCTATGCCTTTTAATTGGAGTATTTAATCCATTGACGTTTAAATAAGTACTTACTTATTTACTTACTTACTTAAATAAGTACTTACTGCCATTTTTTAACTTTTTTTTTTTCTCAGTGTTTTAGTATTCCTTCTCTGTTCCTTTCTTCTTCTATACAGAATTGATGGTCACTTTAGTTTGACCTCTGTCTGAAAGCTCTACTCTTTAACTCCCCTCCTCCCTCATTTTATGTTTTTGATATCATATCTAACCTCTTTCTTGTGCACTTGTATCCATTACCCTCTTATCATGGAAATAGATAATTTTTCCTATTTGTGGTCTTCTCTTTTTCCCTTAAATCAGTCCCTTTAACATTTCTTGTAGCACTGGTTTCTTGGTGACAAACTCCTTTACTTTTTTGCTTGTCTGGGAAAATTTTGATCTCTCCTTCCATTTTAAATGATAACCTTGCCGGGTAGAGTATTCTTGGCTGTAAGTTTTTTCCTTTTAGCACTTTAAATATATCGTGCCATTCTCTTCTAGCCTGTAAGGTTTCTGCAGAGAAGTCAGCTGATAGCCTTATGGGGTTTCCTTTATATGTAACTTGACATTCTCTTGCGGCTTTTAGGATTCTCTCTTTATCTTTAATTCTGGACATTTTGATTATGATGTGTCTTGGTGTGGGCCGCTTTGGGTTTATCTTGTTTGGGGCTCTCTGTGCTTCCTGTACCTGGATGTCTGTTTCCTTCCTTAGGTTAGGGAACTTTTCAGCTATTATTTCTTGAAATAGATTCTCTGCCCCCTTGTCTCACTCTACTCCTTCCGGGACACCTATAACACAGATGTTAGTGCACCTGATGTTGTCCCAGAGGTCCCTTAGACTGTCCTCACTCTTTTTAATTCTTTTCTCTTTTACCTGTTCACCTTGGGTAATTTCTTCTAGTCTTTCGTCCAGCTCACAGATCCGTTCTTCTGTATCCTCTACTCTGCTTTTGAGTCCCTCTAGTCAATTTTTCATTTCCAGTATTGTATTCTTCACTTCTGATTGGTTCTTTTTTATATCTTCCATTTCTTTGTTGACATTCTCACTGAGTTCATCTATTCTTCTCCCCAGATCAGTGAGCATCCTTAACACTCTTAGTTTGAACTCTCTGTCTGGTAGGTTGCTCATTTCTGTTTCACTTAGTTCCTTTTCTGGTGTTTTGTCCTGTTCCCTTACTTGGAATGTATTCTTTTGCCTCCTCATTTTGCCTCTTTCCCTGTGCTTGTGTCTGTGTATTAGGTAGGTCAGCTACGTCTCCTGTTCTTGGATAGGTGACCTTATGTAAGTGATGCCTTAGGAGGCATCAGTTCTCAATGTTCCAGGGGTCA
This sequence comes from Ceratotherium simum simum, assembly GCF_057802395.1. Classification (NCBI taxonomy): domain Eukaryota; kingdom Metazoa; phylum Chordata; class Mammalia; order Perissodactyla; family Rhinocerotidae; genus Ceratotherium; species Ceratotherium simum. The sequence goes on from NC_141908.1 coordinate 60,823,217, forward strand.
CCCCTATGTGGGCTACGTGTGTCCTTCTGTTGTTGCCTGTTTGCTCTCCCTGTAGGCACCCAGGGAGGCCGAGTTATGCTCCTGGCCAGCTGTTGTAATGCTCAGCTGCTTGTAGTTGTTGTGGGCCCTTCAGTCTCTTTATGAGGTGTGGGGAGCCCCAGCACAGTTGGCTGCAAGTTCTAATACCACATTTGTGTTGCAGTATTTCTTTTAAGTGAGTAGGCCCCCAGCGTGGCAGGTTGTTAGGCTCAGGGCCTTACAATTGCTGTAAGTCTCTAGCCTATTAGGTCTCTTGTCAGCTCTCTGAGGATTGCAGCTGGGTGGGGCTGGCCTCAGGCACAGGAGCACCCAATTGTTTCAGGCTTTGGAAGGTGGTGCAAACCCCCTATGTGGGTCTTTGAGAAGCACAAGTCTTCTGCAGCTGACAAGCCCTGCCGCCCACAGGTCCACACACACAGTCAACACAGTCCTGCCCCATGTGTGCACCCCGACCTCCCCAAGCGGACCCAGTCTCTCCACGGCAGGAGCCCCACACACTCCACCACCGCCCCACACTCTCCACCCACTCCTTGTGCACACCCTGCCCCACTAAAGTCGGCTCAGTTGCCAGGCTGCAGAGAATCCAGTCACCAATCTATGCAGGCCCACAAGTTGCCTGAGGGCTTGTTGTTGAGTGGGGCCAGTCTCTAGGGTGGGCTGCCTGCCCTGGCTGAGCTGGATTAAATCGGTGCTCTAGCAGGTGGGGCAGACCCTGGGCTAGCAGGCCTCAGGGAGAACTCCAATGGCGTCTGTGTCAACCCGCCCACACCAGGCCTCAACAATGGCCGCCACCAATGTCCCAGTACCTGGAGTGTTCTCACCCCTCACCGAGATGCACTTAGGGCCTATTCGGTGAGTCTCTTTTCACCACAGCACTGTGCACCTTTCTTTCTGGGGATTTTAGGATGCTTTCTGAAATGGAGGAGTTTGCGTGCGGGCCCTTTAACAGCCGATTTTAGTTTCTTTGTGAACCGGGTTTTCTGGGGGTACTCCCCAATGTTTTAGTAGCAGGCAAAGTCATATATTATGCCGCTGGTCTCGATTGTGCTGGGTCCACAAAATGCCCACAGCGGGGGCGCTCCCCGGCCAGGGCCCTGCGCCTCCAGGGAGGCTGCGTACCTGTGAGCTGCTCCCGGCGGCCGTGAAGCTGGCAGCATGTGAAGGCAGCATTTTTCCTCTCCAGAAGGGAGTCTCTGCCTCTTCCACCTCAGTTAGGATTGTCCATTTTTGCAGGAGTTCCTCTTATCCAGTTTTCAGTTCTGTCTCAGGGGTAATTTTTCCACGGGTAGTTGTAAATTGTCTGTGTCCATGGGAGGAGGTGAGTTCCACGTCTGCTTACACTGCCATCTTGACTCCTGAGCCTGTTGTCACATCTTATTCCTTCTTGTGTTGTGAGTTCGTGTTTAACATGATGAGGTTATATTTATGCTTACCTTCCCTTGATCTTTGGTTTTATAATTAAGTGTTTGCTAATCTATTTTGATAGAGGACTGTAATTTTTCTGGTTCTGTCAACCTATTTTCTTCCTTGTTCAAAACTTTGAATCCCATTTCCCTTTTTTCCTCAGGGATGAGGGCCTTCTTGAGCACTTCTTGTAGTGGGGGTCTTGTGGCAATGAACTCCCTTAGCTTTTGTTTATCTGGGATAGTTATTATTTCTCCATCATATCTGAAAGATATTTTTGCTGGGTAGAGTGTTCTTGGCTGAAAGTTTTTGTCCTTCAGAATTTTGAATATATCGTTCCACTCTCTCCTAGCCTGTAAAGTTTCTTTCGAGAAATCGGCTAAGAGCCTGATAGGAAATCCATTGTATGTTATTTTTTTTTTTGTCTAGCTGCCCTTAATATTTTTTCTTTGTCATTGACTTTTGTTAGCTTTACTACTATATGCCTTGGAGAGGGTCTTTTCGTGTTGCTGTATTTAGGAGATCTATTGATTTCATTCACTGGTATTTCCAGCTCCTTCCCTAGGTTTGGGAAGTTCTCAGGTATTATTTCTTTGAACAAGTTCTCTGCTCCTTTTTCCCTCTCTTCTCCCTCTGGAATACCTATAATCCTTATGTTGGGTTTCCTAATTGAGTCAGATATTTCTTGGAGAGTTTCTTCGTTTCTCTTTAGTCTTAGTTCTGTTTCCTCAACCATCTGGAGCATTTCTGCATTGCTGTCCTCAATATTGCTAATTCTTTCCTCCATATTGTCAGCTCTGATGCTTAAGGCTTCCAGATTTGTCTTTATCTCCTCTATTGTGTTTTTCATCTCTAAGATTTCTGATTGGTTTTTTTTTTTTTGTAGTTTCAATCTCTTTTGTGAAAAAATCCTGATTTCATTGCATTGTCTGTCTGTGTTTTCTTGTGTTTCATTAAGATTTTTTATGATGGCTATTTTGAATTCTCTGTCATTAAGGTTATACATTTCTGTGCTTTCCGGGTTGACTTCTGGGTGCTTGTCATTTTCCTTTTGGTATAGAGATTTAATATATTTTTGCATGGTACCTGTTGGTGTTGGCTTACTTTTCCTCATAGCGAAAATATATGGTTACAGTTTACTCTTTCTGCCACTGGGTGGGGGTCAAGGGCTGTGTATTCTGGCCCACATCAATCCGCGGGCACTCTTGTCAGCCCCTGGCTGATCTGAGGTGTGGCTGAGTGGTGGCTGCTGGCGGGGGAAGCGTGGGAACAGCTGAGACTGGAGCGCAGCTAGGCCAAAGCAGCTGGGGCTCAGGTGAGGGTGGGTTGAAGCAACTGCAGCTGAAGTGCTGCTGGGCCAAAGAAGCAGGAGCTGGAGCACCACTAGATGGAAGAAGCTGGAACTGGAGTGCACTGGGCCAAAGAAGGAGGAGCTGGAGCACAGCTGGGCCAAAGAAGCTGGAACTGGAGTATGGTGGGCTGAAGTTGCTGGTGCCAAGTCAGCTGGAGCCTGAGCACAGGCCAAGCCAAAGCCACTGGAGCCAGGGGTGGGGACGGTCAAGCCAAAGGAGCTGGGGGTGGGGCACGGTCCAGCCGAAGAAGCTGGGGCCATGGCACAGTGGAGCTGGAGAAGCTGGGGTCATGGCTTGATCCAGCTGGAGCAGCTGGGGCTGTGGCATGGGGGGTCTGAGCTGCCACTGCCTCTGGTGCGGGGGTGCAGGCTCACCCTACTGCTGGTCAGGTCCAGCCACCTGGGGGCCACTGCGTATGGGGGTGGGGTGCAGTCACGCTGCCCCTGTTGGTGGGGCCTCGGTGCCTGGGGGCCACTGCCTCTGGAGACGGGGCTGAGCTGAAGTGCCGCTGTGCTGAAGCGCCAGTTGGGCAGGCCAGGTGGGGGAGGGGCACTTACTTTCGCCTCCCAGATCTCAGAGATTTCTCACCTTGCTGTCACTCTCTGCTCTCCTGAGAGGCTAGTTTATTGAAACTACCCTCACAACAGTTCCGCTCCCTCCATAGGGGGATCCCCTCAGGCTGTGAGGGGTCTTGGAGATTGCCATTTTTCACACAGCGAGCCACCCCTCCCCCTCCTCTGAGAGCCGCATAGTCTCAGTCTCTGGGTCGCAGTCCTTGGGGAAGGAAGGGAGCTCCTCTCACCTCCTTCCACTTACTCTGGGGATTCTAGCACCTCAGTCCTTGTGTGTACGGCTGCCTGGGTGCCTCAGACGTCCCCTGGGTTGTGTGAACAGCTTCTGTTGGAAAATGAATGTCCTTTTTGTTGTGTCTTAGAGGGGGAAAGTTCAATGGGGGAAGCTCACTCTGCCATGATGCTGATGTCATTCCTCCCCCAATATTTTTCTTACTTATTTTTAACTGAATTCCACCTCTATTCTTATTTGCTCCATACAATACAAGCAAAATATCTTCAATTATTTGGCTCATTCCAATTGTTTTGCTTTTAATTCCAAAATTAATCTAATAGTTATCTTACAGATAGACTCTTCACAAGAGAAAAACTTTAATAAATGTGAATAGAGATTTTTAAATCTAAATATTTTTGGAAGTATTTTAGGTCTAGTACTCCTCTACTGTACTCTACAAAATTTGTTAAAGCTAGATGAATAAATTACATGTGGGGTTGAATTTTGTAAAACTACATTTTAGTTTTAAGTGGTAAAAAGTAGTCATTCAGTAAAATCAAACATCAACATCATAGCAGCTAAGATTTGCACCTGCAGTAGTAATGAGTTATGGCTAGACCCATCATTCATGTCTCCAACCATTTCTACCCCAATCCTATACCTAGCATCATGTCAAAATCAATCTACAGTGTTAGAAATGGCCAAAGCATCCACACCATCTTTAAAGGATTTCATTAGCAGGATCACCAAATAGAGATAGGTCCCACAAAAGTGGTGTATTTTACTCATGGTGAATTCCTACGTTATCTGAATCAAACTTAAATTCTGTAAAATACATCCCATAACAGATTAAAAGCAGAAGAGGCTGCAGAGCCATCACAAATACTTGGGAGCTTTTAAGATTTTCTCTGTCCTCCGCTAAGCTGCTAGATCAAACAGTAGGCTTGCATTAGTTTTTTTTTGAGCTCTCAGAGCAAACAATGAGCTTTCAGAGGCAGCCCAGGAGTTAAGTACCAAAGTTCTGAGAGTTTCTACCCCAAATGGAACATTTTTCAGCATAATTCTGCCAGCTTTCAAAGCAATAAAATAAAAACAAATAATATTTCCATCTTAAAGCTATCTATGAAAATATTTGATTCATTATTCTCAGCTAGAGAAAGCCATAACTTTTTTTAATACACATCATGGCTCATACTAACAGTCTTCATTTTGCTAGGAAAAATAAAAACATTGTGTTACTCCACTATTGAACACATTTTATATAGACTGTGTAGTGCCAAGTTCATCATATAGTTGAGCATGAATAGCCTCACTGTAGTTTCAGTACAATGGACATTTAGTGACAATGAAATGCTTTTTTAATAAACACATGTGAAAACATCTATTAAATGACTTATTGGTTTCCTGGTAAGTTTTATGCAGATATAGAGTAGAAGGTATGCTCAGCTATATTCAAAAACTCATTTTCCTCCCTCTAAATATGTCCCCCCATGTGCTAGCTCGTCCCTAAAATTATGTTGACAAGAAAGTTTTTTATTGCGGCATTACTTAGAAATATTAAAATGCAAATAATTCTTGGAGAAGGAAGACATTGACCTAAAGTTCCACAAAGGCATAAATTACTGACATCAAATCATTTCTTAAAAGAAGCCAGAAAGTCATTATTTTGCAAGGGACTACTCTCTCCCACTTCAAAACCTTGACAAGTTATTAAATTGGCCACACTGATGTATAACAAATACTTCAAAACAAATAGTGTCTGAGATGACCAAATTCTCTATATGTTTAAAATTTAAAAAGACTTTTTTGGTTTAAGTAAGGCCATATTCTTCGTATTCAAAAATAATGAAATGTGATCTTGACTTGCACAGTTTTACATTTTTTCAGATGTACACAGATTTTGTCAAAATACAGGATTATTCATCCACTTAAGTAGTTTCAGTAAATACAATGAATGTGCCTATATATTTATTTATGTTATGCTTAATTCACATCGACAAAAAATAGATTACTACATACTTGTAGTACTGTAAATATGTTGATATATATGCACAGGACCTCCCCCCACCATAAGCTCCATAAAATACTGAATATTAATTACTTAATTGTATATTCATTCTCATTAAATGCAAGAAAACCCAACTGCCTTCCTCATTACTATTGCCTAAAACCCCTAATATAATTACAGGATTATCTAAATGAAAAAAAGAAAGAAGAAGGAAAGAAAAGGTGGCTGATTGACTATAATATCAGAAATCACAGAAATAAGATGTATTTATATCTAAGAGGATAAATACAGGTCAAAATATAATAACGACTTAAAGTCATTGCTAACCTCACATAATTTAAATGGACAAGTTAGATTTAAAAAGACTTTCACAAGAATCTAGCACAGCATGGTGGTAGAATAGAATGAGCTCTGGATTTGGATTCACAGTAAGCAGGTTCAGCCTCTAGCCCTACTCCTTGCTGGTGATCTAAACACTTAGGCTTTCTACATTTCAGTTTATTAGTCTATAAATAAGAAGACAAAAAAGGTAAAGATAAGCCTGGATCTATTTCCAGCCTCACCACTTACCAACTCAATGACCTTGGGAAACCACTTAATATTTCCAGCCACAAAGTATCACTAATCATAGAACTTACTTCACTAGGTTGTCATGAAGTTTCAGAGAGATAATGCATGTAACTTAGTCACCATAGTCCTTGGTTGAAGGAAAGATTTGATAAATGGGAGCTATCATTAAAATATTGAAGAGATACAAGAAAAGCCGCCCTACCATCCTTGACTGTTCTTGTAAGGCTCAACCTCTAATAATGCTTATGAAAAACTATTACACAACTGAATTACTATTAAAACCATTCCAGGTTTACCATTAGGTCTATATTTGTTCATATTTAATTAATTTAACTGATAATTGAGTATTAATACAATGAACATCGAAGAAAATTTGAAAGTGTTTTATTATGTAGTCATGACTATTTATAGGCAGATCTGCTTCTGACTTAATTACCTTCACATGTTAGAAAAGGAAATATTAATTAAGTTTAAAAATCCCAAATTAACTATTGTAAATGAAGCTTTATGTGACTAGAGCAGGAAATGACTAGCTTAAGGCTATGCCTGGATTTTAAAATTCCTTTTCCAACTAATAAACCTATCAATTCCAAGTCCAAAGCACCAAAATTAAAGTTAATTTGAGAGTTTTATGTCAGACATTTAGAAACATTCACTGAAAATATCCTAATTAACCTAGTTTAATAATTTTATGTAATTATAAGAAACATTGCTTTTATTAGATTATTTTAAAAGCAAGCATTGCCTTTTCAAATTAGTGTAGCATTTGATAATATCTAAACCTATGCAATTTTAGGAAAAATGTGTATTTTAAGTTAAAACCTCAACTTTAAATATTTCAAAATATGTTAACATAGTTTGTGATTTTTTTAAAAACTATGCTCAATTTAACAAAAAATAGATGCATTTTGATCCTTTATTTGACAGATCTATCTATGTATGTGCCTTACAGCCAAATTTCTTTTAAACACTAGAGAAAATGTCAAATTTTTCTGAACTGCTATCAAGTAGATTTACCAGGTAAATTTTGGGTAAAAAAAAATCGCTGGAAATGTATGAAAATATCTAACATTCTGTACGAATTAAACTTTTTTGTTAAGGGCAATGTAAATGCTACATATACTATGCAATATGTTGGCCATCCATTCTCTCAACCAGAATCATATTAGCATCTACTTCCACATATTTATTCTTCAATAAATGTTTACTGAAGACCATGCTAGTTATTTGCTGGATGGAACTAACTTATGGTCCAAATAATAACCCTGACATAACTTTGGAATCACGAAAGAAAAACTAAATATTTAAGTGTATTTATTGTTTGCCAATTTTTTCAAATTTCATAACTTGTTTACTTATAACAAGATTTCATTAAAAGACTGGTAAAATAATGTACACATTGTTACTATCTGTTAACTAGAATATTTGGTTTGCCAAAGAGTCTCATTCTCTCATTTTGCTCAAACAGAATGAATTAAATTACATGTGATATCTGATATATTCTCAGTGTTGTCTTGATGATTACTTTATTATTTGTATTTTTTAGTATTTAAGATTCTTAGGAATCTCATTTTTATCCTTTAGATAATTTTTTATTATTCTATTAGGCAATAAAATAACAATGCCTATTTTGGGAATAGAAATCTCTTGGTTCCATGGCATATCTTTAGAATTTCTACACCGTGGACTTACGTCAATGGATGATAAATCTTTGGTTCTTGAAGATGTCCAACTAGTGTATAAAAGCCAATTGTCAAGATAATAACTTGGATGTTTCTCACTTTTCACATTTGTTTTGAATTCTTTGCCAAACTCATATATTTATCTTTTAGGGGGAAATCATGTTAATAAAAATAAGCATATGTCTCCAAATCCAAAAGCCAGCACTTACAGAGCTATGATAAAGGAAATCAGAGGGTGAGGACATTTGTAAGAATTATCATTGATGTGCATTGCTTCCATATCTCCCTTTTCCTTTGGCTTTTGTAAAAGTCTGTGTTTTTGTGAATGTGCTCTGAGTCTGTTCAAGGCAGCTGCTCCATTTCCCTTAAGTTACAAATCCAGGAAGCAGTGGGCAGTAAGGAGGATAGCCATCAGAGGATAGGGTGGCTCTCTTACATTGACACAGTCGGTGTGAATATTGAAGACCACCTAAGTCGTGCTTTGTAACTGAACTGTATATAAAATGTTGATAATGGAAAGAGCTCAGATACAAAAAATATCAATAACATTATAGAAAATAAAATCTAGTCCTTTTAATTATATTTATTTATGTTTTCCAAAAATTATCCTGAAAAATAAAGAGAATGTACAGATTGGTATGATTAACTCCAAGTAGCACACTACTCTACTAACTGTAAGATTAGTCCCTAGTATATCACTCACTATTGTTGTGAGCCACTACTGCTCTTGTAGCTATAACTCATCAGATAAACCAGATTAAAAGATTCTGAAGGTCAAGGAATGTGATTTCTTTTAGGTAGTTCATCCCCAGGGTTTAAAATTAGAACTCACACTTTTATACATCAAGCCACAAAAGGAAGATGGCATGCCTCCGTTATGGACAATAGAGTGGCTTTATTTTTTATTTTTGAGGGGGATGTTATTTGTTATATTTTGTTTTGTTTTGCACTTTAAAAATTTATTTAAAAAATTTAAAACTTGTACTTTAACCTTATTCTAATCAAAGACATAATCTATAATTTTTAGATAGGGAAAACATCTTTCAGAAATAAGGATTTTTTTAATTAAAAAAAAGTAGATGTCTCAATTTATTTCAAGGTCAGTCTATATTAAACTCAAAACACTCCTCCTGAAAAATTCTTGTGAATTATAATATGAGATTTATAATTTATCTGAAATGCTCTTAATAGAGTTTATTTTTAATAGGATGTAGACTAAAACTATATGGCAATTGAGCAGAGCATTATGAAGCACCATATGGGCTTCTAAACTGAGAAGATGATACACATGGGACCTGCCAACTATTCCTCTCTGTCTCTCCTTCTCCACCTGCCAGTCTCCCACCACATCCTGAATTCTGTCATGATATTGGGTGCCTTTGGTATAAATTACTTAAATGGCAGTCTATGGGTTCCTCAATAAACATCTCTTAACAATGAAAGGCAGAAAATAAAAAGAACTTAACCTTATTAAAAATCAGTGGCCTGTTTTAAGCTACAGGACTATCAACTTATAAACTTTTCCAAATGGAGATAAGAGGTGACAAACAATTACCTGACCATAATTAGAGACCAGGGCTAGTGATGAACAGATAATGACAAAATTAAAGCAGAGTGAATTGCTCAGAGTAGCAGCTAGACGAGCCCTGACAGGTACTAGTAAATAAAAGAATTGAAGCACAATATGCTTTTCTGGTTTCTCTCCCCCGTTTATGGTCAAGTTTTAAGCATTTTTTCTTTTATAGGAAGATAAATGCTTCTTTTTCCTGTTTATCCTTCCTTCTGCTGTCCACACTTATGGTTTAAGTCAGAAGAAAAAAAATTGTGTAAAATGTTTATAAAAACATGAGATTGGGGACATACCACCAGCTCAGAGGATTAAACATCTGTGGCATCTGCTCTGGTGGCAGAAAATCAAGTTCAGCCTATGGGAAAATGAGGCAGTAGGGGGAGGATTTCTTTGATATATTCTTTCCCACTCACCTCCCAATCCCTCCTCTTCCTCTCATTTAAATGGGGAGAATGTCTGTTAAAATGCTGTATGCATAGTATTGTTTCAACATTTTAACTTATAATTGCAGTTACTAGCCTTGCTTTTCTGCCTGTGTTGCCTGTGCCTTCCTGATTCTCTCCACATTTATCTCTCTGAGGATTCCTCTTGCCTTCCCATTCCCTTGTCCTCTTTCTGGTTCTTCTCGCTTTGTTTCTCTCATTTTCCTGTGATGGGAAAAAAACAAAGAGGTGGAATTCAGTAAAAGATATGATGAGGATAAAAAGGAATAAGTGGTACAATAGCCATGTCTAATTTTATCATTTACTATTTGTGTAATATTGTTTTCCTAGAACTTATTTATCTTACAACTGGAAGTTCGTACCCTTTGACCAACATCTCCCCATTTCCCCTAACCCCCTGCTCCTGGCAACTACCCTTCTACTTTCTTTTTCTGAGTTCAGCTTTTTTTGATTCCACATATAAGTGAAATCATAGAATATTTGTCTTTCTTTGTCTGACTTATTTCACTTAGCATGTTTCACAACATGGTCCATCCATGTTGTAGCAAATGGCAGAATTTTCTTTTTTTATGGCTGAATAATATTCCATTTTGTGTGTGTGTGTATGTATCACATTTTCTTTATCCATTCATCCATCAATATCCACTATTGTGAATAATGTAATACTTATTATTTTTATAATAATTAAGTGCCTATTACAAGGAGTTTTCTTCTTTTTACCATTTAAATATGCCCCTTTAGAGCCAAGTTATTAGACACATCATGTTTTTTCTTAGTCCATAGCTATATATTTCCCTAAGTAATACTATCAGGATTACTCCATATCTATTTCCAAAAAGTAAGAATTGGAAAAGGGAGAAGAGGCACAGGTAAAAGAGTGAAGGACAGAATGGAAAAAGAGGGCAGCTATTTCTCCCTGTCTCTCTCTGCCGTGGTTGGCTTCTCTGATAATGGCTGCACATTTTCCATGGCTCCAGCTCCCACTAGACAACCCCACCCTCTGTGGTCCCAGCTCCTGCCAAGCAGCCCCTGCCCTGGCCCTCGCCCTCGCCACCCAGGCTCCAGGAGCACAGCGAGCCCCAAGAGTGGGAGTACCTCCTCTGCGGCTGCTGTCCTCTGGGTTGTTTCACTCTTCCCTGCTCACTGTCTTGTTTCTTCCACGACTAACATAACAAATTCCCTCTCATAAATTTTTTCTGTTTGAAAGATCTAAAATGGTTTCTATTTTCTTGACTGAACCCTGATAGATACAAATATTATAGTGGAAAGAGCCCTACAAATGAAGTTAGAAGACCTGATTTCATGTCCTAAGTGTGACTAATTAGCTGGAAAGTTTGGGTCAGGTCATTTAACCTCAAGTTCATAAAGTTGCTTTATGGCTCAAATATCATAGTTTACAGTGAAAGCTCTCTAACTCACCTCCATTAACAGACTTGTCAGATTCATAAAAGCTCTCCATTCTTCTGTAAAACATACTGACTGATATCTATGGCACAGTGAAAGCACAGAGCTGGTAGTCCTTTTTCCAGGAGGCTACACTTCTGCCCCTGCCTTCTGATTTATGTTCTTACCAAGAGTTGGTTGTGTTTATTCAAGACCTGTTTATGCCAGTTGTTAGTGTAATTACATAATGTAATTAGCGAGTGGCAGAGGCCCAGCTAGTTTGGTGACTTTTACCATGTAGAGATGTAAGAGGAGGACTGGAAACAAGTAAGAAGTGATGTTTTGGAGCACTATAGAGTTGGTGGAGAACAACCATTCCTTCCCTCATGCTTTCTGTGGCTAAGGAAAGTCATTTGAATTGGTCCTCTGGTTCCATCCTTCCAATAAGAAAGGAGTGTTCAAACTGCTTCCCCTTGCTACTAAAGCAAGAACTGGCAATCATCTCTAATCTGAAAGTGGCTGAGCTCCTGATAAGCAAAGCACCTGATGCAGCTAGGGTATAGAGAAGGGGCAGAAGGGGCAAATCAGAGACACGAAGTGTCAGGAGGATAGCTTGCATTCCCATCAGATGCTGTTGCAAGGATACCCAAGGACCTCTGCAATACTGCTAGACAAAGGAGAAAGTGACACAGCTAAAGGCATTTTGCTGCTCCCCCCTTCAGGAGGCCACTCCCTGAATAGGTGTATGCCAAAAGCAAGGCATCATAGGTGGTGCATCTGCTGTGGGAGGTAAGAAGGTAAAGAAAAGGTTGAGACAAAGGCAGATATCCCATAACAGGGTGCTGTGCATCAGGAGGCCACTATCAGGTCCTATAAAGAACTAGCAACTGGGCATCCCACAAGAGTGGCAGCATTTGAAAGCCCACCAGACAGTTGAAAGCCCAGCCAGCAATAGACAAATAAGCAATTTCACCACCACAGAAGGGGTGGTCCTCATCCAGCAGCAAAAGTTACAATCAACCAAAAGTTACAATCAACCAAGGAGCATATAGCCAACTTGCTGTGCACTGTTGCTGTAAGGACAAATCTTTTCCCTTTCCCTCCTCACCAAACTAATACCAGAGAACAAGTGTGGAGAAGAAGAAAGGAGTGTTAATAACAAAAATGAAATTTTTTCTTAACTATAAATGACAGAATGTTATGTAATTTAATTGAAATGTTATTAAGGAGGCTCATTACCCAGCAGGAAAGATGGATAACTTGAAAGAACTGCAACTGAAAGAGTAGCAGAAGTTATTGAAAAATTTATCCATTTCCTGTTTTTACCCTCAAGTTGAAATTTCATCAATATGGTTACTTTCAAATAATTTTTATAATTCCATCTTTAACAGATACTTTCAACTAACTGTAGTCACGGCTTCTTCTATAGATGAATTCACATTGTAAACTAAAAAAAAAAAAGCAAATTGGAAGTATGTTATCAGGGATTATTAGGAGTAAATAGATGTAAAATTAGGATTTAATGAAAAATGCCTCATAGGCAGCCCTGGTCAATAATTGAATTTGCAAAATACAGAGGTATTTGTACATCTTGAGTGCTCGGGTTTTATCCCTTTGTAGAAATCCTATTTTAAATTTCCAGCCTGTCCTTTCTAATCTATCACCTTCTTGCTGTCCACATCTGCCTAATAGGACTGTCACCTCCTAAAATGAATCTCTCCTCCAAAAAAAACAGGAGAAAAGTGAAGTCACAGAGAACCAACTGGGGTTGATATAATTTAACCCTCCATCTTATGCCTTCCTGCCTTTGACGATGAGCATAGGACATCAGCTTTAGTAAAAGAGCTCTAAACAAAAACCAATTAGTCAAGAATATTAGAATTTATTTCTTGTAAGTTGCTTTTTTATCAATCAGGCCTATTTAACCAGCAGTACCCAGTAAGTGCTAATTAAAACTCATAATCCATACAGACACTTGGCATACTCTTCAGATTACATAGGAAGTGTACATGGGCAAACATCTGAAAAAAAAATTGGTCTACATTTATTTGCATGTAAGCAGATTAGGCTGTTGACTATGTAATGTGATTTGCTGGCTACTGGAAAGCCTATCTGACCAAAAAAAGCCTCAGAAATGTCTTATCACAAAACCAGAAATTTCTATGACTAGAATAAAGACATCAGTAATGCTTATTTAAATGTAAAAGCTAATACATTTATCAGTTATTCTTCAACACCTTCGCTTGCATTAATTGATCAACTAATTAGTTCCAGTTCTCTGAGAGGTTAATACATAGGACAAGTAAGTTTTGAAGAAGATAGACCTTCAAGAAAGTTAAATAACAGTGCTTATCACAGCAGTATCTGAGGGTCAGGAAAGTAGGGACTAGGAGAGGTATGTAGAAATGGGAATATCTTGCCCTAAAACAAATATCACAGTTTCTCCTAGGATCTGGCTTCTGTACCATTTAATTCCTATCACAAATTTAAAATAAACATCTTCTTTCCCAACTTTGTGTTTTTCCCAAAGAACTTCTCTGAAATTTAGAAATTGAATTTGCTTTTATTCTCATCTTAAGTCAGTTGATATGATATTTGCTCAGACTCCGGAGGAGAAATAACGGGCAGAAGACGAGACCAGAGCCTGAAGAAACCTATGTTCCGATTCAACTCTTAGTAACAGGAAACAGTTGGCTTTGCCTTCTTTCCCAAGACCTCCTGAATAGTTTGTTGCTTTTCAATCTTTGTTTTTAAAGTACCTGAGCCAAAACAACGGCAAGCTTGATTTTTAAAATAGGATCAGTGACAAATGCTGAAATGCCAAGTCAAAATGTACAGGGTACGACCAAGCAAAATGCAAGAAGGAATTTGGAAGGCAGATTAGGGGAATTTGGGCCCAAATCTGTGCCTGCCAACTGCTCTCAATAAACTATGCTGAGGTCAAAAATACACTTGGGATTTTATTCAAAAACACACAGACCAAGGAGGCAGGTGCTGCTTCTCCTTGGATTTTTAGGGATTATTTTTTTTAATAAGAATGCTAGAGCATTTCCCCAAAATTAAGAATTTCCACTTTCCTTTATGGTGAGGTCCTTTTTCCCAGTAACTAAACTTCCATCTGGAGTAGGTTAGGCCTCTTTGGTACTTCCCTAGTTCATGCAACACTAGTACAAGATATTTTCCCCACTTGGAACCAGATTCCACTTGTGGTTCTGGGTTCCCTCAGATAGGTCACACTAAGGTCAAACAGCAACTCTACAATGGAAAAACTGACCAGTACGTGTTCTCTAAATGTCTGCAGACCACTCCTGGAAGAATGTTCCATTTGGATAAGCAACTAAACATTTTCTAAAATCACAATTTACAAGACTAACAGGAAGCAGAAATATGTTTAAGATTTTAAACCCAGCTTATACTGCTTATAATATAGTGAAGATAACTGTATACCAGTATACACTATAAAAGAAATTAATATTTGTAAACTACTTTGATGTTCTCAAATGTAATACAGTTTGGATTATAGAAGTTTGGAATCCTTAAATCATCAAGGTTTTGAAATACCTTGAAAAAGCTGGTTCTTATGGGAAAAAGTGTTTCAAAAAGTGATAGAAATATATTTGAATAGGCTTTTCAAGAAAAATCTTCAAAAAATTATAATAAACACCAAACACAATCAATTCTTATTGAAGTTTTTCCTAACATAGTCTTCTACTTTAATTTGCAAACCAGAGCTATGTTTTTGTTAATTCAGATTTTGCCTCTTTAAAATTACAAGTATTACTAATCCAAAAAGACATAAAACCAATAATTCTGAAATAACACAGGATATTTAAAAGTCATGCATTACACATAAATCAAGAATTAATGATAATATAATCAGCAACATGGTATTGTATTATACATAGAATGTATAGCATGTGGCGGAAGAAAAGAATGAATTAGGAAATCAAAATATGATTTGCAGATCTCTGGCAAATGTCTCTAAATATGATCAAATTGTGTACTTAGAAAAACAAATGCCTTTTTCAGTCTAGATTATATTATTGCTACAAATCATTCACTATATGTAAAAGTAAAACAGAAACTTTGTTCCAATTTAAAAAACATATAATACAGAAAAGAGAAGTAACAATAATATTCCTAGCATATATTATTTTCCTTCCTTCACCAAGTTATTAGGGTTCTTTTGGTGAGATATGTGTGTGTATTCATACTACTTATGGGCAGGGTTATTTAAACAGTTTGTACTGTCTGCATTATATAATTTCATTTGTGCAAATAGTAACATTTGGTTAAGGTAAGTTGATACACACATGAAATCAGGCAGAAAGCCTGATTATTCTGAATTTAGGTATTATCTTTATATCTTACTTAGCTTTTCCCTGGAAATTTTTTATTTGTGCATTCATAGTCATTCAAAGTCATCTGATTTTTCATCCATCTCGGAAGAAAAAGAGAAACATTTTTGGTAAATGTTTGGTAAATCTTAGAGAATCCTAGAAGAGAAGCAGTACATTTCTGACCTCAAATATCTAAGATAATCATAAGATTAGCATTAAAATAAGGGCATTAATGCTGTTCAGCCTAATAGAGAACTCTTACTATAAAGAAAGTAAATGTGAGAATGAAAAGTAACCAGTTGAATTAGTCTTTATCCAGTCCAGCAAAAATGCCCTGAGCTCTAAACAAAGGATTTACATACCATGAAATAAATAAATAAATAATTTGTAAACTTTGTCTGGAATATACTAATTCACAGAGTATTTCATTAGCCTTTCTATCCTGTTGTTAGAGTAAGACCTGTTTTTCCAGGGAAATCATGCTCTGGGCAACTACTTTCTTGGCACAGATCATCAGGATTCAGGGCAGTTCCAGCCAAGCCATACTCTCTGTTAGCCTTAGTATATTACCAGTTCTGAAATACTGGTTGAGAGGTACTAGTGATTTTGAGACCTTTAATTCTATTATATTGAAGAAAAAAGGAAAAATACATCTGTTAATGAACAATCACCATGTCACAATTCTAGGTGCCTGGGATGCATCACTGCATGATTCAGAATAGGCTAAGTGCTATAACAAACGACCCAATAATTTTCAAGGCTCAACACAATAGACTTCTACTCCTGTGTCAGGTAAGAGATCAATTAGTGTGCTTGGTGAGCAGCCATCAGCAGGTGATTCAGGAACCCAGGTTGTTTCTATCTTGTGGCTCCACTATCCTGTAGAGAGCATCAGTCATTGGTTGGATTCTCTATGTCCACACAGCAAATGGGGGAAGAGAGAGACATAGAGGCCAGGCCTCCACATGGTACCCATCACTTTGTTCACATTCTGTTGGCCAGAAACAAATCACAAGGATACATCAAACAGCCAGGGTGGCTGAGAAGTATCGTCTACCTGTGGGGCCAGGGAAGAAGGAAACAAATTTGAAAAATAACTAGCCAATATCTCCTACAATCAGTAAAAAAAAAATCTGATCTTGAGGAGTTTACATTCTTTCTGGGAGAAACAAACAACTAAAAACAAGCATAATAAATTATAAATTGCATGGTCTCTTATAAGGTGATAAATAACACAGTTGCAGCTGGGAATGGGGGTAAGGGGAAAGAAAATGCACAGCAGAATAAGAGGGAGAGGAGTCTTTTCGCGATGGCTGTAGGTGGCTGAGGTAATGTGGAGGATCGATCATTGTAGAAGAGAAGATCAAAAAATGGGAGGCCGGTTGCACAGCAGTTAAGTGCGCGCACTCCGCTTCAGCGGCCCGGGGTTTGCAGGTTCGGATCCCGGGCATGCACGACGCACCGCTTGTCAAGCCATGCTGTGGTGGTGTTCCATATAAAGTAGAGGAAGATGGGCACGGATGTTAGCTCAGGGCAAATCTTCCTTAGCAAAAAAAAAGAGGAGGATTGGCATCGGATGTTAGCTCAGGGCTGATCTCCTTGCAAAAAAAAAAAAAAAAATGAGAGGCCAATTATTGGAGGCTTCATCTTTACCAATAATGGCACAATGTTAGAGAAAGTGATAGTGAGTCAGGAACTACAATCATAGAGAAATGGGGGTTGGAGGAGTCCCATGAGTTAGTTGATAACAACAATAAGGGGAAGCAGTGGACAATTTGGCATGAAATTCAGTTTTACAGAGAATGGAAAAAGAATGATCTGAAAGCATCATCTTCAGGTCCAGTTGTATAAGAACTGTAGAATGAAAGGCAGCCACCACCTGAGAAGGCTGCAGGGAAGGAGTGGCATCGTGGGAGAGGCCAGTTTCCACTAGAGCAAGAAGGTAAAGGGACCATTCAAGAGGTCAAGAATATCAGGATTTTGCTGAAGATTGGAGTGGCCAGGAAATCTGGGGCTTTCTGTGGTGACTCACATGAACAGGAATAAATGGCATACTGAGATTAGTCTTAGGTAGGGAGACCAGTGGAGAAGGGACTTCAATATTTAAATGAGGTACAAAGGCCTGAAGCAAGGCATCTCTCAAAGGAGTTGCACCATTTTTCTTTGACTAAATTTAACCCACAATTTGAAGAGAACATTTGTTTTGGAACTAAATTTTCTAAACTATTTCATATTCCTTTTTAGTGTTTTAAATTAAAACTGATTTTAAATCTATCTTTGATGAAACTGTAGTCACGATTCTGCTTCTGAAGTTTAAAGGTGCATAAAAATACATTTCTTACTGATATAAACATAGAATCACAGATTCTTAGGGTTTGAAAGTTTTAATTCACTTGGTTCAACCATCTAACTGATGTTGGAAGCCTTTCTTACATATCCTTGCCAAGCCCATCTTCTGGCCTAGGCTGTAACATCTCCCAGGATGATGTATCTAGTGAGGCGGTTAAGAGTGTAGGCTCTGGAATTAAGCAGACCTAGATTTAAATTCCTATTTCATCACTTCCACTCATGTGAACTTTGGCAAGTTATTTAACTTTTTTCTCAGAGCTTCAAAATCTTCATCTGTTAAAATGGAGATAATATTACTACTTATCTCATAGAGTTATACTAATGAAATAAGGTATGCACAGCCCTCGACACAATGCCCGACACATAGTAAGCCCTCAATAAATGGTTAATAATATTATCATTATTTTTATTCATGCCATTATTATTATTATTTTCCAAGGCATATCTTCCAATGTTGGATAACTGCCTTAGAAATTCTTCTTTCTGCCATCTCACAGAAAAAAATCTGGTCTCAGAATATAATTTGGCAAAATAAGTGTTCCATTAGCCATAATTCATCATACAATTTGAAAGAAATTCCTTGCAAAGAATGTGCATAATCTCATAGATATCCTGTTAAGATTTCAAGAGCTCCTTTCAAATGTTTAAACAGAGAAACACTTGAAGTATTAAATCTGTAAAGCCTCGTCAATGCTATCTGGTTCATAACATTCATGTAAAGTGAAGAAATGCGAACAAACATAATGTGTTACCTGACATCACAACTGGGCAATGATTCACATGGCAAATTTAATTTCAGTAGTGCTCACAGTAACTGTTTCCCTGACTTCAGAGCTTTCAGTTGACACAAGGCACTCTAGACAATAAATAGAACCTTAACCAAAGAAAAGGTTTCTGTGAAGCTTCTCTTAAATTAACAGAAAACAGATTTCCATGCCACCTGAGTTCGTTACATCATTCAAACACATCACTAGTGAATGTTTTTGTCAAGATGCTTAGAACGTTTGATAATGGAGGTAAGATAATAGAATCAAGACTCCAAGAACTACAATAAGATAAATTATTTCTAATCCATGTGCATGCCACTTGCCATAACTAGTAAATTCTGATATATGTAAATGAACTTATTTTTTCATGCAAATTATCCAATTCTTTTAAAAATGTGTTTTTTATGTTATAGTGCAGTGGAAAAAAAATAACTATCTTAAAAATTATGTAACCCTGCCTTCAGCATTTAAGAACATGTATTGAGAATGCAAATACATTGCACTGAGAAAATCTTTGCCAAAACGTGTTCTCAGAAAATGTTTGAAATGTCATTATTAATTATCAAGAATCTCTTTTAAGTTAATATTCTTTGAGTATAGCATTGTTTTGACTTAAAAATAGGCCATCTGCTTTCAGGTGGATAACTAGAAGACAGAAGCATTGATAAGTTGAAGAGGGACAAAAATTAAAAACTAATTTATTGGAAGGAAATTAACAATAAAAATGAGGGAATTGATATACCTTAGCTTTAAAACCCTTTCCAACTATAGAACTGTTATTCTTTTATATAAAAGAAATCAAGACAGACTACATTAAAATTATTTGAGATAGTAGCTACAAACATAGAGCAAGAGAAACCTTTGGAAATAATTATCTATTTAAACCATCTTAAAGGTTCCCACCAGAGACCATAACCAAAAGAAAGCATGGCAATGAAACAGACGTAAAAGACAATTTGGCTGTTGGAATGGTGAGAGAGGAACAGAGAGCCTCAAGCAGCCAGGTTACTATGACTCTTCAAAGTTTACTTGTAAGCAGTTAAATTAGTTTATAGATTATCCTATACAGTATTCACTAAATTTATTCTCGGAAAATGCACAAGTGGCTTAAAAATATTCCTGTAAATAAACGAAAGATTAAAGGCAGCATAATAATAATGCAAGCATGAGAAAACAGTAAGAAATGGGGGAAGCTGACACTCCTGTTAGGATGCTCTCTTCAACAGCCACATTAGGAATTGAAAGCATTGACAATCTAAGCCTTTGAAAATTTGAAATTATAAAGACTCTTTATAAAATGGATTTATGCTAACTTTCATTTATGATGAATGCATTGCCCTAATTTTATTTCTTAAAATATTACCTAATGATTTTAGGAAGCCATAATAATCAACAAGCTGACATTTTAAAATGTTGTTTATACCATCTTTACCTCTCAGCCTTTTTCAATTGCCATTTCTCTGTTCATATCATAATATACTTAACTTACTAGTTATTTAATATAGTAGGCCTGTTACTTAAAATATTGGGACTATTAGTACATGCATATCACTAATGAATAAATAAATACTGGTGGTGCAGTATTTACATTTCACTGAATATACTTTCACTGAGTATACATTTTCACTGAAAGCTGAATGTTATATGCACTTAAAGCCAAATATCGCCATCATGGATATAAGAATAAAAAAGATTTTATCACAAATGCTTATTACTTCAGATTACTAAAAATTTTAGTCATTGTTTTTCTAAGTTTTTGTATAATTGTCTGAGAAAAATAATTTCTCAGGACTGTCATCCCTAGATTGTTCCTGCAGTCACTATACATAGATTCTTACTTCAACTGGTCCACTTAATAATGTCTAAACTTTTCTATGCCCTAAAGAATGTAATTCAGGAAACAGTTTTTTAGTAGCATATTTCCTAGACAGACTTTTGTACTAACATCCATAGCATAAGTAAATCATAAAAAGCCTTCATTATCAACTACTAAAAATGGCTGGAAGTCTGAAGCAATCATTTCAACAAAATTTCTGTTGAAATTCTTAACCACCATTGCCAAAAAACTTTAAAAGCTTTTCTTTTTAAATTGTTGTGATAAAATCTGTTGTTTTGAAGTTTGATTAGAGAGTACAAAATGTGTTTTGGACACCTCGGTTTTCTCTAACACTCTTCTGTTCATATTTTTATGTCCTTTTTTATGTTTGAGTTGAAGATTATCTATCATTGATGTTTATGTAATCTTTTAGGAATTTTCTTGCTTGTAAATTTTGAAGGGGCAAGGTCGGCATCCTTCTGTTAATTCATTCTCACTAGATGTGAAGAGTTTCCAAAGAAACATGAAACAGTTTGACAACTATATTTTTTATGAGGCAAGTACACCAAATGAATCTATAAAGATTAGAATTACGATATATCTATTATTGTTTTATGATTTAGATTTTATTAATATTTGTTGCCTCAAAAAGAATATATTGGTCTTTCCAAACTTATCTACCTAATATGTTCATTTAATATTTGTATTAATTGCCACTTTATTTCCCTGTTTAACTCTTTACCAGTTCTTAATAATACAAAATAGCAAAAATTAAAGCTTTTACAATTATGATTAATTATTATACTTCTAGAATAATAAATAATACTACAATCATAATTGCCTTAAGTCCGTGTGAAACCAGGACTATTATAAGAAGTGAAAGGTAGAAGATCATGTCAGTCTTTTCCTTTCAATAAATACATAATCAATTAAAATTTCAGAACACTGACAAAGAAAATAGTAAAAGTGAAACAGCCGATGATTCTTTCATAGTGCGTGACAAGAATGATTTATGAAAGACATGCTAAAGTGAAAGGATTTCCAAAAATGATAGATGTGCTTTCCATTTCTCAATAAATCATAGTGTACAGTATTTAAACTATTAGTGCTGAAACTATACAGTCTTCCACAAAGGAAAATGCACTCTTCCTCCTAGATCTATTTAGAAAAGAAACTTCTGCAGATCAGAAAGAGATCCTGAGTCAAGTCAACACTTTTTCAACCCCAGAGTCTCCAAAAGGCTATTGAAGAGTGTTTTCTCTCCTTGCCTGGGCGACACATTCCAATTGATCATTGCTGACAGCAAAGCCTAAGCCTAAATCCAGAGGAAAAACAAAACAGTGATTTTAGAAGTTGCACTGTTCCCAAACTTTGATACTACACCCCAATCAAAGTGAGCTTTTCAAATCATGTCTGCTCTCCTTATTTCTGCCTAAATGATCAGCTTTTTAAAGAAACATTATAATATTAGAATTAAAATCTCAATAAGCTGAATATTTAAAGATCTGGGGTAAAAATTTAGTATAAAAGTTCTAAAGTGAGAAAGAGTTTGTAATTTTCAAAAGACAGAAACAAAGTCTGTGGGTCTAAAATCTAGAGACTAAGGGAGATTGTGATATAAAATGAAATGAGAGGTCCGGTCCTGTGGCTTAGCGGTTAAGTGCGTGCGCTCCTCTACTGGCGGCCCGGCTTCAGATCCCGGGCACGCACCGATGCACCGCTTCTCCGGCCATGCTGAGGCCACGTCCCACATACAGCAACTGGAAGGATGTGCAACTATGACATACAACTATCTACTGGGGCTTTGGGGAAAAAAAGGCAGAGGATTGGCAATAGATGTTAGCTCAGAGCCGGTCTTCTTCAGCAAAAAAGGAGGATTAGCATGGATGTTAGCTCAGGGCTGATCTCCCTCACAAAAAAAAAAAGAAAAAAAAAAAGGAAATGAGAAATAGGCAGGGGATAGATCATGCAGTGGTCTGTAAGCTACGATAAGAAGTTTGGATTTTATTCTAGGTGAGAGTAGAAACAGTTGGAGGACTGTTTAAGAAGGGAAGAGATATAATCTTATTTATAGTTTTAAAAGGTCACTCTGACTAGAAAACATCCATTAGCACAGCTAAAATTACATATACTGACAATAGTAAATGCTGACAAAGATATGAAGCAACCAGAATTCTCAGACATTGCTGGTGAGAATGTAAAGTGAATACAACCACTTTGGAAAAATATTTTCAGAGTCTGCTATAGTTGAACATGCATATACTCCATGGTCCAGCCAACCACTCCTAGGTATATTTCCAATGGAAATCCAAACATACATTTAACAACAACAACAAAAAACATTTAATAGAATGATCATTACAGCATTATTCAAATAGCCTCAAACTAGAAACTACCCAAAGTCTCATCAATAGTACAATGGATAAAGTGTAGATTATTCATGCAATGAAACTGTCGAGGAAGAGGGAGAATCCCCCCCCACCCTTTCCCTTAAGGTTCTTCTGGCTGGCCAAATAATTAAAAGACAGGTTAGCAGGAGAAAATATTACCAAGTTTAATAACATGTATACATGGGAGAAACCAGGGAAACTGAGTTTCTCAACAAAATGACAGAGATTTTCATCTTAAATACCATCTTCAGCTAAAGACAAAGGAGGATGGTGGGGATCGGGGGAGTCAATTATGGGAGATTACCAGAAAAGCTCAGTAAACAAGAGTAAAGTTATTATGCAAATTTAAGGCCTCACCTTCCACATTGATCAGTTTCTAGAGATGAGGTCATCCCCCATCTTCCCAGTACAGAGAGGGAGATACCTTTACAAATGGAGATTTCTCTTATAAACGTAAGTGTTTGTCTGGCAATTCTTGGCAGGGCCACCTAGAGGATGTGGCCTGGGAGAGATAGAATTTTTGATAAGATGGGCTTGTTGGTGCCTTTCCTATTGTAACATTTATTTTATATTATATTATAGCCATCATATGGTAGTAACTCCTTCCTGAAACAGGTCTTCTATGTTAAATTATATATTTTGGGGTGGCCAAATTTTGATCTCCCACAAAACCCTATACAGCAATTAGAATGAATAACCTACTACACAAAACAATATGAATGAATCTCACAAATATCATTGGACAAAAGTCAGACACAAAAGAGTACATATTGAATTTAGATGTTGTAAAAACAGGCAAATCTTATCTATATTTTTAAAAGAGAGAATAGTGATTACCCTTGATACACGTAGGGGATGGCCAGTTAAGAGAAGGTAGCACGTGGAGGGAGAGAAGTAATAAACACATTAGCACTGTAGTGGAGGAGGAAATTTTTCTTTGCCCTTCTAAGATCTTCTGACTGGTCTAAGAATTAAATTGACAGGAGACAGGTGAACAGGAAAAAAATCAAACAAAGTTTAAAAACGTGTATACGTGGGAGAAACCCAGGAAAAGTGAGTGACTCACCAAAATAGCCAAAGCCACCACCTTAAATACCATCTTGAGCTAAAGAGAAAAGAGGATGCTGGGGGTAGTGGTTTGGGGCTTCAAAGGTGAAGAAGGTAATTCACATGGAGATGGAAAAGCAAATGTTTGGTAAACAAATGTTAGCCATGCCATGCAGAGACAATGGGACATGGAGAGGACTCTTATCAGGTCTCCCCCACCACAGTTAGCCCATATTCTTTGTAGATATCTGGTGATAGCTCTGTTCCTGTTAGAGGCTATCTCTCTAAATTCTTTTAGGCAGTTAAGGGAGAGGTAACCAGAAAAACTTTATGAATCTTTTGTTTCTTAAAAGTAATCAGCCTAAAATAATCCTCATATTAGAGAGACATATTTTGGGGTGGCAAATTTTGTTCCTCTTTAACATTGAGACCACAGCTTGGTGGCAAAGAGGGATGATGAAGAAACGATAGAGATTCTTGTATTGACTGGTGATATATACATAAAAAGCACAACATCAAAGATTGATACTTAGCAGTCATCTGTTACAATCTGCCTTCTATATACTGGTTTAACCACTCCTGGTGATGAGATACTCACAATTTATAAGGGAGACTGTTCTTTTGTTGAAAAAAAATCTAATGAACCAAATGTTATTTATAATAGTCAAAATCTGATTCATTATTCTAGTTATTCTCTCTGAACCATCCATTTGAATTTCTCGTAAAACCTCTTCAAGGGATTGAAGACAGCTAACATATTTTCCCCTTAGTCTTCCTTTTTCCCAGTGAAACACCTCAGCAACTGATCCACTCCTTGTAGAAAGTGTGTGCCTGACACTTCCCTATCTCAATGTGGGAGATCAAAATTGGATACCCTGAAATATGTCTCTTTACCTTGATTATTTTCTCTGACGGACATTTGACCTCCCCCAGAAACTCCCTAAATAATTTAACATAGAAGGCCCATTTCAGGAAGGAGTTACTACCTTATGACGGTTGTAATATAATGTAAAATAGAAGTTACAATAGGAAAGGCACCAACAAGCCCATCTTATCAAGAATTCTGTCTCTCCCCAGCCACATTCTCTAGGTGGCCCTGTAAAAGTGTTGTCAGACTAACATTTACATTTGTAAAGGTATCTCCCTCTGTGTACTGGGAAGAGAAGGGGATGACCTTATCTCTAGAAACTCTTATCAGGACGGAAGGAGAGGACTTAAATCTGCATACCCTTGATTACTGTGGTTTCTGTCTCCCTCCCCACCCCCAACATCCTCCTTTGTCTTTAGCTGAAGATGGTATTTAAGATGAGAATCGCTGCTATTGTGTTGAGAAACTCAGTTTCCCTGGTTTCTCCCATGTATACATGTTATTAAACTTGGTATTATTTTCTCCTGCTAACCTGTCTTTTAATTATTTGGCCAGCGAGAAAAACCTTAAGAGAAAGGATGGAGGAGGATTCTCCCTCTTCCCCAACACCAGTCACAGCCCTCTTAGAATCTCATCTGCAAATGTTACTAATAAGAGGAAGAGAGAGGAGGTTGGGTGAGCCCTGCAAATGCAGGATACACAAAATGTGGAATTATGGGTTCAGGATACTTCAGAGCTCAGTGATTTGAGTAAGCTGCAGGAGCATTGTAAGGATGGTTCAAGGTAGCTTCAGAACTTCTGCTTGACATTCTTTAATTTAAACTTTAAGTTTAAGTTTAAAAACACTGACTTGTCTTCAGACAGGCCATTAATCCTCTCCCATCCACAAACCTTCCTTCATATTCCACTCCTGCATTCACCTTTCTTTGAGCCATAACCAATCTTGGTCAGAACTTTTTGTTAAATTTCTCCTGTTTTAAATCAGTTCATTTCCCACAGCTATCTATCGGCCATAGTTTTATTCCTACGCCTTCTAATAGTGTAATTTTTGAAGTTATATTTCATGTAAAACTGGGAAACTTCCAAGTTATCAATATTTTTAAACATGAAGATTAAAATGAAAAGAAAGAAGCAAGATAGGAAAATAATGGAGGGATAAGAACAAGAAAGATTTCAGTGTATTTTACATTCCAAATATACATTATTTTTATATACTATTAAATGCTATATATAGTATATATGCTATGTATAAATGCTATGGTACAGGAAATGAGGTTAATTATGAGCATTAAAGTTTAAATATTTCTTTCCAGTTACTCAAGGTATGATTTCTAGTATGGAACTGGATAAAGCATCAATGTTGGGTTTTTATCCTGATAATATGTTTTTAAATTTCTAAAGTTTATATTTGAGCAGAGACTTCTATAAATCGAGGAAGCTATATTAGCAATGTACGGTGAATGTGTCAAGTCTTTCCTTCCTTTCTTAACAGTCTAAGACCATCTACCAGTTATGAGTTTGCTTTTCATCTTCCCTAAATAGAAACATTGCTATGCAAATATTTTTTTATAAACTTGAACTTTCCATAACAAATTCAAGCAATCAAATTTTTGTATTTATTTTTGTGAACACCTAGATTTGGCTTAGCATTTATTCTTGCTTTGCAGCATAGAAATAATCCATAATAACCTCATAAATTTTGTTTCCTATATAATCATAATTTAGAATGAATAATTTGAAATGTTAAAAACCCTGGAAGAGTTTAGCTTGGTTAATTCATTAATTAAGTAATTACTTATTAGTTACAACACTCTATTTTAAATGCAGAAATAGGGGCTGGCCCAGTGGCGTAGTGGTTAAGTTTGCACGCTCTGCTTCGGCGGCCTGGTGTTCGCAGGTTCAGATCCCAGGCGCAGACTTATGCACCGTTTATCAAGCCACGCTGTGGTGGCGTCCCATATAAAGTAGAGGAAGATGGACACGGATGTTAGCCCAGGGCCAATCTTCCTCAGCAAAAAGGGAGGATTGGCAACAGATGTTAGCTCAGGGCTAATCTTCCTCAAAAAAATAAATAAATAAATGCAGAAACATTCTTTTCTGCTATAACCAAATTCAGCCGCATGATATTCTGAATCATTCCCACTGATGCCATTTCATAACAATTTGCTGCAACATTACCATGAGAAGTCAAGAATTAGGAAATTAGTAAGAAAATTACCTGATTACCACAAAAGGTTTGGTTCCAATTGGAATTATCCAATCGGATGACTAAGAAACTTCATTTCCTTTTTGTGCTTGATATCTCTGCCAGCTGGTGACTTGATGCTCTAAGGTAATTTTCCAGAAGGGGAAGGGAGTTTACAGCAGGAGTACTATTCATTTATTCTTGTAGTGCCTTCATAAGATACCTGGAATGTGATACACCTGGCTCCCAAAGTAAGGGTCAAATAGCTGTGAAAAATTTCTCATTTAGATATGAAATACTATCAAACTGAGAGATTTCAAAAGCATATATTGTCTCGCCTTCCTTGCATTTCACAATAAATAAAATAATTTTAATAGGGTTTCTAAAGCAAATACAGATTCCTTAATTTACATAGGTTTGAAGCATGCAAAGACCAAGAAAATTGTTTAGAGACTAATTGTAAATCTCAGCTTGTAAAATTGGAAAATGAAAACAGAATATTCATCTTGATATTGTTTACATTCTTGGTTCAAAGAAAATATAACTTCTTTTATAATAAGTTTTCAATATACATGTTTTATATAACAAATTGTGTAAAATAATAATAAAATATAA
Organism: Ceratotherium simum simum; assembly: GCF_057802395.1. Lineage (NCBI taxonomy): Eukaryota > Metazoa > Chordata > Mammalia > Perissodactyla > Rhinocerotidae > Ceratotherium > Ceratotherium simum. Next base: position 60,850,831 of record NC_141908.1, read on the forward strand.
TTTTTTGTAACAAATTATTATAATACTAAGTTTTGTAAACAACTTTTTGTACAGCAGTTTTATGTAGCTACCTTTAGTTAAATATTCAATTTAAGATTTAATACTGTTGTTCTATTTTATTCTGTTTTTACTCTGTCATTTAATAATGAGTTATTAGGGGCCAGCCCAGTGGTGTAGTGGTTAAGTTCGCACACTCCACTTCGACAGCCTGGGGTTTGCAGGTTCGGATCCCGGGCGAGGACCTGCGCACCGCTTATCAAGCCATGCTGTGGCAGGCGTCCTACATATAAACTAGAAGAAGAGGAGCACAGATGTTAGCCCAGGGCCAATCTTCCTCAGCAAGAGGAGGATTGGCAATGCATGTTAGCTCAGGGCTAATCTTCCTCACAAAAAAATAAAAATAAATGAGTTATTAAACTGAAGTTAGTGTTTATAAACTTAAGAAAGAAAATTTTTTTTGCAGGGAAATAGTCACCCTCAGCTAACATCTGTTTCCAATATTCCCCCTTTTTTTTTTTTCCTCCCCAAAGCCCCAGTGCATGGTTGTATATCTTAGTTGTAAGTCCTCCTAGTTCTTCTATGTGAGCCACCACCACAGCATGGCTACTGACAGATGGGTGGTGTGGTTCTGTGACCAGGAAATGAACCTGGGCTGCCAAAGTGGTGAGAGTGCCAAACTTTAACTAGGGCATCAGGGCTTGCTCAAGAAAATATTTTTTATTGAACTCGTATTTCTAATTTCTTTAGCTGCTATTAAAACTCTGGACACATTTAAAAATTATCCTACATGTGTTTCTGTCCTTTTATGAAGTGTTTTATAGTAACAGTAAATACGGACTAGGTATATATTTCTATATTTATCGCTGCTATAAAACATGTAATTTCACTCAGAAAATTAGTTCATACAAGTTTAATTAACTGAATAAAACAACTTAGAAACTTTTGCTGGAAAGTTCACGTACAATCAAATTTATTTCCTTCAGTAATAAAATAAAGTCCATATTTGTTTGCTGGATGTTAGCTCTGACCCATGATTTTTCATTATGCTCTATATAAATTCTCTACTGTAGTCAAATGGTTTTATCAGGGAGGGATTGCATTCAGCTGTGAGTCAGAGCAACCTGGAAAATAACATTTTAAACTCAGCAGGCTTTAGTCTCTCATAAAAGAATGTGGAGGTGGGCAGTGCAGGCTGTCTGGCAGAGCAGGAAGTGGTCAGGGGCCCAAGCTGCTTCCCGCTCTCTGCTCCACCATGCCTGTGTGGCCCTTCCTCGGAGTCTACGATGCCCACCTGAGCTCCAACTGTCCCTTGGCCTTGCAGGCAGTGGATGGCAGAAGGAGAGAAGGGCACACTCCATCTCTTTAAGGAGACTTTCCAAAAGTCACGTGCACTGACGCAACACTTCTGATTACATTTCACTGTTAAAAACTTATTACTTAAATAAACCTAGAATCAAAGTGGAGACAGAAAACTCAGTTTTTTATCTGGTTACATGGTTACTTTGAAATAAAATTAAGGTTCAGCAATTGAGGAGGAGCAGGAGAATGGACGTTGGAGCAGGGAACTAACAATCTTCTGCCATGAGTATCTGTCCATTGTCATTTGAATAAACCAGATTTCCATTTTTTTATCTAGGTTCAGAAAACTTTCCTTTCCTAAAAAGTCTTCCTCCCTTCCCATAATACTCTTATGGAAGTTCTAGCATTTCTTCAATGGCCAACTTAGTTTCTATTTCTCCCCTTTTTTTCCAACTACTTCAGACCTCACTCAAAACTCAGATGGTATTTTTTTTTTATCTATACCTCCTATTTGGAACTCACAGTGTGTTCAATCTCATTATTAATTTGTTTCTGTATCTATGTGCTATATTCCCAACCATGTCTGAGCTTCATAAGATCAGAGACAATGCCTTTTGCTTCTTTGCATCCCTGGGACTTCAAGGACATGAGAGTATATCTGTCTTATTCCATGAGGAATTTAAGTAGCTTACATAAAACATTAAAAAGGATGATAAAATGTGAAAAAAGTCTGGAGCAGGGAAATTATAAACTGAAATAAGAAGCCAAGACACAGAGAGGAGAAGTAGGAAGTATAAAATATAAAAATGGAGGTTGTAAGAACCTACTTTTAAAATTTTTAATATTGAAGGCCAGCCCTGGTGGCCTAGTGGTTAAGTTCAGCATGCTTCACGTGGGTGGCCTGGGTTTGATTCCCAGGTGCAGACCTACACTACTCATCTGTCAGTGGCCATGCTGCGGCAGCAGCCCACGTACAAAAGAGGGGAAAATTGGCAACAGATGTCAGCTCAAGGTGAATCTTCCTCAGCAAAAAGAGAAAAAAATTTAATATTGAGCTATATATTTGATTCTAAGATACATATTTGACTAAATTACATCTGCTATTCCTAGTAACTGAAGTGAAAAGGGAAGTATGGCCAATTGTAAATTATTGTGGAGAAAGGGGAAAAATTATCAGTGGAAGCAAATCCTTCTCCTACCACTAAATTTTAAAAGAAACTTCTCCCTCAGGGCTTTACAATGTAGCACTAAGTAATACTAATGTCATCAGTAGCATTGGCATGTCAGATATGGAAATGAACTTATGAGGCTGTTTCTTAAAGCACCCATCAATAAAGGGCAGGACATCAAACACAGTAGTGAAGGTTATTTTATAGAGTGTCAAGATTCAGTAGTCATTTTCTTACTGTTTGAAATAGGGTAAGAATAAAAATAATAATAATAATCAGAGCAATAAAATAATTGGAGCACTGCATGTCCTTCCAACAGACATTAATACCTAACACTCTCTAAACCTCACTTCTGAGCTAGGCCAGATGGTGGAGAGTTTAAGGGTTTCTACATCCATATATTTTATAGGTGGAGCTATGTAGGGAAATGGCACAGGACAGAGATGCTTATCGACTGCCACTTGTTGACTGTAGAGCAGTCAACAAGTGGCATAAGTTACTTGAGCTCTCTTTGCTTCAATTTCTCATCTACAAAATGAGAATAATAATAGTACCTATTTTATTGAGTTGATATGAGCATTATAACAATAATGTTAATAAGGTTCTTAGAACAAGAGCTGGCACACGGTAACTGCTATAAAAGTAGTTGCTAATTCATTTTAAGTAGATAGTAATGTTGAAATACTTATATGAAAATCAAGAAAGCAGACCAAGGTTTTTGTTTCAATGGATGCCCACAAATTTATTCATTCAATTCTTCCTGATTATGGAGAGAATGGCAAGAGCTATTATCATGGGTGAAACTGAAGGTTTCATTTTATAATTAAACATTTTAGAATCATGTTTTTCATGTGCTTTCTTTTAAAATTTACCAAGTGGAAGAGAATGGAAAAGGAAAATGCAAATATGTTCAGTATTATTCTGCAAATCAAATCACAGAAGAGATGGTATGACGAGATAAAAAGAAGCTCAAGAAAATGGCATAAAATGGTTATCTATGAACTTTGAGACTTTGGAGATTCATTTAGCTTCTCAGTATTTCAATTTCCTAATCTAGAGTGAGTAGGGAACTGTGAAGGCAAATATCATGACTTGTAAGGAAGATAATCTCTCTTGTCTGTCATTGTTAAAATGAAAATCTTGGTAAAATGCAAGAACTGCTTATTGCTGGTTTAAAGGTAATATACAATGGTACTTTCTTATTATGTTAGAGCAAAATAATGTACTAACTACTAATTTATACGATATACTTATTTTTTTAAAAAAACTATCAATCATAGAAAATACTGTAAATACCAATAAACCTGATTCTGAGAGTGGCAACAAAGCTTGAGCAATTTTCAGGTCTCCAATGTAGCAGCAACTTGTTGAGAAGGGGATCGTGCCAGCAGAATTCTAAATCTACAACCTAGCAACAGCTCAACCCTGTCTCATTATCCAGAAAAGGTCCTTTTCAAATTCACCTTTTTTTCTATGTTTACTTCGTAAGAAAGGCTCACTGTCATCTTTGCAATGACCTCATGATTATCCATAGCTTATTTCTCTTCTGTCTGAAGTGTTAGCTGACTCTTCTTAGAATGAACCATAAGCTCCTGAAAGATGGAGACAGTGGTTTTTATCTCTGTAGATAAAAACTGTGACATTCTGACACTGTGCCTAACATTCAGCAATTGTTCAATAATTGTTTATTGTTGAAAGAATGAAAGTCGGTAGAATGTCTTCCCAGGTGTATGTTTTAGGTGCTTATAAGAAGTCCTTTTTGTGTGGACGGATGAGGTAGAAGAAAAGGGAAAAAGAAAAGGAAAGAAAGGGCGTTCACTAAAGAAGAGTGAGGGAGAGATTCATACAATAATCTCTCCTCTTCTCTCAGCCAAGGGGAATACTTCGGTGAAGTAACTTTGGAAGGATCTGGTAAAGGAGAAAGGCAAGAGAAGAAGGTTGTTCAAGTCTCTGTTGGTTAAACATCCAGCCTCCTTCTCTTTGTAGTCCAGAGTTTGTTACCTTAAATCGTAATCACTATAAACCAATTTAGAAAAGTAAGGCAAGATATCAGCCCTGGACTTGCTAAGAAATTGTTTACTTTGCTGTAAAATCTATTCCTAAACATTTATATGGCCTGCAGTGTTTTAAAAGTGATTGACAAACAAATCTCATTTGCCACCACTGGAGGAGACAAGTGCATCCAATCTTCACTCTGAAATTGATAATTAAAGAAAGAATTCAATATCTAACGTTCCTTTTTGGAAGAATTTTAATTCATCATCATTTTTAAATTTCTAATGAAATACTGATTTAATCAAAGAGCAAAGAATGCTAAAGCCGTTTGGGGTAAGGCTGGTGGGGAGCAGGCTCTGTCCCACATGTTATTCCACAGTTAGCTTGGCAATTACGTTATATCCTTTACCACATAGAGATTTGACTGACCCTCTCTTAACCCGTGATCTATCTCAGCAAATTCATGGGAGGACAACCTGCCTTATGTGCCTGTTGGGAGCTCATATAAACTCATCATTGGTATTCCATGAGGTATTCCTGCCAAAAATGTTTCGTCTTATATGCTTGAAATTTGCTAAGAGGATAGATCTTAAATTAAATCTTCTCACCACACACCCAAAATGGTAACCATATAGAGATGATGGATAAGTTATTTAGCTTGACTGTAATGATCTTTTCACAATGTATACATATATCAAAACATGAAATTGTACACCTTAAATATATACAATCTTTATATGTCAAAGATACCTCAATAGTTATTTTTTAAAATGTCTCATCTGAATCTCCTCAAGGCTTTAGACCTAACTTCCAGCTTTACAGAAATAGAGGAGATAGAAGAACAAGCTGAACCATGCCATAAGGAAATCATTTTTTTCTTTAAATCCAGAATGTGTGACGTTCCTCAAAACAGCTAGAAGGGTCTCTTCAAAAAGCCAATGTCACAGGGAATACCAAACATGTAGGGTTGTGACTGAACTAGAATAGAGTCTAAAGAAACATAACAATCAAATGCCATGCATGAATCTTGAATGGATCCTGATTTGAAAAAAACATCATCTATTGAAGATGTTTTGGAGACAACTGGAGATATTTGTATATGAATGAGTAATATACTGCATTAGGGAATAGTTATTAATTTTCTTAGTTATTATAGTGGTATGGTGATCATAAAGAAGTTTCTTGTAATTTTTAAGAAATGCGTGCTAGAATATTTAGGTAAAGTGTGATGATTTCTGCAATTTATTTTAAATGCTTCCATATAAAGGTAATAAACAATGGTATATGACAATATATTTATTTTTGTGTAGTACATAAAATTCTGATAATACATAATTCAAACAGAAACAAATATATATATGCCAATATACATACATACATATATACATACATACAAATATATATAAAATATGGCAAAATGTTAACTTTACTGAATCTTGGCTAAGGATATACAGGTGTTTCTTGTGCTATTTCATCTTTTCTGTATGTTTGAAAACTTACATACATAAAAGAGTTTTTTTTTTAGTTAAAGATAAATCAAGCCAGAGAAGAGTAGTAACCCAGTGAGATTACACATTACCACTGTTGTTAGTAATAACTATTTATTGATCACCTACTATAACTGGAAACCACACTAGTTGCTATACATACATTACCTGATTCACTTTTTTAAAATTGTGGGAAAATACACATAACATAAAATTTACTATCCTAACCATTTTTAAGTGTACAGTTCAGTGGTGTTAAGTACATTCACATTGTTGTGCAACCATCACCACCATCCATCTCCAGAACTCTTTTCATCTTGCAAAAGTGAAACTCTATACTTATTAAACAATAACTCCTTGCTCCTCCCTTCTCCCAGCCCCTGACAACCACCATTCTACTTTCTATCTCTATGAATTTGACTACTCTAGGTACATCATATAAGAGGAATCATACAGTATTTGTCTTTTTGTTACCAGCTTATTTCACTTAGCAAAATGTCCTTAAGACTCATCCATGTTGTAGCATGTGTCAGAATTTTCTTCCTTTTTTAAGGCTAAATAATATTTCATTGTAGTATATACCAAATTTATTTATCCATTCATCTATTGATGGATACTCTTGTTTTTTCTACCTTTTGGCTTTTGTAAATAATGCTGCTATGAACATGGGTGTACAAATATCTCTTCAAGATCCTACTTTCAATTCTTTTGGGTATATACCCAGAAATGGAAATGCTGAATCATATGGTACTTCTAATTTAAATTTCTTGAAGAACCACCATGCTGTTTTCCATAGCGAGTGCACCATTTTACATTCCCAACAGGGCACAAGGGTTCCAATTTTTCCATGTCTTTGCCAACATTTGTTATTTTCTGGTTTTTTGATAGTAGCCATCCTAATGGGTATGACGTGGCATCAGTGGTTTTGATTTGCATTTCTGTAATAATTAGTGATGTTGAGCATCTTTTCATGTGCTCATTGGCCATTTGTATATCTTCTTTGGAAAAATGTCTATTGAACTGCTTTGCCCATCTTTTAATTGGGTTGTTTTATTGTTCTTGAGTCATTGGAGTTCTTTATATAGTCTAGATATTAACCCCTTATCAAATATATGATTTGTAAAGACTTTCTTCTATTCCATGGGTTGCTTTTTCACACTATGATTATGCCATTTGATGCACATAAGTTTTTAATTTTGATCTAGTTTAATTTATCTATTTTTTTCTTTTGTTGCTATCTGATACTTTTTATATCACCCTGAGAGATTGGTATGGTAGATCAATTTTATACATGAAGAAACTAAAGCTTGGAGAATATAATTAATTTGGCTAAGTCCACACAACTACTATAAGATAAAGCTGAGTTTCAAATTCAGTTCTGTCTGATGTCTTTCTACCACTGATTTAAATATTTATATTGTTACAAAATTAAGAATTAATTAGAATAAACTTTCTGTCCCATCCTGAATGTGCAGATTTGTCAGTTCTACAAACATGGAATCTGCTTAAATTAAGAGAAACTCTTCCACAAATGGGAGCTTGGACAGCCAAATGTCTTATATAATATCTTCTTTGACATGCAAAGTGCTTAGAATCAGGGAAAGATAAAGAGTCACACAAGACTTCTGGCAGACTGTCACTTTTTGGAATAACTAAGACGAGTAAGGGTCAAATATGATGATAGTCAGGGAATGTTTGAATATGGCAGCAGGTCCTCTACGATTACACTCAATGGTTTATAGACTTGCTAAAGAGAGTTGGATGTAGAGCCTTCTCAATAGATAAGAGTGAGGAATAATTTAGCTAAAATAAAAAGTATCTTTGTACAGGGACCATAAGAAAGATTTTTTTTTTCTTCCTGTTTTCTGAACCAAGAACTTTGGTCTAGAAGGACCCTAACAAAGCATAACTTGGATCTATTTTCTTCTAAACTTTTTTCTACTCTTTGGAAGGAAACAAGAAGCAAGTTTAAGGGTTCTCCCATGTACCCTACATATCTATTAAGCTTATCATCTGAGTTTCTTATGAATTTTATTCTGGATATAGGAGACAATTAAAATATTGCAACGGAGACTTAAAACCTTCTGACATACCAAAAAGACAATATTGTTTGATTTCAGAAAGAAAAGTCTACATGATAAAGGTTTAAATTAGTAAAGTTTGGGTAATGTAATCTGGCAACATCTATTTAAAAATATACATGTACTTTAACAGACAGACTCACTTTTCATAGCCTTAACATTTAACAGCAAAGGGGTCAGGGGTCCTGGAAACAACCCTAATGCCCATCAATGACGGAAGGGTTGAATCAGTGCATTTACGCAATGGAAAAATTATACTGCTGTTTTAAAAATAAATTAGATCTTTATACATGAACTTGAAGAGATGATATTTCTATTCAATGAAAACAGCCAGTTGTAGAAATATATATATTTTGACCCTATTGTGAGCTCAGAAATGGACAAGGAATGGTAGACAGTGGAATGTTAATATGGGTTACTTGAGGACTGGAGGAAGAGTTGAAGGAGATATGATCAGTGTCTTTAGATCTCATATCGTGATCTTGTTGCAACAACTAAGTATTACTTTGTAATTTTATAATCTAGTAAAGAAATAAATGTAAAGTTCTGCTCAGGCCTCCAAAAATACAATTCCTAAAATCAAATTCTAGACAATGGAATCACTTCCCTTTCCTTTTTCTAAAAGGCACTTAGATTACTCATCTAATCACACAAAAGGGAAAAAATGTTTTACTTTGGGTGAAATAAAGAAAGAAACTGAAAACAGTTTTGCAAGGTCACAGACACTTAATTCCAACACGATTGAGTATGAGAGGGAAACAATGAGCGTAATGTATCCCAAAATAAACATCCTACCATAGATTTAAGAAATATTTATTGGTTGTCCATCTATGTAGGAAGGCAGAGCTCCTGAATGGAGCTGACCCCAAACCCTGTGATCAGACTGCCTGGATTCAAATCCTGTCTGCCACTCACTTGCTGTGGAGTATTTGACTCATTACTTAACCTCTCTATAGGCCTCCATCTGCTCATCTATAAAATGAGAGATAATTCCCTTAGAATAGCACCAGGCACATAACGAGTTTTCAATAAATGAGTTAGGTGCTCTGCTACAGGATTCAGTTCCTGCCCTCAAGTAGCTCATAGTGAAGCAGAGAGACAAACTTCTAAAAATTAGCAAATAACCCAGCTAATGAAGATTTCTTCTGCAAGAGATCACAAACATTTTTTATTCTCCCATGGCATGGTCTGTAGCAGCTTGGAAATCAGCCAAGGGTTATCAGTACATATAGCCACTGAGACTGTCATTGTTGGTGTAAGTCTGAAAGGAGGGCAAGTTTGAGAAGGAAGATGACTGCTTTCCTTCATACCTGGAAGCAAGCATATGGTATGTTCAAAAAAGAGGAAATGCACTTTTAAATCTAAATTGCTTTCATATAAATTATTATAACAAATTGGTATAAACAGGTATGATTTGAACAAAAGGATGATGACACTAGGACTACAATGAACACAGAGGGCATTAACTCCATGAGAATACCAAGTAATGAGAAAATGTCTCGCAAACCTTCTTATTCCTAGTGATGCCATCAGCATATATTTCATTAATGGCTGACCATAAGCAATATGACTTCATTAAATGCCCATAAACATCCAGATCCTATTTCCAGTCCATTCAGACTAACAGTATCTGCAAAGCAAACCATCTATAATTACTTCTTTGATTGTTAACAATAAATAAACAAACATTTGAATTTCATAAATTTGCCCTTCCTGTAACGAGGAATTAACCAATTCCCAAAGAATCTCTTGTGAGTTGAATTGTATTACCCAAAAAGATATGTTGGTGTCCTAACCCCCAGTAGCTCAGAATATGACCTTATTTACAACTATCGTCATAGTAGATGTAATAATTAAGTTAAAATGAGGTCATACTAGAGTAGGATTGACCCTTAATCCAATATGCCTGGTGTCCTTAGGAGAAGAGATGCAGTCAGACACAGAGAGAAGGCCAGGTGGTGACAGAGGCGGAGATTGGAGTGATGAAGCTGTTACAAGCCAGGGAACACCAGAGATTGCCAGCCAACAACCGGAAGCTAGGAAGAGGCAATGAAGGATTTCCCTATAGGTTTCAGAGGGAGAATGGCCCTGCTGACACCTTGAGTTTGGACTTTCAGCCTCCAGAACTGAGAGATGCTAAATTTCTGTTGTTTTAAGCCACCAGTTTGTTACTTGTTACAGCAACCCTAGGAAACAGATGCACATTGCGCTTTCATTATAGATGTAATCCTTTACCAGGCCAGCTGTAGTGAATTGCAGTGTACCTAAAAGGCTTAGAATCCTCTAATTTTAAACTTGATATAGAATCTTTATTTTTTATAAATGATGTAAAAATATTAATAAACTCTTTTTGCTGTCACAATGTCAAAATAAGAGCCATCATTCGAAGGCTACTCAATTCTAGTCTCAAGGACTCTATTAGTTTGCTAGGGCTGCCATGACAGAATACCACAGACTGAGTAGGTGGCTTAAACAACAGATGTATTCTATCACAGTTCTGGAGGCTAGAAGTCTGAGATCAAGGTGTTGATAGGGTTGGTTTCTCCTGAGGCATCTCTCCTTGGCTTGTAGATAGCCATCTTCTCCTTGTGTCTTCATATGGTCTTCTCTCTGTACCTATCTGTGTCCAGATTTCCTCTTCTTATAAGGACACCAGTAATATTGGATTAGGACCCACCATAATGACTTCATTTTAACTTTGTTACCTCTTTAAAGACTCTATCTCCAAATATAGTCACGTGTTGAGGTACTGGGGTTAGGACTTGAATATCTGAATTGGAGGGGACACAATTCAGCACATAACAAGGTCGGAAAACAGATTTTACTGTCCTGAATGAAGGACTGTGCTCTCAACCAACTCATTTTCAGTGTACTTAGTGCCACTGTAACTACCAGGAATAATGTATAGTGAGGTTTTTAATAAAGGAGCATGACTTAAACCAAGAGATCTTTAACAAAAGTTAACTTCTTTTTAACAGCATTTATAAACATTCTTTCCCTGACACCTGCTCGACAAAAGCCTTAGTCTTATATAACTTCACTGTTTATCTTTTTTGGAATAATTAAACATTCACTGAATTTATTCAGAGAATATTTAAACTTGTCTTTTTCCCCATTGTTCCATGTAAATTATATGCCTTGCAAAAATGGTCCCCCAATTGTAAAACTTAAATGCATCTTTTCTGTATCTTGTCAATCTTACTCTCTCAGTCTAAGGTATCTTAACGATTCCTACTGCTTTCATTATTGCTTACAATATCAGATAATATCCAATAAGATAACCATGTCTGTTGACCACACTTGCAGTAATAATTTTCTTTACAAATTTAGTTTCATGACAATTAAAAAAATGATTAGAGTGAATTCAGTAACTTAAAGCTGTACCGATTAGCTGGTTTTAATTATATCAAAGCAAATGTTAGTCCCTTGGTAAAATACTTATTTTCATATTTGTTACATGAACTCAGTGAGTGAGGACTATCCTATCCTCTCCAGAAAGACCTGGGAAAGGAAAAATAAGAATTGTTGGAGTATTTTCATAGATTTAATTCTTAGAGAGTAGACTCAGATAAGGACAGAATGGGATAAAAACCTCAAGTGGCCTCATGGAGACTCTGTCATCCCAAGGAAAGCATGAAGATTTGGGTATCCTCTCCAAAAGGACATGAAAATCGATCAATGTAATTTAAAGAAAAGCTATTGAGTACCTGCTACATGTTTGTTACTATGCTAGACGTAGTTGGTCATTAAGACACAGTTCCTGCCTCCAAGGAACTCATGTCTAACAAAGACACAGTTCCTGCCTCCAAGGAACTCATGTCTAACATACAGAATCAAATAATAACACAGTTGAAGTGAAAGTTTAAAATAATATTAAAAACACTATAGAAATAGGTAAGTAATTTTTCAGGAGTCTGGAACACTAAATGATAATGAGTGGGCTCTCAAGAATGAGTAAGGATATATGGACAAAAGAGATGGAAGGGTGCTGTTCCTGGCCGGAGGAAGACAGTGCCCCTATCTCCCAGTCTCTGTGAGAGGACAGGAGCCTAAATTCAGTGGGTGCTTTGCTCCAAGTTGTAAAACTTCCTCTTGCCATGAAGGTGCAAGAAAGTTTACTTTTCCTTTTGGTTAGGCCAATTAGCAGATACAGATGGCTATGATTCCCCCCATCCCAGCTCTTAAAAATTCTCCAGCTGTTTGTTTCAGTGAAGTTGAGTTCAATCTCTCTCTTTTATTGCAATAGTCTTGAGGAAAAGTCTTCCTTTCCTGTTTAACTTTGTCTAGTACAATTTTTCTTTGAGATTAATGACATCAAAAGCTATTGATGGGGGCTGGCCTGGGGGCACGAGCAGTTAAGTGCGCGCGCTCTGCTGCGGTGGCCCGGGGCTCGCAGGTTCGGATCCCGGGTGCGCACCAATGCACCGCTTGTCAAGCCAGGCTGTGGCGGCGTCCCATATAAAGTGCAGGAAGATGGGCATGGATGTTAGCCCAGGGCCAGTCTTCCTCAGCAAAAAGGAGGAGGATTGGCAGATGTTAGCTCAGGGCCCATCTTCCTCACAAAAAAAAAAAAAAAAAAAGCTATTGATGTATTCCTGCTATACTATGTTCCCAATCAGTGATGGGTATGTGCCTTCATCATGCAATGTTTCACAGCAGAAATTGTAAAATCACCCATTAAATGTTCCATGGAATGCCTGTATGAGATAACAGATTGTGGTGATGAATTTTTTTGCACAGAAAAAGTCAAAATTGAGATTATTTAAAGCCTAGAATTCAAAGTTAACAATAGAATTGGGTCAAGGTTCTAATTAAGAGATTCTAGAATATTATTAAATCTTTTAATCTCTGATTGCTTGATTAGAAAACAGAGGTACTATGTGATCCAACTTGGAAAGCTGACCAATGCTACTTCCTCTTTTAGTTAGAAAGGCAGCTCTGGGGAACTTGCAAGGAGCCACAAGGAGTTGCAGAGAGAGAACACAGCAGTGCTGGAGTTAAGAGAGACTTCAGTTTGAATTGTAGCTCCACCACTGATTATCTGTGTGGCTTTGGGCAAATTACATCCTTGACTTTTAAGAAGCTTCCTTGTCTTTGAAAAAGAAGATAAGAATACTCCCTTGGCAGGGGCATTGTGAATTGTATGTGAGAAAATGTGTGTAAGTGAGGCAAATGGTGGCTTTTACCACCTTCTCAAGCCACTGGTGTTTTAGAGTGCTGGGGGATGCTTACCATCTAAAAGGGTGTCGACAGGATGTGCCAGGGCAGAGAGACAGACATCTCCAGAGGGAACTCTGCCCTCTCCACCTCCCTGCCCTCCTAGAGTGATGGAAGTCTCTTACCAGCACCCTGTCAGCATTTGCAGTTGAGGCTCACCTACCAGCAGGGAGCCTGGCTGGGCGCCTGCCTGGCTGCACCAAGTAATTGGCTCTCTTCTCTCTTCACCTAGGAGAACAAGTGCTTCAAACTCTCATGAGCACAGGAGGAGAACCAAGCCCAACCATTAACTACACAAACAGAACAGATTCAATCCACAGTGAAAGGTGATATGAGAAAAGCTTTGTTTTTGAGCTGGTTCTACAAAAATAAAAAACACAAAACAAAATCAGACAAGAAACCTGATGTAAACAAATAAGAGGCTTCTTCAACTTAATTTTTTGAAAACCATATAAAACAGATTCTGAAACTTTTAAATCTAAATAGAGTAACTGCAATCTTTAAACTTCAGTAGAAGGATAAAAGGTGGATATGGGGTGGTAGGAATTGCATTTCAGTCCTAACTCTCTCATAAATCCCATTGAGGCTTTAATATCTGGTGAGAATCACCTGGAAAGTATTGATATCTATCAGGAAATCTCATCAAGCTACAGATCCTGGTGAAAACCAGATTCATGATATCAACATGGCCCATAGGACATCTCATTTAAAAATTAATGGCATGTTATTTTTATGATATGTATTTTGGGAGTCTCTTCCCTGTTTGGTTAATCTTATTCTTCAATGTTCTTAATCTTAGAGATTTTCAATTAAAATTTGCTTATAAAACTGTACAGAAAGTGGTCACATTCATGAGTCAAATCACAGATTTGACTTAGAAACCATCTAGGTTTGGACATTTTTTATTTCCTGACTCAGAAAACAATTCCAAACTCCAGATGAACTGATAGTATACAACTTTCATTAAGGCAACTTCAGTCCATTTTCTTAATCTTACATCTTTTGATCTCCAACCACATGACTTTGCTTTTTTCATGGTAAAACAGATAATAACACAAGGTTAACAAGGAGGGCAACATCTGTGCTAATTATTCAGAGAAGCAAAATTTTTCTCATCTTTAAACATTTGTTGTAAGGGGAAGTATTTTCCTCTTTGTTTCCATAGATACTGTTAAGTCTGATTATTAATCAGAATGATAGACTATAAATTACAGAGCCAGTTAAATACCATCTGTCTTTAGTATTCTAAACATTTTCTTGTTTACTAATTGATTCTATTTTTGTTATACTGAAGATGATTTTAAAGGCCAGTTTGATTTAAATTTAGATGCATTTCAGGTGTATATATACTGTGCTTAACCACAGACAAAATGTGATCAAAGAAAGATGTAATATAGATCATATGAAATAATGTATCCCTGTTTCTAAGAAGACAGGCCAGAAAGACAATGTTTTCTCTATCCCTATTTAGAAGCACTTCAGGTTCTATCTCCTCCATCTTCCTCCTACAAATTATGGGAAATTCATTTTCAGTTTTCCTCCTCAGTATACAATCTATAATGTTCAAAGACAATATATTTTTCAAAACTTCAAAATTGAGTAGCACCTGTTTTATGGACAGTAGAAGGAAGTTAAGGCAACACAAAAGAGCAGTAACTAGAAGGGATAAGAAAAGAATAATAAATATATTAGAAAGCACATCTAAGCCTGAACCTTGAACTCCTCTACTCAGCCCACACTTGCGTCACCACTAACACAGGAAGATTGGCTCTCACTGCTCTCCATGACCTTGGTTCTGAACGACTCTCCTTGACCTCACCTTGAACTGCTTCCAAACATCCAAGTGCTTTACTTTTGCTACCCATTTTTTTCTACTACTTTCCTCTGAGGACACCTTTGTATTACCTGTTACAATAAACATAGCATTATTTTCACCAGACTTTAGAGTTTCTCAGTCTTGACAGTATTGATATTTTGGATCAGATAACACTTTGTTATGGGGGGTTGACCTGTGCTGGATGCTACAGCACCACCTCTCCCAAATCTTATCAATCAAAACGTCTCCAGACATTGCCAAATATTCCCTGGTAGGCAAGATCAATCACTCCCATTTGGTTTACACTGACATTTATCGATGTATTGACCCATTCAGTAAATGTCTATCAGATGCATGCTGTTTGTCAAGTAGATAACAGACAATATGATAAAAGGTCATATGGGTCTTCATGGGACTACAATAGTAAGTATATAGTGCTTGCCCTCTCCTATCCTGAAGTCTAGTTATAAGTATGGACAAGTAAACTGTCAATTGCAGTTTAGTGTATAAAGTATTGCCACAGGGTAAAAACAAGTACTACTAGGACATAATGGAAGGGCACCTAACCCAGTTTAGGGAGGATCAAACCTTTCACAAAAGAAGAGGCACTGAAGCTGACACCAAAAATATGAGTGGGAATTAGCTCAGTGAAAAACTAAAAAGGGGGGCCGGCCAGGTGGCGTAGTGGCTAAGTGCTCGCGCTCCACTGCGGCGGCCCGGGGTTCGGATCCTGGGCGCATACCGACGCACTGCTTGTCAAGCCATGCTGTGGCGGCGTCCCACATAAAGTGGAGGAAGATGGGCACTGATGTTAGCCCAGGGCCGATCTTCCTCAGTAACAAGAGGAGGATTGGCAGATGTTAGCTCAGGGCTGATCTTCCTCACAAAAACAAAAGAAAAAAATTAAAAAGGGACAGAGTGTTCCAGGCAAAGAGAACAATTAAGCAAAAGCCTGTAAGTGAGAAAGCAGGTCAGCATTACTGGGGCACTGAGAACTGTAAGCAAAGACCAGGTCACAAGAGGTCTTATGTTTCATGTTAAAGAGTTTTGACTTGATTCTAAGGATAATGGTGGCCATGATCTTGTTCTTCTGGAGTGACTCTGATTGGGCTCCCTTTCCCTGACTTTTGTAACTTCAGATAAATGTCCTTCTAATGTAAGTCAGTCTTTGAATACTTCTATGCCAGCCCCAAACTTCGTCAATTTCTCTACTCTTTTACAGTGTACAAGACAGGAACCACCAATCTTCCCAGTCTATCCATAAAACAATGAGAAATTATCTCTATTATTAAAACTAAAACTATCCTACATTTTTCACTATTACACAAATAACTCTAAACTCCAAAGGTACTCCATGTGGTTATAACCAAGTGGGGTACAAAGTTTTCTGTGCACTAATTAAATAAATGCTCAAAGTACTTCTTAAAGAAGATAAGGCAAGTGCATATTTAATTTGCCATTTATAGATGAAACTCAGAAAAAAAGCAAATCAATGGCATGCCAAGTTTAGATAAAGCCTACTGACTTCCCCTCTCCAAGCCTTCATGGTATATCTTGTTAGATTTGTCTAGAATTCAATTAGGAATTTATGAATCATAAGGACATAAATTTTTAAAAATTAAGTGTTAATCCATCTATTACATAAGCACTGGATTTGGTTCTTTGTGTGAATTAAAAACATTAAATAGGTGGGTGATGTTTATTCAATATACCACACAGCTAAAGAAGACGTTTAGCGTGAGAGAGAAAACAACTTGATGTGACTTTGAGTAATATCTGAGTCACAAACAAGAAAGTCAAATGAAGATTCAACATATTGGAAAAATGTTTTTTGCCAAGGAGTGACTGTGTTTTAACAGAATGTGTTTTTTATTGAATCAGTTTGGAATTTGAAGGATGAAAATTGGTAGCTCTGCTTTGCTATTAACTATCCTTACTCAAAGCAAAGGTTTGTAGAATGATCTATTTGCAAGTAAATAAGTATGAATTCATTTCCTCCTTATCATCTGTTCACTACAGCATAGAACAGAGGAAAAGAGAGCTCTGGGGAAAACAAAGCAGAGATGAACTTTTCCCTCCAGTTCTGTAAAGAGCCATCTTTACGTCTAGAGAAGTGGGTAAAGGACCTCTACCTTTGACCCTTAGCACACTTCAAAGCAATTCTTGTCAATTGGTTTTTCTCTCACAGGTAAAAAGATTCCTGGAGTTTCAAATTTCTATAAATTCTTTCTCTTACATTTTTAATTCTGAACGTTTAGAAAGCCTTCAAGTGCTGGAAACCTATCCTCTCCCTGAAACTCTTATTACTTTTGTCTGATTTTGTTTTCAGAAATAAATTTAAATATCATCGCAAGGTTCTTAAAAATGAATACCCATATGACCCTTTTATCATATTATCTTTTGTCTAGGTTTTAAAAAGTATCTCATCCTTTCTAAGTAGTCATGCTGAATCTCTAATTAAGGTTATAAAACCTACCAGAGGAGGATTGGAACTTAATTCTTTGTTCCTAACATTATTTAAATTTTCAGTGGTGTTCAGCAAAAGTTAAGTAATTACTTAAAATAGTAAATTTTAACGATCTTTTGTCCCAATTATATTATCATAATTTTTAAATTTAGCATGGTTAGATCTGATTTTTTTTGTTGTTGTTGAGGAAGACTAGCCCTGAGCTAACATCTTTTGCCAATCCTCCTCTTTTTGCTGAGGAAGATTGACCCTGGGCTAACATCCTTGCCCATCTTTCTCTACTTTATATGTGGGACGCCTGCCACAGCATGGCTTGATAAGCGGTGCCTAGGTCTGTGCCCAGGATCTGAACTTGTGAAACCCTGGGCCGCTGAAGCGGAGCCCACAAACTTAACCGCTATGCCACTGGGCTGGCCCCAGTTAAATCTGATTTTGAAAGAGGAAAAAAGAAGAAAGAAAGGAGAAGAAAGGAAGGAAAGAGAAGGAAGGAAGGAAAGAAAGAAAGGAAAGAAAGACGGAAGGAAGGGAAGAAGGGAGAGAGAAGAATGGAGGGAAGGAGGGAGGATGACAAGGAAGGAGAGAAGAAGGGAGGGACATACAGTTAATGTTGTAATTCATAGAAGCTACAGTGTGACAATCTCCACTGAGATTTTGAATCAATGAATAAAGCATGAGTGCAGAGATCCCTGGCCAAAAAGACAAAATTCTATCTGAATGAATATAACATCCTTAAAGAAAGAATGTGTGCCTCATAAACTGGGGGAGGATATGGAAAAGCAGGAGTGTTGTCATGAAATTATCAAAAATGAAAATTCAAGGAGCAAAAACTGGGAGTGCCCAGCCAAGCTTGATCTAGGGAAGGAAGCATCTTAGCCAATTGCATTTAGAGTACTACAATCCCAAGAAAAGTGCTTTCCCTTCAGGGAGATGGATACATCAGACTAAGGAAATTTGTATCTAAATCTCAATGCTCTGATTCTGATTCCAAACGGATATGCCTACATGCCAAGAATCTCTTGATCATGCCAACACTGGTGAATATTGGTATATTAACATTTGTATTCTGTACATCAATCTCATGAGTCTGGTTAGTGGGAGTCCATCACATCAGTGGTTAGTACATCAACTCTCAGAGTGACTATACAAGATTTAGGATTACATACCTACCAAGATAATAAATGCCACCTGTTAGTCCTCTTGGCTGATAATCAGCCAACCTTTCTCAAGTGGCGACCTTGACTGTGGTATTGTCTATTTGCTCTCTCAGTTTGAAATTTCTACAACTAAAACTCACCCATTTCTTATAAACATTAAACAATATGTAGAAACCATAAAAACAAATAAATATGTGTCCTTTCTGGATGTAAGAATAAGTGATGATATCAATTTGTTCATTCATCTGTTCCATAAACGTAACTCCCTCTATGCACCATGTTCTTTAATAAGTACTGGAAATGTGCCATTCCCACCTTGAAGAGTTCACAACCTAATAGGGGAGACAAATGTGCATAAACATGATGTAGTATGAAAAACACTATAAAGGTGTTTTGTAGAAGTGAAATTGAAGCACGTGAAGGGAGGACTTACTTCTGCATGTTGGGTGGGGTGTGGTCAGCCCTATAATTTAAAGTAACCAAGAAACTTTACAAAATGTTCTAATTCATTTTCTATCTCTGCAATGATTTGCAGAACTTGTACTTAGAGATTCTCTAACTTATGAGTGATTAGCCGGGATATTTTATGTGCAAAGATTTTCATAAAAATGTAGGGAAAATCTTGTTCTGAGGGTAAAATTTATCTGTTATATAAAATTGATAATAGCATGTGACCCCCCACTCTCACATTTATTTGCATCTACTACTTTGCATTGGAAATGACTTGTCTACTAGCAAAAGAAATCAGCTGTGTTCACAGTTGGAACTCAGTCATATGTCTAATATAATTTACAGGAAAGTAAGCACTATGTCTATTTTGCTCACCGTTATATCCATAGGAACTATAACAGTGCCTGGTACATACAAGGTACTCAATATAACCTATTGAATGTATGCACAAATATTTAAGCATATCAGTAGTTCCTTAAGATACTGGGTAGTCAATGTGATAGAAGGTTGAAGTTGTACCTTGCCTTTTGGGAACTAATCTAAGCAAAATTAGTTATATTATACACAATTATTAGGTTATTTTGATAAATATAAATAGTCTCTAATAATAAGAGATAGGTAAAAGCCATAGGTCTTTGCTCTCAAATCTATCTATCAGGTGTTCTATTACAAAGAAAGTAAGTCTCAGACTGAATTCTGCAACACATCCAAACATGTATTAGCAAGCAGGTACAAAATTTAAGTCCCAGTTCTCTGACCTTTTAGGAACTCCAAATAGCACTTTCCATGAAAGGTTCAGTTGAGGGAATTGCAGCAATAATCTAGGAGCAAGTGTTAGCTAAATTTCTAGTCAGAAGCAGAAGACAGAATCCTCAGTTAATGGCTACACATAGGAACAAATAAAATCCTAGACCTAGGGCACCGCCCTGAAGAGTCTAGGCTAGGTTTCTCAACCTCAATACTACCAATAGTTTGGGCTAGATAATTCTTTATTGGGGGATGGAGGGTGGGAAGGTTCTGTGCATTGTAGAATTTTCAGCAACACCCCTAGCATCTACCCAGTAGATGTCAATAACAGCCCCTCCTCCCAGTTGAAACAACCAAAAATGTTGACATTGCCAAATCGCAAAATTGCCCCCTAATCGAGAACCACTGGTCTAGGCTGCTTGGCTCACTGGACACTTAGCCTCCTTTTATGTAAGTCAGAGGTGCCTATGCAATATTCCTAACCAACTCACATATCTTGAACATTGGCATTTCACCAATGAAAAATCATTTCAATAGCCCATATGCTACAATTAGGACGCCTACTAGTACTGATCGAGATGGAGAAGGTGAAAGTGCTAGTAGCAGGTGCCTCTGGAGAGTGCACTCTTGATTAGATTCTTTCAAATGCTAACTAACTGCTTGTTGTGAGTGTATGCCTGATTAGAGTATTCAAATGCTAACTAACCGTCCCTCTGACTTCAAATAAAATTAACACATTATCTAATTTAGACCCCAGGTTGGTAGTACCCACAGGCACTTTACTGAGGCAACCACTGGGAAACTTAAAGGCTGAAGTCTCAGGGAAAGAGTAATAAAGCTGATAGCAATAATGCAAACTCATTGAACAACACAAGCACACATGCTATAATTTTAATAGGAGAACAGCAGAGATGTAGCACGTTTTACATCTTCTCTCTCTGCGTCCTGCTGAATTAAAATGATTTTCCTGGTGTACAAACATATTCATTATGGCAAGTTTAAAGTTCGAAGAATGAATTATAGATAACATTTTTGCAAGTATATAGAGTAAATATTTGAACAGCGAGATTTGAATAGTGAGGGATATCTGTATATGGGATCCCTTTACACCTGAAGACTGATAAATATCTTTCCATCACCAGCTTCAATGAGTCAAAATTAAGAGGTGGTTTTATATTACTTCAATTTCAGTTTTAGTTATAAGTCAAGCCTGAGGAAAATGATGATTATGCTGACAAAAGGCATCTAGTCCCATCCGTGACTGGATATTCTGGGGACACTTTCCTGTGTGCAAAATATAGGCAAAAATAGGACAGACCAAATCAAGTGAATCCGATTAAATAATCATAGCCCCATGGAGGTGTTTTAGATAAATTATACCCCTGGGCAGGGTGGCAGATGTTTTATGCCGGACCTATTGAGAAAAAGAAAGAGGAAATTAGGAAATGAGGCAGGAAAGCAAAAGAGGGCAACTGATACATTTGTCAAGGCAGACACCCCTTCCACACGCACTGTTCTCCATCTCTGGACAGTGTATTGGGACCTTCTAATCCCCCCAGGAAAGAACTAAAATAGTAAAAGATCTAGGTGACCCAGAGGCCTTATCCCTGAGAATGTGCTGGTCTATGAACACCAAGGACAGCGCCCACCCAGACGGAGATCCAGTTGAACATCTCAAGAGAAACAGGAGCAAATTCTACCCAATAGTGAAGCTTATCAACACATGACACCATTAACTTATACTAACTGCTTAGGACGAAGGGAGAATTACATGTCCCAGGGAAAAGACTGTCCACTATTCTGTCTTCCAAGGAAAATTTCTTCGGTGAGAGTGGAAATCTGCACAGGGACTACAAAGAATCTGCTCAGAGAAGATTGTAACAAGGGAGCTAGAGGTGTGGTACCTATGGCATGTGAAATAGGGGAATCCCTCCTATGTACTCCTGATAGCTATTTTCACTGACTTTTATGGGGGAGATGAAGAACCTCTTGTCCGTGATTAAGAATCACATATACCTGTAAATTGGTGGGCAGGAGGAGGAACCTTATCTCTCTCGTCTTATGTTTTGCTGATATCTCTCAACTCCCTCATTACTCACTCCCCCTATAAGAAGAGGAATGACTTACCTAATTAATGCATCTGGAAAAAGAAATTAGTTTGCTTGACTTAGCATGTTTTGGGTTTTCTCTTTTGGATCTTCCTGCCGACAGAATGGGAGCACTCTAGGCTGTTCTCCACCCTATGAGAAACCCATAGTGCTAAGTTAACAAGTACCATTGTCTAGATGTGCCACTTTCTGGATGGTTAAGTCAGGAGTGATATGTTAAGAAATCCATTATGGCAGTCTATCTACAGTCTCCAATCCAGTTTTCACCTGATATAAGGCTGATATCTTGATATCTATCTGTCAGCTCCCTTATCTATGTCTCAGTTGGTTCTGGACTCAGAAGGATATGGGAAAGGTTAAATATTAGCCAAACCATCAATAAAATAGAACACAAGAAACCTTGAGACATAGGAACAAGGACTAGCATATGAAGAACAAGACAGCACTTGGATATTGAGGTTTCTGGTGTGATCAGGGTAGGTGGTTTTAAAGTTTAATAATTTAGAAAGAGGGAGAAGTCAAGATGGCGGCATAGGCAGACTCGGAACTCACCTCCTCCTGTGGACACAGCCAATTTACAACTACTCGTGGAAAAATTACCCCTGAGACAGAACTGAAAACTGGATAAGAGGAACTCCTGCAACAACAGACATTCTTAACTGAGGTAGAAGAGGCAGAAACTCCCTTCTGGAGAGGAAAAACGCTGCCTTCACAAGCCGCCAGCGTCACGGCCGCCGGGAGCAGCGCACAGGTACGCAGCCTCCCTGGAGACGCGGGGCCTTGAGCCGGGGAGCGCCCCCGATGTGGGCATTTTGTGGACCCAGCACAATCGAGACCAGTGGCATAATATCTGACTGTGCCTGCTACTAAAACATTGGGGGTACCCCCAGAAAACCCGGTTCACAAAGAAACTAAAACCGGCTCTTAAAGGGCCCATGCGCAAACTCACCCATTTCAGAAAGCAACATAAAATCACCAGAAAGAAAGGTGCACAGTGCAGTGGTGAAAAGAGACTCACCTAACAGGCCCTGAGTGCATCTTGGTGAGGGGTGAGACCTCTCCAGGGACTGGGACATTGGCTGCTACCATTGTTGTGGCCTGGTGTGGGCGTGCTGACACAGACGCCATTGGAGTTCTCCCTGAGGCCTGCTAGCCCAGGGTCTGCCCCAACCGCTAGAGCACCGATTTAATCCAGCTCAGCCAGGGCAGGCAGCCCACCCTAGAGACTGGTCCCACTCAACAACAAGCCCTCAGGCAACTTGTGGGCCTGCATAGATTGGTGACTGGATTCTCTGCAGCCTGGCAACGGAGCCGACTTTAGCGGGGCAGTGTGTCCACAAGGAGCGGGTGGAGAGTGTGGTGCGGTGGTGGAGTGTGTGGGGCTCCCACTGTGGAGAGACTGGGTCCGCTTGGGGAGGTCGGGGCATGCACACGGGACAGGACTGTGTTGACTGTGTGTGTGGACCTGTGGGCAGCAGGGCTTGTCAGCTGCAGAAGACTTGTGTTTCACAAAGACCCACATAGGGGGTTTGCCCCACCTTCCAAAGCCTGAAACAATTGGGTGCTCCTGTGCCTGAAGCCACCCCACCCAGCTGCAATCCTCAGAGAGCTGACAAGAGACCTAATAGGCTAGAGGCTTACAGCAATTGTAAGGCCCTGAGCCTAACAACCTGCCACGCTGGGGGCCTACTCACTTAAAAGAAATACTGCAACACAAATGTGGTATTAGAACTTGCAGCCAACTGTGCTGGGGCTCCCCACAGCTGATAAAGAGACTGAAGGGCCCACAACAACTACAAGCAGCTGAGCATTACAACAGCTGGCCAGGAGCATAACTCGGCCTCCCTGGGTGCCTACAGGGAGAGCAAACAGGCCACAACAGAAGGACACACGTAGCCCACATACGGGTCACCCCTGGAACATTGAGAACTGAGGGAAGCACACTGGAAGCCTCCTAAGGCATCACTTACATAAGGTCACCTATCCAAGAGCAGGAGACGTAGCTGACCTACCTAATACATAGACACAAGCACAGGGAAAGAGGCAAAATGAGGAGGCAAAAGAATACATTCCAAGTAAGGGAACAGGACAAAACACCAGAAAAGGAACTAAGTGAAACAGAAATGAGCAACCTATCCGACAGAGAGTTCAAACTAAGAGTGTTAAGGATGCTCACTGATCTGGGGAGAAGAATAGATGAACTCAGTGAGAATGTCAACAAAGAAATGGAAGATATAAAAAAGAACCAATCAGAAATGAAGAATACAATACTGGAAATGAAAAATTCATTAGAGGGACTCAAAAGCAGAGTAGAGGATACAGAAGAACGGATCTGTGAGCTGGACAAAAGACTAGAAGAAATTACCCAAGGTGAACAGGTAAAAGAGAAAAGAATTAAAAAGAGTGAGGACAGTCTAAGGGACCTCTGGGACAACAACAAGTGCACTAACATCCGTGTTATAGGTGTCCCGGAAGGAGAAGAGCAAGACAAGGGGGCAGAGAATCTATTTCAAGAAATAATAGCTGAAAACTTCCCTAACCTAAGGAAGGAAACAGACATCCGGGTACAGGAAGCACAGAGAGCACCAAACAAGATAAACCCAAAGAGGCCCACACCAAGACACATCATAATCAAAATGTCCAGAATTAAAGATAAAGAGAGAATCCTAAAAGCCACAAGAGAATGTCAAGTTACAAACAAAGGAAACCCCATAAGGCTATCAGCTGACTTCTCTGCAGAAACCTTACAGGCTAGAAGAGAATGGCATGATATATTTCAAGTGCTAAAAGGAAAAAACTTACAGCCAAAAATACTCTACCCAGCAAGGTTATCATTCAAAATGGAAGGAGAGATCAAAAATTTTCCAGACAAGCAAAAATTAAAGGAGTTTGTCACCAAGAAACCAGTGCTACAAGAAATGTTAAAGGGACTGATTTAAGGGGAAAAGAGAAGACCACAAATAGGAAACATTATCTATTTCCATGATAAGAACGTAATGGATACAAATACACAAAAAAGAGATTAGATATGATATCAAAAACATAAAAGGAGGGAGGAGGGGAGTTAAAGAGTAGAGCTTTCAGACAGAGGTCAAACTAAAGTGACCATCAATTCTGTATAGAAGAAGAAAGGAACAGAGAAGGACTACTAAAACACTGAGAAAAAAAAAGTTAAAAAATGGCAGTAAGTACATACTTATCAATAGCTACTTTAAACGTCAATGGACTAAATGCTCCAATTAAAAGGCATGGGGTGGCTGACTGGATAAAAAAACAAGACCCATATATATGCTGCATACAAGAAACACACTTCAGACCTAAAGACACTCACAAACTGAAAGTGAAGGGATGGAAAAAGATACTCCACGCAAATGGCAATGAAAAGAAAGCTGGGGTAGCAGTACGCATATCAGACAAAATAGACTTTAAAACAAAAACTGTAAAAAGAGACAAAGAAGGGCATTACATAATGATCAAGGGAACAATCCAACAAGAGGATATAACACTTGTAAATATCTACGCACCCAATGTAGGTGCACCTAAATATATAAGGCAATTCTTAACAGACATAAAAACAGAAATAGACACTAACACAATAATAGTAGGGGACTTTAACACTCCACTTACACCAACGGATAGATCATCCAAACAGAAGATCAATAAGGAAACATTGGCCTTAAACGACACACTAGAACAGATGGACCTAGTAGATATATACAGAGCATTCCATCCAAAAACTGAAGAATACACGTTCTTTTCAAATGCACATGGAACATTCTCCAGGATTGATCACATATTAGGCCACAAAACAAGTCTCCATAAATTTAAGAAGATTGAAATAATACCAACCATCTTTTCTGACCACAACGGTATGAAACTAGAAATCAACTATAGGAAGAAAATCAGAAAAACCACAAATACGTGGAGATTAAACAAAACGCTACTGAACAACGACTGGGTTAACGAAGAAATCAAAGAAGAAATCAAAAAATACCTGGAGACAAATGAAAATGAAAATACGACATGCCAGAATTTATGAGATACAGCAAAAGCGGTTCTAAGAGGGAAGTTTATAGCGATACAGGCCTATCTCAACAAACAAGAAAAATCTCAAATAAACACTCTAACAATGCACCCAAAGGAACTGGAAAAAGAAGAACAAACAAAGCCCCAAATTGGTATAAGAAGGAAAATAATAAAAATCAGAGCAGAAATAAATGAAATAGAGATGAAAAAAACAATAGAAAAAATTAATAAAACCAAGAGCTTGTTCTTTGAAAAGATCAACAAAATTGACAAACCTTTAGCTAGACTCACCAAGGAAAAAAGAGAGAAGGCACAAATAAGTAAAATCAGAAATGAAAGAGGAGAGGTTACAACAGACACCTCAGAAATTCAAAAGATTATAAGAGGATACTATGAAAAGCTATATGCCAACCAATTCGACAATCTGGAAGAAATGGATAAATTCTTAGAATCATACAACCTTCCAAAACTAGATCAAGAAGAAGTAGAGAATTTGAATAGACCAATCACCAGTAAGGAGATCGAAACAGTAATCAAAAACCTCCCCAAAAATAAAAGTCCAGGACCTGATGGCTTCCCTGGTGAATTCTACCAAACGTTCAAAGAAGGCTTAATACCTATCCTTCTCAAACTCTCCAAAAAATTGAGGAAGGGGGAAGCTCCCTAACTCATTCTACGAAGCTGACATTACCCTGATACCAAAACCAGACAAGGACAACACAAAAAAAAGAAAATTACAGGCCAATATCACTGATGAACGTCGATGCAAAAATCCTCAACAAAATACTAGCAAATCCCATACAACAATATGTTAAAAAGATTATACACCATGATCAAGTGGGATTTATTCCAGGGATGCAGGGATGGTTTAACATTCGCAAATCAATCAACGTAATACACCACATTAATAAAATGAAGAATAAAAATCACATGATCATCTCAATAGATGCAGAGAAAGCATTTGACAAGATACAGCATCCATTTATGATAAAAACTCTGAATAAAATGGGTATAGAAGGAAAGTACCTCAACATAATAAAGACCATATATGAGAAACCCACAGTTAATATCATCCTCAATGGTGAAAAACTGAAACCTATCCCTCTAAGAACAGGAACCAGACAAGGATGCCCACTGTCACCACTCCTATTTAACATAGTACTGGAAGTCCTAGCCAGAGCAATCAGGCAAGAAAAAGAAATAAAAGGGATCCAAATTGGAAAGGAAGAAGTGAAACTGTCACTATTTGCAGATGACATGATTTTATATATAGAAAACCCTAAAGAATCCACCAGAAAACTTTTAGAAGTAATAAACAAATATGGTAAAGTTGCAGGATACAAAATCAACATACAAAAATCAGTTGCGTTTCTGTACACTAACAACGAAGTAGCAGAAAGAGAAATTAAGAATACCATCCCATTTACAATTGCAACTAAAAGATTAAAATACCTAGGAATAAACTTAACTAAAGAGGTGAAAGATCTGTATGCCGAAAGCTATAAAACATTGCTGAAAGAAATTGAAGAAGACACAAAGAAATGGAAAGATATTCCATGCTCTTGGATTGGAAGAATTAACATAGTTAAGATGTCCATACTTCCTAAAGCAATCTATTGATTCAATGCAATCCCTATCAAAGTTCCAACAACATTTTTCATAGAAATAGAACAAAGAATCCTAAAATTTATATGGAAAAACAAAAGACCCCGAATAGCTAAAGGAATCCAGAGAAAAAAGAACAAAGCTGGAGGTATCACACTCCCTGATTTCAAAATATACTACAAAGCTGTAGTAACCAAAACAGCATGGTACTGGCACAAAAACAGACACACAGATCAATGGAATAGAATCGAAAGCCCAGAAATAAACCCACACATCTATGGACAGCTAATCTTTGACAAAGAATCTAAGAATATACAATGGGGAAAAAAAAGTCTCTTCAACAAATGGTGTTGGGAAAACTGGATAGCTACATGCAAAAAATGATAGTAGACCCTTACCTTACACCATACACAAAAATTAACTCCAAATGGATTAAAGACTTGAATGTAAGACCTGAAACTGTGAAACTTCTAGAAGAAAACATAGGCAGTACGCTCTTCGACATTGGTCTTAGCAACATCTTTTCAAACACCATGTCTGACCGTGCAAGAGAAACAATAGAAAAAATAAACAAATGGGACTACATCAAACTAAAAAGCTTCTGCACAGCAAAGGAAACCATCAACAAGACGAAAAGACAACCTAACAATTGGGAGAAGATATCTCCAAACCATACATCTGATAAGGGCTTAATCTGCAAAATATATAAAGAACTCATGCATCTCAACAACAACAAAACTACCAACCCAATTAAAAAATGGGCAAAAGACCTGAACAGACATTTCTCCAAAGAAGATATACAGATGGCCAACAGACACATGAAAAGATGTTCAAAATCACTAACTATCAGGGAAATGCAAATCAAAACTACAATGAGATATCACCTGACGCCTGTAAGAATGGCTATAATTAACAAGACAGGAAACAACATGTGTTGGAGAGGATGTGGAGAGAAGGGAACTCTCATACACTGCTGGTGGGAGTGCAAACTGGTGCAGCCACTATGGAAAACAGTATGGAGATTCCTCAAAAAATCAAGTTTAGAACTACCATATGATCCAGCTATTCCACTGTTGGGTATTTATCCAAAGAACTTGAAAACACCAATTTGTAAAAGTACATGCACCTTTGTGTTCATTGCAGCGTTATTCACAATAGCCAAGACTTGGAAGCAACCTAAGTGCCCATCAAGGGGCGAATGGATAAAGAAGCTGTGGTATATATACACAATGGAATACTACTCAGCCATAAGAAATGATGAAATCCAGGCATTTGTGACAACATGGATGGACATTGAGGATATAATGCAAAGTGAAATAAGTCAGAGGGAGAAGGTCAAATACCATATGGTTTCCTTCATTAAGTAGTAGATAATAACAACAATAAACAAACACATAGGGACAGAGATTGGATTGGTGGTTGCCGGGGGGGGGGCGGAGGGAGGAGGGTGAAGGGGATGGTTCGGTACATGTGTGTGGTGATGGGTTGTAGTTGGTGTTTTGGTGGTGAACATGATGTAATCTGTGCAGAAGTGGAGGTGTAGTGATGTACACCTGAAATTTTTACAATGTTGTAAACCAATGTTACTGCAATAAACATAAAATTAATAATAATAATAATTTAGAAAGAGTTAAATGGGATTCTAACATTATGAGGTCCCATCCACCTATTGTAGCTTTGTCCACAGATGAAAAGCTAAACTCTTTGTTCTTTAAGGTTGTCGACAGGCTAGAAGAGACCATAGACACACACACACACACACACACACACACACACAAAATGGTTTCAAATTGGCTCTTTTTTGTTAATTGTATAATCCCTGACCATAGGCTCTTATTATATAGGAAATATGCCATCTTCTTCAGTTGCCATAGAGAAATAACCCAAGAGAAGTATTGAAAATACAACGGCTAAGTAGGCAATTTAAAAGAATTGTGTCTGGAACACTCTGTCTATAGGAGTCATATTTGCTCAGAAAAATACGAGATTGACTTAGCTGTAAAAACATGCTTTGACAGGAGCATGATAATGAAAAAACAATGAAGGAAGGTAGGAAGAAAGCAAGAGATTGACCTAGGAGAAAAGGGTGAGATCTTGGAGATCATATTGGATGCATATAAATGGGAAAAAGAGATGGACCCAGGTCTCGTTGCTCTTAAAGAGGGGAGGTCAAAAGGGGAAGATGTTTAGTTATTCCCAGAACAGAAAGAATGACGGGAGCTCAAGCCTCTGACAAAAGAAAAGACCCAAGGCCTCAGAAAGAACCCTGGAATGATTCCCCCACAAGATGTTCAGATCCTAAAAAATATAGAGTAATTTCCTGTTTAAGCTTCAGAGAAATACAGCCTATAAAAAAAAAAACTGTAAACTTGTTTATGTGGTGGTCAGAATAATGTCCCCCCTTGAAGATTTATACACCTTACTCCCCAGCACCTGTGAATATGTTATGTTACATGACAAAAGGGACTTTGCAGATATTATTAGGGTTATGGACCTTAAAAGAGGGAGATTATCCTAGATTATCCAGATGGGCCCAACTTAACTGTTTGAGCCCTTAAAATTAGAATAGGAAGGCAGAAGAGTCAGTCAGAAAGATGCAGCCAAAGAAGAGGAAACAGAGAGACATGGCAGCATGAGAAGGATTCAAGACATCGTTGCTGATTCTGAGATGTTGGGGGCTGTGTGCAAGGACTGGGGGGAGGCCTTGCCTCCCAGCCCCCAGCTGACAACAAAAAAGGAAGGAGGGACCTCAGTCCTACAAGCGCGTGGAACTGAATCCTGCCGACAACATAAATAACCTGGAAGCAGATTCTCTCCCAGAGCCTCCAGAGGGAAACACAAGCCTGCTGACATTTCAATTTCAGCCTTGCGCGACTTGAAGCCAAGAAAACAGCCAAGCTGCACTTGCCCAAACTTTTGACCTACAGCCTGCGAGATAATAAGTTGGGTTGTTTTAAGCCCCTAAGTCTGTGGTAATTTATTACAGCAGCTATAGAAAAATAATATAATATTCCTTGAAGATTGAGACAGACAGACAAAGTAAACAAAGAAAACGTGGTGATTTGACAAGGAAGATGAGCAAAAAGCATTCAAAGCATTAATGATTTAATTTCAATGAAACATTTATTTCAGGTAGAAATACAGGTATTTCCTGTGCTTGGAGGAAACATTCTCTAAAATTTGACGGATTTAAGAGTCTTTGGGGAGGCACAAAGTAAAGCATAACTAAAAGGCAGCCAAGCAGGACTTCCCTTTCCAGTCAAGATGGAATTATAGGGATAGAAGTTACTCTCCTGCCTAAAACATCCAGAAAACAGACAAAATATCTGAAATAATGGTTTTCAAGACACTGAACATCAGGCAATGAAGGAAGTGAGGGTTAAGGATAGGGATGCTGAGACTCGGGAAACAAATGAAGTACGTCCACCTATTGCTCCAGCTCACTGCCTTGAAAGGGTTTCCAGGCTTCAGCACAAGAGGGGAATCCAGGAAGAGCCCAGTGGATCCTCAGAGTTGAGAAGACAAAACTGAGAGTCCAGAGTGACCAAGGCAGCCGAAATTTGAAGGACAGAGCCGCAGAGGAGAGAGAACCGTACCGAGAGAGAACTCCAGAGAACAGCAGAGGGTCCCTGTCAAGCATTCAGCTGAATACTAATCAGCACCGGGAATGTGAGGAAACTACCACGGGCCAAGAAAAGAACTACCAAGAGGATTAGTCGTGCCCGTGCCCAGAACTCACACAGGACCAAGAATATAGCTGGCTCCCACCAGCCAGAGTAGAGAGACCTCATGATTCACAGGACATTGGGTAGAGAACACAGAAAGATCTTCCCTCAGTAGTGGAGAATAAATAGCCCTAGGCTGAACACTGCTAAGATGTCTTAAAAGTACAATCTAAAAGGATCAAACTGCTGCCAAGTAAGTTTACTGCATCCCAGAACAAAGCTCAAAAATATTTATAACAACACAAAAATATCCAGCACCTTGCCACTCCCCACTCAGAAGGTGGAGAGTCAATTTCCCCTCCCTGAACTTGGGCGAACTCCCTTCGTGAGAGCCTCTACAAATACAATGTAGTGGAAACGATGCTGCATGACATCCAACATTAGATCGTGACAGGCAATAGGCTTCCACCGGGATCTCTTTCTTTTGGAATGCTGCCCTTGAAACCCAAGTTCTAAGGAAGTCCAGACCACACGAAAAGATGATGCTTAGTCGTTTGGACAAACAGCCAGCATCGACTGCCAGACATGTGAATGAACAAGTCTTCCGTGATTCCATCTCCTTTGCCTTTGAGCTGTCCCAGATGCCACTAAGTAAACAGGGATGAGCCATCCTAACCAAGCCCTGTCAAAATTGCAGATCCATGAGAAAAATGAATGTAGTTGATGTTTTCAGCCACCAAGTATGTTGTGGTTTGCTATACAGCAATAGATAAATGGAATACTCCTGTTATGGATTCAGTTTCAAAAACAAGTTTGTCAGAATCACAATTTTACATATTTCTATTCAAATACAAGTTTGATCATTCAAGCAATAATTATACTATTTCTAGCTTCCATCTAATGTTCAATTAGGAAATAGAAGAGCTCTTCTTTCCATAATTTCATTAGAGTGTGTCTTGGTGGTGGTCATTTGGGTCAGTATCCTCAGGTTCATGATGTGCTCTTTCAAAATATAGTTTCAGATACATATTTTGTAATTTCAGAAAAAACTTTTCACATTTCACTTTTGATAGTTATTTTCTTTCATTGGTTTGGTTTTTCTTCTTAAAAGACTTCTATTATCCTTATGTTAGATTTTCTTCGTCTATTTTCAGTATCTGTCACTTTCTCTCAAATCCTTATTTTTTTCTTTTTGATTTTTAAAATTTTCCTCTTTTTTGCTTTATATTTCTCCTAAAGCATTATTTGTTATATTTATTCACTCTTGTATTCCTTCTAATTTAGTCTTCATTTCTAAAATGATTTTTTTTAATTTCTAATTCTTTCTTACATTCTATCACTTCCTTTCTTAGAGTTTTTAATTCTGATTTATATTATTTTTCATAACAGGTCATTTTCTTAATGTCTATCTATTTGGAAGTAGTAGGCTGTGACTTTTACCTGTTTCATGGACATGACTTTTTAGCAGGCTTGTATTATCTGTAAAAATGTTATTCTCTTTTTTATTCTCTTTCACTCTTATAACAACTTTTTTGAGATTTGACCTCAATAGTTTCTGGAGTTTTTATGTAAAATTGGTTTTCATGAATTTTTAGAAGAACATTAATTCAGCTATTTTTTTAACTTCAAGACTTCCTGTTCTGTTGTTTTTTTATACCTTGTTAAATAGTAAGGCAGTTTGCTGAGATTCCTGTCTCTTGTCTCCTTCTCTAGTCTTGTCTCAACATTGTTCTTCAGTCCTCTGGTTGTTCTTCTATTGGCCAATTTTTAATCCACTCCAAACAGTTTCTCCTTGGTGTGGGATCCTGTCTTGGAAGGGAATCCTAGGTGGTTGATTTTAAAAGTCCACAGGCCCTAGACTTCCCTAGCCCTTTCAGGCCTTCCTGAAGGCCCCTGCACTCTCCACTTTTGCAATGGGCAAAACCCACTCCCAGTTTCAGCTGCTGGTCTCAAATTGCCCCCACTATATTTTCCAGTGAATATTTGTTGGTTATTTTAGGATTCTCCTGTTCTCAGGTC
Source organism: Ceratotherium simum simum (assembly GCF_057802395.1). NCBI lineage: Eukaryota > Metazoa > Chordata > Mammalia > Perissodactyla > Rhinocerotidae > Ceratotherium > Ceratotherium simum. The sequence continues at coordinate 60,884,136 of NC_141908.1, forward strand.
CCTCAGGCTCTCCCTTGTTTCCCTCTGCTTTCTCCTGAACCTATGCCAATACCTTGCAGGTCTTGTAGCTCTTGATGATTTGATCCTACTTCTACTTTTGGGATTCAAGAGAATATCATGTCACCCAATTTTATGATAAATATTGTCCATGGATATTTTTGGTTTTGCTATCTAGCTGCTGTGTTTATTTTGATGTGGGGATCTGGGAAGATCCAAAAGCCACCTCCCTTTTCCCACTAAATGATTTTTCAACAATGTAATTAATGATGACAGATTGGAGTTCAAAAAAGAAAATATTATTTCAGACTTCCAGTTAACACCACATGCCTAATGCCAAATGTTCTATGTATCAAATATATTGATTGCAATAGCTAAAGGCAAGCTAACTTTATTTCATAACACTAAATTTTTAAATGTTAAAATTTTACCAAAGGAAAAATGACATCTAATTCTAATTGCCAGGTATTTATTCCTATGTTAATAGTTAAATAGATTATCAAGAACGACTCATTTGTCATGATCATTTTCATTACTTCATTGAAATAGAGTAGCCACTGGAATCAAGAAAATATTTGTTATAGAAAAGAAAAAAGAAACAAAGGGTTAGAAAATAAATACTTTCCTGGTTATTTGTTTTGTATTTTCAAATTGTCATTTCATTTGACTAAGAAATGTACTTAAAGAAAGGAATGCATTATCTCAGAATGCTGCTAAACAACAAAGTTCTTCTGAAACAAACGTGCTCCTTTAAAATAATTTCTTTTCAGAATAATTCATGGAGATATTTTGCACAAAGTACGTTTACAATGCAATCTTACGGGCCCTACATACAATGTAGTTTACCAGTTAAGGGAAATTAGCTTGATGTTCTCCTTCTAATTAGCCTTTGTTTCCTTTGCTCTTAAATTTGTACATGTGGGGACTTGTATAAAATTATTTGGAAAAAAGACTTTAGGTGTTCCATATTTGTTCACTTTTTTCCATGTCACACAGGATGCCAAAGGACCTCCGGGGTCCTGAGGTGATGGATACTAAATGCAACTGAGTGTGCCAAGGACCTGCGATCACAATGGTCAGTAAGTCCCGGTCCCCTTTGATTCATTTGCAGAATAGGAAATGAAATAAAGAAAATAGATAACTAGACTCTCAGGTTTTTTAGTTCTAGAAAGAAAACCTTCTTGGGTATTAATATTAGCACATAGGAATAATATTTTTAGATTTTTAAATTATATTCTTGAATATAAAAACTATGTCTTCTTTAGGCAAGCTTTAAGTAATCCAAATCAACACACACACGTACACATTCACACAGTATTCTTTAACAACAATAATAACACTGATGCTTGAAATTCTAAGACTAAACATGTGATTCAAAAAAAATACACAGATTTTACAAATCAAAGAAAGTAAGCAAGAACAATATCTACAAGTGTTGTTATAAACATAGAAGGTGTTATTTACCCAGAAGTGTCAAAATCATTACTGTACTTGCCATCTTAGCCCAAAACAATTAAAAACAAGTTAGCTCTGTTTGACTTCTCTACCACCTGCTGGTGAAACTTGGGATCAAACCTAGGGACTAAGCTGGGCAAGTGTGTACTTGATCCAGTTATGGTTGTCTTCTTTCATTACTAAAGGGTCAGAGAACAGATATTATTTGTCTCAAGAATGTGAGCAGAAGAGCACTACAGTTGGGCCAGAAAAATGGGAGAGATTGGCAGAGATCAAATGGAATCCCCATCCCTCCGCTGTTGTCCCAATTAAGTACTCAGGGAATCTGGACTCCAAGACAGCACGATGTGGTTCCATTTAACACAGGACAGAATAGTCCCTCCTGATGAATCAGACACGTGGAAGAGAATCTGCGTTGGGTTTGAAAACTCCTCTGGAATTTCTGCCAAGCAGTATCTTATACACTAAAAAGATATATAATTATGTAGAGTAACTAATTCATTTCTGTTCTGTAGACACCTTACATGTCATTGAATGGAGTTATCTATTTACCTGTTTGTCTCCACCACTGGGACTGTGCCCTTTAGGACAGGGCCTGTGTTATCTTCATCCTTTCAATCTCTGTTGTGTAATACAATGCCTGGAATGTGTTAAGTACCCAATAAAGGGTTTTTGGTTGCTGAATGAAAAGCCGATGAGTCTTTACTCAGAAAAGCGAGTGGCATCTGCAGATTTGAGTATTCTCTTGTGTGCTTTCAGGCCATTTGTAAAACTTCAACTAAAACTGCCTTGAAAGTGCATGGGTGTCACCTTTTCCACTCAAAAGAACCTTTCACCTGTCCTCTTGTTGCTTTTTTTTTTTTTTTTTTTAGGAAGATTGGCCCTGAGCTAACATCTGTTGCCAATCCTCCCATTTTTGCTTGAGGAAGATTGTGGCTGAGCTAACATCTGTGCCAACCTTCCTCTGCTTTATATATGGGACACCACTGTAGCATGGCCTGATGAGCGGCGCATAGGTCCATGCTCGGGATCCAAATCCATGAACCCGGGCCGCTGAAGCGGAGAGCGCAAAATTAACCTCTAGGCCACCGGGCTTGCACCCTTTATTGCTTATTTTTATCTGTTTGTTAATAATTAGCTCATCAAAGTGTCTTTGAATCTATAAATATAGTGTAACCGTAGATTCTTTTCAGTTTATAAATTAAAATATCTGTGAAAATAATAAAGTAGGGTTATTCTTTTCAAAGGTTATGCTATTATTTATGTTCTAAAGTGAGCTTATATATTTTAAACAACCTAATCTTTTTTTTTTTTTTTTAAGATTTTATTTATTCATTTTTTTCCCCCCAAAGCCCCAGCAGACAGCCACATGTCATAGGTTCACATCCCTCTAGGTGCTGTACGCGGGACTCGGCCTCGGGTTGGTCGGAGAAGTGGTGCCTTGGGGCGTGCCCGGGATCCGAACCCGGGCCGCCAGCATCAGAGCGCGCGCACCCAACCGCCAAGCCACGGAGCCGGCCCTAAACAACCTAATCTTAAATGCATTTTTCATTTACTTTCGATACTCGCGTATATTAAATCTGACCCAAATAATTTATTCATTCCTAGGTTGCCAAATTATTCAGAGAATATCATGAGCTTATAACTCTCTAAATCTAAAATGTAGATCATCTCTAGATAGTGTTTAAGTACAGCACTTTCCCCAATATATTTCTTGGTAAAGATTTAAGCTGTTGTTGAAAATCTGTACTGTCTCCTTTCCAGCCCTTATGGCAACTCCTACACAATGACTATTGAGTGGTACTCTTTTGTGTTAGCAGCTGGCTTCCTTCTTTCAATATATTTTAAGAACTATCCTAGTGCAAATGAAAGCTCTATTCAGGTATTCCTCAAGTTCCTTTTGTCTAATCTAACATCTGATTTCTACATGACATGACTTTTCTTAGTCATATATAAACCAGATATTAAACAGACCCAAAACTGATTTCCAAAAATAATTTCTATATTTGCCGTTTTTTTATAGGACCACTTCTTGTATAAAGATATTTTATTAAACATTTAGTCTTACCTATAATATTTAATAACAGAATTTTTTAAAGTTATTTTTAAGCAAGGGTGATGTTCAACCTATTTAATAACTCACTTAGCGCAGGTATTGACCAATCAAATGGATACTGGTGCCCATAGCACTGGACCAGGGGCCTGGAGGGCTCCCCTATGTGCCAGATGTTACTTTGTTAGGGGCTGGATCATGAGAGACTTGGGTGAGTTTCAGGAGAACATCCAGATTAGATGAAATGATAGTAGGAGGTACTCAGGGGCGTGAGGGAATGGCTATTTATCAACAGGTGGAGTGGTACTTCAATAATTTCACAACTGCACATGGTTAGTGGCACATATTGGCTTAAAATAAGCCCTGTTTTAACTCTCTTTTGTTATTTATTTTCTAATAGAAAGAAAATGGAAGATAAAGAGGATTGAAATAAGAACTGTTTCACTTTGAGGAAGTCCCATCTTGTAGTATTTGCAAGGATTCCACATAGCAGGTTAACAGAGGTCTGAAGCTTCTGCAGTTTGGGGAAGGAGATTCCTGTTTAAAAAAAACACCTTTCTTATGCAAATTTTACAAAAACATAGGATTATATGAACACATTTTCAGAGGCCCTAAAGCTTCATTTCATTATCATCACTAAATCCACCTCTGCATATTATTCAAAGAAATTGCACAATTGATTGACTCTTCAAATGATCCTCCTGTGCTTAATAAAAATTGTCACCCTAGAAAACTGAGAAATTTATTAAAATCCAGAATTGATACCATATATGACATTAACTGTGTTTCCATATAGTGAATGGGAAAATCAAATAGATCAAAGATGAAAATGAGGTAATATATGCTCATTTTTTCTATCCTAATCAATTCTTTTTAAAACTTTGAATGGGGAAACCTCCAACACCAGTAAGGCTGTCTTTTTTTCCCCCAGGAGTGTGTGTTTGGAATTCTTTCCTTATAAAAACTGCTGTGGGCTCACTTTGAGCACCAAAATAAAATTCAGACTTCTCTGGCCATCAGGTGGGTGCTTTGATATGATTTGCTGTAGGGTGAGGGCTATTTGTTTGTTTTGATCTGAAGGAAGAGGACCACTATTTCGATGGCACTTGAATAAAGACTGGGATGATAGGGAGATGAGCACAATGTCAGCCTCCTATCAGTGGTTATAAACGAGAGATTCTCAAGCCTCACAGCAGAGAAGAATCGCCTAATGCTGGGACTCACCCCAGACAGATTAAATCAGAATCCGAGAGTAGGGCATCAGCATTTTTAAGTGGGTAATTTAAATGGGTGATTCTAACGCACAAAGTTGAGAACTATGATATAAATCTGCAGCAGATGAAAATTTGAAAGCAAATGAAATCAAAAGCTGAAAAAAACTGCTTGTTTCATTAGGGAATATCTGAGTTGGGCAGGCATAAGTGGTGTTACTGAAGTCTCCAAGACAAAAGTCTAACCTGGTAGGTTACATTCTTTCCCACCTTGGGATTTGGCAGCTATGGAAGTTCAAAAAGAGTAAACACTTGGCATGATCATGGGTGTTTTCACAGGAGGTACCTGCACTTAGAGCACTGACAAGCAGCCCCTCGGGCAAAGGGGATTGAGAAGCTCATGGAGCAACAGAGGAAAACCAGGGTAGACAATGTACAGTTCCTGCACCTGACAGACTCTTTTGAGGCACATATAAGATAACACCACACCCCACATTCGGGGAGGTTGAAGACTTAATCAGTGAAAATTTGCAGAGGTGTAAAGGTACCACATCATCAGGGGAGACAAGGGCCAGTGAAATTTGAACCATTAGCATATGATCCCATCTGTTATCAAAGTTCAGTAATACTTTTTAACAATTGATTTGTATTTTAAGTATTTTTATTTCTTTAACATAATTGTCACTATGTGCCAAGTAACTAAATTGAAAAAGAAATAAGGATATCAAAGTTGAGAGCCACGAGTAACTATGAGGCTATGGTATAAAATGAGCTGTCCACATGAATAATAAACTGGATGGATAGGTGGGTGAGTGGATGGATGGATGGATGGAAGGATGGATGGATGGATGGATGGATGGATGGATGGATGGATGGATGGATTCTGAATGTCAGAATTTGGGCAAGGACAAAAGGAGTAAGGCAAATGCCAATGTCTCCAATGAAAGCTGTAGAGTAACCATAAAACTGAATTAAAAAAATAAATAAAGGCAATGAGGGGTGAAGGATAAGAATCTTTCATACAAGGAATCTAAACACATGATCTAAAAGGATTTGGATTCACTTAGATATAAGTGAATTTCTGAGAGATGTAGTTCAGATATCAAAATCTTGGGATTTCTGAGGAATTTCAATTTAAGGAGACAATGGAACTGTTTGTACACTACCTGTCCTGAAAGATCCAGCCTTTGTGGTTGCCGTGGCTCACTAAGGGAAGGTACATTTGGATGGGCACATGTGAAGGAGTCATCGATATGTTCACAGGATAGCTTGGAGGAAACTCAGAGAAGCCAGTGCTGATAGACTGTAACAGAGGAAAGGAGGAGCTGATAGGCCTGGACACAGCATGAGAACTGAGGGGTCCTGAGAAGGTCCAGAGAGGTTCAAGGGAAGGGGAGAAACGAGAGTAAAGAATATAGAAAGGAGAGGTTGGAATATACGGAGGTTTCAATAACACCTATCTCACCATTTTACATATACATTCTGCTATATATGTAAATAGAAATCTCTAGGTTTTAGCTTTATTTTGAGTAATGTACAAACATCTTTTACACTATAAACATCTCCTGACACTGTAAAGTCCTCAAAGAAAAGGACTCAGTGCTCAATATCTTTCCCCACAATATCTCTCTCTCAAACAATTCTTCCACAAATAAAGGCAAGATATTCACTTTTGCGTTTATCTTTGGTCATTCAGCAGTTTGGAGACTTCTCTAAAGGCATTAAAGCATAAAGAAAAGTCCCTTTTCACCAAATTGCTTTGTTCTCCCATGAAACTTCTCTCCTCTTTTAAAAGAACACTTTAGAATGCCCTTGTTTCAGAATTTTAAGGAAATGTGAAGTTTAAGTGACTAAGTCAACCTCATGGATCACCAATCCAAAATTACTGCAATCTGTTTCTCAGTTTATCAGTCTCCCTAAAGACTATTAAATCCTATGCACAGCCATAATAGTTTCATCTATAAGGCTCAGAAGCATAGCCCAGAAATTGAGATGGGAGTTTAATTTATTCCTTCCTCATTCAACCCTTAATCTTTTTCCAGTGCTTGGTAAGCTGATTTATTTTAAATTGCAATTATTCCAAGAAAAGAATTTTAAAGGAAAAAGAACAAGGATCTTTGCTATTAACTCTGCTTTCATGTTTTCCCTTTCTCATTGTCCATGTCCTATACTTTCTATCTAGTGTGGAGGCAGGGCCGAGCAGGGGAGACTCACCCCACCCAAGCCTGTAGTGACTACTTCCTCCTCTAAGTTCCTGCAGCACAGATTATATTAAGAAAGTACTTAACACGTGTACTTAACGTGTACTACTACACGAAGTGTGCTACACTTTGTACGTAACGTGTATTACAGTTACTATTACTGCATAACCAAAAATTACCCCAAAACTTAGTGTCTTAAAACAACTTCTTTATTATGCTCTAGAATGATGTAGGTTGGGGGTGGCCCGGTGGCGCAAGCGGTTAAGTGTGTGCGCTTCGCTGTGGCAGCCCAGGGTTCGCCGGTTCGGACCCCAGGCGCGCACGATGCAGCAAGCCATGCTTTGTTGGCCTCCCATATAAAGTGGAGGAAGATGGGCACGGATGTTAGACCAGGGCCAGTCTTTCTCAGCAGAAAAAGAGGAGGATTGGCAGATGTTAGCTCAGGGCTGATCTCCTCACACACACACACACAAAAAAAGACAATTTTCAGGCCGGCCCCATGGCTTAGCGGTTAAGTGCGCACGCTCCGCTGCTGGCGGCCCCGGTTCGGATCCCGGGTGCGCACCGCCGCAGTGCTTCTCCGGCCATGATGAGGCCGCGTCCCACGTACGGCAACTAGAAGGATGTGCAGCTGTGACATACAACTATCTGCTGGGGCTTTGGGGGAAAAAAATAAATAAATAAAAATATTAGAATGATGTAGGTCAACAATTCAGATAGGACACAGTGGGAATGGCTTGTCTCTGCTCCACAATATCTGTGCTTCATCTAGGAGTTACTCAGTGGCTCCAGTCAGCTGGAGGTGACTTCACTCACATGCCTGGTGGTTGATGCTGGCTCTAAGCTGTTACTTCAGTGGGACTTAAGCTAGGCTGTGGGCTAAAGCACCTGCTTGAGCCTCTCCAGTGGCATGGGCTTCCTTATAACATGGTGGCCTCAGGGTAGTTAGTCTTATCTGGTGGCTCAGTGCTTCAATAGTGAGAGTCTGCACAAGGAAGGCATAAGCTGCATTGCCTTTCATGACCCAGTCTTGGTAGTCAGGCAGCAGCATTTCCTCTGCATTCTATTGGTTGCAAGCAAATTCCTAAATCCAATGAGATTCAAGGAAAGGGACATAGACCCCACTCTCAATGAAGGAGTGCCAAAGAATTTGTGAATATATGTGTTAAAACTACCACAGTGTGTTTCCTTATGTTCTTACTTTTTGTGTCTATGTCCTAACTCTTCAGCTTCATATTGTTCTAAGTTGATAGGGTTGCCAGAAATAACAAATAAAAATATGAAATTTCCTATTAAATTTGAATTTAAGATGAATAATTTTTAGCATAGATAGATAGATATCTCCAATACAATATTTAGGACACACTTATACTAAAAAGTTATTTGTTGTTTATCTGAAATTCAAGTTTAACTGGAAGTCTAGTATTTTATCAGATATATCCCAGTGCTATAGGTATCAAAGAAGTTCAGTTATGCCTGTTATTGAACCAAACATGACATCTGATTATATTGCTGAATCACTACATATACCAGATCACTAGACTCTATTCCCTCTATAGGAATCATGAAGTGAAATCACATATTCTACGCCCAGATCTTCAGGTTGTACCTCAGCATGACAGGGAAGTCTCTTAGAGCTTGCTCTGGGTGCATGACCCTACTACACTTCCAGGAATAAAGTAAGTCATTAAGTAAAATTTTTCAGATTTTAGAGTTGCCATCACTGATAATTAGATTTGAAAATTCTGCAGCAAAGTTCTCTTAGGTTTTTAAAAGAAAATTGGGCACTCTTATGCAACTAGATTTAAAAAAAAATAATTAACAGTTATTCCAAAATGTTCATGCTTCCTTTCGTCATCATCAACACAGTTCTCTTTCAGTACCAATCTGTTTTGGAATACTCGTTTTCTGAAAGGCTTTTTCTAAACGTGCTGCAACATTTTTAACAATAGAGGACCCATAGAGAGGCCCCAAAACTATTGTAAGTGGTTCATAAATCCCAAGCCTTGTTTACATACTGAATACATAAATGTACTATCACTATTTTGTGAGAATTCACGTCTTCATCTTCATATTTGTGTAGCTGTGAGAAAAAAATTGAGTTGTCTACTGAATTTCTATTATGGAGAAAGCTATTCATTCCTATAGAAACCTATCCCATCAGTAGCTTAATTTACAAAAATTAGGTCTTCGGAGGTCAGATTTAGATGACATAGGAAAAGAGTTTAAAAAGAGCTAAAGTGCTTTGTATAAAATGAAGAAACAAAATAGGAGGTGGGCACAATTGAGTTACTGAGACAGGGTGGAAAGAGAAGAGATCAGAGGAAGAGAAGTTAGCCCAGCAATGCAATGGGATATGTGTGCCCTATGAGAAAAGGTGACCAATAAAAAGTCAATAGGTTAAAAAGTTAAACAGTGTTTGGTAGGTTGTTTACAAATTGGTGTAATAATTCTCCTTCTTGTATCCTTGCCCTTGAGTACTCCCCTCCCACACTGATTCTGGGCTTGGCCACGTGTCTTGCTTTGGTCAATGGCATTCCTGACATAAGCTGAGATTTGAAAAGCGCTTGTGTATTAAAGGCTTGCCGCTTGCTACTCTTCAGAACTCTGTTGCTGCTACCATGTTAAAAGGCAAGGCTAGTCTGCTGGATGATAAAAGACACATGGCCTGGTCATTCCCACTGCCCCAGCCAACAGCCAACACCATCTGCCCAATATCTGAAAGCAGCCATCCTAGAACAACCAGCCCTCGGATGGCTGCAGAACTGCATGGTCAACCCATAGACTCAGGAGCAACAATAAAATGATTGTTCACTTAACGTTTTGAGGTGGTTTGTTATGGAGCAAAATCTAACAGATACAAATATCCATCATCTAATTTTAAATAGTATGTGGTCCTGTGATGTAAACTTTTTGGTTTTGGTCCCAAATATCCAATAAAAGTTTTCTAGAGAATCAGGCCATGTTGATGGTAATTTGGAAGCAGAATAAAATTGGGCAATGGTGGTAATTTAGAGACAGAATAGTGGGACAATATGGTATGGGAAACGAATTAGTATAGGCAGAAGATAAATGGTACAATAGACAAAGAAGATAAAACATCAGGAACTCAAGCCAATAGTAACTGGCATTCATGAAACTGAAGACATAAAAAGGGACAGCGAGTTAAAAGTTGGAGCCAATTATATCAAATCTAAGAATACAAGGTAAGCCAGTAGACCTACTGAGCATCAAAGAAGCTGACACTCGGGTTATACTAAAAAATGGCATAGTGCAGGAGGCTGAAATACACTCTATCTACTCATCTTTGACATTAATTTGAAAGGCAGCTTGGTCAAAACTAAAGATTAACCAAATCCATAGAAGGAATAAGACCCTGGCTGTAACTGAGGTATACTATGTCTTTTCTTGCTTTTGGAAGTTCTCTCACCTTTCCTGTCAGTAAATAGTTGTTTAGGAATTTATCACTGGGTTTGATATTCACTCCATGAAAATGGTGTCAATTATGACCACACTGGTTACCAGAGGAGGATGTAATAGGATGGGTGAGTTGAAGTTCATTAACAGTTGCAGATTGCAAGTAAGGTACTCCAGTAAAATGCAGACTGTGAGAACGGCAAAACAGAAAGTTAATTTGTCTATATTAAACAAGTCTTTGAGGGTTTATTTTGTTCAGCAAGATGCAGCTTAAGTTAAATTCATTTTTAAAGACAAAACTCAGGTCAACAGAAAACATTATCCAAAAATGTAAATTACATACCAAGAAAGAGCCAGAGTACTAATAATATTTAAAACTACAACAATTTAAAACTCCTATAATTTCATAGAGTGGTATCTAGATTCCTATTTCACTCTGAAGTGTCTCAAACCACTAATACTTCATTGGGTTAAAAGTAAACCACTTTTATAAAGTAGGTATTTTATAAAATAAATTGCATATTACTCCTAAAAATGTAGTTTTTAATCAAAAAAATTATTTTATACACTTTTTCTAAAGTATACATGACCAGAACTATGCATAAAGTGCCTATAATTTATGGAGAATTTTCAAGACTACTGCAGAATAAGAATTTAAAATTCATATTTGAAAGTAATTCTAATGAAATATTATAAGCAATTTTTATTTTAATTTTTATTTGGAATAATTTTGGTTAACTTGTGGTGTCTATGTAGTAAAATAAATATTTCACTAACATATATCAATGTTTAGATAACCTAATTATTTCAGTGTTATCAGCTTTTCAAGCCATTACTAAGCTAGCAATAGAAAATTTAAGACATCACATAGGAAATTTCAAGGGGAAATTTGCTAATTCTTGAAAATTTCCCAGAATACTAACTGAATCCTCCTTATTTTAAACATGCTGTCAATCTTCATCATTATCACAGAAGACAGTCATTCAGGGAAAAGACAAGAAGCATTTCCTATGAAGAACCATTTAAAATGACGAAAGTAATCATTTACTCAGACCAAGAATATGGAAAATACAGGGAGAAATAAAGGGAAAAGAGACAATCAATGAGAGAAGATGTAGGTCTTCAAAAACAAAGTTTTGGGTTTTTTTGTTTGTTTTTAAAAGTTGTTGTTTTTTTTTTTTTTTTTTTTGCTGGGAAATATTTGCTCTGAGCTAATATCTGTTGCTTATCTTCCTCTCTTTTTTCTTTCTTTCTTTTTTTTTCTCCCCAAAGCCCCAGTACATAGTTGCATATTCTAGTTGTAAATCCATCTAGTTCTTCTATGTAAGCTGCCACCACAGCATGGCAACTGACAGACAGGTGGTGTGGTTCCACCCCCAGGAACCGAACCCAGGGTGCCAAAGTGGAGCGTGCTGAACTTGAACCACTAGGCTGTCAGGGCTGTCTCTGTTTTTTTCTTTTTTATTTCATTTTTTTAAGAGCAGTTTTAGGGCACAGCAAAACTGGGGGGAAAGTACAGAGATTTCCCATATACCGCTTGCCCCCACACATGCGTAGGCTCGCACATTATCAATATGCCCCACCAGGGTGGTACGTTTGTTACAATTGTTGAACCTACATTGACCCATCATAATCACCCCAATCCATAGTTTACATTATGGTTCACTCTTGGTGTTGTACATTCTACAGACTTGGACAAATGTATAATGACATATATCCATCATTGTGGTCTTATACAGAGTATTTTCATTGCCCTAAAAATCCTCTGTGCTTCACCTATTCATCCTTCTCTCATCCCAACCCCCGACCCTGGTCTAAATCGCTGATCTTTTTACTGTCTCCGTAGTTTTGCCTTTTCCAGGATGTCATATGGTTGGAATCACACAGTATGTGGCCTTTTCAGATTGGCTTCTTTCACTTATTAACATGTATTTAAGGTTCCTCCATGTTTTTTCACGGCTTGATAGCTCATTTCTTTCTAGCACTGAATAATATTCATTGTCTGTATGTACCACAGCTTACTTATCCATTCACCTACTGAAGAACTTCTTGGTTTGCTTCCAAATTTTGGCAATTATGAGTAAAGCTGCTATCAACATGCATCTACAGGTTTTTGTGTGGACAAAAGTTTTCAACTCCTTTGGGTAAAAACCAAAGAGCATGATTCCTGGATCTTATGGTAATAGTATGTTTGGTTTTGTAAGAAACCTCCAAACTGTTTTCAAAAGTGGCTGTACCATTTTCCATTCTCACCAGCAATATATGAGAGTTCCTGTTGCTCCACATCCTTGTCAGCACTTACCATTGTCAGTGTTCAGGACTTTGGCCATTCTAACAAATGTGTAGTGGTGTCTCATTGTTGTTTGAATTTGCATTTCCCTGATGACAAATGATGTGGAGCACCTTTTCATATGCTTATTTGCCATCTGTATATCTTTGGTGAGGCATCTATTAAGGCCTTTGGTCCATTTTTTAATATGATTGTTCATTTTCTTATTGTTAAGTTTCGAGAGTTCTTTGTATATTTTGGATAACAGTCCTTTATCAGATATGTCTTTTGCAAATATTTCCTCACAGTCTATGGCTTGTCTTCTCATTCTCTTGATATGTTTTGCAGAGCAGAAATTTTTAATTTTATGTAAGTCCAGCCTACCAATTATTTCTTTCATGGATTGTGTCTTTCATGTTGTATCTAAAAGGCACCCCCACACCCAAGGTCATCTAAGTTTTTTCCTTTGTTATCCTCTAGGAATTTTATAGTTTTTCATTTTACATTTATTCCTGTGATCCATTTTGAGTTAATTTGAGAAGTGTGTAAAGTCTATATCTAATTCATTTTTTTGCATGTGAATGTACAATTGTTCCAGCACCATTTGTTGAAGAAACTATTTTTGCTCCATTGTATGGCCTTTGCTCCTTTGCCAAAAATCAGTTGACTATAAGTTTATGGCTGTCTATTTCTGGGCTCTGTATTCTGTTTCATTGATCTGTCTAGTCTTTCACCATACCACACTGTCTTAATTACTGTAGCTTTTAGTAAGTCTTGAAGTCTGGTAGCATTAGCCTCCAACTTTGTTCTTCTCCTTCAAATTGTTGGCTATTCTGGGTCAACTGCCTTGTTATATAAACTTTAGAATCAGTTCGTCCATATCCACAAAATAACTTGATGGGATTTTTGATTGGAATTGCTTTCAATCTTATAGATCAAGTTGGGAAGATCTGATATCTTGACAGTATTGAGGCTTTCTACATATAAACATGGACTATTTCTCTGTTTATTTAGTTCTTCTTTGACTTGCATTAGCAAGGACTTCCAGTACAGTGTCAAAAGAGAGTGGTAAGAGAGGACATCTTTGCCTTGTACCTGATCTTAGTGGGACAGCTTGGAGTTATAATGTACACATTATATAATGATAGATATATGTCATTATTCTTTTTTCCAAACCCATAGAATGTACAACACAAAGACTCAACCCTAATGTAAACTATGGACTTTGGGTGATTATGATGTGTCAATGTAGGTTCATCCCTGGTAAAACATGCACCATTCTGGTGAGTGATGTTGATAATGGGGGAGGCTATGTATGTGTGGGGGCAGGAACTATATGGAAAATCTCTGTACCTGCCCTTCAATTTTGCTGTGAACCTAAAACTGCTCTAAAAAGTTGTCTTAATTTAAAAAAAATGTAAGCCAGAAGCAACAGCTCAAAATTTAATACTGTTGGATAAAACTAAATTACAAGAAAGTTATAAAACTCTTATTTAAAAAAATAGAGCAGAAAGAAAAATTGAAAAGTGAAACTAAAGTATCTTAAAAACAAGAACATAGAAGTCAAAGATACACTCTTAATAAGAATATAAGCTATTATTCCTGTAAACATTAAGAGAATAAAATACATAAAAGTTGTTACAAAGCATTTCGTATAATACTTTGTATTATATGAAGAGGTATTTTACATGCTTTATATTATATCAAGAGGTAAGGAAAGCAAATGTAAGTTTAGTGCAGAACATGTCCCGAGTTTCTGGTTTTTAGATAACTTACTTGTCATCTGAAGATACAAATTTCTTTGAAAAGGTCTCCAAGTCAAGTCTTTAGATGAAAAGTAGAAACTGAGCTTATCAGAGCCTTTAGGGATGACTTTTGTCACTTCTACCCCTCCTGTTTCTCACTCATCCCTCCTGGGCACACCCAACATTCAAGCAGTGAATGTTGGCTCCACCCTTAAAATGCCCAGGTTCCTCTTTGTCTCCCGAGACCTCTAGTCCCCTGACCTCCACACTTGAAGTGTGCAATTAACTGATTCAGCCCACTGCCAATTCCATGTACTGCCATTTTAAGATTCTATATAATATAGAATTACTCAGCACATCAGCTACATAGAATTCCAGACTCTTCACCACCTACAGTGTGGGTGTGTGGGGGGCTGAGAAGTGGGGAGAAATAAGGAAAAGTAAGCCTCAAAATAGCACATGATAAAAGTGATTTCAGAGAGAAGAAACACTTCCCCCCAAAAAACGTGTCTCATATATGTACGCTACAAGATAGACTCACCACAGTTATCCCAAGGCACAATATTCCCTTTTTGCTATGCTTTTCATTGAGCTAGTCTTCTCAACCAGTATCAACAGTCAGTAAATTTAAATCTCAATTCATCTTCCATTTTGCTTGAAATAGTAATAGATTCCAGAAGCCTAAGACTAGTAGACTCTTTGAAAATTATGCAAGTTTATCCTTCTCTCTTAACCTATGGCCTAAAATAATCCCAGAAAAATCTACCCTTCTGTTAAAGATTTTCAAAGATGGTGATTTTACAGCTTCTCATAATAATTATCTTTAAAGTTAACAATTTACACTGTCAGGGAATACATATTGGGGAAAGAATGAGGAAAAAAGAAAAAATCAGCTCTATTTGAAAGCAAAGAATTTCCAAGTACAAAAATAAGCAAATACTACGAATCATAAACTTTTAAATTGGTGATTGACTTCAAGTAACAAAGTTAAATATAAATGAATGATGATGTTTGGCCAAGTTACCACTTTACTCAAAGCAAGAAGAGCTAGGCCTGCTGCTCAGACACCTTCTATGCCCTGCTGACAAAATCTCAACCTCAATACTGAACTCGGGGTCAAACCAGCCCCTCCATATCCTCCAGTTGCTCATAATGAGATGACAAAGTCAATTCAAATATACTTTGCTTCACAAAGGACTTCAGCCCAGTACTAATTTCACCCAAAAGAGATATGTACAGTACTTCAGTACTCAGAACAAGCTATGAATTAATCTGTCAAGATAATCTCTTTTATAGGAATTCTATATTTTTAATGAACATGATTAATATTTAAGAATTTAGTCCTTGTGAATCATGTGTTATCAGGTTGCTTAGATAGAGACATCAATTTCACAGGTATTCAAGACAGGAAAAGATCAGACAGAAGGAATTTTATGGATTGAAATAACTTTCTATAGACTATTTTTCAGAAGCAGGTTGAATTGTAAAAAATGAACAAACTCTAATACTTCACTCTCATAAATCCCACGTATTTATGCTTCCAATATGTAAGTGTCCATTACACAAATGCATCAATGGGAATTTGTTTAGCTTTTGAGCATCTTAGGCTATGAAACTGGAACCTTTTATATCTTCAGTCAATTATGTCCAAATATGGAAACAGGGGGAAAATCACCTAATATAATAAAGGCTTCCAAATATTTTCAGTTCGATCTGTATATAAATTATTTATCTTACAAGGCAAGAATAAAAGTGGCTCTCACTATACACTATTTTTTTTCATTTATGACCATGCAAATATTGAAAGAAGCAAAAAAGTAGGCATGTTATATTTCCTGTTTCTACTTCTAAAGATGTCAACTAATTTGAACAAAGAGAAAGCAGGACCAATCTGGAATATTTGCGTAAATTAAGTTGAACACAAACTAGATTATTTTTTAAAATTTTCTTTTAGCGCAAATTGTGTACCTCCAGCAGGGGAGGGTGAGAAAAGCCATTTGTGGGATCAGTCTCCTCCGTAAACCGTCAATATTTTTCACTTCTGCAGTTTCACAATCTTTTTATGAGTTTTATGATTATGAGCTTTTACTCTCATAGTGAATCTGCAAGACAAAAACTATTTTGAAATGCACAATTTTGCAGTTGTAAAATTTTCACATGAGAATTCAACTTTAAAAATTCACAGTAATTTGTGACAACATGGATGGACATTGAGGGTATAATGCAAAGTGAAATAAGTCAGAGGGAGAAGGCCAAATACCGTATGATTTCCTTCATTAAGTAGTAGATAATAACAACAATAAACAAACACATAGGGACAGAGATTGGATTGGTGGTTACCAGAGGGGAAGGGGGGAGGGTGGAGGGTGAAAGGGATAATTCGGTACATGTGTGTGGTGATGGGTTATAATTAGTATTTTGGTGGTGAACATGATGTAATCTATGCAGAAATAGAAGTACAATGATGTACACCTGAAATTTTTGCAATGTTATAAACCAATGTTACTGCAATAAAAAAAAAAAAAAAAAAAAAAAATTCACAGTAATTGGATAATCCTGGTTTGAATGAAATATAGATGATTCAAACATTTTTGACTCTGGTGTCAGAGATAAATCACATGCACGATACTATTTTTGATAGTTGTAAAATTGATTTAATGTGTTTTAAAAATTATATCTTAGAGGAACAATTATCAGGGTTTCATTTATATCTTCAACACATTTCATCAAATAACATCATTAAATAATATTTTTAATTTGCTTAGTTTTTAAATAGGATTCCATTGAATGGCATAGTGGTAAGGTCTTAGTTGATAAAAGATCAAGTATCTTCATAAGTTATTAAGATATTTTGAATGTATAAACATACTATGGGTTCAAGTTCTAATTTGAAAATTTATTAGCTATCTCATTTTGATAAATTACTTAACCCTTAACACATTCCCAAACTGTGTGATGAGATAATTCCCAGGGGCATGGTGGGATAGTTTACATGTTCAAGGGAGATGCAATGATACTCAACATCTTTTCAATATAATGCAAGCTACTAGCTCAAGCTAGTATCAACATTAGACCATGCCACATTCCTTTCAATGATGTCATATCTTTTAAAAGCTGAGTTTTCAGAAATTGGTGTAATAAAAAGCAAATATCACTTAAAAATCAATGTAGAACAGGAAATGAGGGTGGCGGTGTTCAAACTGCGCAATTTGCAAAGTTGTGCAGTGCCCAACAGGCACACACATCTTGTTAGTAATTGTGGGTATTTATGAATGAAGCAAAAATATTAATTTGGGTTTTAACTTGTGTACATTCAATTTCCAGATGAGTACTAAGTTGTTAGGACCTAAGTACTTATTAAGTCATTGAGACTAACGGCTTAAAGGAAACTTTTAGGTACGTCTTTTGGCAGAGTGGTGCCATGAAAAATTACTGAGACACAAAGGACACTGTGAACTTAAAAAGTTTGAGAAACTCTGACTTAATCCTTCTGAGGTGCATTTTCTTTATTTGTAAAATAAATATAAAACCTATTTCACAGAGCTGGTGTGCAAGTCAGAGTACATAATGCATGTAAAAGTATCTAAAATAACGACCATAGAACCTCTATAAATTTCAATTTTCTATCTTCCTGGATGATTGATTAAATTTTTCATTTTTGCAATAATGAAAACTTTTTCTTTGCTATTTTTATGAAAGTTACCACTTTATTACATAATATTTAAAATAATCTAGTTTTCCTATTCAGTTATACCTGAAGACATGCTATTTTGATCCTAAATCATAGCAAGAAACTGTTTTATGAATTATCAAACATAAAGAACAAGTCCTATATAGTTTTAATATTGAGAGGATTTTTAAAATAGGTAATTCCTATATGACATGTTAGAAAGTCTTGATTAACCAGAATATTTGATTAACTAGAATACTATATTTTCCTGAAAATTCCTTTATAATTGAATTCTGATTCATACCATTTTCACTATTTCCTAAAACTCTGTAGCTATGGCAGATGATTTGAGAATGTGTGAAAGGGTTACATAAATTTCTTTTCCATTTCCACCGGAATAAGGTCAAACGAAAGCCTCCTGAATAAAAGCCAGTAGAGTGAGGTTCTACCCCCACTTCAGTGAGTAACTTCAAATCATTTGACCTCCCCAGGTATCAATTTTGTTCCCTCTAAAATGACAGGATCAGTTTTCCTCCTGCTCCAAGAGCAGTGAAGGATGCAAACAAGATGTAGGAGCTGGTTATTTATATCTTATTGGGAAGATAAAACTTATACTAATTGGGAATATAAAACTACAACACTTGGAAAAACTCAAAAGCAATACAAAACCATGTATCATCAGATGCTAAATAAGCAATTTCTCTATTAAAGGATTAAATACATTTATCCCAATATATGTTTTATTAGTAGCACTGTAAATGAAATAAACCATGAACAACATTGAACAAATTATTTAACTTTACTAAGTTCTAGTTTCTCAGCTATCAAATGAAGATTATAGTGGCACTTATTTCACAGGGCTGTTAGAAAAATTACATGAGTTAATTTATGTGATAAGTTAAACAGTTTGGCACCGTGGCTAGAGTAATATTTCAATCATTTAATCCTAGAACAACTATTATCTCCATTTTACCAGTGAGGTAGCTGGGGCTCAAAGGATTAGCTACCCTGCCCCAGGAGGTGAGGGGCAGTGGCCAGAGTATTAGGCAAACTCATTCAGATTGCACAGCACAAAGACAGGTTACCTCTGATGGTAGATGTACACTCTGAAGATACAGATATATACAGGAAACCAACTTAGCAACAGCAGAGGAGGCCTCATGAGAACTGGCATGTCTCTCTGGATACCTCAGCAAATCCAGTAGAAAACCATTCTCTTGACTCAGCTTCTCTGTTTATGCTCTTTCTCCTGAGACTGCATCTTTATGTACACCCACTGCCAGAGGCAAGTTTTTCTTTTATTCAGACACCCCAGCAGAGAATATCATGCTCCTGAGAGAATCTTTACTAGGCAGAATTCTCCCTAGTAAAGAATTCCTACAGAATTCTTCGTGTAGTGGTTCCCAATCTTGACCATAAATTAGAATCACCTGGAAAACTTTAAAACATACCAATCCAGGACCTGTCCCAGACAAATTAAATCAGAATCTCTGGGATCAGGGGATGCAGACTTAAACATCAACAATGTTAAGTGCCCTTAAGTAAGCCCAATGTGTAGCCAGGCTTGAGATCCACCAGATTTCAATGGATGCCTTTGGGTCAGGAGCTCACCCCTGGTCCAATGAGGGATGCCTTATGTCAGACTTCCTCTGAAGGAAATATGGCTGGAACTTCAGAGTTTTCTGGTATGCCATAAAGGATTAATCTTGACCAAAGTAAGATTTGGCCTTTGTCCTCAGGTTCTGGGAGGTAACCTCTGTGCCCTTGGAATGTCCTACTTGATAAGAGTGTTTTCGTTTTACTTAGGAACATTGGGCCATGTCAGATAGTCTGTGCTAACAACGTGACTTATGGTTGGGGAGCCTAGAGCTGCACAGTGTCAGTTTGACCTCAGGAAGGGCTGAAGACTACGATCAACCATGTTGGTGGTCAAACGTGTCTACATGACCAAGCCCCAGTAAATCTCTGGACACCAAGGCTCAAGTAATCTTCCCTGGTTAGCAATACTCTGTGAGTATTGTCACACATCAATGCTGGGAAAGTTAGTGCTGTCCTCAAGATTCCACTGGGAAAAGATAACTGGGAGCTTGTGCCTGGAACCCTCCTGAACCCTGCCCTATGCTTCTCTTCCCTTATTTCATTTTAATCTATATCTTTTGTTGTAATAAACTGTAAACATGAGTATAATGACTTTGCTGAGTTCTGTGAGTCCTTCTAAGTGAATTATTGAACCTGAGGTTGGGCTTGGGGACCCTCGAATTTGCACTTGACTTCAGAAATGAGGGTAGCCTTGATATTTCTTATATTTTGCATGTAGCCTATTCAGTTCACTCAGCTCAAATGTTCTCCTCTGTGAAGAACCTAACAACCTCCATCCTATCCTGAGTAATTCTCCATTCAAGTGGCAGCAGCATCCTCTCACATCCCCACGTCTTTACATCTGCTTTTCCCTTTCTGGGAATGTTTTTACTCATTTTCACCATTGGCTCACTACTTCTCATTTGTCATAAGTTGTCTCAGGTGTCACTTGCTTCCAGAAACCTCCACATCCCATCTAGATTACATGCTAGCCCTTCACATTCTCATAGAACCGTGTACTCATGTCTACCATACACTTACCATACTGTAACAGTCACATCTGAGGCTTGGAATTTTTGTTTTTGTTCAAGCTCATATATCTTTCATAGGACTTTGACCAAGCTCCAATTTTAGCATCAGAGGAAATTCAATATTTCATACTCATCTTGGTTTCTTTCTCGTTTCTGCTGTGCTCCCTGCTTAATGTCCTAAGGTCATGGATGTTGTGTTATTATGTTTGAGTTTTTTATTTGTGAGAAATTATTGGAAAACCAAAAATAAGTGCAACCAAGAGAAATAATTAGAAAAAAAAATAGAGGAAAAGACTACAAAATATCTTATTGGTTCCAAGTGAAAGGAGTGAAAGAGTTTGAAGAGGAAGGCAAGCAATACAATGATAGTCAAAGAGCAGTGGGGCCAAAGAATTTACAGTGAGAATCATCATAAAAATGATTATTCTGTTTGTAAAAAAGGAGTAGATGTAAATGAGAATTTAATAAAGATAGAACTGCAAGTTTTCTCTGCATATTGGCAATAAGGTTACTGCTTTAAAAGCTGGTATGCATTATATTTCTCTTTCATGTGTTTTTGATGTACATGGCTATTTCCAGGATCATGAGTCAGTAACAACAGGATTCAGCTGAAAAATTATCTGTTTACAGATTGTGAGTTTCAGGAGGCAGGGACTTTTATCTCTATGTTCCTGGCACAAAGCACAGGCCTGGATTGTGTTTGTTAAATAAATGAGTGCCCTACAAAGAGAAGATAAACCTTAGAGAAAGACAACCCCTCTTCTGACACCACGTTAGAATTATGGACGCCATTGAAATTGGCCAGAACAAGGGGGCATTATCTAGGGCACTGACTCCCAAATTCCAGGCCCTGGTCCAGTGCCGGTCAGTGATTAAGTTGTTACCGATTTCCCTGCAAAAAATTCAAAAATAGTATAACAAGTTTATCCTAAAGCCAAATTAATTCCACATTCTTAATTTCTGCAATTATGTTTCCCCTATTTATCTCTTACAAAAATGTTCATTTATTCAGTATGACAAGAATGAGTAGTAATCAGTTGTTTTATTAACATGCTCACTTAGCCAAATATAAAAATCACAACATCATGATAATTCCCCAAAATTGAGGGGAAGTCTTACTGATGTGTGAAGTTCCAAAGTCTGAGCATGTCCAGAATTATTATAGATGCCTCAGAAAATGAGAACGAGCAAGCCCTGAGAAGAAACTGCGTGACCCACACAAGCAGAAGAATGTGCAGCCATTCATGCCCCCCAGTGACCAGAAGAATAGAGTCACGTGAGCAAACCACAGCCACAGAGGGAAATGCTGCAGACTTTGTCAGAGCTGCGCACAGAGTGGATCCCTGCATGAAAAAAAAATCACTTTTCAGAGAAACGTGGAAAGTTTTTGGCATTGGGAAATATTCTTTGTGAAACATTGAGATTCTAAGATTTTACATCACTATAAATCACGTTATGAAAAATATTTTTATTCCTTTTACCAAATTTTCCTTCTGATACATTAGAATTATCATACATGCAAGTTCAGGAGAATTTCATATCACTGGGCTTTCAGAGAGGAATGTTTGCTGGCATTTTTAATGGGAATTAAGCCAAGTACAGGGTCCCATAAAATAAAGAGGTTAATAATTTTTTTAAATGTATTTATTCAATAGTAATAGTAATAATAATTGAATGAGTCTATTTGAGTATTTGGGAATACAACTATTAACACATTTCTATATTAATGTGAATTTTAATTATTTGATTTTTAATGATTTCTCAAATATTTATTCAATCTTTGTTTATTGCTTAAAACATCTGATTAAAATCCATTGTTCCATGCAATTTTTCAATTTTGATCACAGCACCTATAAATTTATCAAGATGTATGTGGGAAATTTTTCTGTCAAAAATATTATAAAATGGCACCTTCCTCTAGTGGCAAAGTTATCTTCTATGTTATCCCCCATCCAAATTGTGTCACGTTGAATGAGAATAAATAGTAAAGCCAAGGATTTGAAAATGATTAAGTAAACTTTACAAAGCTCTTAAAACAGGAAATAGAGAGTAGAATGCTATGAAATTGAAGCCTTTTACTTTTACAAGATTTCTTAATACCATTAAAGAACATGAATGGTAATAAACACCCATCTTTTCACATTCCTTAAGAATTTAATTCCACAAACTTACACAAACAAAAATATAATTTTCTTTACTTTACTGAAACTCTGTATCTATTTTGAACATCCATTTCACCAGCATGGCACACCTTAATTGTAGCTGATTTGAGTCCCTGATTCCTATTCTTCTGATCCTCTCAATCCTGGGTGTTTACATACTGCCGGAGGTTTGGGTAGAACACATTTGGTCCTCTGTGGTCAAGTTCTATGAGGGCCCCCTTCCATGTTGCAGACTGCTGACTTCTCATAGTGTCCTCCTATGGTGGAAGGGTCCTCATATGGTGGAGGAGCTCTCTGGGGCTTCTTGTATAAGGCACTAGTCCCATTCATGAGGGCTCCACCCTCGTGTCCTAATCAACTCTGAGAGGCCCCACCTCCAAATGCCATTTTACTAGGGATTAGGTCTCAACGTATGAATTGGAGGGGGGCATACAAACATTCAGTCCATGGCACATAGTGACCCAGGAATCATCTCCACAGGGCACTCTGCGTCACTTCTGCCCAGATGCATCAAGCAGCCACTCCCTCTCTGAAGGGAGGGAGTCACATCCCAATTCTCTAAGCCTGAAAATTGGGTGCAGATCCCTTCCTATCTTGGGTTCTACAAACCTCTCTTATCTTTCCACCTCTTCAGGATTCTATCTCAGAAGCAGGGGTACACATCCCTCTCTCTGTGACCCCAAAACCACCCACTCCTTCAAATCTTGGAGAATATTTGGCTCTCTCCAGCTGAGACCCTCACCCTTAATCTTGCTTTGAGAGTAGAAGAATCACTTTCTCTATCAAATGTTTTTGCTTCAAAGAGCACCTAATATAATCTCCTCAGTGGGACTGTGCCTTCTGGAAACACAAAAGCCAGAGACTCTAATCTTCTTTTACTTTCTAACCTATCACACTCTCCTAAGGGGAAACTATCTGGAAGAAACATATTAGGTTTTTTTAAAAAATTATATCCTGTTATTTTCTATACCCATCGAGTATTTTTCAACCATTTAAAACAACTTTTCTTTCAATTTTTTATTATCATTCTACAAATAATCCATTGTTTCTCTCTCCCTTTAAGTGTATTGTGAAACTTTTTCATCTCCAACAGGAATTTCAAAAGCTTGATTTTTGTATGAATACAGCAAAATGTTAGTTGTTTTTTCCAACATTTATAAGATTCCAGAGGATTTCAAGGTATTTAATTTCTACATAATTAAGTTCAGGATGGTAGACAAGAAGAGTATAGCAATACATCCTGAAGAAAAATGAGGTTTCTGATTTAGTCTGAAATTTACAGGATGTGAATTACAGTTCATGCATATTCTTTTGGTTTGCTAATGTATAATTCATTTATTTAATAATGGAAATAGCCTCAGGAGAGAATTGCACATTTTTATGACTTTGGAGGATGAGATTTGAAAATCTAATTAATGGTTTCATTTATAAACTATTGAATATTATAGACTGGTTAACCTATTTCCAGATATGCAAATGCAAGAAATGAGGATTAAGTATGTTTTAAATACTTTTGTTTTTAAAGAGACTAGATTGGGGAAATAAGGGGGCTATTTAGTATGATGTATGACTACTATTTAAAATCAGAAAGCAAGCGGTTGTTTTGAAAACTTCTTCTGATCCCAGGGGTTCTCAATCCTAGCTGGGTATTAGAAATACCTAGAGAGATTTTTTTTAATGGCCATGTCTTAGATCCACCTGTAGAGATTCTGATTCAATTGATCTGGAGTGAGGCATTTTTTCCAAGCCACTCAAAGTGATTTAAAATGTGCAGCCAGGGTTAAGCACCACTGCTCTGTCTCATTAGGTCAGAGAGTAGCTAAACACAGACCGAAAACTATGCAGTGATTGTTTCCCAAATGAGTAAGAAAAACTATCCTGAATAGAGTTTTTACCGAGACAAGCAGTCTTCCACAATGTAAGAAATAACAAATGTCTTGTATATAGGGCCTACACAGAAATGATAGGAATGAATGTATATTATTTTTAGAAATCAATTCATACCATTATACCATCCACACGACCTATTTTCTCCACCCTGATAAGTAGGAAGCAAAGGCTTTGACCTGGGTGGAGTCTTAGAATGCTGATCTAGATTTGATAGAAGCCAAGGCTGGCCCAGAGATTAGGGCCTCTGAGATCCTGGTAAAGCTAGATGTAAGGATAGGTCCAAAATGAGAAGAAAACTGTGACCAGAAATAAAGAGGCAACAATACGAAATAGACAAATCCAAGGACATACTGAGATGGAGTCTCAAACAGCGATAGTCAGTGGAAAGAAGCATTTTACTAACAGGAGAGAGTCTGCAGATGTGGAGCACAGGTAGAACAACCACCAAAAAAGGATATGACAATTTACAATAAATGGTAGTCAACAAAATCATTATTATTGTAATGAGGTGCTGTACTTGAATCCACACTGAACTGCCATTTGCAGAAGTTTTTGGACTGCAACTTTGGCATTTTCTCTGTGCATGAATTGACATCCATAAAAGCTTTGGGGCCTGGGAAGAAGGAGAAGGAGAAGATATGAATATGTAGGCATGTACATGCACTGAGCTGGGAATCTAGTGAGAGAAAGAATTGAGGATGAAGGTGACAGCACAGTGACCGTCATCCTGCCCAGCCCAATGGACTGGTGTAGATACTGTACAGAAAGAGAAGTTTGGGAGCAGACAGACCTGGTACACTTCTCTAGGAAAGCCCATGTAGGATTCCAGGCACAAGAAGTCTCACGGAGTCTTGTTTCAGACTTAGGAGACAGATAGAAAACAACCCCAAATTAAAGCAGGTAGCATTTTACCTGTTCTTCCACAGACTAGGGTTAAGCCCTGAGGCTCAGGGTTGTCACCAGCAACATGACTACTAGTACACAGAAGAGATATTAGTGAGGGGCCACAGACGCCCCTGAACTCCTGCGGGACATCTTCAAAAGATGCGCAGATATACATTGAGAGCCTTGTGGGTTAAGGGTGTGTTTGCATGAACAGGCTGTAGCTTAAAAAGGTCTCTCTATTTGGATGTTAATACCAAATGACTTCATTTATGCCTACAGGCTGCAACCTGCGTTATTTGAATTACATTATTATCTAATGAAACATTGTTTCACACAGTTTCTATAAAATCGCCTCACTTAAACCTTATAGAAAAACCTGTGGATAATAGGACAGATTTGATTCCCATTTTACACTGAAATCTAGAAAAGATAAATACCTGCTCAATATTACAATATCATTGTGAAATTTAACTTTGTTTCCTGATTTAAAATACTACTAATAATAATTAATAATAAGCCTGATGCTTGCCACTGGGCATGCTCAAGGCACAGGTGGGGGCCTCTGCTCATGACTGCAGCTATTTATTGAAAAAGTCTATACTCAAAAGAAGAAACAGAAGCCACAGCATTTGTTACCCAATAATGAGATGCTCACATACCGATGCATCAGGAAATATTTGTCAATAACACTAAATGCTAAGAGGAATTTATGAGATGAGTCTTCATATTGGTATCATGAATACCAATGAACACTATTTTCAATGGTACTTTTTTAAAGATGCAGAAACGTTTCTCTTATGGCAAGCCCTTATACCAACTCCTAATGAAAACCGAGAGAATAATATAAAATCATGTTCCTGGAAACCATGTGTAATATAATTTTTTAATGCTATCTTGACCCAGTTTTAAGGCCCTGCCAGAGGCTGGTCAGTTCCCGTTCAGCAGCTGCTTGAGTCCACATTCCAGCCACTTCTCTTATCAGACTCTCATACTCTACGCCACTATGCACTTGCCCTTATTGCCCCAGGGCCAGGTACCAAACATCTGGGGACACCCTTTATGCCCCAGAACCCGCAAAATTATTTGAATTAGTCAATCCACAGCGAGCCCGCAAAACCTAACTAAATTCACCCCTCTTGCCATACATAAGCGGCCTCCTACACCTCCAGCTTGCTGTTACTCTGTCCCTGGGTCAACTCCCTGCATAGCCCTGACAACAGTCTCTCTTTTGGAGCAGTAAGTAACAAAGAGCAGTACCTTTCTTCTATTTCATCTATCCCAATGTCGTTGTGTTGTGTTCTGCCATCAAAAAAAAAATCTTTAAATCTGTTACAGACTGAATATTTGTGTCCTCCCAAAATTCATATGTTGAAGCTCTAATCCTCAGTGTGATAGTATTAGAAAATGAGGCCTGTGGGAGGTAATTAGTTTTAAATGAGGTCATGAGGGTAGGTCCTCCATGATGGGATTAGTGCCCTTATGAGAAGAGGAAGAAACTCCAGAGCTTCCTTTCCCCATGGTGTGAGGACACAATAGGAAGAAGGCCATCTGCAAGCCAGGAGGAGAGTCCTCACCAGAACCTGACCATACCGGCACCCTGATCTCGGACTTCCAGCCTCCAACCATCTCTCAACAACTGTGAGAAATAAATTTCCGTTGTTTAAACCACCCAGTCTACGGTATTTTGTTATAGCAACTGGAGCTGACTAAGACAAATCTTGTAAAACACCATGGAATGAAGGCAAGGTGACATTAACCTCTTGGAGAACAAGGTGTTCTGGTGCTCTGACTAGATACAGGTATAGAGATTGGAGAATTAGGTACTTAGCTTGAATCTCCTTTTCTATTTCTTCCAACTATCTGTTGCCTCCTCTGAACTTTTGAGATTGAGTTTGGGGCACCTGAATAAAAGCAGGAACCCTACCATGAAAAGAGACCACTCTGCTTTAGGGAGCAGGATACAGATGGCCCCAATTTACATACGGTTGGGGAAATAACTCTTGCTGGCTGGCTGGATCCAGGGCCATCTCACCAGTGCTAGGAAAGTCTAAATCTTCCAGTTTTCATGTAAGAACAGACATAGTAACAGAAAAACATGAAAATGTGAGGTCAGTTTGCATTGCTTTTAACTTGTCAATATCAAAAAATATCGTAAGGCTAAGATGTATTTTTGAGGGGCCCAGGGCTAAAAGGCCAAGCTATCACATACTTCTAGCTCAGAAGAAAAGAAACTCAGGCATTTATGTTTACTAATATAAAGAGATCCTTCCTCACATACAGCAACATATACCGTAGCACGGGCATCTATTGTTGTCTGTGTGTGAGAAAAACAAAAGAAGAGACAGGGAATTAGGAAGATTTACAAGACAAAATTCAAGAAATGCCCAAGATCAGACACAAAGGCAGAGAGAAAGAAAAGTTACCTCTTACAATAGTAGATGGTAACACTGACAAAGCGTGAATGGGTAACTGACCCTTCACACCTGCTGGTGAAATGTGTAGGGGAGCCACATATGGGAGGCATGTAAGGTGACTGAAAATTAGACTCTAGCTTGCAGCTATGTCTGACGTGCTTTCACTGGTTTCTGAAGTAAAAAGCAAATTTCCACACCAGATAGCTTCAGGTCACTTTGAAACAGGAAATGTAAATAAATTCTTAGTGTTCTAGTTAATACTTTTTATTGATGAAAACTAGAATAGCACCAAGAAATTCAATTTCAGAGGAAGGTTAGAGAAAAATTTTAAGATCTACAAAATATTTAATGGAAGCAAAGGACATCTGAATTTTTTTTTTAAGCCTAAGGATATAAATATAATGCTATCTGTAATTTTTTAAAGGTAGCACTTTAGGCTGTTCCTTTTGAAAATTTACTGATTTCAAACACCTATTGAATGTATTAAACTAATTTTAGAGCTTGTAATAGTAATCTTTATACTGGTAAGAAAAAAGCATAACAGACTTCATTCTGGAGAATGCTGTAGATGTCATACAAAAATTTAGCAACAAACTGTAGATCTCATAAGAAAAACATTTCCTAATATACAGAAGGCTTTGAGCAAAGAAATAGCCAAAGGAAAGAGCAAATTGCCTTCATTTTTTAAAATGTAATCTCTTTCAAGCAAATCATCAAGTCACTTTCAGTGCATTTGAAATTGCTTTAAGAGATAGTTCATTTAAATTGCTTTTCAAGTTTGATTAGTGTTCATTTTATCCAAGGAAAAACATTGTTCACACACAATGTTGTAATTACATTTATTTGCTGTGCTTAGCTAAAAAATTTTCCAGACATCTGACAATTAAAAATTGCAGCTGACAATTAAAAATTAATTCAAATTTTTTGTTATGCTATTTTTACCTCAGCAGTGCTTCTTTCTACAAAAAAAGAAAAATATACATTTAGAGATTTTGTATTAGTTGACCTGGAAATGGAATGCTAGTGCCCTAGAACCATTGAATGACTTCAGAGGAATTTGCTCCTAGAAAATATCTTACTTATCCCTGCTTGACCTAAATCTGATTATTGTTATTCCTAATTTACATTTTAAGGAAATAGAAGGATATGAGGCAAGCAATGGCTCTCAGCGAGCAATGTCTGAGAGGAAGGAGGTAACCCGTTGGGCTCTAAGGCCTCCAGCAGGAAGCTAAGAGAGCTTTCCCAAGGAGAAAATGCCCTCAAATCTAAGATGAATATATTTTCACATTTTCACATCTTTGAAATTGGCATATGTCTCTTAATTGATGGTGCTAGAAAAGCCTCGTTTAACTAGCATTCTTTTTTCTTTCATTATGATACATAAAATAATTGTCCTCTGACAATTGAGGGCATGTTAGAATGGATAAAATATGGAGGAAAACAACGGGGCAATTCTTCAGGAAGAACCCAAAGGAGTACATAGCACCATATGTTATATTAATGCTCTGCAAAGAACCAGAGAAAATGCATAACACTAATGGTCTTTATTTTTGAAAACTATTTAATACATACATGTAATTTTGTATAGTGTGATCATATTAATAGTTTCTGTTATCCATTAGTTTTTTGGTCTTTTTGAAATATTATTTCTTTTCATTGATTGGCTCTCTATGACAGACACACTCTAATCTTGACCCTCGCACTGACCCATGTTTTTATAATAATCCGCTGGTCTTTGGTGTTGGTAGGACTTAGGACTTTCTTCCAACCAATAGAATATGGCAAAGATGATGGGATGGGATGTCACTCTTGTGATTACATTCCCCTTTATAAGACTTCGTCTTAGCTGTTTTAGCAACAGGAGACTCTCCTGCTGACCTTGAAGAAGCAAACAGCCATATTGTGAACTGCATATGGAGAGAGACTCGTGATGAGGAATTGCAGGTGACCTCTAGGACTTTAGGGTGGCCTCCAGCCAGCAGCCAGTGAGAAGCCAATGCCCTCAGTCATGCAGTTGCAAGGAAGTGAATTCCGCCAACAATCATGTGAGCTTGGAAAAGCAGCATGAGCTCCAGAAAGGAATTCAGTCCTGCCAACACCTTGATTACACCCTTACAAGACGCTGAGCAGGGCATTAGGCTAAGAAGATCTGACTCCTGACCCATAAAAACTGTGAGAAAATAGGTGTATGTTGTTTTAAGCTTCGAAATTGTGTTAATTTGTTACACAATAACAGAAAACTAATACATTACCCTTCTCCTTTTTCTTCCTCCCATCTACGCACATCATCATCACCACCATCACCACCCAGGTAACCCAGGTGATAAGGTTTCTTAGAGTATAAAATTATAAGTATTTACAAAATACACATATATTTATAGTGGGTAGGGTCTTACTTATATTTCAAAACTTGGATGTTATGCAACATCATCAGCATCCTGCTTTTCTCACTCAACAATACCTCATGGAAATCCTTCCAAGTTTCCTAGCGTGGTTCTAACACAGTCTTTTTAATGGAAAATAGTCCATGGTATAAATGTGCTATGATGAGCATTCACTTTGTTTCCAGTTCTTTGCCACTATGAATAATGTTACAACCAATATTCTGTATACAGTCTTCATGGGTGCTGTTATTTCTACTGGCTAGATTCCTAAGAGAGGGACTGCTAGATCAAAGTTAACTCTGCGTTTATTTCTTTTAATAGACATCACCACAGTACTTTCCAAAAAGGATACAATCATTTACATTTTTGTTAGTAACATCTGAAAATACCCTCCCCTCTCCATTCCTGGGCAGAAAGTGGTGTTTTCCTTCTTTTTAATTTTGGCCAATCTGAGAGGTATACAGATGTTAGTTTCACTTACTTTGGCCGGCCTATAAGGTGTTTGAACTTTTTTGGATTAGCTCTTCTCTGACTTGCCTGCTTTTATCCTTTGCCCATTTTTCTTTTGGATTATCTTCTGGTCAATTTGTAAGCTCTCTGTGTATTATAGATATTAATCTTCTGTCTGTGTTCTGCCTGCAAACATTTTTTCCAAAAATGTTGATTTTTCTATTCAGTTTTTTAAAAATGAAAGCTCTCCTCCCCCTCAGTTTATACCCGTGATCCTCTACATTTTCTTATACGGGGTTGTTATTATGTTTTTGTTAAATTTAATTTTTAATCCATCCAAAATTTGTCTATATGGTGTGAGGTACTGGTACAATTTTATTTACTTCCTGATGGTTAGCCAATCGGGCTAGCACCATATGTTGCAAAAACCATCATTTTCCCAATGAGTTAAAATACCAGCTTGGCCATATGTTAAATTCTCATCCTCACCAGGATCTATTTTCAGATTTTGGATTCTTTTCCACTGGTCTGTTCTGATGCCAGTGCCATGATGATTCAAATACAGTGAATTACAGCATGTTCTCATCTAGTAAGGCAAGTTCTCCTTCTCTAGTCAAAATATCTTACCTTATCTCAGGCATTTATTCCTTCATAAAAATTTTATAACACTTTATCAGATTTAAAAAAGATAGCTTGTTGGGAGTTCTAATTAAAAATGAATTTCATTTTTATATTAACATTTAGAAAATGCACATTTTAATGTTACTAATTCTTTTCATCCAAAAATGTATTCCAGCCCTTTATTCACATCTCATGTTATGTTCTTCAATACAAACCTGTAGTTTTCTACACAGGGATGAGTCCAGAACCAGTTCTGTCCTTGGGACTCTCACAGGGTCCAGGGACTCACTAGCACACAGACGCTATAATCTTGGCAAATTTTCTCCTTTTCCCCTCCATTTTCTTTCTTCTTTTTTTTTTAGCTGAGGAAGATTGGCCCTGAGCTAACATCTGTTGCCAATCTTCCTCTATTTTGTCTGTGGGCTGCTACCACAGCATGGCCACTGACGAGTGGTATGGGTCCACACCCAGGAACCAAACCTGGGCTGCTAAGGTGGAAGGTGCCAAACTTAACCACTAGACCACTGGGGCTGATCCCTCTTGTTTCTTTTTAATGTTTATTTGCTTAATGAGAATTCGGGTCCCTGCAATTGCAAAGCACTTAAACATCACAAGGTGCTAGGTATTTTGGGATTTGCTTTAACAGAAGTTAACTTAGTAAGTTAATTTTATATAAAGGCAAATAAAAGCTTTTGTACAATTCATATTTCTTCCTATCTGGCAAAGATCTCACATGCAAATATTTCTGCATTTCTATCAAGTATAATGTCAGGAAATTGCCAAAATTTATAATATTTGCTGTTCTTAAAAATATAAGTTGAATTCAGAGCCCAGCACAAATGGCAATAATTACCATTTACTTTTGTAATTCCCATAAATGGGAAGCATTATCAATCAAATCAACAGAATCAACTACATTGATACTAAATTACAGTCATTGCTTTCTTTCTCCCTTTTTTATGCTAATTGTAAACAACTTTCAGAAGGCTTTATTCTCCGCCAGACTGAAGTATATAGGACATGAGAGAGGATTGGTTTGGATTGTGAGGGGATGGATGGAAAAGGAAGAAAACTTTAGGATAATAACACATAAACACGCACACACACACACGATCAGGCATATTTTTTTTCCAGACAAATATTTCATCAGATTTAAAGTCAAACGAAAACACAGTATGCTTTCTTTAACTGTACCACTGCTGAAAATAAGATTTTCAATTGCCAGTATATTTTAACCAGACCACTTTTATCCTAGAAGCCAAATGTATAAAATCTGAGGCTTTTACCACCAACTTTGCAAGATTTATCATTCACCTGAGTAAATGGAGGAAAAACTGCAAGCTTAAAGCTTCTTTTCTCAACATTCAACAATAAATTCAAAGATCAAAATAATTACATTTCCCTCTTTACTTATAATTATGCCCACTGCTGCTGTAGTTCCCTTTTTTCTCTCTCTACTGATAGGATAGCTCCGCTAGACACCACAAGAGGCAATATTCTTCTCCCTTGAAATTCTACCTTCTTTCCTCCATAGTTCCTCTGCCCAACGGGGTTCTAGACTTACTATATAAGTAATTCCCTAGTTTTAGAAAGTTAAGAAATAATTTTTTCAAGTATCTCTATAACTGAAAGCAAATGGAATACAGCCAAGAATTGTTTATAACAATTCAAATTTCTTTTTCTTTTTCTTTTTCGTGAGGAAGCTTGGCCCTGAGCTGGTACCTGTTGCCAGTCTTCCTCTTTTTGCTTGAGGAAGATTCGCCCTGAGCTAACATCTGTGCCCGTCTTCCCCTGTTTTGTATGTGGGTCGCCACCACAGCATGGCTGAGGTGACGAGTGGTGTAGGTCCACACCCGGGATCCAAACCCACAAACTCAGGCCACCAAAGCAGAGTGCACTGAACTTAACTACTAGGCCACAGGGCCGGCCCCTCAAATTTCATTTTAAAAGATTATTACTCTTATAAACATAAGTTTACATAATCTCCCTCAATTTTAAGTTAAAAGATCAAGTTTACAATATTATAGGACTATCTCAAATTATGACTACTATAAGATGCCAATGCTGCTTTGTTTCTCTCTGAATTTCTTAATTCATTAGTTAAAGCATCATTTTTTCCCAGAAACCTAAGAAAAAGGAAAATGATTTTATGACATCACGGTGAACTCAAACCACATAATTTGGTAATGCTCAGGTTATGCTGTACCCATTTAGATACTAAAACCTTACTTTCCAATCATGCTAGATTACAGATAAAGATAAATTTCATGTTGGCCCCATGTGCTACAAGCAAAATAAAGTAAAATAAAATCACGTGATGAATAAACTTACTCAAATATAGTTACAACTGAAATGTCCGGGTGATAGCAGGTCAGCATGAAATGGATAGACAGCACAACATGAATAAGATTTCAGTTGCTTGGGTCAACAATGTGACGTTAATTGCATGGACAATTTTAAAAATAATAGCTTTATCCATATAGTCAAAGAGATTTTCCTCCTCTAATACTAGATTAAGAAGGTACACCCTGTCCCACCCTGTTCCAGCCTGGTATTTGTGCTTTCCTTTCTGTTTCTTATCCACGTTATCTTCCAGAACCCCCACCACTCTCAGTCATTTACACAAAGCCTAAAAACTCATCTACATTAAAATAGAAATGGCTGGCATTATGTCCAGTTATCTGTGTTTGGAATATCCTTAATATTAGCATGAAAGTCTTTGTCTCTTATTAAAGGAAGCCATGGGGGAACAAGGAGGAGTGTTAACTTGTGACTTGCGTCATGGATCTCCTCCAGCAGGAATAGGAGGAACGTGACTTCCAGATTCCCAGTTTTCCCATTTTGCTTCCACTCCCACTTCACCCTGCCCTCATTTCAGATATTCTCTTAGATCTTTCTAATCACTTTGCCTGCATCCTAAGAAAACATTCCATTCTTCCAAAAACAAACTTCTACTGTTAAATAACAAAAATTCAACCAAGTAAGTTTTGAAGATCTAATTGGCTTTTTGAACAATTCGTGAATTGAGAAGCATCTAGCAAGCAGAAAGGCGCTCCAAAGGGCTACAGAAAGGGAAAGGTTTTTAAAGGCAAGACAAGGAAGTCATGAACAAAAAAGATTATTTTAGGCTTAGGTAACCTGCCTCTGGGGGACAGAAGAGGTCCATGTGGCAGATTACTTCATTTTCCTTTGGGGGATGGAAAGGATTACTTCATTGGTGCTGACCAGAAAATTCCACGCTGACCGGTTAATACTACATTCTTGGGGAAGGTTGTAACTGCAGTTAGGCTAGGTATTAAGTCTTGGTTTGCTTAGCACAAGTGACTCCATTTTGAGCCTGTTGTTTCTTTTTAACACTACTGTCTCAAAAAAACTTAGGTCCACATGGAAGGATTAAAAGAACGACCATTCTAAAGGTCAGGCTCAGTAGAAATCCTCTTATCTGACACGTTAGCATTTGTAATTGGTCAATCAATCAACTTTACACAAGTTGGTGTAAAGTGGTGAATGATTAGAAAGTATTACATACATACTTGAAACATTTTACGTAAATTTAAAATATACAAATGTACATTGATTTTCTGGTTTTTTTAATGTAGAACCAAAACTTCTGTGAGTATGAATCCACCACTTGGACTGCTGACAGGAGTTGTGCCTGATGTCTTGCATGAACCACACTCATAATGCAGTCCAGGATTTCCAATTTTCATTTTTTAACATAAAGAGAAATCTTAGAGATGCAGTCTTTCAGAACAATCTGAATAGGAAGTCCTTTTACATTGTATAATTTTTTTCTAATGTTTCTACTGTTGTCTCGCCAATACTTAATCTGACAAGATTTTTAAGTAATCTTTTTAATTGAGTCTTTTCAAAGCACTCGGTTCAGTTTTCATGGAGACAATAACACTTTCTTTCAACTCTCGTCGTTTATGGAATATTTCATTAAAATTAAGTTTTTGTGATTACAAAAAAAAACTGACATAAAAGAAAGTGTGGGGACAAGCTCCCTGACTTATGGTAAGTATGTACCTGTCCGAGGAGGAGCACAGTGTATGAGAGCAGTCCTCAGCCATCCACATTCAGCTTGCTCTGGGCGCGGCTGTATTTTACAGAGGGAATGTAGAGCATCCGTTTAACTGGCAAGTTGGATAAATCGAGGTGTGCTGAGAGAGTCTTTCCTCAGTACAGTGTGGCCTCATAGACCAACATAACTCCAATAGAGCTTGAGCCAGATATAGGAAAACCCAGTTATCCCAGAGAGTTCTCTCAGGAGACTTTCTCTGCAGAAGAGATCAAAAACGGAGGATGTGCTATGACCATCTCTAATATATTTATAACACTAAGATAATAAGTACTGGAGGACATGGGCTAACTCCAGGAACAGAGTAGACAGAAGAGCACAAGCACTGAAATAAACCAAGCAGTAGCAGAAGAGTCTTGCTTTGCTGAAAGAGGTTTTCATTTTTGCAGCCCCAAAGCTGATCCTATTACCATTTTCTGTGATACTAAGGATGGCAGGTGTCACTATTATTCACTCGCCTTGAAATGCAAAATCCTTATCTCACATGGGTAGCATTTTGTGATACACAGAGAGAAAAACAGCTTTCTAATGTGAGGACTAAAAGAAAATAAAAGTATACAAGAATACTTGATGAAATGAGAATGAGTTGTTTTAACATCAGTGGCAGATATTAGAGTGATCAAAATTCAAGCAACACATATGGATGATGATTCATCTTTAGTAGACCCTTAATTACCGCATTCATCCTCATGATTGTAACCTGAAATATTGAAATATTGAAAAGAGGTGCAAAATAAAAGATAGTACAAAGTGTCACTCAATGTGAAGATAAACTGCAGCTGTAATTGTTATAAATAATATCATGCAACTCATAGGATCTCAATAGCATAATCTGAATTTTAAAATTTAGAACAATAAATCAGTTGGATAGCTTTCATTATCAAAACATGTTCTCATATTCTGATTGTAGGGAGGAGAGAATGGAATACATAGCTACATTTTAAATTTTTTTAAAAAGGCAGAATTTTTTATTCAATCAATAGTAAGTTCCTCAATTTTCTTCTTTAGAATTTTTTTAATGATATTGCTTTTAATTCAAATTTTTAAATATGTAATAGAAAATTCACATGGTCAAAAACTTACAAAATTTAAAAAGATAAACAGTGAAGACTCCTTCCAAGACTATCTCCATTGGCCCAGTTACCAACTGTCCCTTCTCAGTAACCACTGTTTTATACAACAAATATATATATATAAATTCATTTTCCAATTTACACAAATAGTAGCATGTTACACTTTCCTGGACCTTACTTTTTCATTTAACATTATATCTTAGAAATCTTTCTAAATCATTACATAGAGTACTTCCTTGTTTCTTTTGTTTTTAACAGATGAAAAATATTCCATTGTATTGATGTACCATAATTTATTTAACCAATATACCCTACGGACATGTACATCCATCATTTCACACTTATAAGAATTTATCTACACAAAATAAAATTGCTGTTCAAAAAGTGAAGTATAGGGCCGGCCCGGTGGCTTAGCGGTTAAGTGCGCGCACTCCGCTGCTGGCGGCCCGGGGTTCGGATCCCGGGCGCGCACCGACGCACCGCTCCTCCGGCCATGCTGAGGCCGCGTCCCACATACAGCAACTAGAAGGATGTGCAGCTATGACATAGAACTATCTACTGGGGCTCTGGGGGAAAAATAAATAAATAAATAAAATTATAAAAAAAAAAGTGAAGTATAAATTTGTGATTTTGACAAGTATTGTCAAATTGATCTCCATATGCACTCACTACCATTTACACTTACACGAGCGATGAATAGGAGGGCTTGTTTCCTGTAACCAATAGATTATGTTATAAAACTTTGCCAGTGTGACAGGAGAGATGGTAACAGTATAGTTTTAATATTCATGTCTCTAATTTTCAGTAAGGTTGACTACCTTTTTGTAGGTTTTTAAATTATTTATATTTTGTTATTTGTGAGCTGTCCATATTTTTTGCCCTGATCTTTTGGGTTATTGGTCTTTTGTTGATCTCTAGGAGCTTTCTGTATAATGGTGAGATTAACTCTCTGCCTGTGATATGAGTTGCAAAATTTTCCCAAGTTTGCAATTTGTCTTTTGACTTACCGTGTAATGTTATTGTCATGAAGAATTTTTTTCTTTTTATATTTCCAAATTTACTAATCTTTTTTTATTACAGATTCTGGATTTTGATTCATGGTTAGAAAAGCCTTCCCACTGAAAAATGAATCTTCATCTAGTATTTTAATGGCTTCTTTTTTTTACATGTATTCTTGATGCGTCTGGAATTTATCATAGTATACAATGTACAGTGTGGATCCAATTTTATTTTTTCCAGAGAGCTACCCATTATCCCAGGACTATTAGTTAAATAATCCATTTTTACCCTCCTGTTTTGTGATAGCACCTTTGTAATAGACTAGATTTCTGTATCATTTATTTCTGGCTATTTATTTATTCATATAACAGTTCTTGTTGAATTATTGAGACATAACATGTTTTACTACCAGGAAATCTTGTCCCTACCATTATCGCTCCTTTTTTCAGACTTTTTCTCAATATTCTTGTTTGTATATTTTTTCTATATAAACTTTATAATCAGTTTTTCTAGTTTAAAAACATTTGGTATTTTTATTGGATTACTTTAAGTTTATAACTTATGAAGAATTTATAGCTTTATGATTGTGAATCTTCCTGTCAAAACCTTGGTATGTCTTTCCGTTGTTTGAGTTCTTCTTTGGTGTCCTTCAGGAGTGTTCTAAAATTTTCTAGATATAGGTGTTATATATTTCTTGATGTGTTCATTTTTAGGTATTTCATAGAGTCATTGGTTCTATTATTTTATAGTTGTTCCATATATTAAAAAAACGCTTGATTTCTCTATATTATTTCTGTCCCACTACTTTACTGAATGTTCTTATTTGCATTAGATTTTCAATTGATTATCTGGGTTTTTTTAGTATACAATCATATTATCTTCAAATAATGTTTTTGTTTGTTCCCTAGTAATTAACCTGAAGGAGGGTAGGTAGGAAAATATTCCTCAAATTCTTTCATGTTCTAACAGTTTATTCTAGCCTTTAATCTTAAAGAACAATTTGGCTGGTTAGAAAATTATTGGGTCACACACTATTCAAGGGTCTTATAAGAGCTGTTCTATTATTTTCTGAAGTTGAATTTACTTGAGAAATCTGAGGTCAGCCTGATTTTTCTTCCTTATATATAACAACCATTTTGACTAGATGTCCAAAGGATTCATTCTTCATCCTTAAAGTCTTATACTTTCATGAGGTGATAGCTCAGTATTGACTATTCGGGGTTAGTTTTCCCTGGTACATGGTGTTTCCTTTCATTATGTGGGTTCATATCTTATTTCATGAAGATTTTCTTGAATTATATCTTTATTTTTTATCGAAACTCTAATTATGCAATGTTACATTTTTATTTGCTTATTTCAATATCTACCATCTTTCTCTAATCCTTTAGATCACTTTTGTTATTTCTATCCTTTTTGCCCCTAAACCATCATTTCTGGGTCTATTCTCTATTGTTCTTGTTTTCTGTGATGGCTTTGTTTTTTATTTCTACCTTTTCCTAAGTTCTTCCAGCCATAGCTTCAAAACTTATTTTAGCTTGTCATCTTCTTCCTTATGTTCTTGTTTCTGCTTTTTGTTTTTCCTTTAAAGTGATTGCCTTATTAAACTTTTGTTTTCAAATTCAAGACAAAATATTTTTTCTCAGTTTTCATCTGTTCTGCATTAATGTTTTTCCACAGAGTTCTGTGTGTAAGTTTTAGAGATCTTTTCTTCCTTTAGTCATATATAGTCTTTTAAACTGATGTGGTGCCAGTTTTTTTCCCAGCTTTATCGAAATATAATGGACATATAACATTGTGTAAATTTCAGGTGTACAATGTGATGATTTGATACAGGTATGCATTGTGAAATGTTTACCACAATAAGGTAACTTAACACATTCTTCATCTTGCATAATTTCCATTTTGTTGCTGTTGTTGTTGTTATGGTGAGACTTTTAAGATCTACTCTCTTAGCAACTTTAAAGTATACAATACAGTATTGTTAACTAAAGTCACCACACCGTACATTAGATCCCCAAAATTATTCATCTTAACACTGGAAGTTTGTACCCTTTGACCAACATCTCCTCATTTTTCCCAACCCCCAGCTACTGG
This sequence comes from Ceratotherium simum simum, assembly GCF_057802395.1. NCBI lineage: Eukaryota > Metazoa > Chordata > Mammalia > Perissodactyla > Rhinocerotidae > Ceratotherium > Ceratotherium simum. Next base: position 60,923,816 of record NC_141908.1, read on the forward strand.
CAACCACCAATCTACTCTGTTTCTACGAGTTCAGCTGTTTTAGGTTCCACATATAAGATCATAGTGTATTTTCCTTTCTGTCTCTCATTTGCCTTAGCATAACGCCCTCAAGGTACATCCATGTTTTTGCAAATGGTGGGATTTCCTTCTTTTTTATGGCTAAATTATATTCTATTGTGTATATATACATCACATTTTCTTCATCCAATTCATCCACTGATGGACACCGAGGTTGTTTCAATATCTTAGCTATTGTGAATAGTGCTGCAATGAACATGGGGGTGCAGATGTCTCTTTGAGATACTGATTTCATTTCCTTTGGATATATATCCAGAAGTTGGACTAATGGATAATATGGTAGTTCTATTTTTAACTTTTTGAGGAACTTCTATACTTAGGTTTTATATAATGACTGTACAAATTTACTTTCCCACCAACAGTGCAGAAGTGTTCCCTTCTCTCCACATCCTCGCCAGCATTTGTTATCTCTTGTCTTTTTGAAAATAGCCATTCTAACACACACGAGGTGATGTCTCATTGTGGTTTTGATTTGCGTTTACCTGAAGATTAGTGATGTTGAGTACCTTTTCACGTACTTGTTGGCCGTTTGTATGTCTTCTATAGCAAATGTATATTCAGGTCCTTTGCTCATTTTTCAATTGGGTTATTTGAATTTTTGCTATTAAGTTGTATTAGTTCCTTGTATATTTTGGATATTAACCCTTTATCAGATAGATGGTTTGCACATATGTTCTCCCATTACAAAGGCTGCCTTTTTCTTTTGTTGGTTGTTTCCTTTGCTGTGCAGAGACCATTTAGTTTGATGTAGTCCTATTTGTTGATTTTTGCTTTTGTTGCTTGTGCTTTTGGTGTCATATCCAAAAAATCATTGCCAAGACCAACGTCAAGGAGCTTTTTCCCTATGTTTTCTTCTAGGGGTTTTATGATTTCATATCTTACATTTAAGTCCTTAAACCATATTGAGTTAATTTTTGTGAGTGGTTTAAGATATGGCTCCAATTTCATACTTATGCATTTGAATATCCAGTTTCCCAACACGATTTATTGAAGTGACTATTGTTTCCCTATTGTAAATATCTGGCTCCCTTGTCAAATATTAGTTCACCATATATGTGTGGGTTTATTTCTGGGCTCTTCATTCTGTTCCACTGATCTATGTCTGTTTTTATGCCAGTACCATATTGTTTTATTAATTTAGCTTTGTAATATAGTTTGAAATCCAAAAGTATAATGCTTCCAGCCTTGTTCTTTCTCAAGTTACTCTGGCTACTCAGAGTCTTTTGTGGTTCTATACAAATTTTAAGATTTTTTTTTTCTTTGAAAAATGCCTTGGCAATTTTGATAGGGATTGCATTGAATCTGTAGATTGCTTTGGGTAGTATGGACATTTTAACAATATTAATTCTATTGATCCATAAACATGGCATATCTTCCCATTTATTTGTGTCATCTTCAATTTTTTCATCAAAGTCTTATAGTTTTCAGTGTATAGATCTTTTCTTCTCTGGTTAAATGTATTCCTAAGTAGTTTATTCTTTTTGATGCTATTGTAAATGGGATTGTTTTCTTCATTTTGTTTTCAGATAGCTCATTGTTCATGAATAGAAACGCAATTGATTTTCATATGGTGATATTGTATCTTGAAACTTTACTGAATTCCTATATTCATTTATTGAATTCTAATAGTTTCTTGGTGGAATCTTTACAGTTTTCTATATAAAATACCATGTCATCTGCAAAATGAGACAATTTTACTTCTTCCTTTCCCGTTTGGATGCCTTTCATTTCTTTTTGATTTCCCTTTTGATTTCTTCTCTGTCCCATTGCTTGTTCAGGAGTGTGTTATTCAATTTCTACATATTCATGAATATCTCCAGTTTTCTTCTTGTTGTTGGTTTCTAGTTTCATACCATTGTGGTCAGAACAGATACATGGTATGATTTCAGTCTTCTTACATTTGCTAAGGTTTGTTTTGTTACTTAATATATGAGCTAAACTGGAGGATGTTCCAAGTGCACTTGAGAAGAATGTGTATTCTGCTCCTATTGAATAGGACGCTCTGTATATGTCTGTTACGTGCATTTGGTCTAAAGTATAGTTCAAGTCCAACGTGTCCTTATTGATTTTCTGCATGGATGATCTATCCGTTGTTGTAAGTGGGGTATTAAAGTCCCCTACTGTTATTGTATTTTTGTCTATTTCTCCTTTCAGATCTGTTTGTATTTGCTTAATATATTTAGGTGCTCCAATGTTAGGTGCATATATATTTACCATTGTTATATCCTCTTAATGAATGGATCCCTTTATTGTTATATAATCTCCTCCTTTTTCTCTTGTTATACTTTTTGACTTAAAGTCTATTTTGTCTACGTATAGATACCCTTGTTCTTTTTTGGTTTCCATTTGCATGGAATGTCTTTTTCCATACCTTCACTTTGAGCCTATGTGTGTACTTAAAACTGAAATGGGTCTCTTATAGGCAGTATATAATTGGCTCTTGTATTTTTTTTTATCCATTCAACCACTCTATGCCTTTTCATTAGAGAATTTAATTCATTTACATTTAAAGTAATTATTGATTGGTAAGGACTTACTAATGCCATCTTATTAATTGTTTTCTGGCTATTTTTTAGTTCCTTTGTTCTTTTCTTCATCTCTTGCTGTCTTCCTTGTGATTTAATGATCTTCCATAGTGGTATACTTTGATTCTCTTCTCTTTATCTGGTGTGAATCTACTGGAGGTTTTTGCTTTGTGGTTACCCTGATGCTTACATAAAACATCTTATAGGTCTAACAGTCTATTTTAAGCTGATAACAACTTAAGTTTGAGCTATCATCTTACTTCTCCCTGCCCCCACATTTTATGTTTTTGATGTCACAATTTATATCTTTTTATATTGTGTATCCACCAACAAATTATTGTAACTATAGCTATTTTTAATACTTCTGTCCTTTAATCTTTAGACTAGAGTCAAGTATTCAGAATTTTCCACTGTGTGTATTACAGTATTGGAAAATTCTGAATTTGACTACATGCTTACCTTTACCAGTGTGTTTTATATTTTCATATATTTTCATGTTACCTGTTAGTGTCCTTTCATTTCAGCTTGAAGAAATCCTTTCAGCATTTCTTATAAGGCGAGTGTAGTGGTGATGAACTCCCTCAGCTTTTGTAGGTCTGGGAAAGTCTTTATCCCATCTTCATTTATCAAGGACAACTTTGCTGGATAAAGTATTTTTGGTTGGCATTTTTTTTCTTTCAGCACTTGGAATATATCATCCCACTCTCTCTTGTCCTGTAAGGTTTCTGCTAAGCAATCTGCTAATAGCCTTATGGGAGTTCCTTTGTAAATGATAAGCTTCTTTTCTCTTGCTGCTTTTAAGATTCTCTCTTTGTCCTTGATTTTTGACAGCTTTACTATAGTGTGTCTTGGAGAAGATTTCCTTGATTGAATTTGTTTGAGGACCTATGTGCTTCATGAACTTGAATGTCTAAATCTCTCCCCAGATGTGGGAAGTTCTCAGCAATTTTTTTTTTAATAATCTATCTACCCCTTTCTAACTCTTTTGTGACCCCAACAATGTGTAGATTGTTTCTCTTATTGTATCCCATAAGTCCCATAGGCTTTCTTCATTCTTTTTTACTTTCTACATTCTACATTACTTTCTATATTTTACTTTCTACATTACTTTTTTTAGTTTCTACATTCTTTTTTCTTTTTGCTCGTCTGACTGGATAATTTCAAATGATCTGTGTTCGAGTTCAGATTCTTTCTTCTGTGTGGTCAAGTCTCCGTAAAGATCTCTATTGAATTCTTCAGTTTAGTCATTGTATTCATCAGCTCCAAAATTTCTGTTTGGTTCTTTTTTATGTTTTCTACATTTTTGTTGAACTTCTCATTTTGTTCTTATATTGTTTTCCTGATTTTGTTACATTTTTTTTCTGTGTTTTCTTGTAGCCCTCTGAGTATCTTTGGAACAATTATTTTGAATTCTTTGGCAGGCAATTCATGTATCTCCATTTCTTTTGGGTAAATTACTGGAAGTTTACTGTGTTCCTTGGATGATGTCATGTTTCCCTGATTCTTTGTGATCCTTTTAGCCTTGCATAGGTATCTGCATATTTGAAGAAGCAGTTACCACTTCCAGAGTCTATGGACTGACTTCGGTAAGGAAAGACCTTCACCTACAGGTGAGGGCACGCTGAAGCATGCTGTGATCCTGGGTCTAGTGAGGCAGGGTGTCAAGTGCGAGTGTGTATGGTGGCTCTGGGTTCTGACGGGCACGATATCTCGGTTCAGGCCCCTTCAGTCCATGAAATCAACAATAGCATGATCCATGGCGGGTCCTCAGAGCTGCCCAGTCTAATCAATGAGTCTGCCAGGATAATCTCCCTATTTTAAGGTCGGTAACCTTAACCACATCTGCAAAATTCCTTTTGTCATGTAATGTAACGTATTTATAGGTCTAGTATTACGGCATGGATATTTTAAAGGAGCCATTATTCTCTCTAGACATCCTACAACTATGTCCAGCACTTAGCTTCATTTGAGATACAGCAAGATAAATTCCACCAAAGACACACCCACTCTTTCAATTAGCTAATATAACACATATCACCCACATTTGGCAGACTGGAAAGCCCACCACATTTGAGAAGGAGTTGATAAAATTGAAATTTGAATAATCAATTTGATTAGTGGCTAATACATACAAATGCCAAATATGATGAAGGTTAGAATCTTAGCATAAGGGTCTGAATTTTCAAATATTCCTCAAATTCTCAAAAAACAAATAAGCTAATAAAATGGAAATCTGAAGAATCAATTTGATCAATAAAAAGGCATTCTCATGTCAGTGTGGCTAATATATAAAAATGCGAAGTCTAAAAGTTAGAATCTTTGCATAAAGTCTGCATTTTCTTGCCAAAGATGCATAACCTCACTCTAGTCATCAGTAAACATTGGACAAATACACACTGAGAGACATTCTACAAAATAATCAGTACTCTTCTGAAATGTCAAGAGCATAAAAGACCAGGAAAGCCCAATGAACTGTCACAGACTGGAGGAAATGAAGGAAAAATAAAAACAAAATGTAATGTGGAATCCTGGATAAAATTCCGGAGGAAAGAAGGAACAATAATGGGAAAAATTGGTGAGATTCTAAGGGAGATTCTTAGCTTAGTTAATAATATTGAACTAACATTAATTTCTTTTTCCTGATCATTGTACTATAGGTATGTAAGATGTTAAAATTAGACAAAGCAGAATTAGGGATACAAAAGAGCTCTTGCAATTTTTCTATAAGTCTAAAATTTGCTCAAAGTAAAAAGTTAAAAACAAAATCAGGCATGAAAAAAATTTTTCTCTTCTTAGATGTCACAGTGTGACACCAAGGCAACAGGGTAAATGGAGAAAAGACCAGAAACTTTATTTTCATCCCCAAAAAAGAATCAGATATAATCCACAAAATAAATTACCAAAAGCAGCTAAAACCAGGACAAAGTTGCACGGGAATAAGTGTAGCAGAAGCAATATTGAGGAAGCCAGCTTGGTGCTTCTGATAAGTTAGGGTCTCACGTTGGAGTGATAAAACTATCACCTTTCCATACAACAAGAAATTCTAGATCAGGAGACAACAAGATAGCGACTGAATAAACAGTAGCCACACAGTGGAGGAATGTGTAACAAATATACTTAGAATTCTAGTGGTGACAGTGCTCAGAAAATGTCAGCAAAAGTACGCTCTGAAGACACATCCTTCCAAGAGCACAGCCAGGAAAACTGACGTCTTGACATTTTGAGTAAATTAAGGGATCTGACACAGCACTGATAATAGAAATTCACTCTGAGAAATGGTAGGAAAGAGCAGAAAGACTGTCCAAATTGAGAACATGCACCAGAAAAAATATCATAAGTAGATGAAAATTTTGATTAAACATTTACCACAAACTTAAAAATCTTAATAAAGCAATTGCTTCTATGAATATAAATCAGAAACCTGAAAAACAAGAATTCAAAGAGGATATGGTGAGAAAACCTAAAGAGCAAGAGGAAAACAGAAGATGAAACATGATGTGATAGAGCTCGGGAACGAAAGGGATGATAAAAATAAATCCATCACAGAAATGAAAATAAACTTGAGAAGGAGGAATAAATCCTGTGAAAAATACAGTAAGAGACAATTAGGCTAAAAATGAAGTAAACAACATGAAAAGAAAAGAATTTAAAAGTTCAAAAGAATTAGAAAGAAAATATTTGATATAGAAGATAGGCAAAGGAGCTATATCATGCATACAACTGGAGTCCTGAGAAGATAAAACAAATACAATGGAAGAGAAGAAATATTTAAAGCTGTAATTCATAAAACATTTCTGAAAAAAAAATAGAGAGAGAATCTACATATTAAAAGGACACATTACACAGGAAAAATTAAACCAGACTGTTCAACAATATGGTCTATCCTAGCTTAGAGGCATTAACAAGAAAAAAAATAAAAGAGTAATTTGTGAAGTGCAGGAAAAAGTTCAAATAACTTCTTGGGGAAAAAATTCAGGCTGGATTCAGATAACTGCAGAGTGTCCTACAATACTAGGAGATAGTGGAGCAATACTTACAAGATTCACAAGAAAACAAAGTGTGGCCTGAGGATTTTATATCCTGCCAGGCTGTCCTTCAAGTGTGAGGTGTCATACAACCAGTTTTTAACATAGACGAACACAGGGAATGTTGGTCTCATAGGCCTTCTTGAGCAAAATACTAAAGGATGAACTTGACCCAAACAAGTCCAGGAAAACTACAGTGAAAAGACTGGAGACGAGGACTGAAATACATTTAACTGTAGAACTGACACAGAATATAAGTGAGGATAAGGACAAAGGATCAGAATGTAAATATTATATGCTCTGAAAATGTTGGTCATCTAGTGGTTAAGATTCGGTGCTCTCACTGCTACCGCCCAGGTTCGTTTCCCAGTCAGAGAAACACACCATCTGTCTGTCATTGTCATACTGTGGTAGCTGTGTGTTGCTGTGATGCTGAAAGCTATGTCACCAGTATTTCAAATACCAGCAGGGTCATATATTGTGGACAGGTTTCAGAGAAGTCTTCCAGACTAAGACTAGGAATAAGGACCTGTCTACTCACTTCTGGAAAAATTGGCCCTGAAAACCCTATGACTAGCGGCAGAGCATTGTTTGATCTAGCCCCGGAAGGTGAGAGGATGGTGCAAAGAGACTGGGCAAGGTTCCACTCTCCAGTACACAGGGTCTCTAGGAAGTCAGAATCCACTCGACGGTACTAATAACAACAACTGAAAATATAGAAATGATAAACTAATAAAAACAGAGAATGCATAAAGGAAAAAAGGTAGAGAGTAAATAAATTTGCTGATTGTTTTGTCTGTAATAGTTGGGAGTCAAAAATATTATTTGAAGCTGACAAATCAATTAACGGAAATATATGCATATTTAACAATGTAAGGGTAAATACTAAGAAAGATAAATGTATTCGCTAATATCAGATGGTGGGAGAAAAGGAACGAACAAGAAGGAAGAGGAAACGTTTATTTCATCATTTCTCTTAGTAGGATTGATACTATAGGGCTAAGGGTATAACACACAGTTATATTCATTAAGGCAACCACTAGGGGGAAATAAACCTTCTTAATTGTCGGAAGACATACAAAGAATAAAAAGCAAAGATAACAGACTACATAGTAAAAGTTTTCAAATGTGTAAAAAATGGAGGAACATTATGATTCTGTGTACGTTTCTTTGCACATGCATACAGAAACTCTGGAAGGATATATAAGAAACTGAGAAAGGTGGTTGCCTGTATGAGGAGAGGGGTGGGAAGAAGAATAGAGGGTAGGACTGGGCATATGGCAAAAGGACAGTATAGACTTTTCACTGTATTTTTTATTTAATTTAATTTAATTTTAGTATTTCTTAATCAAAAAATGAAATAAAATATAATGTAAAAGTATATTCAATCATTAAAAACTAGGCCCGTTTTCTATCCGTTTTCATATCATAGTTAAGCTATTCCCAATATTTTATAACTAATGTAAAATTAAAGTGATTATTTATTAGATATTTTTCCAAAACTTTGGGTATTTCAACATTTTCTCAAGAAAGCAGATGTAAATTGAAATATTTTAACCAAGAGCAAATTCCTAATCAAAATGAGTTAATTGGGTTTATTAATAACAGATTCTAAAAGTTAATTATTATGATGAGCAAGGAGGAGATGAATTATAATTAACAATTTATTATAGTTCTATATTCTGAGAATACCATTAGTCTTCTTTCACACCCTCATATAATGAGTTAATTTTACTAGTCTGAATAATGACCTTTGCAAAGTTTTTCTGAGGTAAGAAAACAATTTTATTATTTTCAAGTAACATTTTTACTGTTACTCTTCTTAGACAGACATGATAATCATTGGGAAATTTTAGCACTTTAGTATAGCTGCTATTCAGGGTATATGAAACAATATATGTCTTCGCAATTGACATTTTAAAAAATCTTCAATTGTCAGAAGATGTAACTGCACATTTTCCTAATTTTCTATGAAAGAATAGAATATCTACACGTTTTCCTAATTTTCTATGAAAGAATAGAATTTCTGCACATTTTCCTGATTTTCTATGGCCTGCATCCTAAGATCATCTGAAGTCTATCGTTTGAAGTCACTATAAAAACTATTTCTTTCCTAAGCAATTGCATTTAATCCAATTAATAAGATAAAGACAAGACCTATATGAAAAAAGTTTTCATGCTAATAGGCTTTATGGAACAAACTTGTCTGTTATTGCTAAAAAAGAGCACACTCTTCAGCAGAGCCTACAGATGATAAGGGGTCCTAACATATGAAATTATTTTTAGACAAAAAATTATTTCTTTTATTTTTGCTTGGCTAAATGATAAATTATATAACATAATGAGAAATATTTGGAGCTTAACACTACAGAACTGTACAACCCAGAACACTTGCAAGATCATGTGATGGAAAAATATAAGGGAGAAAACCAAAGAGTATATCTCCTGCTGAATCCAGGAGTTTAAACAGTGTCATCAGGACTCTGTTCTCTTGCCTCCTTAACTTTGGCTCTGCTTGCCTCTGCTTTGCTTCAAATCAGACAAGATTTGTCTGTGTGGCAGCAAAATGGTTGCAGGTATCCCTAAAACCATACGGATTATAGAAGTCAGAAAACTGGAGGACTCGAAATCTCCCAGTTTGATTTACATGCTCATCCCTGTAGCAACCACTGAGGTTGCTGAGGATCAGGGAGATGCAGTGCTCCGATTGGTCAGGCCTGGACCTTAAGCTAGGAAGGATTGGGAAACATGACCTGGCCAGGCCTAGCTAATGGTTATGAAATGGGAAAAGAGGTGGCTCCCTAAAAGAGAGGTTCTGAAGAAGTTTATCTATATATTTTTCTTTTCACTTATATCTGATGTTAAGATATCAAACCCAGTGGAATGAGCTTTAGAAGTTCTGAAAAAGGTTTCTTTGAAGCTTTTCATATTCATATGTTAGAACCCTGTGTTGTTTTAGGGAACATCGTCTGGTCTCAGTCCTGGAAATTGGGTCTTCCAATGGCACTTTTGACTTTCTAGTGGCATCCATTACTTCCCCTAATCTGCTCACTATATGCCTCCCACTTCTATAGGCAGAAACAAGTGATACAAGTTGGCCAACCTTAAACCAAATCTTAGAGACAAGCACATGCCCAAGCATGGAAGATCAAAAAGTTACAAGAGGGCTGATGCCTGTCATTTCTCTCCATCCACACCCTCCTCTTGGAGAATGCGCCTTCCCCTGCAGCCCTACAGGCCAGACAGTCCTACTCTTTGCCTTAGCTCTTCAGGCCCCAGGCCAACGACTGCTGAGTCCTGGCCCTCCAAGAATCCAAGTCCTTCTTAATTCCTGGCTATTTGCTGCTGCTCCTCCAGCTCCATCTTAAGACTTCAGATGTAATTACAGTTACAGCACATTCATATACTTGAAACCGCTTTTGAAGTCTGTATAATTCTCACTTCATAGAGATTAAAAATTGGTGCTCAGAGACATTAATTAATTAATTGCCTAGACTGACAGGGAAGTATTGAGGCAGGTCTTCTGCCTAGGTCTTATGTTTTTTCTCCCCTATACCAGCTTCCAGGTTCTCTCTGGGTCTGTCTCATCATATGCCTGGCCCTGGGTACTGCTCTCAGTTCTACCCTGTCTTTTCTGATCTTGCCTTCTCATCTCAGCTTCCTCACCAACCCTCATACACTACATAACTTTCTTCCTAATACTTTTACTCTAAAGCAAACAGTACTATTTTGGTAGCAAATTTTATGGGTTTTTTTGGGTTATTTTTTTTCAAGTAATTAAAGTAATGTCAGAATGGAAAAGAGGATTAATGAAAGAAAGAGACAGATCTCTCATCAGGACCATCAGTGTTCCTCCTTCTCATCCTCACAGAGAGAAAGAACAGGTTTGAAAACGGCAGTCTAGAAACAGTGGCTACTCTTCAAGGAGACATTAAGATGAAAGGAAATAAGAGACTGTGTCAGATTTTTAAAGGAGAGAGTTTACATGAAGGAAACTTTGGCACATCTGAGAAAGTATAGAAAAATACAAGGTTGCAATTTATTTGCAATATATTTAAACTTCTTATTTTGATTGCTTGTTAAATCAGACTGGGAATTCAGCCAACTCCCATTGACTTACACAACGAAAATTCTTTCCTTAGCTTATTATGGATGATAAACAAATGCTGATGACCGATCTGTTATAATTCTCCCTTTCATTTAACTGCTCAGAAGTCTATAGTTTGCCTAGAGTAAGTCAATGTTATTCAAAAGCCTAATGGTCATATTTAATTTATGTCAAGTCAGAGATACTTTCTCTCTAATCAGTGATTACACAAAAAAAATCTTGTAACAAGCTTCTACACCTGAGGATTCACCAACCACCAAATAGTCTTAAATGTGGGCTTTTCCTCCTGATTTCTCAAGGTCAGAGTAATAAGGATATGTATAAGAATATATGTATATATCCTATATAGATATAAAATAAGGATGTATATATATCCTTATATATATATCTATATCCATATTGATATTAGCAGATATATGTATACATAGATATATATAAGGATCTTTATATACATGTATCTCCTTATATATATCTCCATATATATAAATCTTATTATATCTCCTTAAATTTATGTAACTATCTCTATATATATCCTTATATATATTCTTTTATATCTATATCCAAATATATATATAAAACCATCTATGAAACCCAAAGTGGTTATTAGATCCAAACCACAGAGTTTAGGGTGGTGGTTTCCAGAACTAATGGATCAAAAAGTAATTCAGTAATGGATTGTGGGAAAAGCCTAAACACAATTAAATAAATAAGAAGTTGGACCCTGTAAACCTGCATGTGTAATCCTTCATGTAAGGAATTTATACCATTGACTGGCAATGGGCCATGTAATGAGCAAACAGGATATTGTTCCAAGGAAAGGAAGTAGGCTCCACACTCACTAACTGTTAAGCAAGCTCCTTAAACTTACTGAGCCTGTTTCCTCATTTGTAACATAAGGATAACAGCATGACTTACTACAATGGAATGTTGTGAGGGTTTAACAGTACAGTGCCTGTAGAGCACTTGGCACATGCATTGATGTGCTCAATAGAAAAAAAAAAAAAGAATTGAGTTCAAACATTCATCAGGTTTGGAATCAAATGCAATGCCTTTCTATACAGTAAAAGACTCTAGCAAAACTCTATATTATTAGATAATAATTATAAATCTTACAAGTGCAAGTTGTTTTATACTTCACAAAGTATACCATATAGTGTGGAATGAGATACTGAACCAAAAGATTGAGGTTCTAATGCCAATTTTGCTGGAATTACTATGTCTCTGATCTTCGCCACGACAATCTCTCTGAGACTCATTTTCACGTCTCTGAGTGGGAAGAATACAACCAGCTTCAGAGGGTTGTGGTGATGATTAACTGTGACAAGGCAGGAAGCATAAGTGGCAGCGTGACTAGCACATGGTTTCTTCTTCTTTCCCAGTCCTATTTAAGACACAAGCAAGGCTAGTGACACTCACCAAAATGTTTGAACATGAATGGATTCTAAAATAAGAAAAATTATATGAACATATACATTTGAAAGATAAATAATAGTATTAAATTATTTCAACTTTCAAAAGCATAATAACTTGAAATAGCATAAATCATTTCCTACATCCTCAGGCAGACCCACATCTTCCACATTTTTGCAACTGCTTTCTGTTATAGATTGTTGTTTTAGTGTAAGTATTCCTTTTTGCCTGATGAAATATTATTTCTTTGGGGTATTCATTCTAATAAAATTGTCACTTATCATAAAATCATCACTGCCAATTTATTTCTTTTCACATTTTCTTCATCTGTACAAAGCCACACAAGCATGGTTGGCATTTCTTATTCAAAACACATCAATAATATTAGAGACCAGGGTACACTTATCTTTTTTCTGTCAAATTGAAGTCAACTGTTATACTATTTGGAATATTAATGGAGAGCATGTCAGATATTCAAATAATAGTGGAACAATATTTATCAAAATCATTATGCTCAGGAAAAAAATCCTGGATGTTGAAAGTAAATAAAACATGAAATTTTTCTCAGATATCTTTATTTGTCTTCAATTCCTAATGAAAAGAAAAAAATTAATATATAGCCGGTACTGAACAAAATATGCTAAATCCAAGTACAAGGTAATCAGAATTATTAATGTGACAGAGTAAAACAGTAAAAGTTATGCCAGCTTCTTGTCCCATAGTTCAGAGAAATCCATGTTTCAAATATTATCTCTCTCTTAACAAGGTAAATTATTATTCATCTTAATGTCATCCACAAGTAAAGAACTTGCCTAAAATAAATTTTCTCTTTTTCTAAATATGCTGAATTAGTGATTCATATCTTCCCTATTTAGGGAATAAAATGTCGTGTTTCAGTTAAAAATAATTTCTGATAGGCCACTTGAGGATATAAAATATACGTAAATGAGAGGGAATAGTGTAAAAAAGAAAAAAAGCCTTCAGCCATTCTTGTGTGTAATTAGGTGAATAAGAATATAGGTCAGAATGGTCATGGATAATTACAGTAATAATTAAGCAAAGTCACCTAAAATGTATAATTTCCAAGTCAGTGAAACATAAGTGTAACCCAATTAAATGTTGTGACGCAGCTGAAGAAATTATGTATTAATCAGAAAGAAACACTGATCAGCTACAAAATCTTAGAACAGTCTTTTATAAACAATAGCAGTGTCTACCCAGATTGTGGGAAGAAAAAAATAGGAAATTTAGATGTCAGGCTTTCTGGTAATAAAATTCATTTCCGTATAGGTTTACATGGAGAAAAGGCAGATTCTGGCCATGCTCGTAGGAGAATTCCAGTTCTTATTGTAGATATAATGGCAAAGTAATAAATTGGCACTCTCGTTTTATACATTAGCTTTAAGAGTTTTTGTTTGTTTGTTTGTTTTAAGTTGAACTCAACTCTGTAACTGACTGAATTAGGAGTTTAAGCCTGTCCAGCTAAGGACCATGGCAAATCCTCAAAGTGCTTCCACTCCATGAGGCCTCTTCTCTGGGAGACAGCAGCTGTATGATCTCACCCTTGGCCTTGCGACTTTCCATGTGCTCTGTTAGAATTATGCTCCCACAGATAAGGGAATATGACAATATAGATTCACTAATGGATGGATTAGCAGTTTTCAAGATGAGAATTTATTTCCAATCTCTTTCCAATAGAAGATGGTTAGATTAGATTGCATGTTTTTCCAGAACATCTTATTTCTGGACACAAATAACATTACATAATTTGTCATTTTTCTTCTGGCATCTTTATGAATGTGCTTTGTTTTTATAATGTGCCAAGATCCTCCTGGAATTTAACTTAAGAGTCACTGAGATAATCTGGCAGCCTCTGCAGGGATAGAATTAGGTAATTTAAGGAAAGACATGTCACCTTCTTCTGAGAAGGAAAGGATTTAAATCCAACACTATCTGGTTCTAAAACTCTTTCATTAATGTGTGGCCATTAGAGATACTATGGCATAAATCATCTTGGGTGGGTACAATTTCAGAATCATTTACTCTAATTCAATTCAGGACAAAGAACATCTATAGATCAAATGACTTTCCAAACCCAAATTACACAGTGAGTTGAAAAGAAAATGTCGAGTTATGAGCTAAGAAGATGCCTCTATGTGCTTATTGTGATATTCTGAGCCTTGGGAGTAATGACCCTCATTTCTAATAAGATGATAATCCAGTTTTTGGAGTCAGCATCAGAGCTCTGATTCAGATAAGCAGAACAAAAACATCAAGACCTCACAATGTGAGGCGAGAGCTTAAGCAGACTCAGTAATAACAAGAAGTTCAGGCAAGGCAGTTAAAGCCTATTACCAGTTGCAATTACTTTAAACAAACAAACAACACAAAAAGGAGCTTGATATCTGCAATGTGGAGACATGGGGGCAAATCATATCTTCTTCAGCCACATCTATACAAGAAAAGTGATGATATCCAATTTATTGATGCTTGTTATCAGAGCTGATATCAGAAGCAAGTTAAATAATGTGTTTGAAAGTACTACATAAATATGACAGATTATGACTACCAGGTGAAGAGTGTGAGGGCAAGTGTTGGTGTCAGGAGAGTCTAATAAGGTGTGTCCTTGTAGATAGGTGGGGAAACACTGCAATGGGAATGTAGAATGGAGGAACTGTACAATACAGGTAAGCAGCAGCAGATAACATAGCCCCCTCTAGTGGCCTGTAGTTCACCTGAAACTACCGTCTCCAGGTATAGAAAGGTAAAATAGGATTCAAGTTACTTGGGGAGGAATTGGGTAGCAGGAAGTTTACCAAGATAAGATCCAGACATATGGAAAAAATTTCAGTACCCACTTTCTAGAAATGGGGTATGTGATGGGAACTTTGTGCAACACAAGTTATTAGCACTAAAAGCAAAGTCAGAACAGGAAAAGCAGCAGTGATCTATTCCTAAGACTTCAGTTCCCCTTGGTCAGGTCGGGAAAAGTTGACCCTACAGATGGAAATAAAATATCAGCTGTAAAGAGTAGAGAGATTCAGGAAGCTAAAGAGGTTTTTACACAAGGGCCGATAAACCAAACTAATGAGGCAACACTTATTCAACCACAAAATGGTGTTCAAGAGAGACATCTATCTGCTGCCAGCAAAAGATCCTGGGTCTATCCAGAGGTTTTAAATGCACATAGCTTTTTAGGTACCAGGCAGGTGAGGTATGACAGTGGGAGAATGTGAGCATTGTTAGGATTTAGAATGGAATAGCTTAAATGAAGTCAAATTCATATTTTTTAAAGCCTACTGACAAAAAAAATGGTCTTTAAGTTAAATTAAACCCCAAGTGACCATATTCTTACTATCACCTAACCACAGAATGGCCCAGGGAAGAGGGCAGAGATATAGATAGTATGATATCTTCATTAATATTAAAGGATTTTAAACTGAAATGGCAGGCAGAAATACAGGGGAAAAGAAACAATAGAAATATAGAACAACCAGAAAACAAAAGATAAAATGGCAGTATTAAGCCTTCATATATCAATAATCATTGTAAATGTAAATGGATTGAATTCACCAATCAAAAGACACAGAGTAGCAAGATAGATTAAAAAACAAGAGTCAACAATATGCTGCCTCCAGGAAACATATCTCAGCTCTAAAGACAAACATAGGCTCAGAGTGAAGGGATGGAAGATGATACTCTAAGCAAATGGCAAGCAAAAAAAAATGGATGTAGCCATACTTACATCAGACAAAACAGAATTCAAGACAAAAAAGATTACAAGAGACAAAGATGGGCATTATGTAATGATAAAAGGGACATTCCACCAAGAAGACACAACACTTATTAATATATAGGCACCTAACACAGGAGCACCAAAGTATATAAAGCAACTACTAACAGGCCTAAAGGAAGAAATTGACAGCACCACAATAACAGTAGGGGACCTTAACACCTCACTTAGGTCAATGGCTAGATCATCCAGACAGAAAGTCAACAATGAAACAGTGGCTTTAAATGAAACAGTAGACAAGATGGACTTAATAGATATATATAGAACATTCCATCCAAAAACAGCAGAATACACATTCTTCTCAAGTGTACATGGAACATTCTCAAAGATAGACCATATGTTGGGAAACAAAGCACGCCTCAATAAGTTTAAGAAAATTAAAAGGATATCAAGTATGTTTTCCAACCACAATGATGTGAAACTAGAAATAAACTACAATAAAAAAGCTGCAAAAGTAACAAATATGTGGAGACTAAACAACATGCTACTAAAAAACTATTGGATCAATGAAGAAATCAAAGGGGAAATCAAAAACTATCTGGAGACAAATGAAAATGGAAACACAACACACCAAAACTTAAGGGATACAATGAAAGTGGTACTAAGAGGGAATTTTATAGCAATACAGGCCTACCTCAACAAACAAGAAAAATCTCAAATAAACAATCTAACAGTGCACCTAAAGGAACTGGAAAAAGAAGAGCAAATAAAGCTCGAAATAAGCAGAAGGAAGGAAATAATAAAAATCAGAGCAGAAATAAATGAAATAGAGAATAAGAAAACCATAAAAAGGATCAATGAAACTATGAGCTAGTTCTTTGAGAAGATAAACAAAATTGACAAACCCTTAGCCAGAGTCACAAAGAAAAAAAGAGAGAAGGATCAAATAAATAAAATCAGAAATGAAAGATGAGAAATTACAATGGACACCACAGAAATACAAAGAATTGTAAGAGAATACTATGAAAAGCTATACGCCAATAAATTGGATAACCTAGAAGAAATGGAGAAATTCTTAGAATCATACAACCTCCCAAAACTGAATTATGAAGAAATAGAGAATCTGAATAGACCAATCACAAGTAAAGAGATTGAAACAGTAATCAAAAACCTCCCAAAAAACAAAAGTCCCGGACCAGACATCTTCTCTGGTGAATTCTACCAAACATTCAAAGAGGATGTAATACATATCCTTCTCAAACTCTTCAAAAAATTGAAGAGGTTGGGACACTTCCTAACGCATTTTACAAAGTCAACATGACCCTGATACCAAAACCAGACAAGGACAACACAAAAAAAGAAAATTACAGGCCAATATTGCTAATGAACAAATGCAAAAATCCTAAACAAAATATTAACAAATTGAATACAATACATTAAAAGGATCATATACCACAATCAAGTGGGATTTATTCCAGGGATGCAGGGATGGATCAACATCCACAAATCAATAAATGTGACACACCACTTTAACAAACCGAAGACTAAAAGTCATGTGATCATCTCAATAGATCCCAACATCCATTTATGAAAAAAACTCTCAGTAAAATGGGTATAGAAGGAAAATACCTCAACATAATAAAGGCCATATATGACAAACCCACAGTCAAAATCATACTCAATGATGAAAAACTGAAAGCTATTCCTCTGAGAACAGGAACAAGACAAGGATGCCCACTCTCACCACTCTTCTTCAATATAGTACTGGAAGTTTTAGCCAGAGCAATTAGGCAAGAAAAAGAAATAAAAGGTATCCAAATTAGAAAGGAAGAAGTAAAACTGTCACTATTTCCGGATGACATGATTCTATATATAGAAAACCCTAAAGAATCCACCAAAAAACTGCTAGAAATAATCAACAATTACAGTAAAGTTGTAGGGTACAAAATCAACATACAAAAATCAGTTGCATTTCTATACACTAACACCGAACTAGCAGAAAGAGAAATCAAGAATACAGTCCCATTTACAATTGCAACAAAACGAATAAAATACCTAGGAATAAATTTAACCAAGGAGGTGAAAGAAGTATACACTGAGAACTATAAGACAATACCGAAAGAAATTGAAGAAGACATAAAGAAATAGAAAGATATTCCATGCTCATAGATAGGAAGCATAAACATAGTTAAAATGTCCATATTACCTAAAGCAATCTACAGACTCAATGCAATTTCAATCAGAATTCCAATGACATTTTTCATGGAAATGGAACAAAGAATCCTAAAATTTATATGGAACAACAAAAGACCCCAAATAAGCAAAGCAATCCTGAGAAGAAAGAACAAACCTGGAGGTATCACATTCTCTGAATTCAAAATATGCTACAAAGCTATAGTAATCAAAACCACATGGTACTGGCAGAAAAACCGACACAGATCAACAGAACAGAATTGAGAGCCCAGAAATAAAACCACATATCTATGGACAGCTAATCTTTGACAAAAGAACCAAGAACATACAATGGAAAAAGGAAAGTCTCTTCAATAAATGGTGTTGGGAAAACTGGGCAGCCACATGCAAAAGAATGAAAGTAGACAATTATATGATGCCATACACAAAAATTAACTCAAAATGGATTACAGACCTGAATGTATGATCTGAAACCATGGAACTCCTACAAGAAAACATAGGCAGTACGCTCTTCGCCATTGATCTTAGTAGTATCTCTTCAAATACCATGTCTACTAAGGAAGGGAAACAGAAGAAAAGAGAAACAAATGGGACTACATCAGACTAAAAGGCTTCTGCATGGCAAAGGAAACCATCAACAACACAAAAATACAACCCACCAACTAGGAGAAAATATTTGCAAATCATATATCCAACAAGGGGTTAATTTTTAAAATATATAAAAACTCATACAACTCAACAACAAAAAAATGAGCAACCCAATCAAAACATGGGCAGAGAATATGAACAGATATTTTTCCAAAGAAGATATACAGATGACCAAGAAGTACATGAAAAGATGTTCAACATCACTAATTATTAGGGAAATGCAAATCAAAACTACAATGAGATTTCACTTCACACCCATCAGACTGGCTGTAACTAACAAGACAAGAAATAACAAGTGTTGGAGAGGACGTGGAGAAAAGGGAACCCTCACACCCTGCTGGTGGGAATACAAACTGGTGGAGCCACTATGGAAAGCAGTATGGAGATTTCTCAAAAAATTGAAAATAGAAATACCATATCGCACTACTGGGTATTTATCCAAAGAGTACGAAATCAATAATTCAAAAAGATATATGTACCCCTATGTTCATTGTAGCACTATTCACAATAGCCAAGATGTGGAAGCAAACCAAGTGCCCATCAACTGACAAATGGATAAAGAAGATGTGGTATTTATATATACAGTGGAATACTACTCAACCATAAAAAAGACAAAATTGTGCCCTTTGCGACAATACAGATGGACCTTGAGGGTATTATGCTAAGCGAAATAAGTCAGAGAAAGACAAATACTGTATGATTTCACTCATGTGGAAGAAAAACAAACACATAGATAAGGAGAACAGATTGGTAGTTACCAGAGAAGGGGGTGGGGGGAGGGCAAAACGGATAAAGGGGCACATATGTATGGTAACCGATAAAAACTAGACTATTGGTGGTGAACATGGTATGCAGCCTATAGAGAAACTAAAACATAATAATGTATACGTGAAATTTTACAATGTTATAAGCCAATATGACATCAATAAAACAATTAAAAACATATATATATATATATATATAAAGGGTTTTTTTAATATTCAGATTCAGATTTAAGGAACATTCAGTTAACACCTACTATATCCAGGCACCAGATGAGGCCCTCCCATATTCATTTAATGTGCATGTAATTAAGGTAGAATCAAAGTAATGTGATGGTCCCACTCCCAGAAAATATCCCAAAACTCTGACTAAAGGATTTTAATAATAAGAGTAATAATAATAATATTACTACTAGCAATAATAATCAAATAAAAAATTAAGTAAAACATAAATAAGCAATGCAGAGAAAACAGACCTACACATATTAGAACATTTAACCTTTTAAATGTAGGTATATTCTCTTGAGAACTTAATTACATCCTAGGCATTACAGAGCATAAACTATCCCAAGAGGAAACATGTAACATAAAACGCAAAGTCCCATTAATCCACACTAATTTCAAGATACTGCTTAAGAATTCTAACCTTCTTGGAAGAATTCACAGTGAATTTTAAATATCTGTATTCATCACTGTGTTTAAAAAGAATTTTGCAATCTCTTGAAAAACAACAGGCGTAGAGTGCCCTCTAGAGTCCTATATGTATTTTTAATCTCAAATCAACAGGAAAATCTCATTTTGATCATTTCTGGCTATGCTCACTAAAATTTAGAAATTAGCGGCAAATTTGTCTATTGCTGCTACAAAAATGTATGTGTCTACAAAATTTAGTATTCTTTTTCCCCCAAGTGAAATATCTTTGAACACTACTTATCTACACAGAACCAAAAAACTAAAGATTTTTATTTAATATGAATTACATTTTTATTTTACTTTCTTTCTATGGCCTACACATACAAATATATTGGAAGCAAATCTAATACCAGTAGGACTATTTTCATCTTCTATGTATACATGTTATTTGTTTATATTCTGCATTCATTATAGTCTGTAAATTCCCAAAGGGAGAAACAATATTTATTAATCTAACATTTGAGGCTTCTACCTTAAACTGACATAATACATGAGGGTGAGTAATAAATGCTTTTACAAACAGAAGAATCAACATTCAATGATTAAAACAGAGGCGTGACCAGAAATGTCTTTGCCCTGTTTGTAGATCAGGAAGAGGCTGTAACAACAGGCATAATAGGAACAGGTTTATAAATAACATGTGAAGACTGCAGCTGCAAACTTGGCATCAGAAACTAGAATTCAAAGTCTACGAAAATGGATAGTTACTTCCTGCAGTTTAACAAGAGAGAGGCTTTGCTTTAACACCCAGCCACCCTTTCTTCATCAATAAAGTCAGGGATCCAATTTCCTTATCTCTAAAATGGGGATAATTTTGACAGCTGAGCTTATTGCATAATTTTTTTTGTATCAAATGTGAAAATTTATAGAAGGGCCCTATGAACTACAAACAACTCTGTGTGTGTGTGTTTGTCTGTGTGTGTGTGGTATTATTTCTGTTTTCTGTATAAAATTGAGAAGATTAGTGAGCTATGGCTAAGTGAGGCCATCCTCAAATAAAAATGTTAAGCATTCTCCTGGTCTCACCACTGGCCACTCCTCAAGCTTTTTTGTCAGTGTTCTCTCTTTGCACATATATTAACTGTTCCTCAAATATAAATGTTTTACATATTCTTTGGGACTTTTCCTTATGACCTTTCTCTTTTCGCTTGAAATTCTTCCTAGGGAATTTCATTCCCTCCAATGTCTTCAAATACCCTCTACATTCTGGAAACACTTAAATTGACCCCTACAGTCCTGCTACCTAACATCTAGATCCATATTCCAGCTGCCTATTTCACACCTCCCTCATCCAGTGTCAGAGGAGTCCTGCAGCTGAAATCAAAGACATACAACATGTTTGAGGCAAGGTGCTGTCAGTGCAAAAAGAGTCCACTCATACTAGGAACTATCCTCCCCAGCCACAGCTGGACTCGGGGAAATGACTAAGAGGATGTGAGGGCACAAGATACAGTCCACTCCAGGGCATCAGATACAGATCAGAGGCACCCTGATACAGTCCACTCCTGCTACCATTCAGATCTACTTGTGCCCTACATTAAATACAATCCATCACTGAGTGTTCAAGGTGTTGGCCTCTTCAAAAAGCTTAACATACAAAGGTTGAAGTCACAAGCTACAGATGCTACAACTGATACCCAAACCAAAATTCATATTAATCATCTCACTTCTCTATCACCCTTTATATATTTTTCTCTCTCACCCTTTATATATTTTTCTCTCTCTTTTGTCTGCCAGGTTGCTCAGTCCCTCCTCAGCTTAGTTCCTTGCCTAGTGTAGTGACCCAGATCTTCGACCTGAGAGTCTGAGCTCTTATTGCTTTGTTCTTATCATGCTATGGTCACTGCAATTGCTGGTTCATCATTATCACCAGACATGGAAACACCAGTGCCTCTACTGAGTTCCATTGTTTAGTAGCAATCCTAGCTCTTCATGATCTTGAGGCTCGTTTCCCATATGAATATAGTAATTCCTTTCTTTAGCTGATGGTCCACTGGCCCATAATAGTATGAGGAGCCCATAATAAATCAGGAGTTACTTTTCACTCTTTTGAAGTAATCACAACTTCAGGTTCAGTGGGCACTTACTGTATTCCTGAGTGAAGGTATTCCCCAATCTAGCAGAGCTAAGTTGTCAAGAAGGGAAAGTACGAATTCCACAAGTGGACCTCAGGGAGTGGTGGTAAGAGGGACCAGTTCTACTTCCATCTGTTAGTTTTTGGACCTGTGTATTTTAGCTATGAGGACACCTCATTATATATCAGCCAGTGACCCAAGGCAATGTTGAAGGGCATTGGCTGAGCCTTTCCATAATTCTAATCATCCAATGGTTTCCAAATGATGTGTGTGGTAGGACCAGAGGCCTTCTTGGGCATACACCCACTTTCATCCCTCTTTCTCTATGAAATGAGTCCCTTGATCTGAGAGGATGTTATATGGTTTGCTTTTGTAAATCACACATTGTGTAAGTGCTTGAATGGTAGTGTTGCAGAAGCAAGTAAGGAAACCCACATTTAGAGAAGATATCAATTTGAGTAAGGAAGAATCACTGTCATCTTCAGAGTGGAAAGGAGTTGGTGTAATCAATTTTCCATCAAGTGACTGGTTGATCTCCTTGAGGGGTGATAACATACCAGGAGCTTATCACTGATCTCTCCTTCTAATATGTCCAGCATTCAACAGCAGCAGTAGCTAGATCAGCCATGGTGAGTAGAACTCCATGCTATTGAGACCATGTACAGTCTCCATCTCTGCCACCACTGCTACTCTGTTTATGAGCCCATTGTGCAAGCATTGAAGTGACTCAAGACAGAAGCTGACCGGCATCCACAAGAAGGGTCATTCTGTCCACCTGCTTGTTCAGTCTTTCTCCTATGTTGGGTGCTTTCCAGTGGAAAATAACATGAGATAGAAAGAGCCACACACACTCATATATCCAGCCCATGCCTCTTCCTCAGACCTTCTTGTCCCCAATCTTCTAATCTCACCCATTTCATTCCTCTGATCAAGCCAAGCCATTCACCACCTTCTTGGGAAGTATATCCTTACCTCAGCCTACTTCTCCTTCATACAAAGTAACAACCATGTCTAATGTTCTCACTTCTGCTCGCTAGGATAGTCTCTCCTTCCCAACTATCCTATAGGGCCACGCCTGAGTAGGGCTACAGTGAGGTAGCAGCCCATATTTGGTTCCACATATGGAGCCAACCTATCTAAGAACTAGTCCCATATATACGAGGTGAGGGAGGTATGCTAGTGCAACAGAGATAGGTAAAACAGAATTTGGGTCACCTATTGACATCATTATTTGCCCTTGTCACCTGCTTGGGCCTAATCCCAAAAGTACCTTTCCATTTGTCTTAGTCCATTCAGGATGCTATAACAAAAATACCATAAACTGGGTGGCTTATAAACAACAAACATATATTGCTCACAGTTCTGGAGGCTAAAAAGTCCAAGATCATGGCACCAGCAGATTCAGTGTCTGATGAGAACCTACTTCTTCATGGATGGCTGTCTTTTTACTGTAACTTCACATGGCAGAAGGGGCAAGAGAGCTTTCTTGGGCCTCTTTTGTAAGAGCACTAATTCCATTCATGAACTCTCTGCCCTCATGATCTAATTACCTCCCAAAGACCCCACTTTCTAATACTATCACTTTGGGGGTTAGGATTTCACCATATGAATTTGGTGGGGAGACACAAACATCCAGACCATAGTATGCTTTTACAATGAATTGTCACTGCGCTCATCCAAACTTTACAATTCAGTGATCTACCCAGGTTGTGCTGGGCAGCGATAGGCAGGTGCTCAGTCTCTGCCCAGAAACTGCTGCTAGTCATTGTCTCCCATGGAAGACATGGTCTTGCTCTAGAACCCTGGGGGTCTGTGCTCCAACTTTCCTGTTGAGGTTTCCAGATACTCCATATGGATCCTCATCTGCCTCTTGCAAAATTGGATCCTCGTGAGAGACAGGGCAGCTTGCACTACAGCCTGGACCTGCTAAAGAGCCCTTTTTTGCTATGGGCCCGCTTACAACTGGCAACCATCAAAGTCACCCCATAAATGGGTCAAAGAAGTATTCGTAAGTGCAGTGTATGCTATCTTAAAAATCCAAAGAGGCCCACTAAGCACTGTGCCTGTTTTCTTAGTTGTACTGGCGCAAGGTGCAATAACTTGTCCTTTACCATGGAGAAAATATCCTGGAATGTCTGAGGTCATTGAACCTGTAAAAACATTACAATAAAGCAGCCCCCTGAAACTTTATAGGGTTTTTTTCCCACCATCTGGCACTAATGTGTCTTACTAGGTCAACTAGGGTACTTTCTGCTTCTTGCACATCAGATCCAGTTAGCACAGTGGCATCAATATAGTGGACCAGTGTAATGATCTGTGAAATGTTGAGATAATCAAAATCCCCTGCACACTTTATTTTTATAGAGAAGAGAGCATTAATATGCTCTGGGGCAAGACAATAAATGTGTACCACTGTCCATCTAACATAAAAGTGAATTGACTTTGAAACTCTTGATTAACAGAGATTGAAAAGAATGCATTTGCTAGATTAATACTAAGTACCAGAGGCTATATTGATCTGTTCTAGTAGAGATAAAATATTTGGCCCAGCTGCACTGGGGCCCACTACTTGGTAAAGTTTGTGGTAGTCTATTTTCATCCGCCAAAATCCACTTGATCATTGCATCAGTTAAATGGGTGAACCAAAAGGAAATATGTTGGAAATAACCCTGCATCCTTTAAGTCTTTGAGGGTGGCACTAACCTCTGCAATTTCTCACAGTTTTCACAGTTTTGCTTCTTATTTTTTTTCTTGGTGCTAGAGTTGGACTCACTATAAGAGAGATTTAGACCAAGACCCCATTTAGCACCTGCTCCTCCAAATTCTCACCCTAACCAGGGCTCATGATAATATTTCTGGTCCCCTGTCATAAGTACCAGCTCAAATTATTTATCCAAAACCCCTTGAAAAGTCTTTACCCAATTTATTATTATATGATAAGTGGCTATAAGTCCTTTGGGGTAAGGATTGGAGAAATATTTATTGCATATACTTGAAGTAGCCTCTCAGGGTCCTTCCTCAAGAGAAGCCAGCCTTTCCTTCAACCAGTGGGCTCTGCATCTATGAATTAGCTAAGATCTCTCTGATAACTAGCTCAGATCTGGAATCTATTTTCCATTGTCCCCTCTAACATCAGCCTTCTCTTCACAACCCATTTTTTCCATTTATTGAAGTTAACAAGCTACACCCTGATGGGCTTTCCACCTCTCTTCTCTCAAGAGCACCATCATGCGTGAATCCTTGCCACAGATCTCAGTGGGTGAAGGCCTCCTGTTTGCCACTCTGGCTTCGTTGCCCATTACAGTAATTATGTCCAAGGTGCCACTATTTGGCCTCAGATATTCTGGAAATCTATCATTCACATTTTCTCTAGGAAACCACAGATGGCGATCTCCAACTGTCAACTGCAGCCAAGAGAGGACAGCTACTACAGAACTTCTCAAAGGTGCCAACGTCTCCCTCAACAGTGCATTCCTTATGCTTTGGTAAATGAAGTGTTATCTGGGCTGTCCCGGAGAACAGAGGCAAGGATGGGTTCTCCAGTCTCACATAATAAATCCATTCTAACACCTCCACCTCCTTGAGCTTCTAACTCCATTCCTCAGTACTCTATCAAGGAAGTGCTGGCTTCTCCACCTGGTCCATCCCAGAAAGGCATTAGGATGGGCTCCAGGTGTCCTCGCTAGTACATTAAATCTTGAGTCATGGGAATATGAACCCAAGTCAATAAACTCTGCACTTTCCAGCCTTATATTCTGCACAAGCCCCAGGGCAATGCCCTCAAGATTTACTCCCCCGCATGCTCCCCAGTCCCAGCTAGTACATCATATCCAGATTTTGCATTTCTTTGCAAAGCAAACTATTCCCCCGAGGCTTTTCTCCTCAAGCTATGCTCAGGTTTAACTCTTGTTTCTCATCTCTGGGCAATCAGGGAAGCAAGGAGTACATCTTAAGAAAGACAAGCATCATTTTGCAAAGCATTTGGCCCTGTTGAGGTCTTTCATGTAGGGTCCTTCATCCAGGCAAGGAGAGGCTGTTTTTCTCTAGCACATGGGTGGGGGTCACTTCTGCCAGCCCAGTCGAATTAAAACTTCACAATTCTCTGGCACATTAACCCAATTTCCTCATCCTATTTCTCAAGTTTCCACTATCAAGGCCCTGATTCTAACTTAGGAGGCCTGTCAGGGCTATTCTTTCCAACTCCTTTACATTTTGACCACCCTTACAGTTCAATTCTGGTCCCAATCTGGTCTCTGGCTACAAGAGATGAGTCACTTTAAACACTGCTGTGAAGCCCTTCTGGCTTTTACAGTGTCCTGAGCTGATAATTGGCTGATCTGAGCCAGTAATTCTCCTTCATCAAGGCTTCCAAAGCAGTTAACAAAGGCCAGACAATTATACAATCCTTATTTCCCCCACATCATTCAATTACGAGAACCACCCAGTATTTCATCTTCTACCTGTCGCACATCCAATCCACTACGGGTAAAGTTCTTAGCCATCATGACCCCACACCATCCCAAGAGTTATCATCATTCCACTTACCACCAACACATCATTTTTCTTCTAAAAAAAAAAATTTCTGAGACACATGAAGTACAGAGCTATAAATTGACTTAGCAAAACAACATTCATCACAATTACAACCTCTGAAAATCTGAATGATTTGACTTTATCTTACTTTTGTCAGACATCCAGCTTGTGTTCTATCTATAATGGACATTCTATGACAATTTCGCTTTGAAACTATTTTAATGGGATTGAACTGGGAAAAACACAAGAAAATCACCATTCTGGGTGCAGCTTGGATCAGGGTTATAAATTGATGACAAATGAAGAGAGTCAGGTTCTTCTCTTCTCTGTGCCCTAGGGTGAGGTTTTATCTTCTGCAGAAAATGAAGTGAATTTTTAAAATGTCCCTTTATTTAGTCTTCAATGAGTAGCTGCACCTAAAGCATAAAACATCCATTAGCAGAAATTCAAATAATCTTTTAACTATGTTAAGCACACCAAAAATAGTTTTCTGTATCTATTCCTAAATTAAATAATTCATTTTATTTAAAAATTTGCAAACAGTTTAAAAAGATATGTATTTTCCATTTAATTTTTTAAGTAGTTATACAATAAATCCTGGAAAGACATACCAAAATATAGAATTGCTAGCCTTAGGATGGTATGATTACAGTTGTCATTTTCTTCTTCCTCTTGTCTATGTTTTCTAATTTTGCACAATGAAAATGTATTCCATGTAGTAAAAAAAAAAAAGTTTTATTACACGAAAACTTTGCAACCAGATTTAAAATGTCAAACAGTTGCTTGAGACAGGTAATGTGTTAGATACATAGTCTACTATCCTACACCTACCAAGTATTCCCACTTAGTCCTCATATTTCACACTTTTACAAATAGAAATCTCCAGTGTACCATGTCAGCCCTAACAACCAAACTGATTAAGGACAAAAAATATGTAAGAAGGATTTGCCAGAACTCAGCAAAATCTTCAGGTGGAAAGGATTTATTTTATGCTGGGACCCTAGTTTCTCTTTCTGTTCTCCTTTCACTATCCTGCTCTCATCTTTATCACCAGGTAAATAATGTTCTTGAGCTGATAGATCTTATAACATCAGGAAAGAAAAAAAACTCTCTGATATATTTATATTTTCATGGACATAATATGTTAATCCTTCTAGGATATTTACATTTTAAAAAGAAATATGCCAAGTCATACAAATGACAGAGCATAGTATAAAATAAAACCAATTCAAAAGTAATTACACATAAACCATAGGAAAAGGACACATTCATCCTTTGAAACCAATTCAGAGTTGCACAAAATGAGAATATACAAAGGAGCACATCTTTAATTCTAGAAAGCTCTATCTCTATTATTTAATGCAAATATAAGAGGTATATTTACAAACTCTTTTTACTTATGTGATAGTGAAGCAGCTGTATGAAAAGTTCTATACTTGAAGTCAAAAGTCCTGGGTTGAATTCCCAGTTCTACCCAATCCCATGTGTGTAATTTGGGAAATCACCAATGTGGGCCTCACGTTCCTCCCCCATAACAGTGCTGCTAAACATAATGGCATAAATATGTGGTGTGACACCTTGTAAATTGTAAAAGGCTACAGAAGTGTAGGTACTACTAACAAAGTGCATATCTCCTAAAAGTAAAACAAAATGTCATGAAAATGTTTTTTTCCTGTCATTTTAGGGTTCTCTAAAGCTCTCATAATTTTTAAAATATCCTATATATTGAAAGTGGGAAAGAATAAAATTATACCAGGGCCTTTTGCTGATTAACAGCAAGGTAATATTAAAACTCTAGGATAAATCACCAGAAATATCATAATATGGTGTGTGTGTGCATGTGTGTGTGTGTGTGTGTGTGTGAGTGTGTGTGTTCATCTGGCTTTGAACATAGGAGCTTAAAAGCAGTGAAATAGGAGCTTAAAAGCAGTGAAACCCAGATGTTCTTGGATTAAAAATCCATCAATTATTCAACTGCTAAAGAGCTCATGAAAAAGATGGCCCCAGCCTTACCTAGGAAACAAGGCTAAAACCAAACTATCAATTTAAGGCACATGGCAGTTTAAGGCATATGCAAATATATGGAAAAGAGAAAGATTTGTTGGCACCTTCCTACGATGATGCCATGAAACAAGAAATAAAGTGTTTCTCTGAGAGAATGGAAGAAAGAAAGTGACACTCTACATATGAGTACATAGTAGCTATGACAGTCAGAATCCTAAAATTATCCCCATTGACCCTCACCCTTTTATAATCCTCTCCTCTTGAGTGTGGGTCAAACCTGTGAATATGATGAGATATCACTCTACTGATTATATTACCTTATATGGCAAAAGGGTTTTTGCATATTAATCAAGGTGCCAAATCAGCTGATTTTGAGTAAATCAAAAGGGAGATTACATTGGGTGGTCGTGACCTAATCAGGTGATCCCTTAAAAGCAAGAATTTTCTCCGATTGGCTTAAAAGAAAGAAAGCAAATAACCATGTTGTGAACTGCCTACAGAGAGGGGTGGCTTTTAGTTGCTTAGACTGGTCCCTAGCCAACAGCTAGCAAGAACACGAGGACCTCAGTCCTAAAGCTACAAGGAACTGAATTCTGCCAATAACCTGAATGAGCTTAGAAGAGGATCCCAAACCCTAGATGAGAACCATAGTTCAGCCTGTCTTGATTGTAGCCCTGTGAGATCTGAACAGAGAATCCAGCTGTGCCCAGACTCCTGACCCACAGAAACTCTGAGATAATAAATTAGCGTTGCTTCAAGCTGCTAAATTTGTGACAATTTGTTGCAGAGCAATAGAATACTAATTCAGTAGCAGAGCTGCAGAATTTACCTCCCCTCTCCTAACGCCTGGTCTTGGTTTACGATGAAAGCAAGCACAAAACACAGCTTCCGAATGACATGTTTAACATTTGAATGTTTATGCTTGTGGGTTGGCAATAACAGATGTTTAAAAATAGCAGTTTTGTCATGAATCAATTCTCCTCAGTAACAGAGTAATTCCCTCCTGTTTATGACAGAGATTAGAAAGATTCTTAAATATGCAAGTTGACACCTACTCTGTCTACTCTACATCATTTAAGATGTTACCAGATTGCAAGCTGTAATCACTTTACACCTAAGCATATAATTTTCTAAGATTTTCATGCTTCACAGAAATGCTAAGACACTCGTCCCTCTGTATCCATAGGAGATTGGTTCCAGGACCCTCATGGATACCAAAATCCGTGGATGCTGAAGTCCATTATATAAAATGGCATGGTATTTGCATATAACCTACACACATCCTCCGATATACTTTAAATCATCTCTAGATTACTTATAACACCTAATATGATGTAAATGCTACATAAACAGTTGTTATACTGTATTGTGTAGGGAATAATGACAAGAAAAAAAGTCTGTACACGTTCAGTACAGACACAACCGTCACGGGCCTTTCAATCCTCAGTTGGTTGAATCCATGGATGCAGAAGCCACGGATGCAGAGGGCTGACTGTATACCTCCATATACTGGAAAGAATAATAAAATTTAAATCAACAATTATTTAACGAGTATCTACTGTGTATTAGATACAAGTTTAGGTGCTAGGATCAAAGACATTCCCAACCATTGCATACAAACATACGCATTCAGGGACTTCATGGGTAATGGTGAATTGTTAGATGCATTGCCATTAAAATCAGATACAAGGATACTGCCTATCACTACACTATTTGACACAGTTCTAGAGGTCGTCTTTACCCAGGAATAAAGACAAGAGGAAGAAATAAAAAGATGGAAGTATTGGAAAGGAGAGGTGAAAAAACTGACATTGTTATCAAACATATTACTGTCTGCATTTAAGTTCTATAAGAAACTACTAATAAATTATTACAATTAATTAGATACCAATTGCATTCCTACACACTAGCAATAAATAGCTGAAACATAGAATTTTAAGAGATATTCTTTGTAATGTTGCAACAAAAATAGAAGGTACCTAGGAATAAATCTAGCAAAGGATATGTAAGACATTATAAAACTATATGAAAAGACATTTAAAAAGACTAAATAACACGATGGAGACTCTTCCCAAATTAATCTATAAAACTGATGAAATTCCAACTGAAAATGCAAAGAAATTTTTATGAATTTAACAAGCTGATTCTAAAAAGAATTTATATGAAAAACCAAAGTGCTGCAAATAGCCAAGACCATTTTGAAAAAAAAAATGAAAAATATGAGGAAAGCTACCCTCTCTGATGATATAAAGACTTATTATACAGCTTTAGATGTTGTGATATAACCTCAAAAGTAGATAAATAGAATAGAATAGAGAACTGAGGAACAGATATGCATTGGGAAACAATATTTCACAGTAAGGAAAGGTTGAAGTAGCCGGAAATTCAATGCTGGAATAGTATAAAAATAAATTCCAAGATAATTAAAAGCCTACATATTAAAAGCAAAACTTTAAACATTTTTAGAAGAAAATACAGAACTCAAGATATAAAAAACATTAAACAAGATCCCCCTAAAATAAGATAAACTATAAAGGAAATGATTCGTTAAATTTTAAAACTTTTGAGTATTAAAAGTCCTCATTTTTAAAAAGTGAAAAGGGGGGACGCAGATTGAGAAAATTTGTCTGCAACTCTCATAAGTGGCAAAGGATTAGTATCCCAAATATATAAAGAAAAATTGATGAGAAAAAGAAAAACAGCCCAAAAGAATAATGGACAAAAATTTGAACAGGCAATTTATAGAAGAAACACAAATTCTCTGTAAACATAGTAGTTCCACTACTAAAGAAATTTTTGCAAATATGCCCAAGGAATCATACGCAAGCCTTATTTGTAAGAGCAAAAAATTTGAATATGATCTAAGTGTCCATCAATACTAGAATAGATATGTACATTTTAGTATATTCATACTTTGGAAAAACATATGGCTATGAAATGAATGACAGAACAACATGTATTAAAATGGAAAAATCTCACAAGTAGCAGAGAATAGCTAAAGTTTACTAACATTTATATAGTTTTGAAACACTACTATATTGTTTAGGGACAAATACATATGTAGTTAAAATATAAAGACATGCTTTGAAATGAAAACACCAAATACAAAATAATGGATCTCTTGGTTTGAAAGCAAGGGAGAAGGGAATATGATTGAGCTTAGCATTTACGAGAAGGACAACACTGTCTATCCTAATACCCTAGTGTCTGACAAAAAGAAATAACTCTACTTTCAAATTAGTTCTGATTAATTCATGCATTTGGATGAGTAGAACTTCTGAATCAATAATATCACATGCTTCATAATGTCAAGGAAGTGCTACACAGAGTGAATTTACTACTTTGACATTATTCTAATGAGATACATAAATCAATGGATTGCATTTCTTTTTTATTCTCAGGCTTAAGACAACGCATATTGCAGGTCCGCCAAGTCTTTTGATAATGGCTTGTAGCACTATCGTTTTTCTCAGAAAAAGTAAACTCAAAATACAAAGTAGTTATTGTCAAGGGTAGTTGTTTCTTAGAAAACATCTTTTTATTGAGTTTATAAACCATTTTCTTGACAAATTTTAATGAAATAAAACTTTTATTTGTTTTCCTTTTCCTGATTTATTTATTATGAAAAATTTTAAACATCCAAAAAATTGATAGACTATTGCAATGAACTAAATTTTGCCATTTTCACTTTAACTCAACTTATTTTTCTTTCAAAATTATTAAATAGCTCAAACAAAAAGGAGTTCAGGGGTATAAATTTTCTTACTATAAAAAATGTGCATGTTTAAATAAATCAGTACCCATAAATCTGGCTTAATGGAGTAAACATCACTACATTAGAAAAAATTAACAGAGCCAGATGGCAGAATAAAAGGTCCACTGCTCACATCCCCCAATAGAAACAATTTGGCAGCCATCTATGGACAAAATTGCCTTTGTGGGAGAATTGGGATCCAGGTAGGAGGTTGCACATCCCCAGTGGAGCCCAAGAGCGAGGAGAGCCATTTTGAGAAGGCTGGCCCACACCCAGGTGGCAGGCTCACTGACTGTGGTCCTGACTACAGAAGCAGAAAGAGCCCCACCCCCCTCAGCTATAGCCTCATTTGGCCTTGATCCTGCCACCAGCACGATCTGCCAAAGGCCCTAGTAGGTATCACACTCTCTCATGCTTCAAGCAACAGGTCCCCCAACGTTGGTCCCAGCTGTGGACCCTGCAGCAGCCCATGACCTGCCTCCAGTCCCTCATAGGCATGGTTCAGGAGCAGTACTGCCCAGACAGGGACCCAGGGGAGATATGCCCATCCATGCCCCTGGAGGCAGACCTACTAAACTTGAAATGACTGTGAATCCTGAAGCAGTTCTTTTTTATTTTTTTATTGTGGTAACATTGGTCTATAACTATATAAATTTCAGGTGTACATGAATATATTTTTATTTCTGTGTAGGCTACATCATGTTCACCACCTAGAGACTAATTACAATCTATCGCAACACACATGTGCCTAATCACCCCTTTCAGCCTCCTCCCTACCCCCTTCCCCTCTGGTAACCACCAATCCAGTCTCTATCTCTATGTGATTGTTTGTTGTTGTTTTTATCTTTTACTTATGAATGAGAGCATATGGTATTTGACTTTCTTCCTCTCACTTATTTCTCTTAGCATAATACCCTCAAGGTCCATCCATGTTGTCACAAATGGCCAGATTTCATCATTTCTTATGGCTGACTAGTATTCCGTTGTGTACATATACCAAATCTTCTTTATCCGTTCATCCCTCAGTGGGCACCTAGGTTGCTTCCAAGTCTTGGCTATTGTGAATAATGCTGCAGTGAACACAGGGGTGCATGTATCTTTACGCATATGTGTTTTCATGTTCTTTGCATAAATACCCAGCAGTGGAATAGCTGGATCATATGGTAGTTCTATTCTTAATTTTTTGAGGAATCTTCATACTGTTTTCCATAGTGGCTACACCAGTTTGCACTCCCACAAGCAGTGTATGAGAGTTCCCTTCTCTCCACATCCTCTCCAACACTTGCTGTTTCCTGTCTTGTTAATTATAGCATTTGGATGGGAGTGAGGTGATATCTCATTGCAGTTGTTTTTGGTTTTGTATTTTTTTTTCCTGAGGAAGATTCGCCCTGAGCTAACATCTGTGCCAGTCTTCCTCTATTTTGTATGTGGGATGCCACCACAGCATGGCTTGATGAGTGATATAGGTCTGTGCCCGGGATCTGAACCTGGGATCCCAGGCCATCAAAGTGGAGCGTGTGAAACACTAAACACTACACAACAGGGCCGGCTCCGTCATTGTAGTTTTGATTTGCATATCCCTGATAGTTAATGATGTTGAACATCTTTTCATGTGCCTCATCTGTATATCTTCTTTAGAGAAATGTTTGTTCAGGTCTTTTCCCCATTTTTTAATGGGTCATTAGTTTTGTTGTTGTTGAGATGTATGAGTTCTTTATATATTTTGAATATTAACCCCTTATCAGATATATGATTTGCAAATATCTTCTGCCAATTGTTAGGTTGTCTTTTCACTTTGTTGATGGTTGCTTTTGCTGTGCAGAAGCTTTTTAGTTTGATGTAGTCCCATTTTTTTCTATTGTTTCCCTTGCCCAGTCTGACATAGTACTTGAAAATATGCTGCTAAGACCGACGTCAAAAAGCGTACTGCCTATGTTTTCTTCTAGAAGTTTCATGGTTTCAGGTCTTACGTTCAGGTCTTTAATCCATTTTGAGTTAATTTTTGTATATGGTATAAGATAACGGTCTATTTTCATTTTTTTGCGTGTGGCTGTCCAGTTTTCCCAACACCATTTATTGAAGAGACTTTCCTTTCTCTATTGTATGTTCTTGGCTCCCTTGTCAAAAATCAGCTGTCCATAGATGTGTGGGTTTATTTCTGGGCTCTCGATTCTGTTCCATTGATCTGTGTGTCTGTTTTTGTGCCAGTACCATGCTGTTTTGGTTACTATAGCTTTGTAGCATATTTTGAAATCAGGGAGTGTGATACCTCCAGCTTTGTTCTTTTTCTCAGGATTCCTTTGGCTATTTGGGGTCTTTTGTTGTTCCATATAAATTTTAGGATTCTTTGTTCTATTTCTGTGAAAAATGTTGGAACTTTGATAGGGATTGCATTGAACCTATAGATTGCTTTAGGAAGTAAGGACATTTAAACTATGTTAATTCTTCCAATCCAAGAGCACAGAGTATCTTTCCATTTCTTTGTGTCTTCTTCAATTTCTTTCAGAAATGTTTTATAGTTTTCAGTGTATAGCTCTTTCACCTCTTTGGTTAAGTTTATTCCTAGGTATTTTATTCTTTTTGTTGTGAATGTACATGGGATTGTATTCTTAATTTCTCTTTCTGCTACTTCGTTGTTAGTGTATAGAAATGCAACTGATATTTGGTATGTTGATTTTGTATCCTGCAAATTTACCATATTCATTTATTATTTCTAAAAGTTTTTTGGTGAATTCTTTAGTGTTTTCTATATATAAAATTATGTCATCTGCAAATAGTGACAGTTTCATTTCTTCCTTTCCAATTTGGATCCCTTTTATTTCTTTTTCTTGCCTGATTGCTCTGGCTAGCACTTCCAATATTATGTTAAATAAGAGTGGTGAAAGTGGGCATCTTTGTTTGGTTCCTGTTCATAAAGGGATGGCTTTTAGTTTTTCTCCATTGAGAATGATATTAGCTGTAGGGTTATCATATATGGCCTTTATTATGTTGAGGTACTTTCCTTCTATACCCATTTTATTCAGAGTTTTTGTCATAAATGGATGCTGCCTCTTGTCAAATGCTTTCTCTACATCTATTGAGATGATCATGTGATTTTTATTCTTCATTTTGTTAATGTGGTGTATCACATTGATTGATTTGCAGATGTTGAACCATCCCTGCATTCCTGGAATAAATCTCACTTGATCATGGTGTATGATCTTTTTAATGCATTGTTGTATTCGATTTGGTAGTATTTTCTTGAGGATTTTTGCTCGATGTTCATCAGCGTCATTGGCCAGTAATTTTGTTTTTTTGTGTGTGTTGTCCTTGTCTGGTTTTGGTATCAGGGTAATGTTGACTTCATAGAATGAGTTAGGAACCTTCCCCTCCTCTTCAATTTTTTGGAAGAGTTGGAGAAGGATAGACATTCAGTCTTCTTTGAACGTTTGGTAGAATTCACCAGGGAAGCCGTCTGGTCCTGGACTTTTATTTTTGGGGAGCTTTTTGATTACTGTTTTGATCTCTTTGCTGCTGGTTGGTCTACTCAAATTCTCTATTTCTTCTTGATTCAGTTTTGGAAGGTTGTATAATTCTAAGAATTTATCCATTTCTTCTAGATTATCCAATATGTTGGCATATAGCTTTTTGAAGTATTCTCTTACAATCTTTTGTATTTCTGAGGTGTCCATTGTAATTTCTCCTCTTTCATTTCTGATTTTATTTATTTGAGCCTACTCTCTTTTTTTCTTGGTGAGTCTAGCTAAAGGTCTGTCAATTTTGTTTATCTTTTCAAAGAACCAGCTCTTGGTTTCATTGATTTTTTTCTATTTTTATTTTAGTCTCTATTGTAATTTATTTCTGCTCTGATTTTTACTATTTCCTTCTTTCCATTGATTTTGGGCTTTATTTGTTCTTCTTTTTCCAGTTCCTTTAGGTGCACTGTTAGATTGTTTATTTGAGCTTTTTCTTATTTGTTGAGGTAGGCCTGTATCGCTATAAATTTCTCTCTTAGAACCGCTTTTTCTGTATCCCATAAATTTTGGTGTGTCATATTTTCATTTTCATTAGTCTCCAGGTATTTTTTTATTTCTCCTTTGATTTCTTCATTGACCCAATCGTTGTTCAGTAGCATTTTGTTTAATCTCCACATATTTGCGGCTTTTCTGATTTTCCTCCTGTAGTTGATTTCTAGTTTCATACTGCTGTGGTCAGAAAAGATGCTTGGTATTATTTCAATCTTCTTAAATTTATGGAGACTTGTTTTGTGGCCTAAAATGTGATCAATCCTGGAGAATATTCCATGTGCATTTGAAAAGAATGTATATTCTGCAGTTTCTGGATGGAATGTTTGTATGTATCTACTAAGTCCATCTGGTCTAATGTGTCATTTAAGGCCAATGTTTCCTTACTGATCTTCTGTTTAGATGATCTATCCATTGGTGTAAGTGGAGTGTTAAAGTCCCCTACTGTTATTGTGTTACTGTCTATTTCTCCTTTTATGTCTGTTAATAATTACTTTATATATTTAGGTGCTCCTATGTTGGGTGCATAGATATTTACAAGTGTTATATTCCCTTGTTGGATTGTTCCTTTTATCATTATGTAGAGCCCTTCTTTGTCTCTTGTTACAGTTTTTGTTTTAAAGTCTATTTTGTCTGATATAAGTATTGATATCCCAGTTTTCTTTTCATTGCCATTTTCATGATGTATCTTTTTCCATCCCTTCACTTTCAGTTTGTGAACATCTTTAGGTCTGAAATGTGTCTTTTGTATGCAGCATATATATTGGTCTTGTTTTTTTATCCAATCGGCCACCCTATGCCTTTTGATTGAAACATTTAGTCCATTGACATTTAAAGTAGCTACTGATAAGTATGTACTTATTGCCATTTTATTACTTTTTTTCTGGGTGTTTTAGTAGTTCTTCTCTGTTCCTTTCTTCTTCTCTTGTTCTCTTCCCTTGTGGTTTGATGGCTTCCTTTAGCATTATGTTTGGTTTCCTTGCTCTTAATTTTTTTGTGTATTTATTATAGATTCGTGGTTTGTGATTACCATGAGGTTAGTATATAATAACCTACATATATAGCAATCTACATTAAGTTGATGGTCTCTTCAGTTTGACCTCTTTCTAAAAGCTCTACTCTTTTACTCCCCTCCTCCCACATGTTATGTTTTTGATATCATATGCAACCTCTTTTTGTGTGTGTTTATCCGTTACCTTCTTATCATGGAAATAGGTAATTTTAGTCCTTTGGTCTTTTGACCTTCATATTTCTTCGTAGGTGGTTGATCTGCTACTTTTACTGCATTTTTGCCTTTCCAAGTGATTTTATTGCTTTTTTTCTGCTAATTTTATTATTCCTATTTGTGGTCTTCTCTTTCCCACTTAAATAAGTCCCTTTAGCCTTTCTTATGAGACTGGTTTCTTGGTGATAAACTCCTTTAATTTTTGCTTGTCTGGGAAACTCTTTATCTCTCCTTCCAGTCTGAATGATAACCTTGCCAGGTAGAGTATTCTTGGCTGTAGGTTTTTTTCCTTTCAGCACTTTAAATATATTGTGCCACTCCCTTCTAGCTTGTAAGGTTTCTGCTGAGAAGTCAGCTGATAACCTTCTGGGGTTTCCTCTGTATGTAACCTGTTCCCTTTCTCTTGCAGCTTTTAGGATTCTCTCTTTATCTTTAATTCTTGACATTTTAATTATAATGTATCTTGGTGTGGGCCTCTTTGGGTTTATCTTTTTTGGTGCTTTCTGTGCTTCCTGTATCTGGATGTCTATTTCCTTCCTTAAGTTAGGAAAGGTTTCAGCTATTATTTCTTCAAATAAATTCTCTGCCCCTTTGTCTCTCTTTTCTCCTCTGGGACACCTATAATAAGAATGTTAGTGAGTTTGATGTTGTCCCAGAGGTCCCTTAGACTGTTCTTGTTCTTTTTAATTCTTTTTTCTTTTATCTGTTCAGCTTGGGTGATTTCCTCTAGCCTTTCATCCAGCTCAGTGATCCATTCTTCTGTATCTTCTACTCTGCTATTGAGTCCCTCTAGTGAATTTTTTATTTCCAGGATTGTATTCTTCATTTCTGATTGTTTCTTTTTATATTTTCCAATTCTTTGTTGACATTCTCACTGAGTTCATCGATTCTTCTCCCAAAATCAGTGAGCATCCTTATGACTTTTTGTTTGAACTCTTTGTCAGGTAGATTGTTTAATTCTGTTTCATTTAGTTCTTTTTCTGGAGTTTTGTCCTGTTCCCTTACTTGGAACATATTCCTTTGCCTCTTCATTTTGCCTCTTTCTCTGTGTTTATATCTATGTATTAGGTGGGTCAGCTATGACTCCTGATCTTGGAGAAGTGGCGTTATGTAAGAGATGACTTATGAGGCCCAGCAGTGTGCTTCCCTCTCATCACCAGTTCCAAATGTTCCAGGAGTGACCCCTGTGTGAGCTACGTGTGTCCTCTTGTGGCACGGTTGCCCTGGCTGCAGGTCCCCCATGAGGCTAGTCTGTCCCCTTGGCCAGCTGGTTGTAATGCTCAGCTGCGTGTGGTGGTTGTGGACCCTTCAGTCTCTTTATTGGGTGTGGGGAGCCCCAGCACAGTTGGCTGCAAGGTCTAATAGCACATTCCCATTGCAGTTTTTCCATTAAGTGAGTAGGCCCCCAGTGTGGCTGGTTGCTAGGCTCAGGGGCTTACAATTGCTGTAGGCCTCCAGCCTGCAAGACTCTTGTCAGCTCTCAGAGGATTGCAGCTGAGTGGAGCTGGCCCCAGGCACAGGAGCGCCCAAGTGTTTCAGGCTTTGGAAG
The DNA here is from genome assembly GCF_057802395.1 of Ceratotherium simum simum. NCBI lineage: Eukaryota > Metazoa > Chordata > Mammalia > Perissodactyla > Rhinocerotidae > Ceratotherium > Ceratotherium simum. Next base: position 60,963,134 of record NC_141908.1, read on the forward strand.
GTGGGGCAGATACCCTATGTTTGAGAAGCACAGCTCTTCTGCAGCTGACAAGCCCCACCACCTGCAGGGCCACACACACCATCAACACAGTCCTGCCCCATGTGGGCATCCCAACCCCCTGAAGCAGACCCAGTTGCCCCGTGGCAAAGGCCCCACACACTCCACCAACACCCCACACACTCCACCCACTCCTTGCACACGCACTGCCCTGCTGAGGCGGACCTACTCTCCCAGCTGTAGAGGATCCAGACACCCAGCCTATGCAGACCCACAAGTTACCTGAGGGCTTGCTGTTGGGTGGGGCCAGTCCCTAGGGGTGGGCTGCCTGCCCTGGCTGAGCTGGATTAAATCGGTGCTGTAGTGGGTGGGGCAGATCCTGGGCTAACAGGCCAGTGGAAGAACTCCAATGATGTCTGCCGGTGTCTGAGTCAGCACGCCTGTAATAGGTCACAATAATGGCTGCTGCCAATGTCTCCATCCCTGTAGAGCTCTCACCTCTCACTGAGACACATCCAGAGCCTATCAGGTGAGTCTCTTTTCACCAAAGGACTGTGCACCTTTCTTTCTAGTGATTTTAGCTGCTTTCCAAAATGGGTGAATTTGTGCATTGGCACTTTAAAAGCTGGCTTTTTTTTCCCCTTATGTCCAATAGCTTGGGGATATTCCCCATTGTAGTTAATAGCCAGCAAAGCCAGATATTATGACACTCACCGTGGTTGTGCTGAGTGCAAAGGTGCTTATAGCAGTAATGCTCCCCGTGCTCAGGTCCCCCACTCCTCTAGGAAAGGCTGCATACCTTGGGATTCCTCCCAGCTGGCCATGAAGCACTGTGGCTTGCAAAGGTGACTTTTTTTCTCTCTAGAGAGGAATTTCTGCCTCTTCCACCTCAGTCAGGACTGTCCCCTGTTGCAGGGGTTCTATTTATCCAGTTTTCAGTTCTCTCTCAGGGGTAATTGTTCCAAAAGTAGTTGTAAATTTTTTGTGTCTGTAGGAGGAGGTGAGTTCAGAATCTGCCTACACTGCCATCTTGACATCTCCCTCTGAAGTAGTTCTATAATTTGGTTCCAGATCATGCAGACTTGCAATCAATAAGGAAACAGTGGATTTGAATAACACTACAGACCAAATGGACCAAACAGACATATACAGAACATCCCATCCAACAGCAGCAGAATACACATCCTTCTGAAGTACACACAGAACATTGTCCAGATAGATTATATGTAGGTCCCCAAAACAAATTTAAGAAGATTTAAATCATAGCAAGTATCTTTTTTGACCACAATGGTATGAAATTAGAAATCATTAACAGGAAGAAAATTGGAAAATTCAAAAATATGTGGAAATTAAACAACATACTCCAAAATAACTAATGGATCAAAAGAAGAAATCAAAAGGTAAATCAAAAAGTATCTTGATGGGCTAGCCCCATGGTTGAGTGCCTCAAGTTCTGCGCACTCTGCTTTGGCGGCCCAGGCTTGCAGGTTTGGATCCTGGGCACAGACCTGCACCGACCTGCACCGCTTGTCCAGATATGCTGTGGTGGTGACCCACATACGAAATGGAGGAGGATTGGCACAGATGTTAGCTCAGGACTAATCTTCCTCAAGCCAACAAAAAAAGAGGAAGAATGGCAATGATATTAGCTCAGGGTGAATCTTCCTCAGCAAAAAAAAGTATCTTGAGACAAATGAAAATGGAAACATAAAAACCAAAATTTATGGGATACAGCCAAAGCAGTTCTAAGTGGGAAGTTTATATCAATAAATGCCTGTATTACAAAAAAAGAAAGATCTCAAATAAACAACGTAGCTTTACACCTCAAGGAATTAGGGAAAAAAAGAAGAAACTAAATAAGGAAGATCAGACAGAAATAAATAAAATAGAGGCCAGAAAAACAAGAGAAAAGATCAATGAAAATAAGAGTTGGTTTTTTGAAAAGATAAAATTGACAAATCCTTAGCTAGACTAACAGAAAAAGAGAGAAGACTCAAATAAAATTAGAAATGAAAAATGAGACATTAAAACTGATACCACACAAATGGCAAGAACACACAATGGGGAAAGGATAATCTCTTCAATAAATGGTATTTGCAAAACTGGATATCCACATACAAAAGAATGAAATTGGACCGTTCTATTACACCCTACACAAAAATTAACTCAAAATGGATTAAATACTTAAATGTAAGATCTGAAACCATAAAACTCCTAGAATAAAACATAGGAAAAAAACTCCTTGACAGTGATCTTGGCAATGATTTTTTTACATATTACACCAAAAGCACAGGCGACCAAAGCAAAAATAAACAAGTAGGAGTATATCAAACTAAAAAGCTTCTGTACAGCAAAGGAAACAATTAGCAAAATGAAAAGACAACCTATGGAATGTGAGAAAATATTAATAAACCATGTATCTAATAAGGGGTTAAAATCCAAATTATGTAAGGAACTCAGATAACTCAACTGCAAAAGAACAAAACAAGCAAAACCTGATTTAAAAATAGGCAAAGGACTTGAATAGACCTTTTTCCTAAGAAGACATACCAATGGCCAACAGGTATATGAAAAGGTGCTCAACATCACTAATCATCAGAGAAATGCAAATCAAAACCACAATGAGATATCACCTCACACCTGTTAAGATATCTATTATCAAAAAGACAACAGAGCCAGCCCTGATGGCCTAGTCGTTAGAGTTTGGTGCACTCCGCTTTGGCAGCTCAGGTTGGGTTCTGGGGCGTAGAACCAGAACATTTGTCTGACAGTAGCCATGCTGTGGCGGCAGCTCACATAGAAGAACTAGAAGAACTTACAACTATACACAACTAGAGAGAAGTCAAGATGGCGGCGTAAGCAGACTCTGAACTTACCTCCTCCCGTGGACACAGCCAATTTACAACGACTCGTGGAAAAATTACCCCTGAGACAGAACTGAAAACTGGATAAGAGGAACACCTGCAACAAAGGACAATCTTAATTGAGGTGGAAGAGGCAGAAACTCCCTTCTGGAGAGAAAAAATGCTGCCTTCACAAGCCACAGCACCTCACAGCCGCTGGGAGCAGCCCACAGGTCTGCAGCCTCCCTGGAGAAGCAGGGTCCTGAGCCGGGGAGCGCCCCTGCTGTGGGCTTTTTGTGGACCCAGCACAATCGAGACGAGTGGCATAATATCTGACTTTGCCTGCTACTAAAAGATTGAGGAGTACCCCCAGAAAACCTGGTTCACAAAGAAATTAAAACCGGCTCTTATAGGGCCCACATGCAAACTCACCCATTTCAGAAAGCAACCTAAAATCACCAGAAATAAAGGTGCACAGTGCTTTGGTGAAAAGAGACTCACCTGATAGGCCCTGAGTGCATCTCGGTGAGAGGTGAGACCTCTCCAGGGTCTGGGACATTGGCAGCAGCAATTGTGGCCTGGTGTGGGTGTGCTGACACAGACGCCATTGGAGTTCTCCCTGGGGCCTGCTAGTCCAGGTCTGCCCCACCCACTAGAGCACCGATTTAATCCAGCTCAGCCAGGGCAGGCAGCCCACCCTAGAGACTGGCCCCACCCAACAACAAGCCCTCAGGCAACTTCTGGGTCTGCATAGATTGGTGAATGGATTCTCTTCCACTTCAGAGGGGTAGGGCGTGCACAAGGAGTGGGTGGCGAGTGTGGGGCGGTGGTGGAGTGTGTGGGGCTCCCGCTGTGGAGAGACTGGGTTCACTTCAGGAGGTCGGGGCGCACTAACAGGGGAGGACTGTGTTGACTGTGTGTGTGGACCTGTGGGTGGCAGAGCTTGTCAGCTGCAGAAGACTTGTGCATCTCAAAGACCCACATAGGGGGCTTGTCCCACCTTCCAAAGCCTGAAACAATTGGGTGCCCCCGTGCCTGAGGCCAGCCCCACCCAGCTGCAATCCTCAAAGAGCTGACAAGAGACCTAAAGGCTGGAGGCTTACAGCAACTGTAAGGCCCTGAGCCTAACAACCTGCCACGCTGGGGGCCTACTCACTTAAAAGAAATACTGCAACACAAATGTGGTATTAGAACTTGAAGCCTACTGTGTTGGGGCTCCCCACACCTGATAAAGAGACTGAAGGGCCCACAACAACTACAAGCAGCTGAGCATTATAACAGCTGGCCAGGAGCATAACTCAGCCTCCCTGGGCGCCTACAGGGAGAGCAAACAGGCCACAACAGAAGGACACACGTAGCCCACATAGGGGTCACCCCTGGAACATTGAGAACTGAGGGAAGCACACTGCAGGCCTCCTAAGGCATCACTTAATAAGGTCACCTATCCAAGAGCAGGAGACATAGCTGACCTACCTAATACATAGACACAAGCACAGGGAAAGAGGCAAAATGAGGAGGCAAAGGGATACATTCCAAGTAAGGGAACAGGACAAAACCCCAGAAAGGGAACTAAGTGAAACAGAAATGAGCAACCTACCCGACAGAGAGTTCAAACAAAGAGTGTTAAGGATGCTTACTGATCTCTGGAGAAGAATAGATGAACTGAGTGAGAATGTCAACAAAGAAATGGAAGATATAAAAAAGAACCAATCAGAAATGAAGAATACAATACTGGAAATGAAAAATTGACTAGAGGGACTCAAAAGCAGAGTAGAGGATACAGAAGAACGGATCTGTGAGCTGGACGAAAGACTAGAAGAAATTACCCAAGGTGAACAGGTAAAAGAGAAAAGAATTAAAAAGTATGAGGACAGTCTAAGGGACCTCTGGGACAACATCAAGCACACTAACATCTGTGTTATAGGTGTCCCAGACGGAGAAGAGTGAGACAAAGGGGCAGAGAATCTATTTCAAGAAATAATAGCTGAAAACTTCCCTAACCTAAGGAAGGAAACAGACATCCAGGTACAGGAAGCACAGAGAGCACCAAACAAGATAAACCCAAAGAGGCCCACACCAAGACACATCATAATCAAAATATCCAGAATTAAGGATAAAGAGAGAATCCTAAAAGCTGCAGGAGAAAGACAAGTTACACACAAAGGAAACCCCATAAGGCTATCAGCTGACTTCTCAGCAGAAACCTTACAGGCTAGAAGAGAATGGCATGATATATTTAAAGTGCTAAAAGGAAAAAACTTACAGCCAAGACTACTCTACCCAGCAAGGTTATCATTCAAAATGGAAGGAGAGATCAAAAATTTCCCAGACAAGCAAAAATTAAAGGAGTTTGTCACCAAGAAACCAGTCCTACAAGAAATGTTAAAGGGACTGATTTAAAGGGAAAAGAGAAGACCACAAATAGGAAAAATTGTCTATTTCCATGATAAGAGGGTAATGGATACAAATGCACAAAAAAGAGGTTAGATATAATATCAAAAACATAAAATGAGGGAGGAGGGGAGTTAAAGAGTACAGCTTTCAGACAGAGGTCAAACTAAAGTGACCATCAATTCTGTATAGAAGGAGAAAGGAACAGAGGAGGACTACTAAAACACTGAGGGAAAAAAAGTTAAAAAATGGCAGTAAGTACATACTTATCAATAGCTACTTTAACGTCAATGGACTAAATGCTCCAAGTAAAAGGCATAGGGTGGCTGATTGGATAAAACAACAAGACCCATATATATGCTGCATACAAGAGACACACTTCAGACCTAAAGACACTCACAAACTGAAAGTGAAGGGATGGAAAAAGATACTCCACGCAAATGGCAATGACTAGAAAGCTGGGGTAGCAGTACTCATATCAGACAAAATAGACTTTAAAACAAAAACTGTAAAAGAGACAAAGAAGGGCATTACATAATGATCAAGGGAACAATCCAATAAGAGGGTATAACACTTGTAAATATCTACGCGCCCAATGTAGGAGCACCTAAATATATAAAACAATTATTAACAGACATAAAAAGAGAAATAGACAGTAACACAATAATAGTAGGGGACTTTAACATTCCACTTACCCCAGCAGATAGATCATCCAAACAGAAGATCAATAAGGAAACAATTGGCCTTAAATGACACACTAGAACAGATGGACCTAGTAAATGTATACAGAGCATTCCATCCAAAAACTGAAGAATACATGTTCTTTTCACGTGCGCATGGAACATTTTCCAGGATTGATCACATATTAGGACACAAAACAAGTCTCCATAAATTTAAGAAGATTGAAATAATACCAAGCATCTTTTATGACCACAACAGTATGAAACTAGAAATCAACTATAGGAAGAAAACCAGAAAAGCCACAAACATGTGGAGATTAAACAAAATGCTACTGAACAACGACTGGGTCAATGAAGAAATCAAAGAAGAAATCAAAAAATACCTGGAGACAAATTAAAATGAAAATATGACATGCCAGAATTTATGGGATACAACAAAAGCAGTTCTAAGAGGGAAGTTTATAGCGATACAGGCCTATCTCAACAAACAAGAAAAATCTCAAACAATCTAACAATGCACCTAAAGGAACTGGAAAAAGAAGAACAAACAAAGCCCAAAATCAGTAGAAGAAGGGAAATAATAAACATCAGAGCAGAAATAAATGAAATAGAGACTAAAAAAACAATAGAAAAAATTAATAAAACCAAGAGCTGGTTCTTTGAAAAGATTAACAAAATTGACAAACCTTTAGCTAGACTCACCAAGAAAAAAAGAGAGAAGGCACACATAAGTAAAATCTGAAATGAAAGAGGAGAAATTACAACAAACACCTCAGAAATACAAAAGATTATAAGAGAATACTATGAAAAGCTATATGCCAACCAATTTGGCAATCTGGAAGAAATGGATAAATAATTAGATTTATACAGCCTTCCAAAACTGGCTCAAGAAGAAGTAGAGAATTTGAAGAGACCAATCACCAGTAAGGAGATTGACACAGTAATCAAAATCCTCCCCAAAAATAAAATTCCAGGACCAGACGGCTTCCCTGGTGAATTCTACCAAACATTCAAAGAAGACTTAATACCTATCCTTCTCAAACTCTTCCAAAAAATTGAGGAGGGGGGGAAGCTCCCTAACTCATTCTACAAAGCCAACATTACCCTGATACCAAAACCAGACAAGGACAACACAAAAAAAGAAAATTACAGGCCAATATCACTGATGAACATCGATGCGAAAATCCTCAACAAAATACTAGCAAATCGCATACAACAATACGTTAAAAAGATTATACACCATGATCAAGTGGGATTTATTCCAGGTATGCAGGGATGGTTTAACATTCACAAATCAACCAACGTAATACACCACATTAATAAAATGAAGAATAAAAATCACATGATCATCTCAATAGATGCAGAGAAAGTATTTGACAAGATACAGCATCCATTTATGATAAAAACTCTGAATAAAATGGGGATAGAAGGAAAGTACCTCAACATAATAAAGACCATATATGACAAACCCACAGCTAGTATCATCCTCAATGGTGAAAAACTGAAAGCTATCCCTCTAAGAACAGGAACCAGACAAGGATGCCCACTGTCACCACTCCTATTTAACATAGTACTGGAAGTCCTAGCCAGAGCAATCAGGCAAGAAAAAGAAATAAAAGGGATCCAAATTGGAAAGGAAGAAGTGAAACTGTCACTATTTGCAGATGACATGATTTTATATATAGAAAACCCTAAAGAATCCACCAGAAAACTTTGAGAAGTAATAAACGAATATGGTAAAGTTGCAGGATACAAAATCAACATACAAAAATCAGTTGCATTTCTATACACTAACAACGAAGTAGCAGAAAGAGAAATTAAGAATACCATCCCATTTACAATTGCAACAAAAAGAATAAAATACCTAGCAATAAACTTAACCAAAGAGGTGAAAGAGCTGTACACCAAAAACTATAAAACATTTCTGAAAGAAATTGAAGAAGACACAAAGAAATGGAAAGATATTCTGTGCTCTTGGATTGGAAGAATTAACATAGTTAATTCCATACTAGCTAAAGCAACCTATAGATTCAATGCAATCCCTATCAAAGTTCCAACAACATTTTTCACAGAAATAGAACAAAGAATCCTAAAATTTATATGGAACAACAAAAGACCCCGAATAGCTAAAGGAATCCTGAGAAAAAAGAACAAAGCTGGAGGTATCACACTCCAGATTTCAAAATATACTACAAAGCTATAGTGACCAAAACAGCATGGTACTGGCACAAAAACAGACACACAGATCAATGGAATAGAATCGAAAGCCCAGAAATAAACCCACACATCTATGGACAGCTAATCTTTGACAAAGGAGCCAAGAACATACAATGGAGAAAGGAAAGTCTCTTCAACAAATGGTGTTGGTAAAACTCGACAGCCACATGCAAAAAAATGAAAAATAGACCATTACCTTACACCATACACAAAAATTAACTCCAAATGGATTAAAGACTTGAATGTAAGACCTGAAACCATGAAACTTCTAGAAGAAAACATAGGCTGTACGCTCTTCGACATCGGTCTTAGCAACATATTTTCAAGCACCATGTCTGACCGGGCAAGAGAAACAATAGAAAAAATAAACAAATGGGACTACATCAAACTAAAAAGCTCTGCACAGCAAAGGAAACCATCAACAAAACGAAAAGACAACCTAACAATTGGGACAAGATATTTGCAAACCATATATCTGATAAGGGGTTAATATTCAAAATATATAAAGAACACATGCATCTCAACAACAAAAAAACTACCAACCCAATTAAAAAATGCGCAAAAGACCTGAACAGACATTTCTCCAAAGAAGATATACAGACGGCCAACAGACACAAGAAAAGATGTTCAAAATCATTAACTATCAGGGAAATGCAAATCAAAACTACAATGAGATATCACCTGACGCCCGTCAGAATGGCTATAATTAACAAGACAGGAAACAAAATGTGTTGGAGAGGATGTGGAGAGAAGGAAACTCTCATACACTGCTGGTGGGAGTGAAAACTGGTGCAGCCACTATGGAAAACAGTATGGAGATTCCTCAAAAAATCAAGGATAGAACTACCATATGATCCAGCTATTCCACTGCTGGGTATTTATCCAAAGAACTTGAAAACACCAATGCGTAAAGATACATGCACCCTTGTATTCATTGCAGCGTCATTCACAATAGCCAAGACTTGGAAGCAACCTAAGTGCCCATCAAGGGACAAATGGAAAAAGAAGATGTGGTATATATACACAATGGAATACTACTCAGCCATAAGAAACGATGAAATCCAGCCATTTGTGACAACATGGATGGACATTGAGGGTATTAGGCAAAGTGAAATAAGTCAGAGGGAGAAGGTCAAATACCATATGATTTCCTTCATTAAGTAGTAGATAATAACAACAATAAACAAACACATAGGGACAGAGATTGGATTGGTGGTTACCAGAGGGGAAGAGGGGAGGGAGGAGGGCGAAAGGGATAATTTGGCACGTGTGTGGTGATGGGTTGTAATTAGTATTTGGGTGGTGAACATGATGTAATCTATGCAGAAATAGAAGTATAATGATGTACACCTGAAATTTATACAATGTTATAAACCAATGTTACTGCAATAAACAAAAAATTAAAAGAAGAACAATTATACGCAATTATGCACTGGGGCTTTGGGGGGTGGGGAAAGGAAGAAAACATAAAAGGAAGAAGATTGGCAACAGATGTTAGCTTAGGGCGACTCTTCTCCCGCAAAAAAAAGAAAAAAAAAAAAAGACAACAGATAACAAGTATTGGCAAGGGTGTGGCGAAAAACGAACTCTGTGCACTCTGGATGGGAATGTAAATTGGTACAGCCATTATGGAAAACAGTATGAAGTCTCCCCAAAAAATTAAAAATAGAAATACCATATTAATTAATCCCACATCCAGGTATATATCTGAAGGAAATAAATCAATACCTCAAAGAGATATCTGCACCCCATGTTCATTGCAGCTTTATTCACAATAGCCAAGATATGAAAACAACCTAAGTGTTATCAGTGGATGAATGGATTTAAAAAATGTGGTGTGTATATATATATATATATATATATAATGGAATATTATTCTACCATAAAAAAAGAAATTTTGCCATTTGCAACAACATGGATGAGCCTGGAGGACATTATGCTAAGTGAAATAAGCCAGACACAAAAGTACAAATACTGTATAATCTCACTTATATGTGGAATCTAAAAAAGTGCAGCTCATAGAAGCAGAGTGTAAAACAGTGGTTTCCAGGGAGTAGAGGGGAGGGAAAATGGGGAGATGCTGGTCAAAGTGTACGAACTTGCAGTTATAAGATGAATCAAGTCTGGGGATCTAATCTACAGCATGGTGATGATAGCTAACAATACTGTACTGTACACTGGAAATTTTCTAAGAGAATACATCTTGAGTTTTCTCACCACAAAAAAAGAAAGGTAACTATGTGAGGTGATGGATGTGTTAATTACCTTGATTATGGTAGTCATTTCACAACATATACATATATCAAATCATCACATTGTACATCTTAAATATATACAATTTTATTTGTCAGTTATACCTCAATAAAGCTGGGAAAAAAATTAATAGATAATACACACAGGAGTAACGTTTGACAAGGCAGCAAGAAGTGAAGATTTTGTCTGTTGCCAAGTATGACTATTCCAATTATACATTCAGCAACTGGGAAAGAAAACACCAGCTAGGTTCTACTGTGACTCAAACTTAGGCTAAGCCTCCATCTATTGCCTGGCCACCATAAGCTCCCATTTTGATTGGTGGAGTATGGTGTGTTTAGGGGTACTTTGGAGTAACATCAATTCATATCCCCCTATCTAGTATCTCTGAAAAGTCTGGGTATTTCCTTTGCCCCAGGGTGCAGTTACTCCAGTAATGGCCCTTTGGGGAAGATTTACAGTGTTACTTGGTGCCTGTGTGCAGCCTCCTTCCTCAAGAGGACCTGGCCTCCCCTTCGATCAAGGAGCTCTAGGTCTGTGAACTGATTTAGGTCTAGAAACTAGGTAGAAATTCATCACCCTCCACCAGGTGACTCAAGTCAGGTTTTTAGCCATCAGACCTGCAGTTTTTCCTGTTATATAAATTAAGCAACATTTCAGTAGGCTGCTCATCTCTTTCATCCCTAGTAATTCTGTGGTCAATTAGTCATGATGGAAGATATTAGCAGACACATTATGACTGGGGACTAATGGGAGGAACGATGGACTTAAGTAGAGGATGCTTACACACTAGTCAAAAATGAGGTGGTATAAGCATGCCTCTGCAGGACTAGACCAGGGCAATCAACCTCACTGCAGAGGAGACCAGATGAGACAAAGAAGGGGTACAACTCAGGCTAAGAGAGAGGCCACCATGAGTAAATGTAAGCCCCCATCGCCACCACACACATATACCTAGACACTCTCTTGCAATGGAGGAAGGAGAGGAGAGACCTTTGAGAGAGGAGAGAAACAGCCTTTTGGGAAGTTTGAATTTTGCATTAATTGACTATTTCCCCAAAAGAGGCTATCGTAGACAGAAGAGACTAAATGATCTTCAATAGGCAAGATTAGGTGTATTGATCATCCCCCCACCTCAGTCCCACCATTCACAGGATTCCAAAGAAAGATCAGTTCTCGAAATGAAAAGATATTACTTGTTCTGGCCCAGTTGTGTGTGTAAGGTATAACTATTAATACAATGGCCCAACAGGCTCGGGTGTTGCTATACCATGGATTAGAGGGAGGAGAATTAGTTGTTTTGACAAAATCTAAAACTGTTGTCAGAGTTGTCTTTTTTTTTTTTTAACCCATAGCACCTTTTGAAAAATCTTCCGACCAGTTTTTATTGAATTTATTTCCATAGTTTGAATGTTCAAAAAATATTAGAAGGGAGTGGGCCCAGTGGCACAAGCGGCTGGGTGCGCACGCTCTGCTGCGGTGGCCCGGGGTTCTCAGGTTCGGATCCTGGGTATGCACCAACGCACCGCTTGGCAGGCCATGCTGTGGCGGCATCCCATATAAAGTGGAGGAAGATGGGCACGGATGTTAGCCCAGGGCCAGTCTTCCTCAACAAAAAAAAAAAAAAGAGGAGGATTGGCAGATGTTAGCACAGGGCTGATCTTCCTCACAAAAAAATAAATAAATAAAAATTTTTAAAAAATTAGACATTTACTTTGTTTTGCTTTCTATGTTCAGTCTCTTCTCTGACTTCACCTTGTGTGTAGAACTCACCCTTCTTTAAAACAACTACCTTCCCTAGACCATTTTTCCTATCTAGTAAGCATGTTATTTCTCTCTTGTCTTCTTGGCTAAGGATTTCAAATGAACTCACCCCACAACCGTGTTTTCTTCTTCATTAATTCTCTCTACAATCCTTTGCACTTTAAATTCTGTTTCCACCCCTTTACTGGAATAATGCTCTCAAAAATCTCCATGACTTCCTAACCATCCAATCCAATAGTAATTTCTCAGTCTTCAGTTTTCTTGACCTCTCTACAGGCTCTTACATTGTTGGACACACTCCTTACTAAAAGAGTTCATGTCAAAGACCTGATAATTCTCCTTTCTAAATATTTCTTCTCTCAAAATCTTCCTTTCTATTTTTACTGTCAGTGCTTCAGTAGAACACTTCTCCACTGCACTATTACAGGTGGTTTTTACACACCTTATCTCTCTCCTTTTAATCCATTTTTTACACCACCATGAAAATAATCTTCCTAAAAGGTCCATCTCATATGTAACTCTTTTGTTTAAAAAAAAAAAATCCAAGGTTCCTTTCATTTGTTCCCATCAATGCTATTTCACTAAATTACAAGGAATGGTATTTCTCAATCCTGGTTGCACATTAAAGTCATCTGAGGAGCTTTAAAAACATATGGATTGGGCCGGCCCAGTGGCGCAAGTGGTTAAGTGTGCACGCTCCGCTTCGGCAGCTGGGGGTGCCCAGGTACGGATCCCCGGTACGCACTGATGCACCACAAGCCATGCTGTGACAGTGTCCCATATAAAGTAGAGGAAGATGGGCACGGATGTTAGCTCAGGGCTAATTTTCCTCAGCAAAAAAAGAGGAGGATTGGCATCAGATGTTAGCTCAGGGCTGATCTTCCTCACAAAAAATAAATAAATAAATAAAATAAAAATATATGGATTCCTCAGTCCCACAACAGTGTAGGTAAATCAGACTCTCAGAGTGAGGCTCAGCTATCAATATGTTTAAAGAGTTCTCCAAGTGATTCTAATGTGCAGCCAAGGTTGAGAATCATTGATCTGGAACTAGATCACGTCAAAGTTGGAAGATGCTGTCCTGGGCCTAGGGCAATGGTGCATTGCAATCACCTGGGGAGCTTGCTACCATTCTGGACCTCAGACCTACTCAATTAGAACCTCTGATGGAGGGTGCTGAGAATTTCTATTTTTAACCAGCTTTCCAGGCATTCTTTTTTTTTTTTTTTGGTGAGGAAGATCAGCCCTGAGCTAACATCCATGCTAATCCTCCTCTTTTTTTTCCCTTTTTCTCCCCAAAGCCCCAGTAGATAGTTGTATGTCATAGTTGCACATCCTTCTAATTGCTGTATGTGGGACACCGCCTCAGCATGGCCGGACAAGCAGTGCGTCTATACGCACCCGGGATCCGAACCTGGGCTGCCAGTAGTGGAGCGTGCCCTTAACCGCTAAGCCACAGAAAAATGCCTTCAGGCATTCTTATGTAGCCAAAATGGTTCTGGTTGAGTGACAAGCATTGGAAACCAATCACCTAGCAATGTTTCTCAATCTTTAACATGCATATGAATCACTGGAGAAATCTTGGATATATGCAGGTTTAATTCATTAGGTCTGGGGTGGAGCCTGAGATTCTGTATTTCTAATAAGCTGTCAGGTAATGGCTATGCTGCTGCTCTATGGGTCACACTTTTGAGTAACATTCAAGAAAAAAATATTCAATGACACTTGTGAAAGCACTGTAAGGAAGAGATTATGGTGGGGTGGGGACAATCACGATACATATAGGGACCACTGAGATGGAATATTGCAGTGGAGGAGGGAAACTGGGCTCACCTCCGGATACAGCGTGGGCAAGCGGGAGTTTATAGACAAAGAGTAGGGTAGGGGTCAGTGAATGGAAAATTACTAAAAGGAAACATCAGGGGTAAGGGAGGATTTTGGCTAAACCATCCTAACTGGATTCTTATTGAAGGCTAGGGTGATCAGATCCCCTGAGAGATGGTGGAGGATGAGGAACCCAATCAGATACCTAGGATGGAGGATTCTGATTAAACTGACTTAATAGGATACTTGCTAAAATTGGACAATACAGAGACGAACATGAAAGTCCAAACGTCAGGCCTAGTTGAAAAAGTGTTCAGAGGAGCCTGAGTCGAGTTTGGTCAATGAGAGAATCTTTGTCAATAGCCAGCACTCAAACTATGCAAACCCCATTTCCTCCATCTTTCTTACTAACATCATTTGCCACTTTGCTCTGGTTGTGACTTTCTAAGATGTTCTTTTCTTTTCTTCATGACCACACACTCCATAGACCTTCCATTTCTCCAGCCCCACCTTGACCTCTGCCTGCTAAACCACTCCTCCAAATTGCTAGAATATTTATTGTCCAAACCAATCATTTTCGTGCTTAATAGCATACTTAAAAATTATTTAAATATTTTGTGTTTTTCTTATATCCCTAACTAGTTGTCTTCAGAGACTACGCTAAGTATATAATAGATATTTTTAAAATACTGGCTACTTGATTAATGGTTATTATAAGGGCTACTGTCTCTATTATTATCTGTTTATTGAGAAAATACACATTAAAAAGCTACCATGGGGCTGGCCCGGTGGCGCAAGCAGTTAAGTGCGCGCGCTCTGCTGTGGCGGCTGGGGTTCGCCGGTTCGGATCCCGGGTGCGCACGGATGCACCACTTGTCAAGCCATGCTGTGGCGGCATCCCGTATAAAGTGCAGGAAGATGGGCATGGATGTTAGGCCTGGGCCAGTCTTCCTCAGCAAAAAGAGGAGGATTGGCAGATGTTAGCTCAGGGCTGATCTTCCTCACAAAAGAAAAGAAAAAAAGCTGGTGTAAATTTATTAATGCTTTTATATAAACATATTTTATTTAACAAAAAAGCACGTATACACTTTAAAATCGTATTACACATAAGTGCAAGAGATATTATAAATTTGGACTGTCAACAAATAACCCAGAAACATTTAGTTACTATTCACACAAAAGATTACTCAGATAAAACAGTCATTAAACACTTTTCAACAAATAATAGCAAAAACAGAATTTATAAAACAAAGGGGAGACCAAGCAGAAAAAAAACACAGACTGTCTGAGAGCAGTGCATTTATTTTACTTTTCTTTGGGTAAGCTCATTGGCTGGAAGCCATTAGGAAAAAAAAGCCAGTCTGGACGTTCTGCCCTGGAACAGGTTGACTAGTGATTAGTAAAAACTATTATAGTTACTGCTGGATTCTCTGAGAAACCTTAGGAGCTTAGCTGAGCAGTATTCATGACAGGCTGCCTCTGTGTGACATCTGCTAGAGTCCTTCTGTGTTAACACATCCACTTTAGTTAAACTAAACTTGCACTATTTGCTCCCTCAAAATTTCTCAATTCTATAGGCAACTCTTGATCTTCATTATAATTTGTAATAATGATTTTATGGCCCCTCAAATCTTGCTACCCCCAGATTGGGAATCCCCATTCTACAGCCTTGTCCATTTAATCTTCTTATGTGTATATCCAGTGGTTATCAACTAAGTTATGGAGTTGTCATTCTGCTACTCACATCACTCCATGATTGACTTTTAGAAAACATCAGAGTAATTTCCTCAGGGTGAGAATGAATGACAATAGGACAGAAGAAGAATCATAACTCCCATAATATTATTGGAATCCAGTTGCTACCAAATATTAGTGAAGATATGCCATTTTATAATTAGCCACTTAACATTTTAGACACATCATTGTCTAACCTAATAAGGAAACTTCTATAATTCTGATTATTCCAGATTGATGACTTTGTAAATTGTTAGCCTGAGCTTAAAATTTCAAGTTTTGACATGTCTACATCTGAACATGTAAGAGTTATTAAAAAATAATCAGACTATGTAAAAGTTATTGTCATGAGGTATAAGTATTGAGAGACGATTCTCCATGGGTCTCTTATGTTTCTGCACTTCTTGTGAGTAGAGTCACCGGCTTTCTTTTGTTCTGGACTAACTTTTCAAGGATATTTGTATAGTGAACAGCTTTAGTAAACAGAGATAATGTTTCCTCCAAAGCAAAGGGCAAGTATCCTTATTGTCCATTATAAAAGATTTCCTCAAGTTCAGAGTTTCTCTCCCATAACACAACCCACTATGTGCAGGTATTTATCTAGTGCTATCCACCTAATATTGTTGGTATAGAGGCTCAGAGAACCCATACAAAAATGCTGATACTCTGCTACTACTCTTGCTGTGATTAATAATTTTCTTTTATCTCCAATCTAGGAGACTTGTGTCTTCTGACAGCACCCACAAGACTAAACTGTTAGCCTGAAAATAGGGCACAATTTCAGACCCTTAAAATTTATTGATAATGAGAAATAAATTAGACTGCTGAAGTTGGTATATTGATTCCTAACCAGTTACAATGAATCATCTACATTTTTCTAGAAATGGAAGTTACATCAGTTGCTACCAAATATGTCATTGTAATGAAAGCAGACTTTTCCATAGAGTACTTTGATAGCAAAGTTTAGTTGTCAAAGCTAAGAGCAGACAGAAGACATAGTTTCTGGTAATATAAACTAAAATTTGATATCTAATGAAAACATTTTCATAATTATAGGAGCATTTAAAAGAACATTTTATACTGTTCACATTATTTACTTATGTAGCCGAATTTAAAAGTTTCAATAAATTTCATTCATTTTCTGTATCCATTTACTTTAAAGATAGATTAAGATTTTCCTTACAAGAGATTCATGAAATGTTAGAATTGGAAGGGATATGAAGGATATCAAATATAAGTTTGGTTATATTAGATATAACCAAGGTAATATAAGTAATGAAGCCCAGAGAGGTAAATAACATGATCTCACTTCTTTTTACCATAGTCTACCTTCTAGTTCAATACATCTAGATCTAGACCACAGCATGCAAAGAAAAATTAAACAATGAAAAATCATGAGAGAATAGTTTTCCAGAAAATGTGTCACTTAAAAAATATTTTGTCCTTAGGAATTATTTACAGTCATATGCCACATAACAATGTTTCCATCAACAACAGACCGCATATACACTGGTGGTCCCATAAGATTAGAACCATATAGCCTGGGTGTGTAGTAGGCTATACCATGTAGGTTTGTGTAGTACATTCTATGATGTTTGCAAAACCACGAAATCCCCTAACTACGCATTTCTCAGAACGTATTCCTGTCGTTAATCGACACAGGGCTATATTTTATCTTAATAGCACAATGGGGCAGCATTTCAATATAATATTACTAAATGTTTTTAATAATTTGTGAATATATTGAAATCTAATTCTATTTGAGATTTACTTTTTAATTTTGTTTTATGTACTCCATTTTATGCATGATGATTAATCACAGACTTCTTTAGATAGCATTTCTGTAAATATGTTGCTTATTCAACCCAAATTCCTAGGATGCATTCTCTGATATAATAAAAACTAAAAATACTATAATAGGAAACGTTAACTCTAAGAAAAACATCCTAATTTCTTACGTAATAAAACAAATCACCTGTATTTTCTAGACTGACCACCCAAAAAAATGGTCATAAATGGGAGCATCTAGCCATAAAACCGGGCAGAACTTGCCATCCAATAAAAATATTAATGCTTATAGAGTAGTTACTAGTGCTAAGTAATATTTTAAGCTCTTATATGTATATAAACTGATTTAAACCTAACAATAACCTATGAAGTAGGCATTATCATCTCTGTTTTTATGGATGAGAAAGCTAAGGCACAGAAAATGTATAGAATTTGACCATAATCACAGAGTTAGTAAATGGTCATAGCCAGGAATTGAACCAAAAAGTCTGCCACCAAAAGCTATGTACTAAAACACTATGCTACACTATACACTAAACCACTGTGCAATATAACTACAGTTGTATTGTTTTCAGACTTGCCTCAAAATTAATCTCTTTCTTTACACAAATATTTAGCAAGGCACCCACAGTGCCTTCCTCTAAGCACTATAGACAAACACAAATGAAACAGGGTCCCAGCCTCTAGTAAACTGCCCCCTAATAACCCCCTTTATATTCGTATTTCTTTAATCTTTCTTACCTTAAATTTATAATAATCTGGTAGCTGTGTATGTAGAATTGGCAAATAAAAAGCCAATAGCATCTCAATCAAAACGAATGGACGCAGAGCCTAGGACAAAATAAAAATTGAGGCACAATTCTGGATTTAATCACATTTATTAATCACAAAGTTTCCTTCATAGACACATATATACCCTACCACCCCAGTCTCACACAAAATCTTGTCCGTAATATATTCAGAATTGCCACTTTTCATCACAGTGAAACAGGAAACAAGTTCAATGGTAGTCAAAGGCATGTACCCAAAGAAGTTCCATTTTCACAACTATTCATAAAAGATTCAAGAAGCCGGCTTTCTACTTACGTTCTTTACTTCTGTACATCCTTGACAGCCGATTTTATCAACAGTGCTCAGATAAAACCAGGAATTCTCTTCTCCTTCCTAATAAAACACTCAATAAAATGGTAGTAGATAGAAACTTCCTTAATCTATTGCAGCCCAAAAGCCAGGAATTCATATAATGGGGAAATACTAGAAGCATTCCTTTCAAAGGTAAGAATAAGACCAGGATAACCACTATCACTGCTATTTCACATTATATTGGAAGTATTAGTTCTAATGCCATTAAGAAAGAAAAGGCGGGGCCAGCCCGGTGACATAGTGGTTGAGTTCATGTGCTCCCCTTAGGTGGCCCAGTGTTCGCAGGTTAGGATCCTGAGCATGGACCTACACATTGCTCATCAAGCCACGCTGTGGCAGCATCCCGTACACAAAATAGAGGAAGATTGGCATAGCTGTTAGCTCAGGGACCATCTTCCTCAAGCAATAAGAGGAAGATCGGCAACAGATGTTAGCTCAGAGCCCTTCTTCCTCACCAAAAAAAAAAAGAAAGAAAGAAAAGGCATTTAGAGCATGTGAATTGGAAAATGCCCTAAATGCTTTCTCTTGCTTAATAACATAAAAATCATAACATCTGATGTGATGTATACCTGGAAATCCCAAGAAAGTCTATGGAAAAACAACCACAAACAATAAGATAGCTCAGTAAGGTAGCAGGATATAAAATTAATATACAGAAATCAATAGACTTTACCAAAACAATGACCATTTAAATGATAAAATGGAAACTAAGGTATCATTTAGCATAGCAACAAAAAATATAAAATGCTAGAAATATACTTAATAAGAAATGTAAAAACCTCTATGAGAAAAAAATCATTAAAACACGTCTGAAGGTCTGAAGTGTGTCTCTTGTATGCAGCATATATATGGGTCTTGTTTTTCCAAAGAACTTGAAAACACCAATTTGCAAAGGTACATGCACCCCTGTGTTCATTGCAGCCTTATTCACGATAGCCAAGACTTGGAAGCAACCTAAGTGCCCATCAAGGGACGAATGGATAAAGAAGCTGTGGTATATATACACAATGGAATACTACTCAGCCATAAGAAACGATTTAAATCCAGCCATTTGTGACAACATGGATGGACATTGAGGGTATAATGCAAAGTGAAATAAGTCAGAGGGAGAAGGTCAAATACCGTATGATTTCCTTCATTAAGTAGTAGATAATAACAACAATAAACAAACACATAGGGACAGAGATTGGATTGGTGGTTACCAGAGGGGAAGGGGGGAGGGAGGAGGGTGAAAGGGATAATTCGGTACATGTGTGTGGTGATGGGTTGTAATTAGTATTTTGGTGGTGAACATGATGTAGTCCATGCAGAAATAGAAGTACAATGATGTACACCTGAAATTTTTACAATGTTATAAACCAATGTTACTGCAATAAACAAAAAAAAAAAAAAAAAAACACGTCTGAAAAACACTAACACAGACTTGAGCAAATGGAAGGCATTTTCTGGAGATATTTCACAAAGAGGAAGACTCAGTATCATAAAGATGGCAGTCCTTTCTGTGTTAATTCATGAATTTAATGTGATTCTATTTAAATCATCAACATCTTTTCTCCTAGAGCTAATAAAATTGATTCTAAAGTCCATATGGAAAAATAAGTAAGCAAAAATTGGACAGGAAAACCCTGAAAGATAGAAACTATGAATATAGGAACTATGGTGAGGGGAGGTGGGCAGAAGAGGAGAATTAGCTAGCTCTACTAGATATTAAAATATCATCAAGCCTCAAAAATTAAAATAACATGGCATTGGCACATGGGTAGTCAGACTGACCACGAAATAAAATCGAATGTAAAAAAAAAAAGTGCAAGATAAAAGCAGCATTTCAAATCATCAGAAAATATGTACAGACAGTTCTACTGTAATGGAAAATATATGTTCCTAAAAATCACCCCATTATGCAAAATCACACAATAAAAACCACAGGGCTTATGGGAAAAAATGGGTTAGAGTGCAACACTCAAAAACTTCATCAGTGACATGTAAAAAAGAGAAGACTCTAATAAAAAGTGTAGCCCAGGTTTATACATGCTATATAGTTTACAAATACATAAGTACTATAAAAAATGGCACTCAACCTCCACAAAGACCCGAAGTTTGCTTGTGGCAGCACACCTGGGAAGGGTTGCCGCCTATGAGTCACTGGGAAGTGCTAGGAGGGGGATTATCACAATTGGTGATGTTTCACAGCCTTAACTACTTGGGCCTGCTTTTTTGCTTTGAGATATAGGTTCTTCAAGGCACGAATTTCTAACAGATACCTGTTTCATCAAAACTGCAATTTGAGAGCCAGCCCTGATGGCCTAGTGGTTAAAGTTCGTCACTCGGTACCACTTCAGTGGCCTAGGTTTGTTTCTCAGTAGCGAAACTACACCACCCATCAGTCAGTTGCCATGCTGTGGTGGCGGCTCACATAGAAGAACTAGAAGGATTTACAACTAAGATATACATCCATGCACTGGGGCTTTGGGGAGGGAAAAAACCCTGCAATTTGATACACTGTATAGCCTACTTCTTCAATTAATATCTGTTTCACCCCTGGAAATTCTTCTGTGGCTTTCTTTTTTGTACTCGTGGCGTCGCCAGACAGCTGAAGACTTTGACAACTGCAGTGATGTTTAAAATCACCAAACCAGCACCTCTAAATAAAAAGAAGTCACTTCTGCAGGATTTGGCAATGTCTATTTAAGGCTTTGTATATAGATTATGCTTTCTCTCTGATTGTGAGAAATGTTGTTTACCACACAGTTTGGTCTTCAATTCATACTCCACAATCTTTCTGTTTCTTCTGTTTCTTTAGATCTTATTAACTTCACAACACTTGAAGTTGTTCCAGTCATAGGTGTTTCTTTTATCTTTGTGGAGTATCTGACTGTCTGCAATGTGAATTCCTTTATGCCTTTTGCTTGAGAGTTATCACATACCCTCTCATTTGTTTGAAAATCTTTACTATTTCAGGTTTTACAGTTTTCTTCTTGTATGCACTGCTTAGCATTTTTGAACCAGGATGTTTAGACATGTTTGGGATGTTGAATGAATGTTTTTTTTTTTTTACATAGAAAAGTTTACAAATGTGTGAAGTAACAGCAAAACACAACCTTGTAGCATAAAACACGTGGTAAACTGAGGTAACTGGTAGACAGTTGAGGTATGTGTGTGCATGCATTTTGTGTATTCCCACATAGTGTAGCTCAGATCAGCTGCGTAGTTTTCCGTGTGCATCTAGTGTTTCTCACAGACATAATTGTGCATAAGCAAATGCAATATTAGTGTTATGTTCAGAATGTTCCCTAACATATAAATTACTTGAAACAACTTGTTTTCAAAACAAGTAGTATAATAGAATTGTCTGTACTTTCTCAATATGGAAAAAGACAAAATTGAGTCCACAAAGATCAACTCCAAATGGATCAAACATCTAAACGTAAAAAGTGAAACTATACAAGTACTGGGAGAAGACAAGTACGAGACTAGAAGAATTTCTATATATCCCAGGAGTGGAGAAGTTTTCTAACACTAACTCAAAATCCAGAAACAATGAAAGAAGAGATTGACAAGTTTGACTATATCAAGAAATTTTTTAATTGTAACCAAAAAATGCAAAGTCAATAAAAAAAATAACAAACAGGGAAAAAAGCTTGCAACTTTTCACTGGCAAAGGGCTTAACTACTTTTTTAGATAAAGACCTGAAGAACAAGAAAAAGAGAAACAACCAAATAGAAAAACAGACAAAGGACATAATCAACATAGAAAAAGTAAATTGAATGAAATACAAATGGCCCTTATACATATGAGAATATGCTGAAACTGATTCATATCAAAAACATGCAAATTAAGATACCATCTCTAACTCTCAGATTGGGGATCAAAGTATGACAACACCTTCTGTTGATAAGGCTTTGAACAAATTGTTGATGGGAACGCAAAATGGTACAACAGAGGATCATTTTCCAATATCTTAAAAATTATATATAAACAACATGCCAAAACTATTTCTAAAACTTCATTACAAAGATAAATTGGAAAAATTATTAAGATAATTTGTTTGAATATACTCATATACATAATATGTATGTTACACCATATATATATTGTATATTTTATTTTCTAGCCAATATAGATTGGTAATTAAATATATGAGAAAAATGAGCTACACAGGCATTTAAGCTAAACAACTGTAACTAAGAAAAACTCACCAGTTTATTTCATATCCTGCTTTGAAGTAGAGACTACAGACCCAACCTGTAAACCCTTTTGTAAGTAATCACTTCAAGGACAGACTTTCCTGAAGAAGGGATGTTTATAATTATTTTAAAAATGCAAAACATATGATTTTATCTGCCCAGATAAATGTTAAAGTCGTGATTTTTTAAATGACTTATTAGAGAGGATATATCTGTGTCATTCACATATATATGTATATATATACACACATATATACATATACAAATATACATATATATACACACACATATATATACATATATATGTGTATACGTATGTATGTGTGTATATGTGTGTGTGTGTGTATATATATTCAGAGAGAGAGAGGGAGAGAAAGGATATATATTTCCAGAAAGTAACTTTGTAAAACCTTGTTTATCAAGGAGAGACAGTTAGCTTGGCTAGTTTTACTGCCTCTTTAAACTTACATATGCTAGAGAAATAAAATAATCCTCACTGGCTATTTTTCTTCTTTGTATTTAACAAAAAGAACATTTTCTGCTTCTGAATCTCTTTACTAAAGTTTTTAGTAAATCAGTTGAAATATTTGTATGATTTGTATAATATGCATATGTAATACTCATCTCATTTTCTCATTATTGAAGAAAATAATGTAGTTGAATATTCTTTCCTTTCACTATTTCAGTGGAAACAGTATTAACTTTGGAGTCATACAAACTTGGAATTAAAATTTAGCCCAGCATTTTAGTAGCTGGGTCACCTTGTGCAAGACACTTAACCTCCCTAAAATTCAGTCTCGACCTCTGTAAATTGTGAACCATCTTAGTGCTTTCTATTATTAAAATGCCTGTCAAAAGCTGGAACCATGGGAGGCGCTTTTGAATGCTAACCTCTCCTGTGTGCTCTCCCTCTGAATCTGCCCTTCCTTTTCCCGTTGAGGCCTCTGTGATTAGAGCATAGACATTAAAGCCTCACCGTTAAGCCAAAGTATTGTGAGTAAAATTGATCTCCTGACGTACTTTTGCCTTCTTGATGATGCACCTTTCTCCCCATCTTAAGTATCCAATATATTTTCCTCCTCTCCTCTTCCCTAACAAAGTCTCTTCTATTGTACATAATTGGCAAATGAAGCTGAATATATTATCCCTGCCAATATAATTTGCATTTTAATAAGACACGAAATCTATTCCATTAGTCATTAGAGCCATCTTCATCATCATATATCATATAATGATTGTGTACTACATAATGAGCTTGATTTGAACCAATTTGAACTTGATCTGGCTGGCCTTAGCAACTTGCTCTTCTAGAGGAACTGAAAAAGGTTTCTAATACTCTTCCTTGCCTTACTCTCCACTATACAACTCCATGGACTGGAAAGTTTGCTGATTACTCCAGAAGTTATCTGCAGATTGGGGTGAGAATTGAATGAAACTATACCTTCCAACTATGTCAACAATGGCAAAAAGAGAAAAACATCAATTAATATAATTACATGGTTTTTCTTTAATTTGCTAAGGTAATGATTTATATTAATAGATTTCCTAATGTTAAACTATCTTTCAACCCTGAAAACCAAAAAAAAAAATCACTTGTTTAAGGTTTATTATTCTTTAATATGTTGCAGAATCTAATTTGCTAATATTTTATGATATTTGCATCTATATTTATGTATATCTTTGAACTATTCTTACTAATATTGGGTATTAGGCTTGTCTTTGAAAAATTAATTGCAGTCATTTTGCATTTTTTCTATGATCTGAGATAGTAAATAACAGAGAAGTCATGTGTTCTTTGAAAGTTAGATTGAATTCAGGTATAAAACAATCTGGAACTGGTGACTTTATGATTATCTCTAAAAACCTCTCCCATTACTTAACAGTAAACAGTGTAAACACGTCTACCTCCTCTTGCATCGTTTCGAGTAATTTATATTTTTCTAGATAGCTGGGATTATATTTTACTTAATCAGATAGTACCTAATCTTTTTTATAAATCCATTTTCCATTTTTGTTGCCCTAATTATTTGGCAGAATTTCAGGCTTCTTAACAATTCCCCAGAGTCCTGTGAACTTTTGCTTAAAATTTTAAATATATAAAAATCATATAGGGAACTCCCACATACCTATCAGCTAACTTCAACAACTACCAATTTTGATCACTTCTATTCATTTAACTTCTACCTAATTGTCCCTATCCTATATTATTTTGAAGCAAATCACAAATATCATATCATGTCACCATAAATATTTGTAGTTCTTTTCTATATAAAAGAAACTTTTTAACATAACTACAATATTATTGTCAAAGCTAAAAGAACAAGAATTTCTTAATAATATCAAATATTCAGTGTTCAGATTTCCATTTTTCTCATAATTATATTTTTTAATAGATTTCTTATTTTATCCCAAAAAGGGCCATAGATTAAAAATGGTTGCTATATCTATTAAGTCTCTTTTAATCAATAGGCTCCCCCTTGGTCTCCTTTTTTTTTTCCTTGCAATTTATTCATTTATCTATTTGAGGATGCGGATTGTCTTATAGGGATTGCCACAGTCCGGATTTTCCTTACTGCATTTCAGTGGTGTAATTTAACATCTTCTTTTGTCCTCTGTATATCCTGTAAATTGGTAGTTGAGTCTGAGGCTGATCAGAGTTACTTTCAATATTTTGGTAAGAGCGCTCTATAGCTGATGTTGTTTCAGGAAGCATACACTGGCTGATTGCCTCTCTTTTGTGATGTTAACAGCTGTTGATGACCAATATCTGGTTTCATTGTTGATCTTTTAAGCAACTAGTTTTTTACTTTATTTGTCTTTTCTTCGTATTTATTTTCCATTCCATTAATTTCAGAGATCTTTATTAAGTTTTTCCTATATTCATTTGGTTTATATTGTAATCATATTTGCATTATCTGCATAGATGTCAAAAAAGGATTCACTAATGTAAAACAGCCATACCTAATAAAAACTATAGGTAAATAGGAATGAAAAGAAACTACTATTTCACAAAAAACCCATAACAGCCATCACTAAATAGTAAAATACTAATTAATTGTCATTAAAATCAGCAAAAAAACCAAGAAATATCTACCATCACCTCTAATATTCAACAACTACCTGAAAGTCCTAGATAATGACTTAAGACAAGTAACTGAAATATTGAATATAAATATGGAAATTAATGAGATAATTTTATTTCTATTTGTAGATGTTATTATTCTATATCTTTAAATCCAAAATAATCCTCTAAAAGTATGCTACAATTTTAAGAAAATTTGGTAACACGTCTAAGTATAAATGAGAATTTAAAAGGTAATAGGTGTCCTTTCAATTCATTGCATAAAATAATTATTTAATAAGTGAGGTAACTTCTGTTTCTGTTTAGGATGCATAATGCTGAAAAGACCATTATACCCATATTAATAATAAGAAAAATCCAGATAATCTACAAAAGTATAACTTCTCTTGAACCCGTCAAAGATCAGAGATCTTAGGATAACCAAGTAGCCTGAGATCTGAGGAAACATAGATGCCTCCAAGGAGAGACAGGTATTGAAGAGTGGCTCACCTAGAATAGAGCAGAAAAGGCAAATGGGGCAGCCAAACAATCTGGTAAGACTATTTCAGCTAAAATGAAGGAAGAGAGAACATAAAGGCAACAGGGATATATAGGGTTAAACCAGTTTTTTTTTTTATAAGATGGAAAAAATTTGAAAATATTTTCCAGGAAAATGACCATCTGAGGTGGCTACAGAGTTCCCCAATGACCAGAAATTAACCCATTCAGCTACAAAGATTCATATTTCTGGTCAGAGGTATATAGAATCCCTAACAATCATAAGTATGAAGTTTTTTAAACTCCAACAAGCAAATAGGCTACAGCTCAATTTAGATGTGGCCTATATCTACTAAAATTCACACAAGAATATAGATCAACAAGTTCCAGTTTATGGCACCAAGAGGTTCCTCATTCACCCCTTGCCGTCTAAATGGGATAAGGGAGCAGTGTCCCACACAGCTGCTGAGAGGTTACTTCCTAGCTCTAGATCATGACATTAGGTCTTAGCTTAAGTCCTGACTTCCATCAAAGTCACACTATTCAGGAAAGGCACAAGTTTTCCTTCTTCTGGCCCATTGTTGCCAGGGGAAATCATAGCCCTGATATCTTAGAGTATCCATCTCCTCTCTGACTGTAATTTCTTCCCCTTTTGGTATCAAAAAGAAAAGAAAAAAATAAAAAACTTCAGCATCCATTCCCACAAGAGAACTGGTGTGCTAGTTCGAGTAACAAAAAAAGAATTTTATATCAAAAGTATATCTCTGTGTATATCTCCCCCCTCCTATCTGAGGAACTACTGCTCTAGCTCTCTTTCAAAGTTCCTTTCCTGGGGGAGAAAATAAAAGTCTTGTCATATTATTGCGATTGATCCAACTCGCCTGTTTCTGGACTGTGGCTCAGCACAGGTTTTTTGTGTGTTTTTTGATTGAAATATAATTCACATACCACAAAATTCACTGTTTTAAACTGTACAATTCTGTGATTTTTAGTAAATTCACAAAGTTATGCAGCCATCACCACTATGTAATTCCAGAACATTTTCATCAGCCCCAAAAGAAACTCCATATCATAAGAAATCACTCCCCATCTCCCCACTACCCCTTGACAAGTCCTAATTTACTTCTGTATCTATGGACTTGCCTGGACTGGACATTTCATACAAATCAAATCATACAGCCTTTTGTTTCTACTTCTTTCAGTTAGCGTAACATTTCCAAGGTTCATCAATGTTGTAGCTTGTATCAGAACTTCATTTTTTTATATGGCCAAATAATATTCCATTGTATGGATACACCACATTTTGTTTATCCAGTCATCAGTTGATAGACTTTTAGGTTGTTTCCACTTTTGAGGTACTATGATTAATGCTGCTATGAACATTTGTGTACAAGTTTTTACACATACATATGTTTTCATTATTTTTAGTATATATCTAAGAATGGAATTATGAGATCATATGGTAACTCTGTTTACTCTTTTGAGAGACCGTTAGAAAGTAGCTACATCATTTTCCGTTCCCGCCAGCGATATATGAGCATTCTGACTGCTCTACATCCTTGCCAACACTTGTTATGGTCTTTTTTTATTCTAGCCATCCTAGCAAGTGGGAAGTGGTAGCTCCTTGATTTTATTTGCATTTTCCTGATTGGCTGGTAATGTTGAGCATCCTTTCATGTGCTTACAGGCCATTTGTATATCTTTTTTTGGAGAAATATCTTTGCCCATTTTTCAGTTGGGTAATCTGTCATTTAATTATTGAGTTGTAAGAGTTCTTTATTCTGGATACTGGACCCTTATCAGACATATGTTTTTCAAATATTTTTTTCCCATTCTGTGTGTGGTCTGTTTACTTTCTGCATCATGTTCTCTTTAACACAAAACTTTTTAATTTTGATGAAGTCCAATTTACCTATTTTTTTTCTTTGGTTGCTTCTGCTTTTTGTATTAGATCTAAATCTCTAAGAGACCATTGCCTAATTGAAGGTCACATAGCTTTACACCTATATTTTCTTCTTAGCTCTTACATTTAGGTCGTTGATCCATTCTGAGTTAATGTTTGTATATGGTCTGAGCAGGAGTCCACCTTCATTTTATGCATGTGGCTATCCAGCTGTCCCAGCCTCATTTGTTGAAAAGACTACCCCTTTCCCATTGAGTTATTGTGGCACATTTGTCAAAAATCAATTGACTATAAATGTATGTGTTTATTTATGGACTCTCGATTCTATTCCATTGATATATATACCTATTTTTATGCCATTACCACACAATCTTCATGATACAGTGGGCTCAGATGGATGCTGTGCATGTAGTAGGCTTGTGTTGCACTTGAGTAACACTGAACTTGGAGAATTCACTGCTTTTACAGCAAGCAGTAAGCAAGCCTGCTCTTTGTCCAAAGGAGAGTGTATCTCATCTCTAAAGTATTAAATATATGAACAACTCTGAGAAATGTCCCAGGTAAAAGAACAGTCAGGGCCTTGCGTTTGGGCACAACCGGAAGACAAGAGACCCGTGAAGGACTGATTCCCCTGACAGAAGAAAGGCTCCTTTTAGAGTTGGAAAGGGCAGATGTGTCTGTGTTAGAACAAATGTTTACAGAAAGGACACATATCCTTGCCTAATACAGCCTGTTCATATGCTTAAAAATAAGAACCCAGAGAGAAGAAAGGCTAAAGATTCAGGAAGAAGAGGAGGATTCAGGATGGAAAAAGGCTCTCAAAAAAAGGGATGATGGAACCACAAGCTCTGGTGGAAGAAATGAAAGACTATTGATTTAACATAGAGGAAAAAATGGGCACTTTTTTTTAAGAAAGACAAGAAGTACAAAAGAAATTATAAAAATGATTATGTGTGATTATGGAATTATTGATGCTTTTTTTAACTTCATTTACTTTTCCATTTTTTGAAAGTAAATTATATTTATAATCTAAAAAGCAATCACTAATATGGCCAAATAAAAAAAAATTGGAAAAAGCATTAAGATTATAAAATTAAAGAATTTAATAGCTGTAACTGATCTATTTCTCTCTTTGAAAGGTATCATTCCTCACATGATTTAAAAATCAAGTATATCCTCTGAAATATATGAAGCATGAAACAATACTATTTCTTATAGATCATTATGTTATAAAGCCATGTTTTATGTTTAAATCATATAACTACATTACAATAAAAACACCCATTTTCAAATTATTTCTCATGACAAAAGTTGCTTTAGATTATAGGCATTGATTTTTCTCTCTCATTTTTTTTCTGTTTTGGACTTAGGCTAATCACTATACTTGTTTCAAAAGTTATAGATGGATTCATCATTTGAGAAATGTCAAAAGGCCATATTGCCCCACACCTCAATCCCTCTAGTCTACCAAGATGCTTGAAATTCCTACCAGGCGAGTCAGTCCTATCCCTTAAGATATTATGTCTCCAGGAAGCCTCTATTAAAATAAGAATGTGCTGAGGGAAGGGGAAGCTCATGAAGACAGCAGCACTCATTAGCACGATGAAAAGAACATGGGCCGTGGGGTCTTACATATCTGGGTTTGAATGTTGGCTCAGCCACTTGCCACTTAGCTATGTGACCTTAAGAAACTGCTTAACATACCTGAACCTCAGGATCCTTACCTGTAAACATGATTCTATTCCTCATAATATTCTTTTGAAGAGTATTTGTGATGATTTGGGGCAGTAAGGGATCTGGATCCTTGTTCCCTTGTCACGTTTCCATGAGGGCACGTCTTCTCTACACACTCCCTCCCCAGGAGAGGATGAGTGGCTTACCTAATTGGGTTTACAGACAGGCAGTTCCCCATTGATCTATGTTGACCAGAAGGCAAGACACTACAATGCCATGTAGACAGGAGACTGCCTCTTGTCCTCTAAGGGCTGCCTGCTCTCTTACAGAGTGGGCACCTGTGTTTTTAATCTCTATGTTGTAAGCAGACCGAAAGGGCCTGCTCTCTTGACTCCAGCTTCTCACCTGAAAGCAGGTAGATAAAAGACAGACAGATGGATTCCAAAGTCTGGCCTGGAAGGAATTAGGAGGCATTTCACATCCTTCAATCTAGCTTTACCAGTAATATGGCTGAAATCTTGAGTCCTGTTAGATGCAGGTCTCTGCTGCCATATTTAATTGACCAGAATCCTGAAGGGAAAAGAGATGAGTGGTACGACTGAGGGAACAAACCCTACTCTGTAACTCCAATAATAATAAGTGTAAAATAACTATCACTGTGCCTAGAGCCGAGTAGGCACTCAGCAAATTCTGGTTTCTCTCCCCATCCATGAGGAATTTACCCAGTTGAAAATGTATTCAGTTTTCTATTAAACACCTCTCATGCATCAGAAGGGCAGAAAACAAGTCAGTATTTTCTCCTGGGAGCAGTGCTGCTAAGTGGTTATTATCAGTGACAAAATGCAACTCCCATATACAGGTCTCATCTGCCCTGTTGCCATTGCTAAAATATAGCTCCTCAGGACAACCTTCAGACACTTGATTTTAGAGAGCTGATTAGGTTTTTTATTAAGAGAAAGTGGTCTTGCTAAAAATGTCTTGTGGGAATACACCTTAGACCCTAAATATACCTTCGACCCTAAAATTCAAATTTTGAGAATCTATCTTAAGGTAAGAAATCTAAAACAGCAAAAGTTTCACGCAGAATCATACTCACATCGGTATTATTTATATTAGCAAAGGGAAATCTGGAAACAACTTTAAAAATTGGAAATAACCATAGGATGACTGGTTAAATAAGTTATGCTAAATCCATCTGATGAAATATCATACACTAAACTACCAATAAATATATGTTTAAAAAGATTATAAGATTGAAAATATTTGTTATGGCTTTGAATAGAAAGAGCAGAATAAAAAGCAGTTTTTCAATATTCTTACAGATTTGTAAAAATTGAATGATGCACAGAAAAGTGCTAATAGTAATTATATTGGGGTGGTAGATATATGAGCAATTTTTTTCTTTTTCTATCCCTTTTTATGCCTATTCTTATCATGAAAAAAGTACCTGTCTTTTTAAAGCCCAGAGACATTTGCATACAGTGAGCACATAACATACCCCATCACTAGAGCGAGGAGATAAAACTGCCTGGCTATGACTTCATTTCCCCTTTAAGGCTGTTCTTAATGTTCATTTCCAGCTGATTTCACCTCTAAATATACTCATGTGGGAGAACATGAGAACACAGTGTATTTGGCCCTGAGACCTCTAGTTCCCAAGGAATGTCTACAGACACTTGGCAGTCCTAAGGATCAGGCAATAATATATTTCAGTTATTTTTAAGTATTAAAGACTGCATGACTATCCCTGACATAACTCTTTATCAGTAATAATGTTGCCATCTGGATCCCTGTTTGACTCAAATCTCCGTGATTATTCTCTTTTAATCATAACTCAAGGAGAAAGGGATAAGGGGTAATATGCAGGACCCCCAGCCCTCATCCTGAGCCTTCACAAAGGAAACTAGGCTAGGAATTATACTCATCAGGATAACTAATGCTTCCAGACAAAGCTCATTACTAAATAGCTGACCATTCACTATCAGGAGGCAATTCACTCTATTTCTTTTCCCAGTAAAGAAATGGGTATGACCTGCTAATTGTTTCAGGTTCACAGGTGCTGTATTTTGGTAAACACACCAAATTTCAGGACCAAATTTTTCTTACTTTTTAGTTTCTCAATATCGATTGTATCAGTTCCCTGAGGAGGTGATAAAGCACTGGTGATTTTAATACACATAATATATTTTACAAGAAATTGATTTAAAATCAGATGTATGGTTTTACACTGTAAGACATTTGTTATCTAACTAGAGTTAATGCCTTTTCAAAAAAATAATAGAATATAGGAGGTTATTTAGAGTATGTAGAATTTTAGGCAACAGTTTCAGGCTCTTAAGAAATATTTCCCCTAAGCTAAAATAGCATGATGAATACCATTTTCTGCTGTAAGAATATTTCTGTAGAAAGAACAAGTTTGGTTTTTCCTTTTATATTACCATTTGTGAATGCTTATTATGTACCAGGCTTTTTAAAAACATCGTCTTTGACAATTCTCAAAACAATCCTGTGAGATCATCATTATGACTATTTTACAGACAAGGAGAAAAGAGGGCAACTGATTTGTCCGGGGCTAAAATGACATAGCTGGGATTCAAACCCAGGTCTGTCTCGTGCTCCTGTGATGCCTGCTGTTGATCGTGATGCTCAACCAACGCTGCTGTTTATTTAGCTGTGTTTCTGTCCTGAAGAAAATGGACAAGACCTTATTCTCCAACTTTCTCTTCTCATGAGGAAAACCACTTTCTCTTTGTCATTATAGCACCCTTCTTGACAACACAAGTACTTTTACGTAGGTCACTTTTCCCAAGTATAAAAATTAGTGGCTTACTCTCAGGTTGGCTGCATTGTGAGGACACCTTATTCTCGTGGCTTAATTGCCTTCAAAATACAACAGATGGCAAATTAGTTCTGGGGAATTGTCCCATTAAAAAAGAAAAATGTAATCCATGGAATGCATATCCTTATTAGTTTTCATTAAAGAAGACATCTCTTTCCTGACATGAATATTCTGTTTACTTCTTGCCCTGTTTTAGTTATATTTTATTTCATCCTAAATGGTAAAGTCTGTTTATCTTCTATTCTGGTATCCAAATGACTAAGAGTGGTAGAATTGTCCGAAACTACCTACTCACTTTCACTCTTTTGTGATTCTAGGCCATCTTCAAAGACGTGACAGAGGAGATGTGATCTCCGGAGTCTGTGATCAAAGAGCAGAACTTTCATTCCAGCAAAAGTAACTGACTGACACAATCCTAATAAGACCAAAGTTTTTTTTTTTTTGGTGAGGAATATTGGCCCTGAGCTAACATCTTCCTCTTTTTGCTGAGGAAGATTGCCCCTGAGCTAACATCTGTGCCTATCTTCCCCTATTTTGTATATGGGAGGCCGCCACAGCACGGCTTGATGAGCAGTGTGATGCATATGTCTGCACCCAGGATCCAAACCCGCAAACCCAGGCCGCTGAAGCAGAGCACATGAACTTAACCACTATGCCACCTGGCTGGCCCCTAACGAGACCAATTTAAATCATTATTTAGGTGATAGCTGCATTTTACGTTAACACTCGTTTAAAGAATACAAATAAATAAATAAAATCTAAGGAAGACTCAGCTACATTTTGGGCTCTAGATTCTAAGTTCCTCTGAAGAAACTAATATAGAATTAAAATTAAAATTGTAAGAGAAACCTTAGCATGTGTGATGAGTAATAATTTATGCATAAGAATATCTATTGGATACACACAACATGCAAAGCACTGTGCTGCTTTTAGTAAAGGTTGCAAAGATGAACAGCAGGTTCTCTACTCTTAGAAGTTTGTGCTCTAGTGAGGGAGAAGAGAAATGTGCACACAAGGTTGTGCATGATGCACACCATAAAATATGTGCAATGAATTTACACATCAGGTCAGAGAAAATAGACACATCTTATTTTTCATAATTATAAAAGGTATAAAAAGATATTTCTGAATAAGGAAATATGTAAGTAATTAATATTAAATCAGAGCAATATTTTTAAAAGCTAATTTCTTAATTGTTTAGATTTCTCTTAACTTATCATATACCATCTTAATAATTTCTGCTTTGAGGCAATCTAAACTCTGTATTAGCAAAGTGGCTGGTGTTGCTCCCTCACCACCATTGATGTGACTGGTATGAATTTAAGTCTTTCCCTGTTAGAAATAAAATGTGTAAATAGGTGACAGTTAAAATATATCAGTTTGGATTTGTGTGAATTATTCACTCTCTTCCTTGTGATCTTTCAGATTGGAAAATCACACAAAGAACTTTCTGAAAGGATAACCATTACTTTTTAATATTTCAAGTTATACAGCAAATAAAGATGAAAGTTAATGATATGAAACTGTCCATGTACTTTAAGTTGATTGTTAAACCATATCTGAACCACCCAAATTGTTCTAGATAGACTAATGAAAGCGAGATAGAATCTCTTTTCAGGAGGGGGTGTGGGGAAGTATTTCAAGATGTATATTTGATGTTACGTAAAAAATCCTACTTGGGATTTGGTCTTTATTTCTAATAACTCTTCAGTCCCCAGTGGCAATTTATTTTTAAGTTCCTCTTATAATAATTCCAATTTGCATACTGGAAGAAATAGGCCTATCTTCACTCACTAATTTTCACAGCCCTTGGAAGTTCAGTGACTCTGCATGTTAACAGATCTCTGATTACAATGCTCTTATGAACAGGGGGAACAGTTGGAAATTCTGATTCTGATCAGGGAGCTGGAATGATCTGAGAGAAAAGAGAAAGAAGCCTAAAACAACTAACCAGGACTCAACTCTTGGGTTGGATCAAATAACGCCTCCATTGTACAAAAACGTATTTATTAAACATCTATTATGGTCCAGACTGCCCCCGATGTAAAATCTAAAGAAGAAGAAATATCACAAAAAGAATTGAAAAGCATCACATGCTCACATGGCCTGGGGGCTAATCAGGCTAGGCTGATAATGAGCAAATCATTTCACTTCTCCCAACCTAGTTTTCCTCATCCATGAAATGAGCCAATTATGCATACCTCCAAAGAAACTGTGAGGATTGACAACAAAAAACATAAAGTAGCTAACAGTATGTCTAACATTACAGACCATCCATAAATGTTAAGCTTCTAGCTCTGGCCAGTTCTTCGTGTGCTGGTTACATGAATATAGGGGTTATAGGAGAAATATAACCAGTTATAAAACCTCAGTTCTTTGAAGCTCACCATTCTTTTTTTTTTTTTTTTTTTTTTTCTTTTAATTTTTGTTTATTGCAGTAACATTGGTTTATAACATTGTAAAAATTTCAGGTGTACATCATTGTACTTCTATTTCTGCATGGACCACATCATGTTCACCACCAAAATACTAATTACAACCCATCACCACACACATGCACCGAATTCTCCCCTTCATCCTCCTCCCTCCTCGCTCCCCTCTGGCAACCACCAATCCAATCTCTGTCCCTATGTATCCGTCCATTGTTGTCACTATCTACTACTTAATGAAGGAAATCATACGGTATTTGACCTTCTCCCTCTGACTTATTTCACTTTGCATTATACGCTCAATGTCCATCCATGTTGTCACAAATGGCTGGATTTCGTCGTTTCTTATGGCTGAGTAGTATTCCATTGTGTATATATACCACAGCTTCTTTATCCATTCGTCCCTTGATGGGCACTTAGGTTGTGAAGCTCACCATTCTTACTCTTATCTCTTCACATCTCTCCAAGCAATTTTGCCTCGCAAGTCACCAAGTTGCTGCCATTGTTCAGGATTCTGTAGAATTCAGGATTCAGGGTAACTGATCTGGCAGTGAATCTATAGTTGGGGGTGGGGCACGGAGGGCGGGGGAGGCACAGGATACAAGAACTAAATATTGAGTTGAGGTCATTAAAATGAATAAGGATGTTAAGTAAAAACTCAAGTACACAATTCTTGGGATAAAATGGTAAAAGTAAGAAATTTTCTGGGCAATCAGATTGATCCATGGTTCTCAAACTCTTGTCTCAGGATCCTTTTACATTTTAAATTATTGAGGACTTCAAAGAGATTTGTTTATGTCCATTATGTCCACTGATATTTGCCATATTAAAAATTAAACTGAGAAATTTTAAATATTTATTAATTTATTTTTAAAAATAGAGGCCAGCCTGGTGGTGTAGTGGTTAAGTTCACGCACTCTGCTCTGGTGGCCCAGGGTTCGCAGGTTTGAATCCCGGGCGTGGACTGACGTACTGCTCATCAAGCCATGCTGTGGCGGCATCCCACATACAAAATAGAGGAAGATGGGCACAGACGTGAGCTCAGAGCCAATCTTCCTCACCAAAATAATAATAATAATAAAGTCCATTACATATTAATATACATGTTTATGAAAAATTTCCCCCCAAAATTAATAAGGAAGATAGCAGGATTTTACATTTATGCAAATCTTTTTAATGTCTGGCTTTACAAAAGAAGGCTAGATTTTCATTTTTCTTTTCTACATTCAATCTACTGTGACATGACACATCATGTAGTCTCTGGAAAACTTCACTGTACACTTGTGAAAGAATGAGAGTGAACAAAATAATATCTCATTATTATTATGAAAGTTGTTTATTAGACAATTAACATCTCATTATTATTATGAAAATAGTTTTGACCTCACAGATATCTGGAAAGAGTCTGGGGTCCCCAAGAACTCCTAGTTCAGACTTCACGTCCTAATGATTGACCAATATATTTAAAGATTTTTTTTTTTCTATTTCCCAGATATGTCCTGGAGAATGCGGCAACTGCAACCTGTAGTTTTCTTGCTTTTGCAACTGCCAAATTGATAAAGTAGAAACAAAATCAAATAAAAGTTTTAGTATTTAGGGGCCAGCCGGGTAGCACAGTGGTTAAGTTCACGTGCTGTGCTTCAGCAGCCGAGGGTTCAGATCCCAGGCGTGGACCTACACATCGCTTATCAAGCCATGCCATGGCAGGCAGCCCACATATAAAGTAGAGGAAGATGGGTGCAGATGTTAACCCCAGGCCAATCTTCCTCAGCAAAAAGAGGAGGACTGGCAACAGATGTTAGCTCAGGGCTAATCTTCCACATCAAAAAAAAAAAAAAAAGCTTTAGTGTTTAGCTTTAAGAATACAGAAAAACTTGAAAACCTCCAGGTATCCTGAAGGACCAAATATCGAGTATGATAATTTTTCAAACAAAAATTCTATAAAAGTGAAGTCTTTCTCAGTAGAAATCCACTTTCCTTCCCCAATATATTTTGGCAGCTCATCTTGCCTAATTAATAGTGAGTGGTACTTTTGCTGGCTCAGTGGCATTTTCACAAATTGAACAAAAACAATAATAGCGAAGACAGGAAAGGATAGGTATAGTGACAGAATGCTTGCTACCGTCAACTTGGTGGCAATCTTCCCCTTAGCTTTGTAAGTAAAAAAAGTTATTCAACTAATTAACATTGCTAATTAATAAAGGAAAAGGCATGGAAGAGAACTCCTTTTTATAAGGAGTAGATTAGGTCTTTGGGATATATATTAATCTCAATAAGGACTAAATCTTCAAATGAAAAATTTATGACAGTAGAATTAAATAGTTATATTTAACTGCAGAATATTGCTGATTTCATTGTTATGCTATAAAACTTTCTTATAAGTGGAATAACTGCATTAAAGTATCCACTGCTACTGAAAGGGAACATATCAGGTTTTTGTGGTCAGTTATGCCAACAGACTTGTTCAATCTAATACTAAGCTCCTACTGAAAAGTCTGACTATTATAGAAATTAAAACCTTTCAACGGAGAACAGGATAAAAGCCTGTATCGAAATGAGAGAGGCTGGCTGTTAGGTATGACGAGTCCAAAAGGTGCCATCACCAGGTCAGGCATTTGTTTCTAGAGAGATAAGAACAGTGGTTCAGTGTTTAAAAATCTCAAAGAGCCTTTCAGTGTCTACTCCCTTCCCTGAAATCCTATTCCTTCATTTAGGGACAGGGAATGCTTGTCCTATTTATTTAGCGTCTCCATTCAACATTGAGGAGGGTTATCTGCATATTAGCATGTAACTGAAATTTTAACATTTTTATTTATTCTTTGCTTTGAATTTATTAATTTGAGCAAAAGGCACATCCTGTTCTGTTTGATGTTTTAAAACGTTGAGGAGGGAAAAGGAATAACCCCTGGAAACAGCATTTAGTAAAGAACTTCCTTTAGGTATAAAATAAATTCACTAAGCAAGAGGGAGTCATATAACTCAAAGCTGGTTACAATGAGTAATACATTCCAAGGTGGCCAAAGTAAACTCTTCTGTTTGAAAAAGACAATCAAAGCAGCAGCAAGGTTTTTTTAAAAAAAAAAACACCACACCCATGTTCGTTCTTTGTTTTCTTGCTCTGGCCACAAAATTTTAAAGGGCACATGGCTGCTAAGGCAAGCAGAAGTTGCAAAAAACAAATAGTGGTTCTCTTAGCCACAAAAACTCTGGTTAATTAAAGAGACCAATTATATATCAGCAATATGAGAAAGCCTAGGGGTAGGCCCTCAGAGCACTTTTTACAGTGGTAGTGACATAGGAGTATGAAAGAGCAAGCCATGGTTTAAATGAGTCCCAGGGGTTATGGTAACAGAAGTAAGAGAAAGTTCAGGTTTCTCCTTAAAGCAGAATGAGGAAAACCAAAGATAAATTTGGCAGTGAAAATAATAGCTGACGATAGTAACTATGATGTGCCAGGCACTGTTCCTAAGCATGTCGCTTCCACAATGGTCCATTTACTTCCTTACAACAATTCTTTGAGGTCAGCACTAGTTTATTCCCCTTGTTACATCTAAATAACCCATGGGCCAAAGAAGAATTACAAGGGAAATTAGAAAATATTTTGAATTGAATAAGAATGAAAACACAAAGTATCAAAATTTATGAGATGCCGCTAAAACAATACTTAGAGAGAAATTCATAGAGGAAGAGAGACCAAGATGGCAACATAGGAGGCTCCTGAACTTCCATCCTCCCACAGATGCACCAAACCTACAGCTATACATGGAGCAAGTCCCCCTGAAAGAGATCCAGAAACTAGTTGAGTGACTCCTACACGTCGGGCGAATGAGAAGGTACCCACATCGAGATAGGCAGGAAAAGCTGAGACACATTCTCACCACAAACCCCACCCAGCAGAGTACCATATAATCAGCAGGGAACACTCAGCTTTCAGCTTCTCCCTGAGAAGTGAGGGGTTTGGACTACACATCTAGCACCTTAACTTTTAAGACTCCCACCCAAGGGACAGACCGCCAACACACCTGGCTCTTGAGGGTCAATGGGGCTTGCATCCTTGAGAGCCACAGGACTATGGCAAACAAAGAAGCAGTTCTTAAAGGGTGCATGAACACTCGCCACAGCTATCCCCCTAAAGTTCAGCACAGAGGGAGTGGGCAAGGGCACCCATCTCTCATGGTTCACTCAAATGATAACACCAGGTCACCAGTAGCTCTCTGGAAATAGCTATACAAATATCTGGAGCCCCACCTTTTCCAGCTGCTGCCTGAGGGATGGGACTGAATTGCCTAGCTCTGATAGCCAACATGGGTTGATTCACTAGTCTCACAGGACTGTAGGAAACAAAGAATCAGTTCTTAAGGGATGTGTGTGTGAGTACTTGCCACAGCTGTCTTCCAGGGCTCCAGCTTCTAATTTAACATACATTTAGGAGCCGGCTGCCATCCAGCACAGAGACCAGGTGAGCTAGTGGCCCCATCCCCTGCCTTCTCCATCTGGCTCATTCCAACCATAAAACCAAGTTCCCAGTATCTCCATGGAAGGAAATTGTTCATAAAAGTAGCACCCCAACTTTTATGGCTGCCACCAAAAAGCCAGGCCCTCAAATCACTTAGCTCTGAGAGGCAACAGGGCTTGCATTCACAAGTCCCAAGAACTATAGCAAAAAAAAACAGCAGTTTTTAAATGGTTCAAAAGCAACCCCCGGGGCTGGCCCAGTGGCGCAAGCAGTTAAGTGTGCGTGCTCTGCTGCAGAGGCCCGGGGTTCGCCGGTTCAGATCCCAGGCATGCACCGACGCACTGCTTGGCAAGCCATGCTGTGGCAGCGTCCCATATAAAGTGGAGGAAGTTGGGCACAGATGTTAGCCCAGGGCCAGTCTTCCTCAGCTAAAAAAGAGGAGGATTGGCAGATGTTAGCACAGGGCTTATCTCCTCACAAAAAAAAAAAAAAAAAACAACCCCCACAGCTATATACCTGGGACTCAACAGATATAGACAGAACATTTCAGCCAATAGAAGCAGAATACACATTCCTCTAAAACACAGACCATTCTCCAGGACAGGT
Organism: Ceratotherium simum simum; assembly: GCF_057802395.1. Classification (NCBI taxonomy): domain Eukaryota; kingdom Metazoa; phylum Chordata; class Mammalia; order Perissodactyla; family Rhinocerotidae; genus Ceratotherium; species Ceratotherium simum. Next base: position 61,003,419 of record NC_141908.1, read on the forward strand.
CATATATTGGGACACAAAACAAGTATCAAGAGGTTTAAGATTGAAATCATATCAAGCATCTTTTCCAACCACAATGGTATGAAACTAGAAATGAATTACATGAAGAAAACGAGAAAATTCACAAATATGCGGAAATTAAACAACATGCTCCTAAACAACTAATGAGTCAAAGAAGAAACCAAAAAAGACGTTAAGACAAATGAAAATGGAAATACAACATACCAAAACATGCAATGCTACAAAAGCATTTATAAGAGAGAAGTTTATAGTCATAAATGGCTATATTATGAAAAAAGAAAGATCTCAAATAAACAGCCTAATTTTATACCTCAAGAAACTAGAAAAATAACAAACTAAGCCCAAAATCAATAGAAAGAAAGACATAACAAAAATCAGAGCAGAAATAAATGAAATGGAGACTGAAAAGATAAATGAAACTAAGAGCTGGTTTTTTGAAAAGATAAACACATACAAGCCTTTAGCTAGACTTGCCAAAAAAAAAAGAGAGAGAGAGAGACAGAGAAGATTCAAATAAATAAAATTATAAATGAAAGAGGAAACTTTACAACTGATAACAGAAATAAAAAGGATCATAACAGACTACTGTGAACAGTCATATGCCAACAAATTAGATAACCTAGAAGAAATGGATAAATTCCTAGAAACATACAACTTACCAAGACAAAATCACAAAGAAATAAAAAATTTCTTATTGTATTGAACAGGCCTAATACAAGCGAGGAGATTAATCAGTAGTCAAAATCTCCTCAGCAAAGAAAAGCCCAGGATCAGATGGCTTCACAGGTGAATTCTATGAAACCTTCTAGGAATTAACACCAATCCTTCTCAAACTCTTCCAAAAAATGAAAGACAAGAGAATACTTCCAAACTCATTTTATGAGGCCAGCATCAACCTCATATAAAAGCCAGATAAGGACACTACAAGAAAAGAAAATTACAAGCCAATATCCCTGATGAACATAGATGCAAAAATGCTTAACAAAATATTAGCAAACCAGGGGGGCCAGCCCCATGACCTAGGGGTTAAGTCTGGTGCACTCCACTTCGGCAGTCTGGGTTTGGTTCCTGGGCGTGGACCTACACCACTCACTGGTGGCCATGCTGTGGCAGCGACCCACATACAAAAAATACAAGAAGATTGGCACAGGTGTTAGCTCAGGGAGAATCTTTCTCGGGAAAAAATATATATATATATATATTATTTATAATATATATTTATAATATATATTATAAATAATATATATAATAAATAATATATATATATTAGCAAACCAAATTCAACAGTACATTAAAACGATCGTACACCATGATCAAGTGTGATTTTTTTCCCTGAGATGCATGGATGGTTCAACATATGTAAATGAATAAATTTGATACACCACATTAAGAAAATAAAAGATAAAAATCATATGATCACCTCAATTGATACCAAAAAAGAATTTGACAAAATTACATCCTTTTATGATAAAAACTCTCAACAAACTGAGTATAGAAGGAACATACCTCAACATAGTAAAGGCCATATATGACAAGCCCACAGCTAACATCGTACTTAATGGTGAAAAGCTGAAAGCTTTTCCTCTAAAATTGGGAGCAACACAAGGTTGCCCACTCTTAACACTTGTATTCAGTGTAGTACTAGAAGTCCTAGCCAGAGCAACTGCAACAAAAAGAAATTTAAAAAAATCCAAATTTGAAAGGAAGAAGTAAAATTGTCTATTTGCAAATGACATGATATTATATATAGAAAACCCTAAAGACCTCACCAAAAAACTTTTAGAACTAATAAACAAATTCAGTAAAGTTGAAGAATACAAAATCAAGATACAAAAATCAGTCATGTCTCTATACACTAACAATGAACTATCAGAGAAATTAAGAAAGCAATCCCATTCACAACTGCATTAAAAAGAATAAAATACAGGGGCTGGCCCAGTGGCGCAAGTGGTTAAGTGCACGCGCTCCACTGCGGCGGCCCAGGGTTCGCCGGTTCGGATCCTGGGCGCACACCGACATACTGCTTGGCAAGCCATGCTGTGGCAGCGTCCCATATAAAGTGGAGGAAGATGGGCACGGATGTTAGCCCAGGGCCAGTCTTCCTCAGTAGAAAAAGAGGTGGATTGACAGATGTTAGCACAGGGCTGGTCTCCTCACACACACACACACACACAAAAACAGAATAAAATACCTATGAATAAATTTAGCCAAAGATGTTACTCCCATTTCAAAAGAGCAGACTCTAGAACCAAGCTGCCCAGATTCAAATTCCAGTTCTGTTCCCACTGGCTGCACAACCTTGGGCAAGGTAGTGAATTCTCTGTGCCTCACTTTCCCTTCTATAAAATGGGGACAATAATATCTACCTCAGAGGATTTTGTAAGAATTAAATGAATTATTACTTGAAAAGCACTTAGAACAGTGCCTGGCTCATAGTTAGCACCCCAAATATGTTAGCTATTTTCTGGTTTTCAATTTACTTGTTTCTCTTTATCTTTAACAAATTTTCATTCTTTTCACATTTCCTTCCCAGTGGCCCCTCAGATGTAGAAGATAATAGGAAGGGAGCATTTTCTCAGAAAGTAGAAAGAGAAACAGTTGAGAATAAGGTAAAAAGGAGATCGCCTCAGAGACCTGTCATATTGGCTAACCACAGAACTTACTTTTCCAACTTTGCTTTTCCCATCCAACAGGATCTGATATGTGCTCTGGATCTGGATATATGTGTTTATGTGTGTGTTTCCCATTACACATTTTTTCAAATATGAATTTTCACTGAAGCTATCTTGTGCCTTTTTCACCCTTGTATATTGGATGTTTGGGGTTCCTAATAATGATGCTCCCAGAACTCACCCCAACCACTTGTTATTCATTCTAGGCCCATAACAAGAGTTGGATCCCTACATAGTTCAAAGTCTCATAGCAATATAAGACCTGTTGTAGCAAGAAATAGCATGCACGCAAAAAGAGTTAAATGAACTCCCAATTATTAGCGGATAGCTGGTGAAATCCAAATAAAGTCTGTAGTAGAGTTTAACGATACTGTACTAATGTTAAAATCTTAGTTTCACAAATGTCCCATGATTACGTAAGATGTTAACATTTGGGGAAGCTAGGTGAAGGGCATACAGGAACTCTCTATCTTTGTACCTTTTCTATAAATGTAAAATGATTCCAAAATTTTTTAAAAATTTAAAGAAAAAAATCTTAAAAATTAAAAAGATAAAAGACTTCCAATTCATACTGACAGGACCCTGGGAAGCATGTAGAAGAATGAATTCTAAGGATATTTAGACCAAGAGGTCCAGAATATACAACTTAATAGGGCCAGATTCATTGACATAAGCGCACTCACTTAGGTTTCACATTTAGTATTTTGGTTCAGCACCTGAAGTGGTGTTAATAATCTGTTAGGTTAGCTAAATGAAGCCTAGATTAAATGGTGGCTTGCAGTTCATGAGGTCAAAATTCCAGAACTTTCCTGGAATAGTGTAGAGGAAGAAGTCTAAGGCTCAGGGAAAAGGGTAAGTTAAAATGGATCTATTATGTTCAACCAGCTCTGCCACTCCAAACCATCCCTTTAGGAGGACCGAAAGGACATTACCTTCACCAAACTATTAATAAATGCATTGGGAAGAGGGGTGTTAACATCCTTGAAGAGCTCTGTGGTGGCTATCTTCCACTGGTCAGAAATGGTGGTGGGGAATGTTGCAGTAGAAATGAGTTTCTTGATCTCATTGAGAATTATAAGATCCCAGAACTGTAGAGGCCAGGCGGTAGAGTTCAACTGGCAGAAATAGGAGAGTGAGATTATTAAAGAGATGGAATGAAAATCAAAGTGTTTTGACCTGCAATGATCTTTAGCAATGGCTAATTGACTACAGGGTCCCAAGAAACGTAAAAGATAGGCAGCTATTAAGTGCTGTTTGACATATGTAGAAGGAAAACTTTTAAGTCTGCTGGGCAGAAAAATAACTCAAATCACCCTAGTAGGGATTCACAGACTCTTACCTAGCTCTCAGACCTAACCAGCTTTCAGACAGAGTCCCTCAACTGAGAGAGAGGCCTGTGACATGACAATAGGAATATACTGTGACTTTTCCCCTTGAGTCTTCCCCACGGGGACCAGAGCCCTTTTGCCAGACTGACACTGCCCTTTGGAAAGGGAAATAACCAGACCTTCTAGGAATTTTTAGATACTAGTTCTGAATTTTTGCTGGTCATTGGAATCCCAAAATGGCACCATCATCCACTAAGCAGAGTAGGACTCATGGAGTTTTGGCCTGAGTCTCATAGGCCCAAGAGGATGCGGACCCAACCTGTGGTTATTTCCCGAGTCCTAGAATGTATAGTATAAATAGATATGCTTAGTAACTCACAGAATCTCAGCATTGGTTCCTTGAGGGGAGGTTGAACTTTTATGATAGAAAGGGCCAAACGGAAGCATCCAAAACTGTTCCACGCAGACGCAAAGAAAGTAAACAAAAGCAAGATCACATTTCTGGGTGAATTTCAGACAGTGCCACCATTAAAGGCCTGAGACATGCAGAACTCATGATTCCTAATGCATCCTCATTTAACTTGCCCTTTTGGCTGGGGCAAAAATCATTGGTTCTTGGAGAATAAAATTGTGATACCAAAGGAATCATTTCCAAATATGTTTTTTCAGCTGAAAAAATAGAGCACAGTCTTTGGCACCTGGTATGCAGCTATTAAGTTGTTCATTATTTCATTATTATTTTTTTAGTTGGATAAGAGAAAATAGAAGCAATTTGCGTGTACCTTGCACTGACAACAATATATTTTTATTACCTTATTCCAATACTATGTCAAACCTCTTACTATCATAATATGGTTTGGAGGCAACTTGATCATCCTGATATCCTAAAGACCATCATACTGATCCACCATATTGATGTGGAACAGATAAGCAGAATGTACCAAGCCTTACTAAGGTATACATATGCCAGAGAACAGGAGATAAAACTTCAGGATCCTGCTACATTGGTAAAGTTTCTAGAGATCCAGTGGTCTACAACATGTTGGAATATCTCTTTTAAAGTAGTATAATAGTATGAGTTGATATAAATTATAACAGTGTAAGTGGTTTAAATGATATGATAGTATGAGTTGCTGCATCTATCGTGAAGGAAGAGGTTCAACATTTGGTGGCTTCTTGAATTTTGGAGGCAACATCTACAATATTTAGATATGTTGTTCCAATTCATTTACCAAGTAATTCATGAGACTGGCCATTTTCAGTTGGACCTGAATTATGAAAGGGTCTGAAATAAGTAGATCTGAGCTGTCACTTGGACCTTACGACCAGCAGACACAATGATATTGAAAGTGCCCAGACAGAGATAGTATAAGGTGCTTCTGATATGCCCCAATAGAAGAATCACAGCCTAGGCCTTCAGAGTTTTGTTATATGGCAATGGTATCCTCTTGTAACAAATATTATCAACATGAAAGTAGCTCTCAGCTTTCTAGTAGACCCAGGCAGACACTGAATGCCCGACCTTGGGCTACCAAGTGTCTATGCAATTCTAACTGAATCATAAACTGAGTGTTATCTGATCTACCAAACCATAAACCAATTTCTCTGGAATCTAAGACTTCCCCTGTTGCCACCACTCACCCACCTTTCATAGAGATAAGAATGAGTGCATGAGTTATAAAAATGATAAGTGCAGTGTCCACACAATGGAGTGTCTGTGCCTGGAAGTGCAATATTTCAAGGGACAAGGTAGAGAGGGTAGACATGGCTCTGGTTGTGTGGCCACAACAGTGAGTCAGGAGATAGCAGTGCCTCCAGGTTGGTGTCCACCCACCCACCGGCACAGGATGCAGTCTGGGCTTCCTCACTGATTGATCAAGTCAGGGTAGGAGAGAAAAGGAGAGACTGTGAAAAGTCATATGTAGTCTTGGGTCCTGAACTGTATTTGTTCCACTCCAGATACTTCCATACCCTCAATTTTCTGGATCACTAAAAGATGGTTAAGAACAGATAAACCACTAAGGAGATATACTACAGCAGATACAGCATTAGGCAGGAGGTCCAGCCAGTCTAGCAACGGGATAGTGAGCAGACTGGTGAAATTTGTCTTTTTAAGGGGCCTGTTTCAGCACTTTATTGCCACACACTCTTGAGGTGATATGTGCTTGGAATAGCCATAGAATCCTACGCTAGGAGGCCCAGCTTATTATTTCCTGGGCCATGAAGTGTAATCTACTGTCTCATTGAAGGGTCCCTGGACAGCCCCAAATTAAACAGCATCATACCTCCAGTGCTTTAACTATGTATGTGAGCATCTGCAACTGGACAGCCAGTGCCTCTGCTTTAATATACGAATCATCAGAAGACTCTGGGGTCATGGTGGGGTGGGAGTGGTTAGCAGCTACCCAGAGGACACCCACCTTATCAGACAAACCATTTTATTATTTAAATGTCATAGGAGGGGATATAATTTTTAGTTCCTTCTTGTTCTCATCCTCCAAATTGTCTGGGCCCTCCCCTAATATTCCCTTTATCTCACACACTAAGCACTCAATCTGATTATCACAGGAAGGGGCCCCTATATCCTAATTTTTTTATAGAATATAGTTGGGGACACCTTCAAGGCTATTCTGTTTGGCCCCTTTATTTATTTATTTATTTATTTATTTATTTATTCCCCCCCAAAGCCCCAGTAGATAGTTGTACGTCATAGCTGCACATCCTTCTAGTTGCTGTATGTGGGATGCGGCATCAGCATGGCTGGATAAGCGGTGTGTCGGTGTGCGCCCGGGATCCAAACCCGGGCCGCCGGCAGCGGAGCGCGTGCACTTAACCACTAAGCCACAGGGCCGGCCCCTGGCCCCTTTATTTAAATGCCATAACTACATAGCCTTCCAAGAGGTGGCCTCATTGTGGAGGCCCACCCAGCAGTTCTGTCAGTTCCCTTGGTATGATTTAAGGTTATCATAAGGTTATCACCTTCATGGCGGGGGGAGGTGATCATAAGAGCCACACACTTTATACTTACCCCTCTTCTTGCTCTACATAGTGCCCCTAGCAACATTCTCTGTCTCATACTGTGTAGTTTTGGCAGAACACTATATACCCTGGTTACATGACAACTTACATTGCTCTGGTTATAGGAAGCAGATTAGGGAAATAGTCCACTTACTTGGTCTTACTTTATCTTAAATTCTTTATACATTCCACCCATCAGAATATTCAACTAGTGGTTTCACCTGCAGTTCCAGTTTACCCTTTCACTTCTACTTCACCTCCTATGCAACTCCTTCAAAAGCCTTAATAACAGCCATGCAATACTGGCAACCGATATCTCCCCAGGTCTTGATATTCTTAGCAAATTTGTTGCTTAAGAAACTTAGGACTTCAAAGGACTAGTTCCTGCAACCAGTTAGTAACTACCCATCCCAATCCTTGAAGCTAGTCATGCTGCCCTCTTTGGGCTGTTTCCACTTCCAGAGTAGGTCTTTGATCTGTGGTACCTTGGTAGGCTGGGCCAGCTGCCCTACTTTTGGCACCAGTTGTTAAGCAAACAATGTCAAATAACCAGGCATCAAACATGCCAGGCCTTTGATACAACTCCGGAGGAAGAAGTAGTAGGTGGGCAGGGCCTCCAGTGCCTATTACACTCTGGGCTACTACCCAGGCATTTAGAAGGCCAGACATCAGACTCAGAAAGAGCATCCTGGCCCTAGTGCTATGAGGATTTTGATTAGGAAAACACTAGCCCCTCTCTGTCATGATCAGCATTCTGGATTGAAGTCTTATGGCTGCAGATGTTGGACCAGTGGCTTGATCTATCACCCCAGGAGTCTACCAGCATTGAGGTCCTTAAATGCTCAGCTGTAGCTGATTTCCATGGAGCTCAGTAAAAGACATACCTTGAGTAAATCCAGTTGGTCATAGTATATTTCCGTTTTATATTTCCTTTTAAAATAGCAAATCTGAGACTGCTATCCCTGGGAAGTCCTGTTTGGAAGGTTGGTCCTTGCCTAGTGTCTGGGAATTTGGCTGGTAAACAATTTCCTGATTAGAAAAAACTTTCCTTACATGACAAGAATGGCTCACTGTGCCTTAACTCTTAAAACAATTTGGCTTGTGCTGAACTTCTACTTTCCTTCTGGGAGCCTAGAATTTTGGTGCCTGCTAAGCAGAGGATGCCTACATGTTCAGCTCCCAATAAAAACCTTAGTCACTTAGTCTCTAATGAGCTTCCCCTGTACACAACCCTTTGCACATGTTGTCACAACTCAATTCTGGAGTTGTGCACCCTGTGTGACTCCACTGGGAAAGGACTCTTGGAAGCTTCCACCTGGTTTCCTCCAGACTCTGCCTATGCACCTTTTCCCTTTGCTGATGTTGCTTTGTATTCTTTCCCTCTAATGAATCTTAGCCATGAATACAATTATATCCTTAGTCCTATGGGTCATTCTAGTGAATCATCAAACCTGGACATGGTCTTGAGGACATCTGACACAGAAGCCAACCTGCACAGCTACCCTCAAGGCAGTGCCTCAACCAACCAACATCTCCAAGTTACCTCATTCCCACGTCATTCTCTTCTTTACTTAAAAACATCCTGAGCCATTCTCATCTTTTGCAGCATTCTTCTCCTTTGTGATTTGCTCAGTGATTTCTTTTGTCAATTCAACACCTTCTGTCTCCCAGATTCCAGGGATGCCTCAAAATTTCTAGTCCATTGAGGGCACTTCTTGCTCTGTGACAATGATCTGGATTTATGTTTTTAAGAAAATAAACTTTTCTGGGGCCAGCCCAGTGGCGTAGCAATTGGGTTCACAGGTTCAGATCCCAGGTGCGGACCTACACACTCCTCATCAAGTCATGCTGTGGCAGTGTCCCATATACAAAATAGAGGAAGACTAGCACAGATGTTAGCTCAGAGACCATCTTCCTCAAGCAAAAAGAGGAATATTGGCAACAGATGTTAGCTCAGGGCCAATCTTCCTCATCAAAAAATAAAAAAAATAAACTTCTCTATCATCTCTAAAGATTTGGGATGTGAGTAGGCTGGCAGGCACATTTTATCAATTTATAATCTGATCTCCTGGTCCTTCTTGTTTATCCAGTAAAATGGAAAAAAAAATTCACCAGGACTGTCAACTCATATTTGCTTTTTGTTCACTCTCAATTCAATTTAGTAAGTATTTATTTAGGAGTTAGTGCCAAGGAAAGCCAGTGTATACAAGATATACATACATATATATGTATGTGTATACAAGCCTATGTCTCCTTGACTTTGACTTTTGTTAAAGTGTTTCATTACCACATAGGATTTTTTAACACTAAAGATTATAGTGTCAAAATAACTGGAATTTAGGGAAATAAGCATAAAAGAACGGTCAGTTACAGCTAAACGTAGACCTGTTTATTGGTTATGAAAATATGAAATTACAATTATCATAGAAATACAATCAATGCTGCAAATTCAACTTAATTCAACACATATATTGAATGCCAACTCCATTAGTAGGTGCTGTAGGTGACTTTAAGACATCAATCAATTTGTCTTTACAAATTAGGTGTGATCTAATAAAATATTACAATTAACCCCCCAAAATCAAGCACTTGTGATAGGTTATTATGTTAAGAAAAAAATGCTACGAAAATAATACCTTATCTAGCTTAAATAAACGCTGTCAAAAATACTCCAGGGCCAGCCCAGTGGCGTAGTGGTTAAGTTCACGCAAGCCGCTTTGAGGGGCCCAGGGTTCGCAGGTTAGGAACCCCAGGCACGGACCCACGCACCACTTATCAAGCCATGTTGTGGCAGGTGTCCCACATATAAAGTAGAGGAAGATGGGCACAGATGTTAGCCCAGGGCCAATCTTCCTCAGCAAAAAAAAAAAAAAAAAAAAAGAGGAGGATTGGCAATAGATGTTAGCTCAGGGCTAACCTTCACACACACAAAAAAAAAATCCAAAAATATTTCAATTAACTGATTGCAGTGTTCCTTATGGACTCCAGATCTAGACTGGATTGCACTCCAAATTCTACCACTTACTAACTACCCAATGTTGGGCAAGTAGTTTAACCTCCCTTTGTCTTAGTTTCCTCACCTGTAAAATTGACATAATAATCCCACTTACCTCACAGAGTTGTTGTGACAATTAAATGTGTTAATATAAGTAAAGTGCTTGAAACAGAGCCTGAGACATATAATAAATATGTAAGTTTTAGTTATTCTGATTATCATCATTTCACACTGGCTAAGAAAATAGCAGACAGGTTATACTTCATTTCATCCATTTACACTTGAATGTCTTTAGGCAAGTCACTCATTAACCTTCCTGGGCTTCAGTTTCCTCCCCTATGCATTTAAGAAATGAACTTCATGATCTCAAAGATTCTCCCTGGTTCTAAAATTCCAAATCTATTGAGGAATTCTTCTTTTATTTGGAAACACCTATACTGTCCTCTAATTCTACTTTAAGCACTTCAGCTCAAAATTAAGTCCCCATGGAACGTATTGTTTATATCACTCATTGCACATTTACTACATTATATTTCTACATGTGAATGTGTGTTCTTCATGCACCTCCCTCCAGGCCAAACAATAATGACTTTAGACACAAAGGGCCATTCTTTCCTCTTTTCACATAATAAATATTGATTCTTCATTCCATCATAATACATGTATTGAACAGATGCCAAACACTGTTCTAGCTAGGCATTGAGGAAAAAAATAAATAAAATATGATTCCTGATCTCAAAGAATTCATTATAGCAGACCAACCAATGAAATATAATTATAATATGGTGTGATAAAGGCAATAATAAAGGATGGAGTGATCAAATATGCTTGAATGGCTCACAGAAAATTATTTTTCAGAAGAAACATGAACTGGGTCTTGAAAGATGAGTAGCAATTCCCCAGGTGGAACTAAAAATGAAACAAAATAGTCCCTTGTTATAACACATCTCATGCATATATGATGGAGCTGTTGTATCAAGTTTTGATTTATCATACCAATGCTGACAAGGCTTTGGTTTCCCGGACGCAAGTGGTCATCCCTGATATCAATTATCTGAAGTAGAGATGTGTCTTCAAAGCATCTTTCTCTCTTCCCCATCATGACCAATTCATCACCAAATCTTGTATATATCACCTCTGACATTTTGCTCGAATTTGTTCGTTTCTCTAGATCTGCAGGAACTCCACCCTAATCCAAGCCATCATCATCTAACACATAGACCATTGCAATAGACTTAGCCGGTTTTCCTATATTTACTATTGCTCTCCTCCATTACATTCTTCAAACTATAGCTAAATGATTATTAAAAAATAATCATGGCCCTTCCTCATCCTGAACAATTCAGCCCAAAAGCCACTAGCTGGGGCTGGTGCAGTTGTGTCCATATTGGGCAGGGGTGGAGGCATCGGAGGGTGAGTGAGGACACATTGGAGCCTTTCAGGGAGATGTGGGTGTCCCTGTGGGAGGGCAGCCTGGCATAGGTTGGAACCTGAGTGAAGTGAGCAGAGCATGTAGAAATTGCGGGAACCCAAGTGGGATGAGGAGGGCGACAGCACAAGGGAGGCGACAGCACTAGCAACATTCCCTAATTCCTTCCCTATATACACTGAATTTCTTTTTCATTTTGTTTTATTTTGGTAATACCGTTTTCAAAACCTTTGCCCCCAGGAGTAGGTCAGTTCCCCGTTATTCATTCTCACAGCACTATGTATTTTCCCTTCATAATCATAGATTTGTTTGAATAACTGATTAACTGTTATCCTACTTCCTCAGGGCAGAGCTCCGTCTTTGCTCACCACAGTATGCCAAGTAGCCCAGTGGACGGTAAACAACTTTAATGAATAAATGAACCGTTTAAGATCAATCCATCCACCTGTGCCCCTGACTCTGTCCCTCTCTCCTATATCTGCAGCCTCCCTGTGTCTTTTTTGGCTCCTAATCAGCTTTTAAACACGTTCAAGTCATTTAGATGTAAAGGTGGGAGAGAAAGAGGAGTAGGGATAACTCCCCAGTTCTAGCTTGGATGACTAGAAAGCCAGGTAATACTGTAGAATGCTCAAATGTTTGTTCACACATACACACACGCTCATAAATATTTTTATTTCTCTCCAGTTTCCTACTGCCTCTTCAACCCTATAGTCTGACACTAGAATCAATGTCACTTCAGTCAAGCTTCCCTTTTTCTGCAAAATTTCACCTTTCTGCCCCAACCACCCACCAGAAATATGCCCTGCAGCCCTTCCTTTTAAGAACAGGGTCACAGGCAAATGGCACGCCTACACCCGCCCTCCGGGGGTCCCCGTCACCATAGCAACGGCAGCAGGAAGGGGCGGGCTTCGGCGCCCTGCATCCGGCCCGCTGCGTGCACCCTCCGCATTGGTGTGGGGGCGCGGGCTTGGCGGCTACAGCGTGTCCCTCAGCTCAGGGTTGGAGCGGAGCCGGAGCCGGAGCCGGAGCCGGAGCCGGATTCCGCGCGCACGGCCACGTCAACCTAAACCTACGCCACCCTCCCCAGCCCGCGCCCGCCGCCGCACCCGCTAGGCCTGCCGGCCGTCCTCCCGGGCCGCGTCCTCGACTCATTCCCCACAATGCCCCGCGCCAGGCCCCGCCCCAGCTCCCCGGGGAGACCGGCGCGCGAGGAGCCGACCGGAGGTGGCCGCGCTCGTTGCTGCCGGGGCGGCTTGTCCTCCCCCGTCCCGGGCGCGGCGGCCCGGCGATCGGAGAGCGCGTGTTTCCCTCCCGCACGCACGGCTTGCTCTCGGCCGGTGGGGTCAGACGCCGGGGATTGAGGATGGGGCAGTAGCTGCAGGAGGCGACCCCGCAACACCGAGGTGGGCATAGGCCGGGGACAGGGGCTCTGTTGGAGCCGGCAGCCTTCTTGGCCCTCCGGGAAGGGAGGGACGAAATGCCTGTGCGCTTGACTCTCCCCTCTTCTCCGCTCCTGCGGCCGGTTTGTTGTATTCTCGTTCCCCGTCGTCGTCTTCCCTATTACCTACACCACCCTTCCTCCGCCCAGCGGTTCCCCTCTTCTTGCTCCAGTTTCTGACTTCAGCCTCAGTTACTCAGGCTCCTTTTTCCCTTAGTCCAACCTGAGACTTCACCGACTGGTATACTTGACAGTCTGTTTCACCCCGTGTCTCCACCTTTCCCCTCTCCCCGCATCCGGTTCTGGAGTGATGGCAGCGAGAAGGCGTTCGATTTGCATTTACCTGCAGCTTCCCCCTGTCCCCGCAGCTCGGCGCAGAGCAGTTCAGCCACACCCACGCGGACAGAGAACCACCGCTAGGCAGGAAATGCCACTTGTCCCAAAGTGATGTTTGAGAATATGTTCTCTATTTTTTTCTAATCATTTCTTATCATCTAGTCTGGATATTTGTTAATCTCCATCACTGTGTTTACAACGGTATTTTTTGGTGGCTTGAAAAGGAGGGATTAGATATTAGCCAAAGCCTATTCACAGGTAAGGAGAAAAATTTTTAAATTTCATTCTAAATGAATTTCAAAATTCATTTAGAATTAAATGAAGAAAGTTTCTGGGAAGGTTAGATTTTTCAAAGCATTATGAGATCTTTGGAACTAAGTTTAAATGTGATCTGATGAAGTGGAGATTATTTTCGTCCTACAAAGGTGAGCGTGTCTAAATAACTGATTCCCTTCTCTTTTTGTTTCTTTTTCTATTTTGTTTATACCAAAGATAAACTTTGCAATAAAATTGCAGTGTTAACTTGCAGTTATTATTCTGCTGTTTTTATAAAATAGTCTCTACTTAGATGTAATGTAAGGGGCTGGCCCCGTGGCTTAGCGGTTAAGTGCTCGGCTCCGCTGCTGGCGCCCCGGGTTCGGATCCCGGATGCGCACTGATGCACTTTTCTCCAGCCATGCTGAGCCCACGTCCCACATGCAGCAACTAGAAGGATGTGCAGCTATGACATACAACTATCTACTGGGGCTTTGGGGGAAAAATAAATAAATAAATAAAAATTATAAAAAAAAATTATAGATGTAAGCGCCTTCTGAGAAGACTCGGGGGGAAAAAACGGCCTACTATATGAGTTGTCTGGTATAACAATATCAATTCACTGCGATTTTTGGAAGGGTTATATGAAAAATACAGACTTTTTGGAAGGAACCCTGTGCTTCTCCCCAAAGGATATTTTCTACAAGTGAAATCTAATTACAATGAGAACTGGATAGCCTTAAAGGGATGAAGAAGTAGCCAAAAAGGAAGCAGTATTACAAAAGCGCAATGTTTAAGCTGGGTAGGAAAAGGAAGAACACCCACCCTTGTGTTCTGGTGCTGATCAGAGCAAATCGATGAGTTTGTTTGTTTTTAAAGTGTTGTAGCTAGCTGCAACCACACACTACCTTTATCTTCTATGTGATATCTTGAGTGATTTCTCAAATCTGGCTATCTGGATATGGAAGCAGTGAAGGGGACCCCCGAAGAGTAGAGCCTGGGGCACTCACCCTGATTTGCCGTTTAATGGAGATTGTATTGCTAACCATGTTATTTAATAAATAATGTTATTGCTGGGTTTTGTGTTTTTTTAATGTACTTTGACTACCTGGTTTCCTCTCTTTAGATTAACATTTTGGGAGACAGTTTTCATGATGCTTGAGTCATCCTTGGAATAATGTGGACAGAAGTTCTCAAACTTGCATGTTACATCAACGGAACCAACGGCGTATCTTAATGTTCCCTTAAATCAGAACTTGTATAAAAAAAAGAATGGGAATCTGGTTAAATAAAGATGACGGTGACAGAGACATGAAGGGGGTCATTGTCTGTTTTCTACTAGTGTATGTGGCTGTTTTGGTGGCCACAGATCAGGATTTTTACAGTTTACTTGGAGTATCCAAAACTTCAAGCAGTAGAGAAATAAGACAAGCTTTCAAGAAATTGGCATTGAAGCTGCATCCTGATAAAAACCCGGTAGGTAAAAATTTCTTTTTAATATCTGATTAAGGTATCTTAGTAAGTTTTATTATATATTTACATTATTTTAAATAAGTGCTCAAAATGCTTAAGAACAATTACATGTCAAAAATAATAATTCAACTTCTCTACTAAAAACAGAAGAAGCAAAATGTTCTAGTTTAGAACAGTGTAAAAGAATGTCAATACCAAAACTGCAATTCTCTCTTAATTTGAAAACTAACTTCCAATAGTTCTTGTACAGACGTTAATCCCAAAGGAGAGAATAGTGTCTGTGAAGCAGTTCTCTTAGTAAAGTAGGTTAAGATCAAGTATTGTAGAAGAGTAACAGAAAAATTATTTCCTTACAACTTAGAGGGTATATCTTGCTAAAAATGGCAGTAATTGCTAATAATAGCATGCTTCAACTTTCACCATTTTTTCCCATGTACAAGTCTAAGACCAGTCAGAAAGTATTATAAACTAAAACTTGAGAGCAACCAAATTCAGTTAATTCCAATCATAAATATTTGATTATGTATTCAATAATGTAGTCTTTCAAAACTAAATTAGTTTTGTTTTTTATGATATTTTTATAATTTATCTAATTAATTTATTCTTAATGAGATTTGACACTCATCAAGGAGAAGGATATGGTTATGTTATAATTTTCTATTTTCTGGATAGAATTTTTTAAATAGGATTATTTTATTTTGATTGCATAAAGCTGAGCAGTAGAATCACTATTTCTCTTGTTAGTTGGTAATCTTTCCCTGATATCTTCGTTCTATTATATTTAGAGTTTTTATTTTTTCAGATTTTTCTTTAAAATTTCAGAATGTGATTTTTTGTTTCCATATGAAAGATGGTAGACTTTCAACAACTGAGTATTATTTAGATGAAAGCCTTCTTCAAAACCCAATTCTATGAAACAGTAACAAATGAGGAATATCTCTAATCCAGTTTTGAGTTGTTACTCTGATATTAGTTCTTAAATATGTGATGGATTGGGGCACATACTTTTTTTAGTTAATATGTTGGTTTTGCCTCAAATAGAAAAATAACCCACAAATTTCTTTGTAATTGTTTTAGGAGTAACATAATATTTGCAACGTTAAGGGTTTCCAAGGGTTCGTTAGTCAGTTTTTTCTCAGTTGCATTTCTTAGAAGGAATGACTTACATTGTATAACCACATCTGTCAGCCTTTTGAGGCATCAATTCTCATTTCTCTCTTACTTTTCTAATTTTTTTTTTTTTAAGATTGTAGTTCTTTAAAAATCCTTTTCTATTTCAACCCATGATAACCCATTTCATATTGTACTACTACTCCTCATCTGGGTATGTATTCTCCCAGAAATCTCAGAATTAAATTTAAATCTACATATAACTTCTGAAGACACTTGGTTGTGTATCTGAAACAAATGTTATATCTAATATTTTTTAATAGAATAACGCAAATGCACATAGTGATTTTTTAAAAATAAATAGAGCATATGAAGTACTCAAAGATGAAGATCTGCGGAAAAAGTATGACAAATATGGAGAAAAGGGACTTGCAGACAATCAAGAAGGAGGCCGGTATGAAAGCTGGAATTATTATCGCTACGATTTTGGTAAGATGATATGATATTCCCTATGAAATTCTTTTTTTATATGAGTAAATTTAGAAAACTAATTTTGTTTCACCACTTAGCGTATATAGTTCATATGTGTCACCTTGACTCGTTTTAATATAACATGGGAGCAGAATTCAAAAGGAAAGTCAGTGGTATGTAGGTATTATCTGCACAGATAGCAAGGGGTTTTGGTCATAGTCTCGTTCCTTTTAAAATAAGGATTGCTATTTAAAAATATTTGCATTAGAAGTTAAATATTTAAGCCTTTCAATATTTTTAGAGCATCATATTTTCAAAAAAGGGCTCAAGTTTCCTTTAGGTTTAATAGTGATCACTTCAGTAGAAATGCCATCCTTCTTAATTAATAATGGTTTAATAATGGTATTGACAGGAATAAGAAATGAGGCAAGAGCAGAGGGACCAAACACATTCAAGATATCAAGGGAGGGAAAAAGTAAAGACAGGTATCAAGGCAAGAGGGAGCGTTCAGATAGCCAGTATTTCTCTTAATCATTAATTAGCCTCGAATGCAGACTAAGAACTGATGCATGCTTTTATATCAGACTAAATAAAATATTTTAAATTTATATCTGGAGTATTTGTTTCTCAAGACTGACTTTCTTTTCAAAACAGTATTTTCAGGTATATTCACTACAGCTTGATAGTCTATATCAGGTGTCAGCAGTCTACATTTCACAGGCTAAATCTAGCCTGCCACCTGCTTTTGTAAAGTTTCATTAAAATCCAGTTTTGCTCATTTATTTACATATTGTCTATGGCTTCTTTCACGCTTCAGGGGCAGAGTTAAGTAGTTGTAACAGAAACCATATGTCCCACAAAGCCTAAAATGTTTACTAACTGGCCTCTACAGGAAAAGTTTGCTGATGCCTGGTCTATATCCATCACTAATATTATTTAGGTGTTTTATATAGTAATGAGAAATTTTCTCACATTGGTTTTAATTATTATGGTAAATAAAATTTATAGTTACTTAATAAGTTTGTCTCTACCTCTGCACATATTCTAATTACAAGACTTTTAGCAATAGAAAATATTTTTAAATAATACCACTTATTTAAAAAAACATATAATCTGAAAAGCGAATGAGGTCTGTACTCTATTTTACAGTAATGTAACAGTGCCAGTTTCCTGGTTTGGATGTTGTACTAAAACTACATAACATGTCACTATTAGGGGAAACTGGGTGAAAGGAACATGGGAGTCTGTACTATTTTTACAACTTCCTGTAAGTCTATAATTATTTCAGAATAAAGTTAGAAAACATAATAGAAATTTTCTGTGGAGATGAAATTATGTGAATTTTAGGAACCCGCACACACACACCCATGATAGTCCATATCAGGAAACTGATACCTTTTGATCACTCTTTAAATGTATCACCAGTGGTATCATTTACTCTTGGCTTTTCTCTTAATTTCTTGCATATTCTTCAACTTTGAGATTTAGTATAGTAATCTGATTTTTGGTGATTAAAATAAGAGTAACCTATTTTTATGTGGTAATTCATGATGAAGTTTTAATTTTATAATTTTTGTGTACTTTTAAAATTAGGTATTTATGATGATGATCCTGAAATCATAACATTGGATAGAAGAGAATTTGGTAAGTCTGTGTTCATATGATTTTCTAAAAATAGTCCTAAAATTCTCTAAAACTCTAGAGGACAAATGGATTTAGCATTTAGAAATATTTTGGATTTTAGCAAGGTAATATGTATGTAGTGTGTATTAAATAACATTCTAAAACTATAGTTAAGATTTTCTCTTAGTTTCTTTTTATTACCATCATCAACTTTCCTTCCATTATCTTAATGAACTTTTATGACATTCTTATGCAGTAGCTATAGTTATTCCTCTTATTTTGCAGATGAGGAGATGAACCCTTAGAAGGGCTAAGCAACATCCTCAACATTCTGTGCATGTGTGTTTGTGTATAATTGACACATTTGGAATAATAATGAACCAGTATCTGTTCTTTTTTCTATATAAGTATTTTTCCACATTATTAAAAAGTTTTTACAACATTTAAGAGAATGTTAAGTGAAAAAAAGCCTAATACAAAATTGCATATGCAGTGTAAAACAAATCATGAAAAGGTATACACACGTATGCATAGAGGATAAAAGCTGAACGAGAACAAAATAAAACTACCAGCACTGATAAGAAGTAAAGTCCTTAGCAGAATGTGGGGCAGTATACTATTAAAAAATTAATATTTCTGCAGCAAAATTCATAAGTATATATACTAAATAAAAAGTAAAAATAACGTACAGCCCGATATCAGTTCAGGACAGATGTGAATGCCAGGTGAGCTTGCTGCAAACTTGAGAAAAGCCTTCCAGTTTCAGAGCTTTTGAATTTCAGAGTTTTGGTTAAGTATGTGGTTATTTTGGAAGGAGATTTAATTTGATCTGTGATTTGTGTGAAAATGGATATAAAAATACAGTTCTGCTGCATTTTTCATTGCATTTTAGAAAACTTTAAATATTTGATTAGATTCTTATACTTTTAAACTTTGTACATGTATAATAAAATAGATTTATTCTTCCTTTTCTACTTCAAAACAATACATTTTACCTCAAATCAATTTTATTTTGCTGTTACAATCTTAATTTAGAAAACTAAAATAGCATATTAGCTGCAAAATATACATATATGTAATTTTTCATATTATTATAAAAGATATATTACAGTCACTTAATTTTGTACAAGTTTCTTCTAAGCAAGAATTGCATTTTATTCTTATTTTCTACATCATGTGGGTGAGCTCAGGCCTACAAAGTAGCTATTCAGTATATTGCTTTGTTAAAAGTGTACGTGAACGCTTGAACAAGTTCTAAAGAAAATGAATAGAAAACATACCTTCCCTACAAAGGAAATGGAAGAAAATTTGATTCATTTGTATTGTTGGTAGACAGAACTGATACCCATGTCACAAGCTGGCAGAATCATAACTTTTCTGCATGTAGCTATATGAATCTGTTGCTTTTCCTGTCATTATTGTCTCTCATCTCCTAGTCTATCAGTAAGTGCTTTGTGGTCCAGTGAGGCAGAAAACTTTGGAATTAGAGATAGAATTGGAGGAACTGAATAAAACCTGCAAGCTGACTAATCCATGAGTCCACCCAGAATGAAAGACTTTCCTGATGGTTATCCTGCATGTACGTTAAAACTTTTTCAGATGTGTCACTATGGAGAAAAGGTTAAGAACTGCTAATAGTTCATATAGGACCCCAAATAGAAGGTAAAAATAAATTATAGCCACAAAACCTTACAGATAGTTTTTCAGAAGTAAGTAATATTGATAGGTTCAATGCAGAGTTGCCACCATTCTATATGATTTCTAAGACTATTCTTCATATCTAAGATGAGCTAATCCTGTAGTTTTAGTTGAAGAAGCCGAGGTAAGATGGGAGGTGTGGCTAGTAGTATCAGTGTGTACTTACAGAATATCACATTAGCCTATTTGGTTGTGGGTCTCTTTCCATTACCAGTTGTTTCTATTGGTTTGGGTTACTTAACTCTTGTCTTTTGTATAACTAATTGTATAATTAATTATGGAGTTATTTTAAAGTTATGTATGTTCTCTTCCTCCAGAGAGGAGTTATGTTTTCTTCTGGCTAGGGTCACTAACAGTCTCACAGCAGCTTTATCCAGACAGAAATTGAAGTGATTCAAAAGCTGAGCTTGGACTTTGAGAGGACTGGTCACTTTCCAGTTCAACTTTATTTACAGGACCCTTCCTTCCTTGTGTCCTGAGCTCCATTTTTGTCCTCGCCTCATGGTCTGTTGAAAGCTCTGCTCAGTTTCTTGCCCATCAGCTACCTCTTCTAGAGGATGCAAACATTGGCCCTTTGATTTCCACCTCCTCCCATACCTTGGCCCGGTAATTCTTCCCTGCATTGGTAATTCTCTGCTGCTTTCAACAGAAGTTTTTTATATTTTTTCCAGTTCTGCAGTTGTAGTGGGAAAGTTAGTACAAATTACATAGTTTACTTTTATCAGGAGTGGAACTCTAGAATGTTCAATTATAGTACAGAAGAGAAAATGCAATTAATAAACTCCACTTTGAAAGCTTTAAAAACGTTCTCATCGGGGCTGGCCCGGTGCTGCAGCAGTTAAGTGCGTGCCCTGCTGTGGCGGCCTAGGGTTTGCAGGTTCGGATCCCTGGCGTGCACCAATGCACCGCTTGTCAAGCCTTGCTGTGGCGGCGTCCCATATAAAGTAGAGGAAGATGGGCATGGATGTTAGCCCAGGGCCAATCTTCCTCAGCAAAAAGAGGAGAATTGGCATCAGATGTTAGCTCAGGGCTAATCTTACTCAAAAAAAATAAAATAAATTAAAAAAAAAGTCCTCATCCTTCCCATTTTACATAGTGCATATTATCTTTTTATATGTCACAGAAAAGTATTATATCAGTCATTATAAACAAGTTCTGGATAGTATCTGCAAAAGCAGAGAACATCTCACACTTATCCTAGTCATTCTGAATAGTACCCACACAATACAGGCATCCTTTTGAAGACAGGCTCAAGAAGTAAAAGAGGAACTCTAAGCACCTGTGCCTTATTTTTACATTTTTTTCTAGGCTAACAAGCTATTAGCTGTAGTTGTATATTTTAGAAACCGAAAATTGCATTTTGAAACATACTCATTCTATTCTGGGTCACCGGATTATGAAAAAACATCCCTTTGAGCTTTGATAATATGGCATTAAAAATATTTTCAACCTTATTCTTATTATTCACCAACAGTGGGAACTGGGCAAATAGTGCTCTCTGAAAACAAAGCACCAAGATAGGAGACATTTTTTTCACTGTAAATAAGGTTTTGTGTCAAATTAAATGCTGTTCAGGTTTGTTGTACATCATGTTTTTATTTAAGATTTATGATCAGTAATACCTTGTCTAATTATTGCTTTCTCTTTTTATATATAAATAACACCTCATTACTTGTTTATAGCTAATAAAATAATCCCATTTCTATTGAAGTTTACACTAAGTCTATTAAGATTTTACCTCAGTTAGCACCAGTTGGTGGTCTAAGTCAACATGGCAGTTATTTCAACCACCTGGACAAAATGGTCTGTTTGTCAGACTTTTTAAACATTGCAAAAGAACAAGTGATAAACTCCTAAATTATACACTTTGCGTGTGGTGTACAGATTAACTGTTTTTCCCATCGATCTGTGTGTCTTGTAATTGAAATGTAGGTGAACACTGATTCAGGTTAACTAAATAACCTGAATCAGTTACACATATTTAGAATAGTATGCATGTTTTGATGTATTATTATAATTTACTTACTATAACTTGTGAAAATTTTATTTAAAAATTACTAATAACTGATTTTGATATGGAATTATATGGAAACTCTAACTAAAAGCAAATTGTCTTCACCTTTTTATCTTGAATGTTAGAGCACATCCTTACAATGTTAAAATTTTTAAATGAATAAATTTCGCTTAGCTGCATCATCATCTTATAGATTGTAATGTATAATGTATTGTTAGCTAGACATTATGGTGTTCAGATCTATTATTTTAGCAAATATGTATTCATGTTTTGAATTGTTAAAAACCTTGACCTAATAGTTTTAAAATAACAGTCTTCCAAGGTAAATGTCTTATTAAGGGAAAAGATTAAATTTAATCCCCACAGTCTTTATTATGTTGTGTAGGTCTCTTATTTCATTCTTTCAGAATTTGAAGTCAGAATTGATTGGCCACATGTTTAACCTAAGCTGCAGATGGTAGAAATGTTTAGATCTCAGTCTCTCTCGCTGTTTGTCTTCTTTTTTCTCTCACCCACGCAAACTCTTACATGAGGTTTGGCTGTTGCTTCCTTTCTTTTTACAGCTTCATGGTGACATACACCATGCAGTTCAAGGATGCTTAGAAGAGTTTTAAAAAAAAAAAAAAAAAAAGGTAGGGGCCGGCCCAGTGGCATAGCAGTTAAGTGTGCACAGTCTGCTGCGGCACCCCTGGGTTCGCAGGTTCAGATCCTGGGTGCGCACTGATGCCCCGCTTGTCAAGCCATGCTGTGGCGGTGTCCCATATAAAGTAGAGGAAGATGGGCACAGATGCTATCCCATGACCAATCTTCCTCAGCAAAAAAGAGGAGGATTGGCATCAGATCTTAGCTCAGGGCTAATCTTCCTCACACAAAAAAAAAGGTATTAGTTTGACAGTTGAAATAATATGTTTTCTTCCTATAGAAAAAATTGTACAGAAAATGATAAAGGCAGTATGAAAGATATATGACTGTATTTTTTTCATTCTAATCTCAACAAAAATCGTTTAACTAAAATATGCACAATATTTTTAATAAATTAGTAAATAATTCTAAGTTGTTTCGGTTTTATGTACTTTCAGATGCTGCTGTTAATTCTGGAGAACTGTGGTTTGTGAACTTTTACTCCCCAGGATGTTCACACTGCCATGATTTAGCTCCCACGGTATGTATTTTTTACATCCTGATTATTAAATATTTATTATTTCTAATTGATATGTCATTTGTTTGTTTTTTAATGTTAGAATTTTTCTATTAATAATAATTCTATCAGAAATAATTATGTATTTTCACATATGTATGATTTTATTTGATAAAAGTGTTCTCCTTTAAGAATGTATAGCTTGAAGTGTTCAAGGGAAGAAAAATTATCAGAGAAATACTTAAATTTTCCTTTTTTCTCATAGTGGAGAGACTTTGCTAAAGAAGTAGATGGATTACTTCGAATTGGAGCTGTTAACTGTGGTGATGATAGAATGCTTTGCCGAATGAAAGGAGTCAGCAGTTATCCCAGCCTCTTCATTTTTAGATCTGGAATGGTAAGGGATAAACTTAGCATTTTTTAAAGCTGTGAAATTTTCTAACAAGGGAAGTACTAGAGAAAACATAATATGTGAATTTACAGAATGTTTTGGTTTTTAAGTCTTATTTTAGGTGCTAACTAGATTTTAGTCACAATAAACATTTTGGATTATATTATGAATACTTTTAGATGCCATTACTTTGACTTTGCTCCATTTCAAAATTAAATGTTTGCCAATTTCAGTTTCTGTCTTAAAGAACATAATGTAACCCATATGTATACTGTACTTTACAGGTACTTACTGTACCTGTAAAATACTAAGTATTTTACAGGTATTGTCTCATTGAATATAAAGTTCTAATATCCCTTTTTTTTTTCCAGTTTTAAGTGGTAATACTGAGACTAAAACTATTATAAATAGTATTAAAAATGTCTTACGTGGAATTTGTGCAATCAAGAATCTCAGCATGTCATTTGGAAATACACTGTGCTATTGGGAGACAGATCTTACTGTATTATGTGAAATAAAAAGTACTTCGTATTATTTTTAGTGAGTTTTTAAAAGAAAAAGTAAAAGATGTTTCTCTTTTTATAAAAAAAAAAAATATAGGCTGCGGTGAAATACCATGGTGACAGATCAAAGGAAAGTTTAGTGAGTTTCGCCATGCAACATGTTAGAAGCACAGTGACAGAACTGTGGACAGGTAATTTTATTTTCTTAATTTGCTTGATTTTCAAGGACACTTTGAAATTGGTATTTTAAGTTTTTCAGTGGCCATATTAATATTTTGATCATAATATCGAAATTTTAAAATGTCTTTTTCCATGCTTCTTAGAAAGGAATTGTGTTGTTTGTTCTGACCTCTACTAAATAGTAGGCATTTAACAAATGAATTATAGTTTATAGAAGCTAAAACAATTAACATTGGGAAATGGATATGAGATACGGTTAGGGGAAAAGGCAACTTTTCAAAGTGCAACTAAATGTTTCCCTAGTGTTTTATTGCTTTCATAAGTACACTATATCAGGCAGTAAATTCATGCCTATCCAATTTAATTTTAAAGATTAAAAACTTTTTCTTCTAATCTTAGGCTTTTTATTTCAGGTGACTCTAGGCAGGTTATTTAACTACTCTGTACTGACCATGAAATCATCATCTAAACGGATGCTCATATCATTCATTGAATACCAGTTAATGTCTCTGAAACTGGTAAACACCACGGCTGCAGTGATATAATATATAATCCCTGCCTTCAGGGACCTCATTATTTTAGCGTGAAAGACATTAGTAAACCATTAAAATGCAAGTAGTAACTATGATGATAGAGGTAAGCTTAGGGGGAAGCATAAAGGATATGAAAGAACTCAGGTGGGGAAAAGAGGAAGGCTTAGAAAATATTTTTTGAACCAGGTCAGACCCAATCTGCCATGAAGGTGAAGAGGAAGCCTTAAAAGATCACTGTGTATTTGGGAAACGGGCAGTACTTCATGAATCTAAGAAAAAGACAGGCAATGGGATGGAGTGGGATGGGGAGAATACGGCTGGCTGAATGGGTGACAAAGCTCAGATCACAAGGGGCCTTACTTGCCAATTTGAGTTTCTTTCTTAATGAAATAATGAATTTAGATTTTACGTGATGAAAAAAATGGAGAGCCAGTGAAGGAATTTGACATACTGACGAAGATTTTTAGGAAATCTTGAATACTACTCAGAATGGATTGGAAGAGGGTGAGATTAGAAGGGAAAAACCATTTAGAAAACTTTCCATTATCAAGTAATAAGTGATCAGAAATTTGCTTTATTTTCTTTTAAGGAAATTTTGTTAACTCCATACAAACTGCTTTTGCTGCTGGTATTGGTTGGCTGATCACTTTTTGTTCCAAAGGAGGAGGTAATTTTATTCTTTATTTTGTTATGATGAAGAAATGGTGACATTTAATTTTTAGGTGACAATCATTTTTTTCCAGCTTTATTGAGATATAATTGACATATAACATTGTGTAACATTAAGGTGTACAGCATATTGATTTGATACACTTATGTGTTGTAAAATGATTACCACCATAGCATTAGCTAACACCTCCATCCTGTCACATAATAACCATTTCTTTTTTGTGGTGGGAACATTTAAGATAAACTCTCTTAGCAACTTTCAAGTATATAATACAGTATTATTAGCTATAATCACTACATGCTGCACATTAGCTCCCCAGAACTTGTTAATCTTAAACTAGAAGTATGTACCCTTAGACTAGGTGATAATCTTAAGTACATTACTATAATTGATTATTCAGGACTTTAAACTACAGTTTCTACCCAGGGTTACGATTTCTTATTTCATGAGTGTATACCATTTGTATTATTTTACACATAAGAGTTATTTTATTATTTTACACATAATTATAAAATTATTAATTTCTTAAAGTATCATTTATGGTTTATGTTCGGTGGCAAGTTTTTCAGCTTAATCATACTCATGATAAATTGTACTTTCAGATAGCCTCAGATGTATTTGACAGTTTGCAAAAATAATTAGTTGTTGACAGATATTACCCTCCCCAAACAATAATTTTTTGGAATTATTGACTTTGCCTCATACTTACACATATCAAAAATGTATACGTTGGGGCCAGCCCGGTGGCGCAAGCGGTTAAGTGCGCGCGCTCCACTGCAGTGGCCTGGGAATTGCCAGTTCCGATCCAGGCGCGCACCAATGCACTGCTTGTCAAGCCGTGCTGTGGCGGCGTCCCATATAAAGTGGAGGAAGATGGGCACGGATGTTAGCCCAGGGCCAGTCTTCCTCGGCAAAAAGAGGAGGATTGGCAGATGTTAGCTGAGGGCTGATCTTCCTCACACACACACACAAAAAAATGTGTACGTTTGCCTCATAAAATTATGTATTTAAAGATGACAACTTTCCATTTCCAGAAATCTTCCCCCTGGTAAATTAAGTTGAAAATTCAATATTCTACATACCAAACCAAACTGTAAACTGTATTCAAACAATGAGATTGTTTAAAAATTGGTCCCAGTATTACAAAATATTCTAGGGGCTGGCCCGGTGGCGCAAGCAGTTAAGTGCGTGGGCTCCGCTGCCGCGGCCCGGGGTTCGCCGGTTCGGATCCCAGGTGCGCACCGATGCACTGCTTGGCAAGCCATGCTGTGGCGGCGTCCCATATAAAGTGGAGGAAGACGGGCATGGATGTTAGCCCAGGGCCAGTCTTCCTCAGCAAAAAAAAAAAAAAAAAAAAAGGAGGATTGGCAGATGTTAGCACAGGGCTGATCTCCTCACAAAAAAAATATATATATATATTCTAATTCATTAACACATTTCCATATGTCTAATGCCAACATAGATCTTTTCCCCACACTTCATCTCTCAGCGTTTTTGCTACTATGTTGAGAAGGTATTGCCTTGAAACTAAAATCAACCATTCATCTTATCCTGTAAGACCTATGTTAGGAAGGTATTCCCTTGCAGCAAAAATTAGCTTTAAACTAAGTCTATCATCTAGGGCTTTTGTCTCATTTTGGCCTAATGCACAGATTTCTGTCCATTCCACACTTGAAGAAAACTTTTAAAACTTGCTGACATTTTTACTTTTACCCCAGGTAGATTGATTTTACCTGTCCCTGTAGGCTCTGTGATGCCACAATTCCCTTCCTTCTAATACCATCTGTCTCATTGTATCCTAGCATTCATATTTACAGAACTTTCATAAAAATAGTGAAGAATCTATTTTAAGATGGTATTGTGTTTTAAGGATTCTTTACATATCTTTATCAAATAGGTCCATTATATTTTATTTCCCCCAAATCATGAGGTCTCTTGGATAAAGGGATTGTTGATAGGAGGAGAGATTTGAGAGTAAGGTACTAAAGAGATGCTTGAGAAAAAATTAACTCCTTTTCTGTTTAGCTAGAAATCCTGGGAAACTAAGGGGAGGAAATAAAAGAATGAGTGAGAGTGTGTGTGTATGTATGTGCATAAAATGAGACTTTGACCTCAGTATCTACATAGTAAATAAAGGTCTCAATATTTACCGGTAGAGCCCAATTAATTGTCTTAGAATCAACATGATAGTTTGGGGGAAAGGCAAATGAAAGTATAGACTTAATAAAGCTGAAATTGCCTCATGAGTTTTTTTTCCCCCTAGATTGTTTGACTTCACAGACACGTCTCAGGCTTAGTGGCATGTTGGTAAGCATCAATTGTTTTATAAAACTGTATTGCCACGTTAAGAAACACATTTTAAAAGTGATTCCAGATATTTTCTTTGGTAGTTTTTTGAACACTTAACTCACTTATTTGTAATCTTTCTTATTTTCTGATAAATGTATTCACTACTATAAGTTTCTGTCTCACTACTTAGCTGTGTTCAGTGTATCTTGACATGTGGTACATTCATTGTCATTCACTTCTAAGTAGTCTGTAATTTAATTATGAATTCCTGTTTAACTAAAGAGTTAATATATATTAATGATTTTGTCATTTCCAAACTTTATTTTTTTGTGCGTTATTTTGTTGTTATTTTGTTATTTATTTAGCCCTCATCATATTATGGTTGGGAATATAGTCTGTGTGTGTTGTTAATACTTGAATACTATTGAAGGTGTGGGTTGGGAGTTTGCCAGATATGAAAATTCTGAAAGTTCTATGTGTGCTTGAAAGTAATATGTTTTCTACGTATGTTAGGTATAATTTTGACATCTATTAGACTAAATTTATTAATTTATTCAAATGTGTATCATTTTTTGAGTGTTCTTTAAAAAATGTTTGATTTACAGTAGAAAAGTTGTGTTTTTGCTAAATAAAACTAAATCCCTTTAAGTTTTTTTTCCACTTACAACCGACCTATTTTTTTGCTTCTTTCCATTTTAGGATGGTCTTGTTAATGTAGGATGGATGGACTGCGCCATACAGGAAAACCTTTGTAAAAGTTTGGATATCACAACAAGTACCACTGCCTATTTTCCTCCTGGAGCCACTTTGAGTAACAAAGAGAAAAGCAATATTTTAGTATGAATCATTTTAATTTATTTACATATAAATACACACATTAAAATACATTGTTTTGTAAACAACAAGCAAGAAAATGAATCAGTTTATATCATTTGATTTTGGAACATTTAATTATTTAGAACAGATATTTAATTTCTGGGATTCTGCTTAATACATAGTTCAGTTTGTAAAGTCTCCTATAAGGATCTTTTTTTTTTTCCATTTTCATTGAGAAATAATTGACATAGATCACTATATAAGTTTAAGGCATATAGCATGATGGTTTGATTTACATATATTGTGAGATGATTACTACAATAGGTTCAGCTAACATTCATCTTCTCATAGAGATATAATAAAAAGAAAAGAAAGAAAAAAAGAAAAAAATTTTTTCCTTGTGATCAGAGCTCTTAGGATTTACTCTCTTTTCCTGTATGTATCATACAGCCCTGTTAGCTATCTATAATCATCATGTACATTACATCCCTAGTAGTTATTTATCTTATAACTATAAGTGTGTACGTTTTGACCACCTTTCTCCAATTCCCTCTTCTCCACACCTTCCACCTCTGGTAACCACAAGTTTTATCTCTTTTTCTATGAGTTTTGTTTTGTTTTGTTTTCTAAGATTCCACATACAGGTTAGATCATACAGTACAGATCTTCCTCGACTTATGATGAGGCTATATCCCAATAAACCCATCTTAAGTTGAAAATGCATACCTAACCTATAGAACATCATAGCTTAGCCCAGCCTACCTTAAATGTGCTCAGAACACTTCCATTAGCCTATAGTTGGGCAAAATTATCTAACACAAAGCCTATTTTATAATAAAGTGTTGAATATCTCTGAATACTGTACTGAAAGTGAAAAACAGAATGGTTGTAAGTATATTAGTTGTACCCTCATGATCACGTGGCTAACTGGGAGCTGTGGACCACTGCCACTACACAGCGTCACAAAAGAGTATCCTATTACATATCACTAGCGTGGGACAAGATCAAAATTCAAGATTCAAGTATGGTTTCTACTGAATGCCTGTCACTTTCACACCATTGTAAAGTTGAAAAATCTTAAGTTGAACCATCATTAAGTCAGGGACCATCTGTATTTGTCTTTCTTTGTCTGACTTTTTAGCATAATGTCTTCAAGGTCTATCCACATTGTTGCAAATGGTAGGATTTCCTTGTTTTTTATGGCTGAATAATATGCCATTGTATATATATATACCACAACTTCTTTATCCATTCACCCATCAGTAGACACTTAGGTTGTTTCCATGTCTTGACTATTATAACTAATGCTGCTATGAACATGGGGGTGCAGATATCTTTTTGAGTTAGTGTTTTCATTTCCTTTGGATGTATTCCCAGAAGTGGAATTGCTGGATCATATAGTAGTTTTGCTTTTAATTTTTTGAGGATCTTCCATACTATTTTCCCTAGTGGCTTTACCAATTTACAGTCCCACCAACAGTGCACAAGGGTTCCCTTTTCTCCACATCCATGCCAGCGTTTATCTTTTGTCTTTGTGATGGTGGCCGTTCTAACAGGCAAGAGGTGATATCTCATTGTCGTTTTAATTTGCGTTTCCCTAATGACTAGTGACATTGAGCATCTTTTCATGTACCTGTTCCCTGTCATGTATCTTCTTTGGAGAAATGTCTATTCAGGTCCTTTGCACATTTTTTAATTGGGTTATTTGTTTTTTTGCTATTGAGTTGTATAAGTTCTTTATATATTTTGGATATTAATCCCTTATCAGATATATGGTTTGCAAATATTTGTTCCCATTCTGTAGGTTTTCTTTTCATTTTGTTGATGGTTTCTTTTGTCATGCAGAAGGTCTTTAGTTTGATATAGTCCCACTTGTT
This sequence comes from Ceratotherium simum simum, assembly GCF_057802395.1. NCBI lineage: Eukaryota > Metazoa > Chordata > Mammalia > Perissodactyla > Rhinocerotidae > Ceratotherium > Ceratotherium simum. Next base: position 61,033,694 of record NC_141908.1, read on the forward strand.
TATTGTGTATTTTGTTTTGTGTGCTTTCAGTGCCATCTGAAACATTATTACGAAGACCCATGTCAAGGAGCTTTATTTCTGTGTTTTCTTTCAGGAGTTTCATGGTTTCAGATCTTACATTTAAGTCTTTAGTCCATTTTGAGTTAATTTTTGTGAGTGCTGTAAGATATGGGTCTAATTTCATTCTTTTACTTGTGAATATCCAGTTATCCCAGTGCCATTTATTGAGAAGACTGTCTTTTCTCCTTTGAGTATTCATGGCTCCCTTGTCAAATATTAGTTGACCATAAATGCTTGGGTTTATTTCTGGGCTCTTGATTCTGCTTCATTAGTCTATTTGTCTGTTTTTATACCAGTTTTATACCATACTGTTTTATACCATATTGTTTTGATGACTATAGTTTTATAGTATATCTTGAAATTAGGAAGTGTGATGCCTCCTGCTTTGTTCTTCTTCCTCAGGATTTCTTTGGGTATTTTGGGTCTTTGTGGTTCCAGATAAATTTTAAGAGTGTTTTTTCCTACTTCTGTAAAAAATACCATTGGAAGCTTGATGGGGATTGCATTGAATCTATAGATGGCTTTTGGTAATACTGACATTTTAACAATATTAATTCTTCCAATCCATGAACACAGGCTACCTTTCTATTTATTTGTGTCTTCTTTGATTTCTTTCATCAATGTCTTGTAGTTTTCAGAGTAGAGATCTTTCACCTCCTTAGTTAAAGTTGTTCCTAAGTATTGTATTTTTTGATGCTATTGTAAATGGGATTGATATTTTTATTTCCTTTTCAGAAAATCTGTTAGTGTGTAGAAACAGCTACTGATTTTTGTGTGTTAATTTTGTATCCTGCAACTTTACTGAATTTATTGATTAGCTCTAACAGTTTCTTGTTACAGTCTTCAGGATTTTCTGTATATAAAACTATGTCTTTTGCAAATAGATCCTGTTTTACTCCTCATTTTCCAATTCTGATACCTTTTATTTCTTTTGCTTGCCTCATTGCTCTAGCTAGGATTTCTAGTACTACATTGACTAGGAGTGGTGAGAGTGGGCAGGCATCCCATCTTGTTCCTCATCTTAGAGGAAAAGCTTTCATCGTTTCCCCACTGAGTATGATGTTAGCTGTGGGCTTGTCATATATGGCCTTTATTATGTTGAGATATGTTTCTTCTATGAATGGATGTTGAATAAAACGATTACAATATGTTTCTCTTATTCTAGTTTCTTAATTCATTGGATGCTAAAGAAATATATTTGGAAATAATGCATAATCTTCCAGATTTTGAACTACTTTCAGCAAACACACTAGAGGTAATATTTTTATAATAATAAATGTTGGTAACATTTCAAGTCTTAACATTTTAAAATCAGCATTTGTTTTATTCATCGCCAGAGAGAAAGTAGCAGTTTCAAAAGATTGTATATCCGTCAATTCTAGGTTGAAGTCTAATTGCTGGAGTTGCTGGTGTTGCAACTTCAGGGAGGATCTGTAGTTTGGGAAAACCTAACCAATCCTAAAGGTGGGCTTCAGGAGGAGCATCAGGAAAGGCAAGATTTTGATCACAAAGCACCTTTGGGTCTGATTTGGAACTCTATGTTCTTGCTTACAGAACTATCTTTATTGTCACTGAGAATTAAGAAGCAGCTTTAGAAATACTCAGTTTGTAGAGAATCAATTATTTTTTTCTCTTTTTTGATCCCAAAGTTTTCTAAGTCTATGTCCCTATAAAACTTTTTGTTAGACCTGAAAAAGCTGACTTCCCCACCTCCCAACATTTTAGCTATATGTTGTTAAAGCCATGTTTTTTTCTTGGAACAGTCATCTACTATAAGATTTTATGATTTAGTGACTCATCCATCTATAATATTATATAATTGATTTACATAGCATTATTCCCAATAAACTACAAAATAAGAATATGAATGGTTCTGAATTTTAGACAATGTTTTGAAGTAATGGGTAGGGTGGTTAAAATTAACTTCAAGTCAAAGAAATAAAGATTAGAACTCTTAGAATTTCCCATCTCTGACATTTCTTTTCCTGGATCACTTTTTTTAATCACTTTCAAGGATCGCTTGGCTCATCATCGGTGGCTCATATTTTTTCATTTTGGAAAAAATGAAAATTCAAATGATCCTGAGTTGAAGAAACTAAAAACTCTACTTAAAAATGAACATATTCAAGTAAGAAAAATATTTTCTGCAGTATGCTTTCTTATTAATACGTAAAGTTATATTTTAAATAACATAGAAATGTTTATTTGAAATTCTAGGTTAAAAAAGCCCTAAGTGTTTTTGTTCTTTTATTGCGTTTTTCTGTTTTCTGTTAAAAATTGAAACACTATTTGAAAGTGGTTAACCTTCATTTCTCTTGAGTAGCTGGCATGTGATAAATCTGTATTATACAATTTTTCTGGAATGCATACTATAGAAAAGTATCTTTCCCTTTTTTTAATTCTTATTTCTTTATGGAAGTAATTCATGCTCATTATTTGAAAATTGGGATATATAAATAAGCACAAAAATGAATTAAATATCTAAAAATTACCAATACTCTCACCTACTAGTGGGTTTTAGTTAATAACCCTACTAAAAATTTAGTGTATAACCTGGCAAACTTTTTAAGTGTGTGTGTGTGGGCATATGTGTATGTGTATGCACATATCCATATTGTAATGGCCATTGTAATAAACACACATGTAAATTTATATGTAGACTTTTTAATCAAAATGGATTCACTATATTCTCTTTTGTAAAGTTTTCCATTCAACAATATCATAAACTTTTCCACATGCCAGTATGTGTGTGTGTGTGTATATATGTACATGTATATGTAGGTATCAGTCATCATCCCTGAAGACTAAGTATTTCACTATATGGTTACACTGTAGTTGTTTAACAAATCTGTTACTGATGACTTTAAGTTGTATCCATTCATTTTTATATCAAAGATATATACTGCAAAAATGCAGTATGAAGAATTTTTTGAAACAAAGTTTTATATATTTTAAAGGATTTTTATCCTCATTACCAGAGTCCTCCAGAAAGTTTATGTCAGTTTATATTCTTACTGACAGCATGTGAGTGACCATTTCTCTACACCTATCCCAACTGTGGTATTATCATTATTTATAATCATCACCATTCTGATAGGCCAAAAGTGATAGGTTAATATTCACTTTCATTTATTTGCTTTCTAATGAGGTTGAAAAAAGTTTTTTAAGATTATTAAAAAATCATAATTCTTCTCTACATTATTTTCTATGTATGTCTCTGGCTCATTTTATTTCTCTTGATGGGATGTTTATCTGTTTATTTTTTAACGGATCCTCTGTCTTAAATGCTACAAATATTTTTTCTTGGTTTATCATTTGCCTACTAGTTTTCTTCTACACTGTATGAAAATGTCAAACTTTCTATTATTTCTGCTTCTGGGGTCTTACTTAAAAAGTTCTCTCTCGGGCCGGCCCTGTGGCTTAGCTGTTAAGTGCGCATGCTCCGCTACTGGCAGCCCGGGTTCGGATCCCAGGCACGCACCAACACACTGCTTGTCAGGCCATGCTGAGGCGGCGTCCCACATACAGCAACTAGAAGGATGTGCAACTATGACGTACAACTATCTACTGGGGCTTTGGGGAGAAAAGGGGGGAAGAAAGAAGGAGGATTGGCATGGATGTTAGCTCAGGGCTGATCTTCCTCACCAAAAAAAAAAAAAAAAAGTCTCTCTCTCCTCCACCCCAAGGTTATATAAATATCCTCTATATTTTTAGAAGGGTGGAGCTCTTAAACAACATCATATTTTCTTGGAAATTTCCTCTCAGATTTTTGAACTCTCTAGGACCCTTTTTTTTTCTTTAGCTAAATTGAGTTTCAATGTTAAATGTAAATGAATTATTTCTCTCTCTTATTTTCATAGCCCATTAACCTCTGTTTAGAAACTGTGTTGTTAGAGCAATTTCATTTTTGGACTATCTTTATAAATATTTAATTGAATGGATAAGATTTTGTTTTCATCAAATTGAACCTTCTCTTTGTACTTCAGATTGGCAGGTTTGACTGTTCCTCTGCACCAGACATCTGTAGTAATCTCTATGTTTTTCAGCCATGTCTAGCAGTATTTAAAGGACAAGGAACCAAAGAATATGAAATTCATCATGGTAAGAAGGGAAAAAAATGATAAAAATTTATCTTCATTTTCAAATAGCAATTTTTTCATTGTACTTTTTACCTTGTTTTCTATGGACATGCTTATTGTAAATAATTTTCTCTCATTTATTAGTAAGTTTCTTATGGGGAAAGATATTTTGCATTACATATAGTTATTTTATCCTCTTTACTCTTCTTTTTTAAATATCTCTTTTCTACTAAATATTTTGATCAGTGTTTCAGCAAGAACTCTGGTGACATGTCAGGCTAGTGAAGAATTTAAGGTTCTTGCTTGTTGACAAAAGTAAGCAACACCTACAGTTTCCATTCCAGTGTGCCATGTGTAGCATTTCAGCCATTGTGGGCAATTTCCAGGCATTCTTTTGAATTTTTCCTCCACAAGACTACCAAACATCTCCATTAACTGCTATGTTATCTCTCTTGAATTTATAATTACATTTCTGCATTTCAGCTTTTTGCAACTTTAGCTCTCCATTCATGTAAGTACAGTTCCAATTCCTAGGATTCAGGATACATCATAATCTCTATTCTGAAAAAGGTCAAATGCAGCAAAACAGACACACAGACTACTAACTGTAACATAGTTAAGTGGATAACAGATATTGATGTTATGCCTATTATGTGACAAGCACTATTTTAGGTGTTAAGAGTGCAAAGTTGTAAGACATGGACTCTGCTCTCAAGTAGTTTAAAATGTCGTCTAGTGGGAGTAAGAGGAGGGAGATCTATAAGAAGAGATGAAAAACATTATAATGGCCATATGTATAAATTGCAAGATGAAATCAAGATAACTTCTGCATAGTAATGGTCAGGAGGTGATATTTGAATTGCGATGACATTTGAGTGCTCCATTTCCCAAAGCAAGTACAGAAAAACAAGATGTGAGGCCCTCTAGCTGAAGGAACTATGTGAGCAAAGGCTTGGCAAGACAAACCTAACAGTAACTACTGTTTATTCAGTACTTTCTATAAGACGTTTTTCTAAAGGCTTTGCATACTTTTGCATTTCCATTTTTATCTTCACAACAATCCAGCAAGGGACAAAACTGAGACTCAAAAGATTAAGTAACTTGCCCACGACAAACAACTAGTAACTGGTTAAAGTAGGTTTTATATCCAAATATGTCTGACTCCAAAGCCTAGGCTTATTATAGCAGCACTAAACTGTGCCACCTCCTGAAAGTGCTAGAAATGACCAAGTTTTAATAATAGAGTTCTATTCTTTTTTACCTCTGATATATTTCTCAGATTCCCCCTCTTCTCTGTAGTTGCTGCCTTATTTCAGGTCCATCATCTCCTTCATCTACTATATCTTCTGATACGATTGCCTGTCTTGTAGCCTTTCCTCTTTATAATTGATTACTTGTTTTATTTGCAGAGTTATTACCCTAGAGTATTCTCCTGTCACTTTTCTGCCTTGACTCTCTTGGTTTCTTTTAGAATAAACTTCAGGTTCCTTAGCATAGGAGCAATGACTTTATCTGTTTTGCTCACCACTCTATCTCCAGCACCTAGAATGGTGCCTGGTGCGTAGTAGGAACTCGGTAAATAGTTGTTAAATTAATAGGGTACATTCATGATCTGCCTCATTTTTCTAGCCACTTCTCTCACCTCTGCCCCTGCAAATAATCTTAGCTCCAGCTACTTGTGGATCCTTGAAAATACCATATTCTTTCACTCCTCTGTGCCGTCACACGAGATTTTTCTTCCTCCTGCATTGTGATCATTCCTTCCTGCCCCTCAAAATATTTGGCAAACTCCAAATCACCCTTCAAAACTTAGCTAAAGCATTTTCTATCTTGAGAAATATACCATGAATCTCCAAGTACTTCCTTTTGTGTACTGCCGCTAACTTTATAGCATAATTTGTATTATTTCTTTGGATTTAAATAGTGAGCCATCTACATGTGCCGGGTACAATGCTAGGGAGTAGGGAAAAATGTGAACTATATCTCTACCTTAAAGAATATTATGGACTACTAGGGAAAACAGACAACCACTTGGACAAATTTAAGAATGTCTGAAGTGAGGAGTATGATTCTATTTTTGAGTAGTTAATTACCCCAAAACTTAGCTGCTTAAAACAACAAACATTTATTAACTCACAGAGGTTTCTGGTGTTCAGGAAGTTGAGAACAGCTTAGCTGAGTGGTTCTGGCTCATGTTTTCTCATGAGGTTGCAGTCAAGGTAGGCAAGGGCTGTAGTTGTCTCAAGGTTAGACTGTGCTGGAGGATTTGGTTCCAAGCTGACTCATGGGCCAGTCAGAAAGCTTTAGTTCCTCACCACGTGAGCCTCTCTATAGGGCTGCTCACAACATGGCAGCTGGCTTCTCCCAGAATGAATGATCAAAGAGAGACACACACCCACACAAAGAAGCAACAGTATCTTTTATACTGTAATCTCAGACGAGACAGACCATCACATCCACCATATTCTCTTGGTCACATACACCAGCCCTGGTACAATAATGGTTTGAGTCCATGAGGTAAGGACTATTGGGAGCTCTCTTGGAGACTGACTGCTAGAAGAGATAAGCATGGGTAACACTTAGGAAGAATAATTTTCTGAGGTTAGAGAAAGCAATCTCTTCATTGAGATCTAAAGTATAAGTAATGGTTACCAAAATAAAGAGGTGGCAAACACATTCCAAGCACAGGAACCAGCAAATGTATTCATGGACTCTGAGATAAGAGAGAACTTCATTTATTCTTAGAAAGCAAGAATTTCAGGATACCTCAGTGTTGAAAGTTAGGAAAGAATGAGACTTGAGCCTGGAGAGGGCACCAAGGGTCCAAATTATGTGTTTCATCTGTTAGGTAAAAGAATTTGGACTGTATCCTCAAAGCAAAGGTATTTATGGATTTAAGTAGAGATATGATTTAACTAGTTTTACATTTTAGAAAGGTGACTGGCTGCCTGGAATGGATAGAAGCAAGATTGGAGGAAGGGAAAGAGGTAGAATCCTGATACAGTCATTTATGTAAGAGAAGATGGCTGCCTTATCTAAATCATGGTAATGTGGATGAAAAGAAGCGGACAGATTTTTAAAATAGCAAGAATACAAAATCAATGTAACTTGATTATTTAGATGTGAGAGAATAAGAAAAGGAAGCCCAAGTTTCTGACTGGTGAATTGGCAGTTGAGTGACTGACTGCGCCATTCAGTGAGGAAGAGAACACGGGGGAGGAGTTGATATGGAGTAGACACTCCTGGTTCACAGTTGAATATAGGCCTCAGTTGAGTGTAGGCCTGGGCCTCAGGAGAGGAATTTGGGCTGAAAATGTAGATACAAATAATCGTCATGTCAATGGTAATTGAAGCCTTGATTGAGGATGAGCTTGTCTGAGAGTGAATACAGAGATAGATAGGATCAGGGCCCTAAGGATCACTTTTAAGGGGTGGTCAAAGATGGAGGAATTCATGAAGCAATTCAAGAAGCAGCAGCTAAAGAGTAAGAAAACAGCAGGAGAATGTGGTGTCATTTATCACTATATTTAAATAGTTGTGAAAATTCTCTCCTACTGAGCTATGAGCTCAAGGAGAAAGACTGTGTCGTTTTTTTTTTTTTTTTTTTTTTTTTTTCCTAAAGATTTTATTTATTTATTTTTTCCCCCCAAAGACCCAGTAGATAGTTGTGTGTCATAGCTGCATATCCTTCTAGTTGCTGTATGTGGGACGCGGCCTCAGCATGGCCAGAGAAGCAGCGCGTCGGTGTGAGCCCGGGATCCGAACCCGGGTCGCCAGCAGTGGAGCGCGCTCACTTAACCACTAAGCCACGGGGCCGGCCCGACTGTGTCGTTTTTATTTTTGCATGCCATCTGGCATGTAAAACAGGGCCTGACACATAATGGGTGCTTGACTTAGTATTGACTATTGAGTGAGTAAGTCAAAGGGACCGTGGGAAAATGGACTATGTGCTGTTTGAGAAAGCTACATTTGCCAAGCCAAGAAGTATATTCTTTAGGCAGTGGCAAATCATGAGAGGCCTTTAAGCAAGGGGACAACGTAATCAGATTAATGTTTTTGTAAATTGACTGTAGTACAGTGTAGAAAATGGATTAGTTAAGGAAGACAGGGCAGAAAGACCAGCTTGGTTATTGCAGTAGGAAAGAAGAAGGCAGGAAAGAAGGCAAGTGTCACTCGGGGATGTCTTATTTAGGCACCTAGCAGATGATTATGCCACTGCCAAGATAGGGAAGGTGAGAAAAGGAGCAAGTTTAGGGGAAAATAACTCAACTTTGATTTGGATATATTATGTTTGAAATATATATATGACATCCCAGGTAAATATTTCCATGGGCAGGCAGTTGGTAATACAGGTTTTGAATTCACAAGAGAAGTCTAGGTTGAAGAAGCAGATTTAGGAGTTAGGCCATAGTAAGAGTTCAGGTAAGCATGAGGAATTCAAAGAACACTGCAAGGAAGTTACTGTTCTGCCTCTGAGGATGAAGGAGCATTTCAAAGAGATCTTGACATTTTAACTGGTCCTCCAAGGCACAAAAGAGTAAAGGGTGCTCCTCTCAGAGCAAACCTATGTATACGTAGTATATAGAACACTGAAACCTCACCAGACTCCATTTGTTCATGAGCTTATGTTCCTTTAATATTTTTAAGCATGAAAACTTTGAAATGTTTCTATGGATAAAAAGGCAGAATGTGGATTTTAATTTTTCTCTTCCTCAATTTCAAAGGAAAGAAGATTCTATATGATATACTTGCCTTTGCCAAAGAAAGTGTTAATTCTCATGTTACCACACTTGGACCTCAAAATTTTCCTGCCAATGACAAAGAACCATGGCTTGTTGATTTTTTTGCCCCTGTAAGTTATTTTTATCTGTCAAATTTCAATATTGTCAGATTTTCTTGTAACAGCAAAAAGACATTTTCTAGATAACCTTGAACCATGAATATGAGAATTCTGTTCTTCAGTTTTGTCCACTGTCACATATTGCTTCTAAGAGAGTGCTGCTGTACTTGCCCCTCTAAGATTTAAGTATATAAACACATAAGATTTGCAATTAAGTATGGTTTGTCTTACTTAGCATATTGCTTGTTGCAAAAATGATGTGTTTTTTTGTTTCATTTGGCTTGGTGCTTATGAATATTTTTTCTTTCGTAGTGGTGTCCGCCATGTCAAGCGTTATTACCGGAGTTACGGAAAGCATCAAAGCATCTTTATGGTCAGCTTAAGTTTGGTACTCTAGATTGTACAGTTCATGAGGGACTCTGTAACATGGTAAGGCAAAGTATAAAAAATTTATTCTAATTAATATTTTTATAAAATAGCTTTTGGCAGTCTAGTATTAAAATGATAAAATAACATTCAAATGTACATCTATATTTAGAGTAGTAACAAATTATTTAAACAAGTAATTTCAACAAAATGATAGAAAATTATGATTGGATTAAAACATGAATAGATAATATATATGGCTGAATGTAGATGTAGTCTCACTTACTAAACTTAGGAAAATATTTAGTTGACTTGATGAAATACGTGATTTTTCAATTATTTAAGATCTTTATTTTTTTTTAACTTAATATTACCTTTGGGCAGTCTATAGTTTTTATTCTTTGGCTACCCTCATACTTGTCTTCTAAGTATAGTTAATAGAAGGAAATTAAAACAAAGAATGAGATTTTTGAAATCTTTATCTACATAAAAATATTTTCTGAGCTTAATAAATATTTACTCTTCAATTCCAAGAAGAACTAGAAATTATTATCTCATCATGAGAGTATATAATACCACCTATAAAATACTCTCGGGGAAAAAAATCAAACCTAAGTCAAATCTAGCCTCCAGATCTATTAGTGTATAGGAAATCTAGTGACAGAGGAACACGAGTGGTACCATGGGCATGCATGCTGTGAATCCCAGCACGTAGAGGACTTCACAGGACTAATAGCCAGTTTATTGGACAAATCCAGTGAAAGGGGGAAAAAGAGATTAAAGAGGCTTAAAAGACATATCATTCAAATGCAGTGTTTTAGGCCTTGTTTGGATGAAATTCAAACCAACTGCAAAAAAAACAAGATAACTGGAGATATTTGAACACTGACAGACTATATGATGATTTTCAGGAATTACTGTTAATTTTTAGGAGTCAACATGATAGTATGGTTATATTTGGGCGAAGTGTTTATATTTTAAATACACTAAAATATTTATGGATGAAATGATAAGTCATCCATATTTAAATTAATCTTGGGGCAGGATAGAGTGGCAGGGGGTATAGATGAAATCAAAGTAGCCATGAATGGATGATTCTTTTAGCTTCAACAGTACATCAGAGTTTATTGCTCTCTGCTTTTGTGTATATTTTAAATAATTCATAAAAACAAACTTTTTAAAAAAGATAAATGGAGAAGAGACGAAGAGAAAAAAGAAGAGGGAAAAGAAAGAAAGCAACGTGTTTTAAAAATATAATAGAAGGAGGTATAAGCTGAGATCTTTATGGCATCTGTGTGAGGAATAATTTTCACTCCACACACACATACAAACAAAGGATTAAACAATTAATGAATCTGGCTACATTAAATGTTAAAACTATTGCCAAAGAAAGAGACACTATAAAATTAAGACAGACAACAGACTGAGGAAGTATTTGCAGCACATATAACTGACAAACCTTAGTGTCCAGAATATTTAAAGACCACAAATCAATTTTGTAGTCTTTAAAAATAAAAAGAAAGTTTACAGACATTTCGTAAAAGAGGAAATCCAATAAACATGAAAAATGTTTGACTTCACTAGTCATCAAGAAAGTACACATTACAACAATAGTCACATACCTTCCTCATCCATCAAATTAACAAAAATTTAGAAATCTGACAATAGCAAATATATGGATAAATTAATTATCCTGTCACATAGTAGAATACCATAGAGCATTTAAAACTAGACCTCTTTACCAGCATGGGTAAATCTCAGAAATACAATGTAAAATAAAAAAGGAGGTTGCAGAATAGTATAGAGGGTATGATAAAATTTCAGCAAGTTTCTAAATGCTTAAACACTACAGTATACCATTTAGGGATGCATATGCAGGTAGCAAAACTATAGAAACATCAATGGATTGGCTACACACTGACTGCAGGATATTGGTTGCCCTTAATGTCAGGGAGGGAAGGATATGGGACCAAGAAAGAGAACTTCCAGCAATCTACCAATATGGCAAAAAAGTTAAATTTCCTTAAATATAGGGGAGGGATATGTGCGTATTTACTAGATTATTCTCTCATCTTTTCATTATGTTTGAAATTTCATTAAAATAAATTTTAAAAATGAAGTAAGACCTTTTGTTTTGAATGTCTTTTATGTGACTTTGAAAAGATCCAAGTCACTTAGTCTCTCAATACCTCAGTTTCCTCATCTATAAAGTTGACTTAGTAATTTTAGCTTCTCAATAGAATTGTGAGAAACAGGTAAGAAAATACATGTTTAAGTGCTAAAAAGGTGCTCACACGTAGTAAGCATTTGTTAAATGTCAGGTCTAATTGCTGTTTTGTTAATCTAATCAGAGATTTGAGTTTGCACTCATTTTACAGAAGTTTGATAAGTGTTCCTATTGTTTTTTTAAAGTTATTTTTGATGGGCCGGCCCCGTGGCTTAGCAGTTAAGTGCGCGCGCTTCGCTGCTGGCGGCCCGGGTTTGGATCCCAGGCGCGCACCAGCGCACCGCTTCTCCGGCCATGCTGAGGCCACGTCCCACATACAGCAACTAGAAGGATGTGCAACTATGACATACAACTATCTACTGGGGCTTTGGGGGAAAAATAAATAAATAAATAAAATTATAAAAAAAAAGAAAAAAGAAAACAGCTTCATAAAAAAAAAAATTAAAAAAATAAAATAAAATTATTTTTGAATCCTAGCCAATGATTCCAATTTGCTAATGAGTCCTTGTCAACTTGAAGGATGCAGAGTTCAGCTACAGCAAATCCACGGACAGAGATCTCATTATAACTTTTAAAAAACTAAAATTAAAATTAAAACTTTAGAGAAATGCTTCCTGGGCTAGTGCTCATGTTAATTTTGAGAAGGAAATTATAGTATTTTGTACCATAAAAGCTATCTTGAATAAAGAATAATAAATGACCACGTTCTTCGGGCATGATTCATATTTCTTTAACCTAAAATATGGTTATGTATACTTTATTAATTTATTTTCATATTCTTGCTATTTTGTTTCCTTGATTTTCTTCTACTTCTAGACAAATTGGAGTATTTATTATAATTTCAAAAAAAGACTCAATCTGAGATTAGCCTGCTCTGTACAGCCACATCCACCTTGGTTCAGAAGAGTAAAAAGGGACCAAGCTCATAATTGCCCATCATCACTTCTCAGTGTTTCAGTGCCTATGGATTTTATGGCTAATGGAGTAGCTATAAATAAGGGTCAGGTACTCATCAGTACAACTGTGAATCCATTTCCTTTGCTAAATTTGGCCAGGCTAAAGTTTCTCAGTTACTAGCAATTTAGCAATGAGTTTTTTTAATCTTATTGTCACTGTTACTTAAAGGCAAGCTGGTTATGAATTTGAAAGCAGTAGGTAAAATGTATAAATCTTTGTTCAATTTGTATTCTTGTTCCTAACAGCATAACATTCAGGCTTATCCAACAACAGTGGTATTCAACCAGTCCAACGTTCATGAATATGAAGGACATCACTCTGCAGAACAGATCTTGGAGTTCATAGAGGTATTTTAAATTACAGCCTGTGGCTGTAAATCCTTCTGTGTGTGTACACTTTCTATGACTATTTAATAACGTTTAACAACAAGATTTATTCTTTTCATGCCAAAACATTATTTTCTAAGAAAATGAATTTTTTTTAATTTTTCTAATGTTTTACTCATTATATACTACTGTAAACTCTGAGAATAAGTCTGTGTTTTACTTGTTTCCTAGTACAGTGCCTTGTACTTAATAGACACCACTCTTTACTGAATATGTGAAATTATGCTGTTACATAAAGTTTTGTCACCCCCTTCCCTGTTTTCTCTGATAGAACCACCACAGATTATTTCTTTTAGGTCTCATATAGATGAGATAGGAGTGAGCCCACTGTTTTCCAGGAAATATGTGGTTAAGGGCAGTCTTACCCCACCCCCCAGTGGAGGGCCTCTTCAAGCCTGGGCAGCTTATGCCAAGCCTGCTGCATTAGTAACACAGAAGTACCCTACATCTATAACATCTCCTTTTTTCTCACTAATAGTCTGGACTGAATAAAATAGTTACAGGTGCCTCCTAGGAAAGAAATTAAAAATTCTAGTTTAGTATCCATGTAAGGACCATTCTGCTCTCTGTTCTACTCATCTCTTCCTCCTCCTACAAGGTAATAGTTTTTTGTTTTGTGTTATTTTGTTTTTGATTGTTGCCCAGCGAAGCTAACATCTTTGTTAGTATTTCCCAATCATGATAGACTGAAGGACTGGGCATTTCTGTGTTAGAACAGCATTTGGAGCACGTGATCTGTAGAGAGATTGTGCAGTATCTCCAGTCAGAGTGTCAGAAAAATAGAATAGTAGGCTTTCCATTAATAATTAAAGGGTTATTTCCAAATGAACCATTGGTTCCAGAAAGAACTGTATAGCCTATGTAGACATCTGGGCAGCTCTTAGAACTCTTGCCTTATCTCCCTATAACTTTGAATAAGGTTGCCTCTTTTCCCTACTTAAGATGACTGGTGATACATAGAAATAAGAAGAAAATACACCTTGATTTAAGAAGACTGATGGACAAAATCCAAACTTAAAAAATAAATTAGGGATCATTTCTTCCTGTTTAAAATAATTCACTATAGATTCTCTTTAAATATCTTTAAGTATCTTCTGATTATTCAAAAACAGGAACTTTTCTAAATGACATATACCAACAATTTGCCAAGAATATATGAACAACTCTTGTTTATATCTGTTATAATGAAAGCTGTGTTCTGTTTAGGATCTTATGAATCCTTCAGTGATCTCCCTAACACCCACCACTTTCAATGAACTAGTTACACAGAGAAAACATGATGAAGTATGGATGGTTGATTTCTATTCTCCATGGTGTCATCCATGTCAAGTGTTAATGCCAGAATGGAAGAGAATGGCTCGGGTATAGTAAAATTGTTTATTTTAAATCTTAGTATTTACTAAGAATGTTTACTTAACAGAATTATTTCAAAACTGGTATGAGTGAACCCACCTCTAGATTATCATTTAGTAACAGTTCTGATCATAGCACTTACATTTCAGCTCTGTTTCTGTCTCGTATGTGAATGGTATAGAATAATCTGCTCTTTTTTTCTGTGTCACTTGGTACATATTTGACCAAATTTCTGCCAGCATCACCCAAAGATCCACTTTATTTGCTATTAAAATTTTTTCTACTTCTTTATTTTTAGACCTTAGAGATATAGTTTCTTCACAATATTATGGGACTTAAAAATAAGAAAAAAATAGCCTTGATCAATAAGACATTTAAATTTTTAAAATTTCCTACCAGTAGACATAGTGTTATAAATCATGTAAGATTGGAAACAGATTATTTAATACCAGAATGAAAAATGTAATCACTGTTTTATATTTATTTATAAGATGCAAAATGAACAAATCTAAGAGTTAAAGTGATTTCTAGTGTCTTAACATTTATGATAATACAATTTTGTGCTTTTTTCAATAAAATTTTTAAATTCTGGCATGAGTCAATATGCTACCTGCAACCTATGTCTCCATTTGAAAAGGTAACTCTTTGAAATACCATTGCGAAGACCTTCATTAGTTCTTGGTTTCTAACACTTTGAATTTTAGAAATACATAATTTTCCCCATGTAATAGATGAATGAAATCAGTTGTTTAATCTGCAATAATTGTAGTGCGTTCTTGACTACTAAATTAGATTTCTAGTTCATTACTTCAAATGTTCTCTTATGTTTTAAACCCTTTCCCATTTTTATTTGGTGAAAATCACTGATAAATAATATAAAAACCATCTCACAGTGATGATTTCTCTATTGTAAACATATAAATAGTTATGGAGGTAATTTTATTCTAATCTCTTTGATCTATTTATCTCCTTTTTTTTCTTTTATAGACATTAACTGGACTGATCAACGTGGGCAGTATAGACTGCCAACAGTATCATTCTTTTTGTGCCCAAGAAAATGTTCGGAGATACCCCGAGATAAGACTTTTTCCCCAAAAATCAAATAAAGCTTATCAATATCAGTAAGTGTTCTCTAAAATTTGAAGACATTTATTATAATCATTTATTTATACAGTTAAAATTTAAAAGTTATCCTAACTAAATAAAAGTTAACCCAACAGATATTTTTTGGGAGCCCACCATGTTTACGATAGTGTGCTAATGAGAACTTGAGAAGATGAAAAGTGAATTGAACAGTCCTCCTGTTCGTGAAGCTGACAGTCTAGTAGAGAGGAAGAACTAACGTTTATTAAGTCCCCATTTGGTTTCAGGTACTATACTAGACACTTGGCTCACATTATTTCTACTAGTCCTTACATATATCCTGAGAAATAAGGATTATTACCCTTCCTACTGTTACAGATAAGTAAACTGATTCACAGACCTTAGGTAACTTTCCTAAGTCTCACAGCTGCTAAGGTTTGAAGTTTGGGTTTGAACTCAGGTCTGTCTCAGTGCCTATGCCATTTCCACAACACCACTTGATATTTCAGGTTGCAAATTCAAATGCAAGGCAGAATATAATGCATATTATTTAAAGTAAAAATGAATCATGGATTTCAAAGGAGGAAGGAATCACAACTACGAGAGGACATCATGAAAGGCTGCATTTACGAGGTGGCTTTTGGCATGGGTCTTAAAAAGTGGGTAGGAATGTGGCAGACAATGATAACTGGAGTAAAGGTTCAGAAACTAAAGCCTTGGACATTTTGAGTTTTGCCTTACCAATGTGTCTGTAGGAGATATCCAGCAGGCAGCTAGACATTTAGGTCTGTCTGGAGCACAAAAAAATATCACAACTAGAGAAAAATGTATTTGAGAAGCCATGTAAGCAGTATTTTTAGATAGGTGTATTTGAGAAGAGAGATGCTAGATGAAGTCAGTAGACTAAATTTATCTTTTAAATTGCTGCAATGAGATTGTTTTCTCAACTTAATCCAATAATAGAAAATACTATTTACACCTTACATATTTTTTCTTCTTTCAGTAGTTACAATGGTTGGAATAGGGATGCTTATTCCCTAAGAATCTGGGGTCTAGGGTGAGTAATTAAAATATGTATTATTGTGTAAAATAGTTGCAATGCTATTTATCTTTCTTTTATGTCTATAGCTAAATTTACTGTGGGTTGTTTAAGGTTCTAGCATTTTAAAGTACTTAAAGAATTATAATTTACCAGGTTATGGTTGTGGTTTATTACATTGTCATTCTTTGAAGTCATTTTTAACTTAGAAAGTTTTGCAACATTACATTGTAGATGTTTGCTTTGGTTTTGTATAATGAAACATAATTTTGATTGCTTGCCACAGATTTTTACCTCAAGCATCCATAGATCTAACACCTCAGACTTTCAATGAAAAAGTTTTACAAGGGAAGAATCACTGGGTGGTTGATTTCTACGCTCCTTGGTGTGGACCTTGCCAAAATTTTGCTCCGGAATTTGAGCTCTTGGCTAGGGTAAGTCTTGTCTATCTGCTTAAATACGTTTTGGTCACTTGCATGTTTTGTAACTAGAAAAAACATTGCAAATACAATTTTTTTTTCTTAAAAGTTTGCTCTGAATTTTAAAAAACTCTATTCCATTTCTATGACTGTAATCTTTGCAGTAGATTTCTTCCTTTTTTATTAAAGCTTTTAGCTAACATCATCTCTGTGTTGGTTGACATCATCTACCTATCCCTAACAGCCAGAAACCTCCCTTCTCCTGCTTGTTCCTATTTTCCCTCCCCCTTACTCTGCTGCCCTCCAGGCAATCACTACGTCCTATTAGTTCTGTCTCCTAAATGCCTTTCAAATCTCTCATCTACCCATCCCCCTGCTAGCCTCTTTGTTCAAGCCTTCATCATCTCTCACCTAAGCATGTCATATGTGCTTTTAACTAGTCTCATACTGGCAGTCTGCCTTCTTGACTTCTGCCCTGATGATCTTCCTAAAATATTGCTTTCTCTGGCTTCCTGTTAACCAAGTTTCTTGACATGCATCCTTGCCTACAGGTCTCTCATCTCTCCCTTCCTGCCTCTTCAGCTTTATCTCTGTCCCCCACCTCACACTTCACACCCCAGGCACAACGAAGTCCTCCAGGTTCATTGAACTAGTACCCCTGTGTACATGCTGTTCCGTCTCTCTAAAATTCCTTTCCCTTACCTTGGTCATCACGATTTTTTTCTCCTTATCCTACAAAACCCAGCTCTAACAGCACTTCTGTGTTCTCTGCTCTTCTCAGTTAATCAATGTCACTTTGATATCTTGTACTCCCTCAGTGTACTTATCAATATGTGTTAATTATTTAGATATCCATCTCCTGTATAAGACTATGAGCTGCTTGAGGGCAAGGCACATGTCTTATCCATCTTTATATCCCCAGTGTCTAACTCAGTAAATGCTTATAAAATTAAACTGAATGCAGTCAGAGTTTTTGGTGTTTCTGTCATAACAGACCTGTTAATGACCTAATCCAGATTGATAGCTTCCTTGCCTCTATACTCAAGGAACTTTGCTGTGGGCTACGGAACACTCATTAGAAAGAGAAAGTCACCTCCAGTTTCCCCAGTCTCAAACAAAAGCTGAACATCCCAAGCCATGGGAATTTTTTAGCAAAGGGATTTCAAAGCTCCTGTGAGTCATAAAAGATTATTTTAGTTATTGCCTGGTCCTTCAGATAAAAGGTTATTCATTTTTTCCACTTATTATATCTTCTTTTCCTCTTATACTTCCTTTTTCCCCAGTAATTCTAATAAAATGTTTTACTCCCTCATGTACTGAAAAACTTAGCTTAGTTGTATATTTTTTAATGCAACTATATCTTGAATATAGCAGAAAATTATTAAACACGAAAAAGAGCATTCATTCAGCAAATCGTAAACTACCAAGTGAAAAGCATTTTGCTAAATACTGGGGCTACACAAATGGAAAGACAAAAGTTCCATGTCTTTAAGAAGATTTTGTTCTAGTGGGAAGATAAAACGCAAATAAATGAATATAATACAACAGGATCATTGCTTTAGTGAAATGAGAGTGAAGCAAAAACATGGGAAGAAGCATGTCAGTCATGCCAGGAGGAGACAAAAGTCTCCACAGAAGTTAGTGTCTGAGATGAGAATTATAACATGACGAGGAGTTTGGTACTTGAAGGGGTTGGCTAGAGAGTCCCCTAATCAGAAGACAATATTTGCAAAGATGCAGGGACACGAGAAAGTGGGGCCTGTTCAGGGGTCTCCGCTGTTGGTCCAGTATTACCAGAGAGTAAAGACAGAAGGGGAATCGCAAAAACTGAGGCTCAATATATTAATAGGCGAGGAGGAGGAGATTCAGTCGTCTTCCTCACACTAGTCCCATTGCACACTCTTCCTCAGGGATTTCATAGTGTCCAGAATGTGTTCTATATAAGAATTAGAGGAGAACTGTTGGATATGGCAGGATCCATTTTACATTTTAGAAAGATCACATTGGATGTACTGAACACAGGCCAGCAAGCCCAGAAAGATATTTAGAGCACCAAAAACAGTGTGGTGTCCTCCTATAAGTAACTGAAAATACAAGCCAACTAATATATAAACATTTTGGAAATGACCTAAAACTTAAAGTAACATTTCTAGATTTCTCTGACCTTCAATGTGAGTGTGAGTGTGTGTGTGTGCACGTGCGTGTGTGTACATGCTTCTGCAGGCAGCTTTGCTGATGCCCTAACACAAGTTAGTCTACCTATTGGGTACCCCAGCCTTGGGAACAAAACTAGAGGCAGCAAAGATATTTTAATTGTCCTGAAGTGAGAAATGATAACCTGAACCAGGATTAGGGCAGTGGTGTTAGAAAGAATGAGACAAATATAAGAGAGACATAAGAATAGGATTTACTGTTCGTGATAAATGTGGGAAAGAAAAGAATCTAGGATGGCTGTAGTTTCTGGCTTAGTTCAAGTGAGTGAATAGTAAGACGGAAGGAAGAGAAAGTTGAGGGGAGAGGATTCATTTTAGAAACATTGGGGTTAAGGTGCTTATAGCCAGCACATCGCTGACTGAAGTCGAGGGGAGAGCTCGGGGCTCCGCAGCATATAGGTAGATGAAACCTCCCTGGGAGATTGTTCACAGTGAAAAAATCGTTAACCACAGATGAAACTGTGTGTGGATATTATAGTTTGAGGGGCAGGTGTAGAAGGAGGTCCCCATGCTAGAAATGAGGAAGAACAGCCAGAGGATGGGAAAACCAGGAGAGAATAGTGATAAATACCAAGGGAAAAGAGAGAGAGGAGACAGGAGTGGCCAGCGCTGTCAGGTGCCCATTAACAAGGCTGGAAAGCGTGCATTCTGTCGGGCGAAGCAGAGGTCGTTGGTGAACTTAGAGCAGTTCCAGTGGAGGGAGCAGGAAGAACAGAAGCTGGACTAAAATCTGCTAATAAATAAGTAGATGACGAGAACAAGTGATAAAAGAGTAAACCACTCAAAAAGAGAGAAAGAAAGAGAAGCAGGGTGGTAGCTAGAGGAATCAGTGCAAAGAAGAAATCCTTCTTTGATCCTGTGTGTACAGTGCTGAAGAGCGAGAAAGAGACCTGACGGGCAGGAACTGGGGAATGGAGGTGGAGGAGTCGGCCTCCACGAGACAGAGTGCGCCCTCGGCACGTGAGACCAGAGAGGGGGGGAAGGTTGAGGACAGAATTGAGATGTTTGGGGTGTGACAGACCAGCTGTGGGTACCAGGAAGAAGCTGAGGGAAGTCGGGGTTAAGCGTCTCGATTTTCTTGCTGAGGCAGAGGAGAGGCTATTTGCTGCTGGAGAGGTGGTACTCAGTAAATAGGAGTTTAAAAAGAGCCAGTAAGAATTTGGAAGGAATGGAAAGGATTAAAACTAAGTTTTTTCTAAATAACAAATTCTTAGATTTATAAAGATTTGAAGTTTTTAGTATCATATTGCTTTGTGGTTGCCAAAATAGTTTATGCCAAAGAGAATGGCAAACCGTATTTTTCTCTTTTCAGATGATTAAAGGAAAAGTGAAAGCTGGGAAAGTAGACTGTCAGGCTCATGCTCAAACCTGCCAGAAAGCCGGGATCAGAGCCTATCCGACTGTTAAATTTTATCCCTACGAAAGAGCAAAGGTACGCACAGGCTTTCTTCTATGTTCCTTTCCGTGAGCAGGCCCAGGGCAAAAGGTTTATTTTTAGTCTGAGTAATGCTTTTTCTAGTTTCTTCTCCCTTTGTAATTTTTTGTTTTATTGCATATTACTAAAACAAGCTTCTTTTTACAAGTAAAAGTGATTTTAAAAGGCTTTTCTGTCTCACAGTTGATATGATCTCTCCATTGCCTTAAAATTTTTATAACCATGAATAGGAAAACTACTAAAGAGATATACCAAAATACTACTACAGTCATGTGCCACGTAACGACATTTCAGTCAATGATGGCCCACATGTATGACGGTGGTCCCGTAAGATTACTATCACATAGCTTAGGTGTATAGTAGGCTATACCATCTAGGTTTGTGTATGTATACTCTATGATGTTTACGCACTGGTGGAATCACGTAATGCCTCCCTGTCGTTAAGTGACTCATGACTGTAGTGGTTTTCTGTGGGTGATAGAATTCAAGGTAATTATTTATTTTCTGTGAAGTTTTGTATTTCCTGCTTTTATAGAATTAACATATATTACCTTTATAATTAATTTTTGAGGAAAGAAAAAATATTAAGAGAATACTATCATAATACTTTTAAAATAGCCTTAGTCCCTGAGCATTTATCTTGAGGAATATTTATTAGTGGTTTAGGCTACGAAATAAAAATTTAGGGTTCCTTGGTTCGGTCATAATTCCTTTTTTGGGCCACTGACAACATGCTTTATTTTTTTCAACAAGAAAACTAAATATCTAAGAACGGGTCTTAAAATTCAGGTGATAACCTCTATGATCATTGATACAAAAGCATATGTCGTTCAGCCAGTATAATTGCTGACAGAAAGTACTCATACCTTTGCTCTCTTCTCAGGTAAAAGAATGACATTTTTGACCCTAGAATTGTGATAAAATAAATATTTGCCACGTATTCGTGTTTTCTGGTAAAACATTTGAAATAAATAATATTAAATATTTTAATACATACTTTTTGAGGAAGAATATCAGATTAAGATCTCATGTTGTTTATTGGTAATTATAATACACTTTGAAAAAGAGTTAAAGAACTTAGATGATGAATTTCAGAAATCTAGAATTGTGAGACATGTAAATTTTTCAGTGAAAGCTTTTGATTTGTCAAGAGGCTATCTCTGTCTTAAGAATGGCCTGGGGTAAGCAGAACTCAGTGAGAGTAAAGGGGCTTGTACCACAGCCTGACTCTGCATTCCTTTGAGATCACTAGTTCTACTTCCCTGTTCTCAGAACAGCGGAGAAATGGGTGACATAAATAGAAGTCTTATTCCAGTAGAATGATGTTGCGGAAGTATCAGTATAATGAGCAGCCACAAAATTAACCAGGCCATAGAGGGAACTGTTTGAAAAGATGATGTTACCATTCGCCCAGAGGACAAGAATAGGACTCAGAATATCCCTGTCAAACTGAAAGACAGAGTTGGCCTCCAGAAGTCCAGGCCAGATGAAAAGGCCAAAGCAGAATAATGAGTGGAGTAAACAGAAATCCAAGCAGGTGGGCACTTTATACACAGAAACAAAATGCTAGCATACAGTGTGGGGTTCCCACCAGGAAGAAGGGAACAGGTGGCTCCAGATCCAAAATAAGCAGACCTGGGTATATTGACCTGCCCCTCCCCTACTTTTCAGCCACCTTCCTGCTGTGGGCAGATGAGAACAAGGAGATATACATTGCTTTCCATTGTTGCAGTTGGTCAGGCTTTTGTCTGTGCCAATGACTATATTAGATTACAGTGATTTGGTCCTCTGGGGACATCTTTTCTTATACAATTTAGATGTTTTGAGGCATTTGGAGTTAGCAATGCATTTTTTCCAAGGAATTATTTTACATGTTCCTGTAATAGCATTGTTAGTATTTCATGTAAAGTATGGGTTAACTGTACTTTTGCAGCATTATTTCTTTGGAAGAAATTTGAGTTTCAAACACTTGGAACTTTAAGGAATATTTAGTCAAGTTTCTTAGATGGCAATGTCATGTTTTGATTAGATGTTTAAAAGATTATAAGAAGAGTGTTTTTCATTTTAGAGAAATACCTGGGGAGAGCAAATAGATGCCAGAGATGCAAAAGAGATTGCTACCTTAATATATGAAAAATTGGAAAATCTCCAAAACCATGGAAAGAGGAATAAGGTAAGAACTAAGTCTAGAGCTGACTTTGGCAAACATTATTTAAATTTTTTCTTACTATACATTATATCTATGAATAAACAGGTAAAATGAAGCTTCAAAAACTAGTAAGGTAGTTGGAAATTTCTTCTTTGGAAAATATGACAGTCAGAATATAGCCTCTACATACTGAAATGCTTAGAAATTTGGATGAGTAAAACCATTTAACAAAAAATAGTGACTATGCCATAAATTATTTAAATTTTGTTCAAATGTAAATAAAGTATTGACTTGTTAGAAATAAATATACTGGAGCCTCATAACACATTATGGATAGCAAATTTTCTTTTGTTCTTGGTATAGTCGGGATGTGTTGGAACCCATGTTCCTCTTGGCCCTTCCTTGAGTTTTTAATCTATGAAGAAGCAGTGCAACCTCTTTACTGCTATTCTCTGAAAGGGCTGTTCATTTTTTCCTTTTTTAAATTATTGTCATTCTAGGACATACTTAGAAACAGACCAAAGCGTCCATGAACGCTAGAGTGCTTTCTGAATGGCGTTTAATACCATCACAGATGAGGTTTTTTGTATTCTTTCCATATAAGGTGAAAGAAGGACAAAAACAGCAGACTCTGGAGAGGGCTAGAGACATCTGGCTTTACAGAACCACATTGCGACTTCCATCCCAAGTTAAACACTTGAAAAAGAAAACATTATTAGTCACATATCAGAATATCATAAGTGATATTAAGTTAAAGAGCATACCAAGATATGACTTTGAAAGTGTGTAAACTGTAATTGGTACTATCTGTTGTGGGCACATAAGAACTATGAGATATCCTTTTCTTTTCTGTTGTTATAATTAGCAAGGTATATTTCATGTGATGATCCATTAAATAAGAATATTGAGTAATTATTTTTGAAAAGGTAAAATTTTGGTTAGTTTATATTACTTTACCTTGTTTTCAACATTATAAACTCATACTGCCTTTGTCTTTGAATGACTTGTACATTATTATTGTAGGATGAACTTTAATGATGTCAAGGATGAAGAAACAATTGAAAAGAAATTCTAACAAATGACCTCAGAAGACATCTTTTTAGAGTGTTACATTCTTGATGGGAATAAATCAGCATTATCTTGGACTTGTAATTGCACTGTCTGAATTCTGTACAACATTGCTATAAAGGAAAGGTCTGTAGACCATGTATGGTTTTTTGTCACGTATTCTTCTTTGGTTTTGTTTTGTTTTGTTTTGTTTTCAACTTTTTAAAAAAATGTAAAAACGATTCTTAGCTCAGGGCCACACTCAGCTCATATACAAGTAGGCCACAAGCCACATTCAGTCCCTGGGCCATAGATTGCTGACCCCTGGAAACATTTGGTCTGGCTGGCTCAGACATGAGCCTGCTCTGCTATTGTCTACATCCATGTCTGAGTTGTACGAAGTGGACTTTATCACTTCAAGATTTATGGCTGGCCTGAAAGCAGATAACTTGGTTTTTAAAAGTCACCTGTTTTCCTAAAAATTTTCTGAAAACATATTTTATTTAAAAAACACTCACTATGTGACAAAATAAACAGATATCTTATTTTCATGCTTTATTATAGTGAAGAGATTCTTCATTTTCTTTCCTTACTAAAGGTTGAAGAATAGATTTAATTTTTCACAATTAAGAAAAATTTTTTGTGACAGTAAGCAAATAAATCCTATAGATTTTTATAGCATCCAGAAACATCTGAGGAAAAAAATATTTACAGCAATTAACTGGGCATTGTAGAGTATCCCAAATATATCAGGTATTTAGAGTTCTATGTTTTAAAGATATGTGCTCATTTATTTTCTGAATTGGCTTTCATAAAAGCTTTCCCTGTAGTAGTAATTGACTTTTGAAGCCTCTTTTTACTATTTATGGTTTTGCCTTCTGGACTTTCTTTTTTGATGTGTATCCTTTATTTATATTTGCCTTTTTTTTTTTATAGTTGTGGTTTTTCACTTTTGTCCAATGTCTTCATTATTCAAATAGGAAAAATAACTTTGCAAGTTTGTTTCACTATTTCTCATAATAATACTGTGGTTATTCCCATTAGTAGTTTACTGTTGGAGACTGCCATTTTCACATAAATATTGGCATAATAACTAAAGTTATTTTTGTAAGAAAATCAAGTATATAAATCTAAAGATGGAATCTTTTAGTTTCTCGGTTATTCAGACTCAGAGAATCCAAAAGGTTTTTCCTTCCATTTACACAAGACATTGTGTATAACATGTAGTTGTTTAGTTACAATTCAGAGCATATGGAATAGTAAAAATCCAATTGATCAAAAGAGGTCAATTAATTTTTTAAAAGCTTCAGTTTTCCCAAAAACCCATTAGGACTATGTTTTATTATATTGGAAGAGTTTTGTGGGGATTTTTTTGTGGTGAGGAAGATTAGCCCTGAGCTAACATCTGTTGCTAATCCTCCTCTTTTTGCTGAGGAAGATTGGCCCTGGGCTAACATCCATGCCCATCTTCCTCCTCTTTATATGTGGGACACCTGCCACAGCATGGCTTGCTGAGCGGTCAGTAGGTCTGCACCCAGGATCCGAACCTGCAAACCCCAGGCCACCGGAGTGCGCAAATCCAACCACTGTGACACCAGGTCGGCCCCAAGTTTTGTTTTTTTTTAATACCACTTTACCCCTTTCCCCAATATTTCCTCATAAAGATTATTTTATAATCTTTTTTCATAATCTATAATACAAAAGCTGAAAGATTTTTTTCATTTTCAAGTCTAACCCTATTCATATTCTCTCCCATGTTGTTTCTAGTGTATTCTTTAACTCCTTCTCTTGGATTCTACTTTACATACGTGGGCACATACAGAACAATCACCACTTCTAATGTTAATTTAACACCACCTTTTTGAATTATGTTCACTAACATCAAGTGCCTTTCATTTATTAAATTTTCAAAGCCTAGAAAATTTTTGAAATTGGCTTGTTTCTACAAGAATTCCCAGATGGAATGCTTAAAGAAATCTTGGTAAATATTTACTGAAAGTACCAGTTACATGAACACCACTGTGCTGGAGACTAAAGAGTGTACCAAAGGAATCCAAGGCATATCCGTGTCTCCCAAGTGTCTATAATTCACAGTGCTGACACTGACCCCATAAACAAGTTTATAGGTACCTACACTACTACCTATAAATATAATTCCAAACTTACTAGTTGAGAAACATCTTGGGCGGTAAATAAAATAGTAAATATCATGTATCCTGTAACGTGGCCTAAGTATGTGCCTGTGGAATTGGCTCTAAAGTCAGGGCTACTGGGAGTCATGTTAAGTAATTTGTATCATAAGTAATGCACATCAGGAGGCTGTTTTCTGCAATCTTATTAGTGTCGTTGGGTATTTCGAAAATAGCTGGCAGAATTAAAGCTTTTAACAGCCATGTTAGTGCAGTAGAGCCCCTCTAAAGAGTGCTGGGTAAAACAGGCCCTTTCTCTCACCATTTTGTGTGCAACTCGCCTTGGGTCACAGCACCATTTCCAGCAGACCAGAGTGCATTGTATCAGGCAGCTAGATTTGAAAGTTAGTTAGGTATATTTAAATATGTGGCTATGTGAAACCACTTGGAGTTTGTGTTTTTGGCATTTATGATGCTTTATTCCAATTCCCAAATTTTATTTAACATCTTTCATAGCTTTTTTAAAGTATATGATTAAGGTAAAGGAAAAATAAAATGAGGTAATTATTGTATAATAACTATTTTTATATGTGAAAGTTTTCTTTAAATTTGTTCTTTGTTTTCTGACAGTATAATTGTCAGAAAAGAATTATTACATTGTTTTTTGTGGGATGCATTTACAAAGACACTTTGTATAAGTTTTTAATGAGGAGGTAATATTTTTAAGCCAATTTAACAGAATTTTTGTATAATAATTAATCTAGTCTTAGTCCTAAGGTCTACCAACAAATGCAGATAGATGTCTTAAATTAGACATATTCAGTCCATCATGACTGTTAAGAAATAGTACAAAGATTAAATTAACAAAATGCCTTTTAAATCTTCTATAATGATACCTACAGGATAAAATTGATTCTGAAGATGAAAAGGAATTAACCTTTCTGGTAGTACACTACGTTACATGTAGACCAAAACTTTTGTTTGTTTGTTTTTATGTTTTGTTTTATTGGGGGTTTTTTGCTGAGGAAGATTCACCCTGAGCTAATATCCACTGTCAGTCTTCCTCTGTTTTTGGCATGTGAGCTGCCACCACGCATGGCCACTGACAGACGAGTGGTATAGGTCCGCGCCCAGGAACCAAACCTGGGCCACCAAAGCAGAGTGTGCCGAATTGAACCAGTAGGCCACCAGGGCTGGCCCCAAAGCTTTTCAACATGCCCAGATTCTTCAGGCTAATAAGCTTGTTTTAAGTAAGAGTAATGACAAAATTTAGGTTAACTACCAAGCTAAGTATAAATGTGTTATTGATCATCTACAAAAATATTAGTGATTCACTGGGTTGAGTCATTTGTTTTTCTATTTAACACTAGATTTGCACTTAGATTCTTGTACTGTCACCCAGTCCCTTTGTTAGCAGTTGGATATATTTTGTGAGAGGTTAGTGACCACAATTAGGGCTGGAGGCGGATGCCAAACTGGCCCGTATCTGTATTGAATCCAAGAATGCGGTATCTTGACCACTGATTGCATTATCTAGTCACTTGAGTGAATTGCTTAGTAGCCTGCTGTCCTGAAAGTTAGTAATTATACTAGAAAAAGTCTGTGCTAATGTCCACAAAAAGCTGTTCCATGTTAACTAACTACTGATAGAGAACCCTTCATTAAACAACTACTATTCCAAACATTTTATTTGAGAGGTAAAATATTTTTTTAAAAAAGAATGAATAGGTTCCCATACAAGATGGTGATGTAGGAGGCTCTTGAAACTCACCTCCTCCCATGGACACACTGAATCTACAACTACATGCAGAACAGTTCCCTCTGAAAGAAATCCAGAAACTAGCTGAGTGACTCTTAACGCATCAGGTAAACGAGAAAAATCCCACATTGAAATGGGTAGGAGAGGCTGAGACACAATCTTGCCATAAACCCCACATGCAGTACAATGACACAACCAGGAGGGAACTCCCAACTCCCATTTTCTCCCTGAGGAATGAAAGGTTTGGATCACATATCAGGTGCCCTAGCTTTTAAGACTTTGAGCTGAGAAGCAGGCCCCCAAAACATCTAGCTTTGAAAGGCAGTGGAGTGGGACTTGTGTTCATAAGACCCACAAGGCTATAGCAACGTAAGTAACAGTTTTTTTGTTTGATTTGTGTGTGTGTGAGGAAGATTAGCCCTGAGCTAACGTCCGATGCCAATCCTACTCTTTTTGCTGAGGAAGATTGGCCCTGGGCTAACATCCATGCCTAGCTTCCTCCACTTTATATGGGACACCACCACAGCATGGCTTGGTAAGCAGTGTGTCGGTGCACTCCCAGGATCCGAACCTGCGAACCTGAGGCCGCTGAAGCGGAGCACACGCACTTAACCACTACTCCACTGGACCGGCCTAAGAAACAGTTCTTAACAGGCTCACGTGAATTCACCTCCAAGGCCCAGCACAGAGGCAACATACTGAAAGTCACCCTGTCTTTCCATGAAACAGGTTCATTTGCTTATCTTAAATACTTCAGGTTAAGAGGCAGGCTCCTAATTAACACACATCTAGGGGTGGACTGCAGTACTCGCCAACAACCATAGAGGCTAGAGGGCACCATCTTCATGCTCTCCCTCTGCCTCGCTCCAGGTTGCCATTACCTCCCAGGAAGGAGGTTGTGCATACATCTGGCTCCCTGGCTTTTGTGACTGCCACCCAGGGTACACCCCTTGATCTCCAGGCTGTGGTGGCCAGTGGTGATTAAGCTTGCAGATACCACAGGATTGTAGCAAAAAATGAAACAGTTCTTAAGTGGCTATCCTCCCAGGGCTCAGTGCAGAGGGAGCAGAGAGAAATGCCCATCTTCCACTCTTCCCCTGAAAGAGACACATTTGCTACTTTAAAAGCTGCTGCTTGAGGGTCTGGCTTCAAATCAGCCTGCATCTAGGTGCTGACTGAGATCCTCCCCTTTGGGACACTGGCAGGTCTTGGCACAATTTCAACTACTTCTGAGAGCCACTAAGAACTAAGAAGGCCGCTTGGACAATCACAAAAGTTTGAGAGACAGACAAGGGCTGGGGCCGGGCTGAATAATAGTGTTCATCTCCTACGTGAAACCACTCATTTAAGACTGGGAGAGGTGGCTATTTATCTATTGCATAGAAACCAACACAGAGAGTCAAGGAAAATGAAGAAACAAAGGAATATTTCCAAACAAAAGAACAAGATAAAACTCAGAAAAGACCTTCATGAAATGGAGATAAGTGATTTATCCAATAAAGAGTTCAAAATATGTCATGAAGATGCTCATCGAGGTCAAGTCTCACAATGCATGAACAAAGTGAGAATTTCTCACAGAGATGAAAAATAGAAGAATACTAAACAAATCACAGAGCTGAATAATACAATAACAACTAAAAAATTCAATAGAGGGGTCCATAGTTGACTAGAGGAAGCAGAAAAAAGTTCAGCAAACTCAAAGACAGGGCAGTGGAATTCATCCAGTCAGAGCAGCAAAAAGAAAAAGAATGAAAAAGAGTGAAGATAGCTTATGTGACACCATCAAACAAACCAATATTCACATTGTAGGGGTCCCAGAAAGAGAATGGAGAGACAAAGGGGCAGAAAACTTATTTGAAGAAATAATGGCTATAAACTTCCCTAACCTGGGAAAAGAAACAGACATCAAAATCCAGGGAGCCCAAAGAGTTCCAAATAAGATGAATCTAAAGAGACCCACACCATGATACATTATAATTAAATCATCAAAAGTTTAAAACAAGGAGAGAATCTTAAAAGCAGCAAGAGAAAAACAACTTGTTGTGTACAAGGGGACCCCCATAAAACTATAAGCAAATTGTTCAGCAGAAACTTTGCAGGCCAAAAGGGAGTGGCATGATATATTCAAAGTACTGAAAGAAAAAAAAACTGCCAACCAAGAATACTCTACCTGGCAAAGTTGTCCCTCAGAATCAAAGGAGAGAGAAAGTTTTCCAGACAAGCAAAAGCTAAAGGAGTTCATCACCACTAGACGCACCTTACAAGAAGTGTTAAAGGGACTTCTTTAAGCAAAAACCAAAGGGTGTTAATTAGTAATGAGAAAACATGAAAGTATAAATCTCACTGGTAAAGGTAAATATATAGTTAGATTCAGAATACTCTAATGTTGTAATGCTGATGGGTTAATCACTTATAAATCTATTATGAAGCTTAAAAGACAAAAGTAGTAAAAAACAATAGTTTGTTAATAGATACACAAGATAAAAAGATGCAGATTGTGACATAAATATATAAAAGGATGGTAAAAGGGTAGAGTTTCTGTAGTTGACTAAAGTTAAATTGTTAGCAGCATAAAATAGATTGATATATCTAAAAGATGTTTTATGTAAGCTTCATGATAACCACAAAGCAAAAACCTACAGTAGATTCACAAAAGAAAAAGCATATCACTACAGAAAATCAGTTCACAAAGGAAGGCAGCAAGAGAGGAGGAAAAGAACAAGGGAACTACAAAACATCCAGAAAACAAGAGATGGTATTAATAAGGTCATACCTATCAATAATTAATCTAAATGTAAATGAATTGAATTCTCCAATTAAAAGACATAGAATAACTGGATAGATAAAAAACAAGACCCAACCATATGCTGCCTACAAGAGACTCACTTCAGCTTTAAGGACACACATAGGCTCAGAGTGAAGGGAGAGAAAAAGATATTCCACACAAGGGGAAACCCAAAGAAAGTTGGGATAGCTATACTTATATCAGATAAAATAGACTTTATTTTTTTTTTATAATTTTATTTATTTATTTTTCCCCGAAAGCCCCAGTAGACAGTTGTATGTCACAGTTGCACATCCTTCTAGTTGATGTATGTGGGACGCGGCCTCAGCATGGCTGGAGAGGCAGTGTGTCTGTGCGCGCCCAGGATCCGAACCCGGGCCACCAGCAGCGGAGCGCACGTACTTAACCGCTAAGCCACAGGGCCGGCCCAGACAAAATAGACTTTAAAACAAAGACTGTAATAAGTGACAAAGAAGGTCATTATATAATGATAAAGGGGTCAATCCAATAAGAGGATATAACATTTGTAAATATTTATGCACCCAACATAGGAACACCTAAATACATAAAGCAAAGATTAACAGACTTAAAGGTAGAAATAGACAGCAGTGCAATAATAGTTGGGTACTTCAATCCCACTTTAATCAACGGATAGATCATCCAGACAGATGATTAATATGGAAACATTGGACTTAATCTGCATGTTAGACCAGATGAACTTAACAGACATTTACAGAACATTCCATCCAAAAGCAACTGACTACACATTCTTCTCAAGTGCACATGAAACATTCTCCAGGATAGATCATACATTAGGCTACAAAACAAGTCTTAATAAATTTAAGACATTTGAAATCATATCAAGCATCTTTTCTGACCATAATGTTGTGAAACTAGAAATCAATTACAAGAAGAAAACTAGAAAAATCACTTATATTTGGAGATAAAACACATGCTACTGAACAATCAATAGGTCAAAAAAGAACTCAAAAGAGAAATTAAAAAATACCTTGAGGGGCCGGCCCGGTGGCACAGCGGTTAAGTGCGCACGCTCTGCTTCGGCGACCCGGGGTTCACAGGTTCTGATCCTGGGTGTGCACCTACACACCGCTCATCAAGCCAGGCTGTGGCAGCATCCCATATAAAGTAGAGGAAGATGGGACAGATGTTAGCTCAGGGCCGATCTTCCTCAGCAAAAAGAGGAGGACTGGCATCGGATGTTAGCTCAGGGCTGATGTTACTCACAAAAAAAAAAAATACCTTGAGATAAATGAAAATGGAAATACAACATACCAAAACATGGGATGCAGCAAAGGCAATTTTAAGAAAGAAGTTTATCTAAGAGGCAATAAAATCCTACATTAAGAAAAAAGATCTCAAACAAACAACCTAACTTTATACCTCAAGGAACTAGAAAAAGAAGACCCATCGAAGCCCAAAGTTAGTAGAAGGAAGGAAATAACAAAGAGCAGAGCAGAAATAAATGAAATAGAGACTAAAAAGACAATAGAAAAGAACACTGAAGCAAAGAGCTAGTTTTTTGAAAAGATAAACAAAATTGACAAGCTGTTAGCTAGACTCACCAAGAAATAAAGAGAACTCAAAATCAGAAATGAAAGAGGAGACATTACAACTGATACCAGAGAAATATAAAGGATCACAAGTGACTACTATAAACATTATGTGCCAACAAATTGGACAACCCAGAAGAAATAACTAAATTCCTAGAAACATACAACCTACAAAGACCAAATAGTAAAGATATAGAAAATTTGAACAGACCCATTACTAGTAAGAAGATTGAATCAGTAATTAAAAACCTCTCAACAAACAAAAGTCCAGGACCAGATGGCTTCACTGGTGAATACTACCAAACAATTAAAGAAGAATTTATACCAATCCTTCTCAATCTCTTCCAAAAAATAGTTGAGGAGGGAATACTTCCAAACCCATTTTAGGAGGCCAGCATTACCCTGCAGGACACTACAAAAGAAAAGAAAATTACAGGCCACTATCCCTGATGAACATAGATGCAGAAATCCTCAGTAAAATATTATCAAACTGAATTCAACAATACATTAAAAGGATCATATACCATGATCAAGTGGAATTTATTCCAGGGATGCAAGGATGGTTCAACATCTGCAAAATCAATCAATGTGATACACCACATTAACTAAATGAAGGATTAAAATTATATGATCATCTTAATAGATGCAAAAAGAACATTTGACAAAATTCAACATCCATTCATGATACAAACTCTCAACCAAGTCAGCATAGAGGGAACAAACCTCAACATAAAAAAGGCCATATATGGCAATCCCAAAGCTAACATCATATTCAATGGTGAAAAGTTGAAAGCTTTTCCTCTAATAACAGGAAAAAGACAACAATGTCTACTCACCATTTTTCATCAGCATAGTACAGGAAGCCCTAGCCAGAGCAATTAGGCAAGAAAAAGAAATAAATGGCTTCCAAATTGGAAAGCAA
Organism: Ceratotherium simum simum; assembly: GCF_057802395.1. Taxonomy (NCBI): domain Eukaryota; kingdom Metazoa; phylum Chordata; class Mammalia; order Perissodactyla; family Rhinocerotidae; genus Ceratotherium; species Ceratotherium simum. The sequence continues at coordinate 61,066,513 of NC_141908.1, forward strand.
GAAGTAAAACTGTCTCTATTTGCAGATGACATGATATTATATATAGAAAACCCTGAAGACTCCACCAAAAAACTATTAGAACTAATAAATTCAGTAAATTTTCAGGATACAAAATCAGTACAAAAATCAGTTGCATTTCTATACAGTAATAACAAACTATCAGAAAGAGAAATTTAAAAAAACAATCCTATTTATAATTGCATCAAAAAGAATAGGAATAAATTTAACCAGGAGGTGAAAGACCTGTACACTGAAAACTATAAGACAGTGATAAAAGAAATTCAAAACACAAATAAATGGAAACATATTTCATGCTTATGTAATGGAAGAATTAACATTGTTAAAAAGTCCATACTACACAATACAATCTATGGGTTCAATGCACTCCCTATCAAAATTCCAATGGAGTTTTTCACAGAAATATAACAATCCTAAAATTTGTATGGAACCACAAAAGGCCCCAAATAGCCAAAGCAATTTTGAGAAAGAACAAAACTGGGGCATCACATTTCCTGATTTCAAACTTTATTACAAAGTTGTAGCAATCAAAACAGTATGGTATTGGCACAATAACAGACACACAGATCAATGGAACAGAATGGAGACCCCAGCAATAAATCCACACATATATGGTCAATTAATTCACAACAAAGGAGCCAAGAACATACAATGGAGAAAGGAAAATCTCTTTAATAAATGGCATTGGGAAAACCAGACAGCCACATGCAAAAGAATAAAAGTAGACCATTTTCTTACAGCATACACAAAAATTATCTCAAAATGGATTAATGACTTGAATGTAAGACCTGAAACCATAAAAATCCTAGAAGAATTCATAGGTGGTAAGCTCCTTCACATCCATCTTGACAATGATTTTTTGGATTTGACACCAAAAGCAAAGGCAACAAAACCAAAAATAAACAAGTGAGATTTCAAACTAAAAAGCTTCCACACAGCATAGGAAACCATCAACAAAATAAAAAGACAGTCTATGGAATGGGAGAAAATATTTGCAAATCATTTATCTCATAAGGGGCTAATATCCAATATATATAAAAATCTCCTGCAACTCAATAGCAAAAACCACAAAGAAGCCAATTAAAAAATGGCAGAGGGTCTGAATAGACATTTTTCCAAAGACATACAATTGGCCAACAGGTACATGAACAGGTGTTTGAAATCACTAATCATCAGGGAAAAGCAAATCAACACCACAATGAGGTGATGTCAGCATCATGGCAGAGTGAACTTTCCTGTAAACTCTTCCCCCCATAAGATACAACAAAAGGAACAATCACAGACCAACAACAGACTCCTACACAGTGAAAAGCAAGATCAGAAAGATCCACACTGCCGCACATCTGAGAGAGGAGTGTGCTGGGCCCCCGGAGGAAGTGGGGAGAGGTAAGGAGAACTCCTCTCCCTCCCCTTCAGATCAGCAATCCCAGTCCACGGGGCTCCCAGAGAGTGGGGAGGGGCAGCCCTCTTAAGGGAAACCGTAGCTCTTCGGGCTCTCTCAGCCAGTGGGAAACTCCCACACAGAGGACTCAGAACAGCTACAGGGCTACCATCAACATCTGAGCACCCCAGGAGAGCAGATAACGAGGGGTGAGTGAGAAGCCCCCCACACCAGGGACCCAGCGGGCAAAAGAGAGAGACCCCCCACTCCCCGCATGCCAGACACTGCAGCTCAGCCGACCAGACCAGACCAAGTGGCTGACAGATCGCAGCGAACAGCCGGGGCAGAGCGCAGGGGCCTCAGATTACACAGCCCTTAACCCCCACACAGTGGTGGCTGGTGGAAATTACAACCAGATATTTCCAGGATGAGGAAAAATAAAGCCAGTACAGGAACCACAATTCAAAGGTACATGAAATCACCAGACCAGAAGGAAAATGACAAGCACCCAGAAACCAACCCTGAAGACACAGAAATCCATAACCTAAATAACAGAGATTTCAAAATAGCTATCATAAAAAAACTCAGTGAAATACGAGATAAAACAAACAATTCAATGAGATTAGGAGTTTTTTCACAAAAGAGATTGAAATCATAAAGAAAAACCAATCAGTACTGATGGAGATGAGGAACACAATGGAGAAGATAAAGGAGAATCTGGAATCTTTAAAGAACAGAGTTGACAATATGGAGGAAAGAATTAGCAGTATAGAGGATAGGAATACAGATATGCTCCAGCTGGAAGAGGAGAGAGAATTAAGACTACAAAGAAATGAAGAAAGTCTCCGAGAAATATCTGACTCTATTAGGAAAAGTAACATAAGAATTATAGGTATTGCTGAGGACGAAGAGAGGGAAAGAGGAACAGAGAGCCTATTCAAGGAAATAATAGCTGAGAACTCCCCAAATCTAGGGAAGGAGGAGGAAATACCAGTAAGTGAAGCCAAAAGGTCGCCTAAATACATCAACAGGCAAAGGCCCACTCCATGACATGTAGTGGTAAGGCTGGCCAAAGTCAATGATAAAGAAACAATATTAAGGGCAGCTAGACAAAAAAAATAAATAAATAAGGTACAAAGGAACTCCCAGCAGGATCTCAGCGGATTTCTCAACAGAAACTTTACAGGCTAGGAGAGACTGGAATGATATATTCAAAATACTGAAAGACAAAAACTTTCAGCCAAGAATACTCTATCCAGCAAAAATTTCCTTCACATATGATGGAGAAATAGTAACTTTCCCAGATAAACAAAAGCTAAGGGAGTTCATGGCCATGAGACCCCCCACTACAAGAAATACTCAAGAAGGCCCTCAGGCCTGAAAAAAAAAAAAGAAAAGGAATAGAAAGCTTAGAGCAAGGAGAAAAATAGGTAGACGAATTCAGAAAAATAGTAGATCTTTACCGGAATAGGTTAGCAACCACTTAAATACCAAAATCAAAGATCAAAGGAAGGAATTCACCAAAAATAAATATAACCTCATCACTGTAAACACACACCCACAACACAAGACAGAATAAGGTATAACAAGAACAACTTAGAAGGGGAAGAGGAAAGTGATTGAATTGACTTAGTTTAAGAAAATAAGAGGCCATCAGATAATGGACTATCTCATACACAAGATTTTTTATACAAACCTCAAGGTAACCACTAAACAAATAAGCAAAACAAAATCACATATGATAAACAAAGAGAAAACTAGAAGAGTCATAAGACAGAACAACCAAACTGAATTGGCAGTCCGAAACAAATGGGACAAGAAACAAAGGAAATGCAAAAGAACCGGAAAATAAGTGACAAAACAGAAACATTAAGCCCTCATATATCAATAATTACCCTAAATGTAAATGGATTGAACTCTCCATTCAAAAGATACAGAGTGGCAGGATGGATTAAAAAGCAAGACCCAACAATATACTGCCTCCAGGAAACACATCTCAGCTCTAAAGACAAGCACAGGCTGAGAGTGAAAGGATGGAAGAAAATACTCCAAGCTAATGGCAAACAAAAGAAAGTAGGTGTTGCCATACTCATATCAGACAAAGTAGACTTCAAGATAAAACAGGCTAAGAGAGATAAAGAAGGGCAATATATAATGATAAAAGAGACACTCCACCAAGAAGACATATCAATTATAAATATATATGCACCCAACATAGGAGCACCAAAGTACAATAAAGCAACTATTAACAACCCTAAAAGGAGACATTAACAACAACACGATAATAGTAGGGGATCTTAATACCCCACTTACACCGATGGATAGATCATCCAGACAAAAAGGCAATAAAGAAACAGCAGACTTAAATGAAAAACTGGACGAGATGGACCTGGTAGACATATACAGAGCACTCCATCCAAAAACAGCTGACTCCACATTCTTCTCAAGCGCGCATGGAACATTCTCCAGGATAGACCATATGTTGGCAAACAAAGCAAGCCTCAATAAATTTAAGATTGAAATCATAACAAGCATCTTTTCAGACCATAATGCTATGAAACTGGAAATCAACCACAAAAAAAAAACTGGGAAAGTGACAAAAATGTGGAGATTAAACAACATCCTACTGAACAACCAATGGATCATTGATGAAATTAAAGCAGAAATCAAAAACTATCTGGAAACAAACGAGAATGAAAATATGCCATACCAAATCATATGGGATGCAGCAAAAGCGGTCCTGAGAGGGAAACTCATAGTGATACAAGTCCACCTTAACAAACAAAAAAAAGCCCAAATAAGCAACCTAAAATTACACCTAACAGAACTAGAAAAAGAACAAACAAAGCCCAAAGTCAGCAGAAGGAGAGAAATAATAAAAATCAGAGCAGAAATAAATGAAATGGAGACCAAAAAAACAGTAGAAAGGATTAATGAAACAAAGAGTTGGTTCTTTGAGAAGATAAACAAAATTGACAAACCCTTAGCCAGACTTACTGAGAAAAAAAGAGAAAAGACTCAAGTAAATAAAATTAGAAATGAAAGAGGAGAAATTACAATAGATACCATGGAAATACAAAGGATTATAAGAGAATACTATGAGAAATTATATGCCAACAAATTGGACAATCTAGAAGAAATGGATAAATTCTTAGACTCATACAACCTCCCAAAACTGAACCAAGAAGAAATGGAGAATCTGAAAAGACCAATCACAATATATTGAAATAGTAATCCAAAACCTCCCAAAAAATAAAAGTCCAGGACCAGATGGCTTCTCTGGTGAGTTTTACCAAACATTCAAAGAAGATTTAATACCCATCCTTCTCAAACTATTCCAAAAAACAGAGGAAGATGGCACATTTCCTAAATCATTCTACGAGGCCAACATCACCCTGATACCAAAGCCAGACAAAGACAATACAAAGAAGGAAAATTACAGGCCAATTTCGCTGATGAACATAGATGCAAAAATCCTCAACAAAATATTGGCAAACCGATTTATACCAGGGACCCAGGGATGGTTCAACATCCACAAATCAATCAACGTGATACACCACATCAACAAAATAAAGAACAAAAACCACATGGTCATCTCAATAGACGCAGAGAAGGCATTTGACAAGATACAACATCCATTTATGATAAAGACTCTCAACAAAATGGGTATAGAAGGAAAGTACCTCAACATAATAAAGGCTATCTATGACAAACCCACAGCCAACATCATACTCAACAGGGAAAGGCTGAAAGCCATTCCTCTGAGAACAGGAACGAGGCAGGGCTGCCCACTCTCACCACTCTTATTCAACATAGTACTGAAGGTTTTGGCCAGAGCAATTAGGTGAGAAAAAGGAATAAAAGGAATCCAAATAGGCAACGAAGAAGTGAAACTCTCACTATTTGCAGATGACATGATTTTATATATGGAAAACCCTAAAGAATCCATTGAAAAACTATTAGAAATAATCAACAACTACAGCAAAGTCGCAGGGTACAAAATCAATCTACAAAAATCAGTTGCATTTCTGTATGCTAATAACGAACTAGCAGAAAGAGAGCTCAAAAAGATAATACCATTTACAATTGCATCAAAAAGAATAAAATATCTAGGAATAAATCTTACCAAGGAGATGAAAGACCTATACAATGAAAACTACAAGACATTATTGAAAGAAATCGATGATGACATAAGGAAATGGAAAGACATCCCATGCACATGAATTGGAAGAATAAACATAGTTAAAATGTCTGTATTACCTAAAGCAATCTACAGATTCAATGCAATCCCAATCAGAATCCCAATGACATTCTTCACGGAAATAGAAAAAGAATACTAAAATTCATATGGGGCAACAAAAGACCCCAAATAGCTAAAGCAATCCTAAGAAAAAAGAACAAAGCTGGAGGCATCACAATCCCTGACTTCAAAACATACTACAAAGCAATAGTAATCAAAACAGCATGGTACTGGTACAAAAACAGACACACAGATCAATGGAACAGAACTGAAAGCCCAGAAATAAAACCACACATATACGGACAGCTAATTTTCAACAAAGGAGCTAAGAACATACAATGGAGAAAGGAAAGTCTCTCCAATAAATGGTGTTGGAAAAACTGGACAGCCACATGCAAAAGAATGAAAGTGGACCATCTGCTATCACCATTCACAAAAATTAGCTCAAAATGGATCAAAGACCTGAAGGTGAGACCTGAAACTATAAAACTCATAGAAGAAAATATAGGCAACACTCTATTTGACATTGGTCATAAAGGAATCTTTTCGGATGCCATGCCTACCCAGACTAGGGAAACTAAAGAAAAAATAAGCAAGTGGGACTTTACTAGATTAAAGAGCTTCTACAAGACAAATAAAACCAGAATCAAGATGAACAGACAACCCATCAGCTGGGAGAAAATATTTGCAAAACATATATCTGACAAGGGGTTAATTTCCATAATATATAAAGAACTCACACAACTGAACAACAAACAAACCAAAAACCCGATCAAAAAATGGGCAGAGAAAATGAACAGACACTTCTCCAAAGATATACAGATGGCCAATAGGCACATGAAAAGTTGTTCAATATCACTAATCATCAGAGGAACTGCAAATCAAAACAACACTAATATATCACCTCACGTCCACTAGAATGGCTATAATCACCAAGACAAAAAACAACAAATGTTGGAGAGGATGTGGAGAAACAGAAACCCTCATACACTTGGTGGGAATGCAAATTGGTGCAGTCTCTATGGAAAATGGTATGGAGATTCCTCAAAGAATTAAAAATAGAACTACGCTATGATCCAGCTATCCCATTACTGGGAACCTATCCAACGAACCTGAAATCAACAATCCAAAGCGGCTTATGCACCCCTATGTTCATTGCAGCATTATTCACTATAGCCAAGAAGTGGAAGCAACCCAAGTGTCCCTCGACTGATGATTGGATCAAGAAGATGTGGTATATATATACAATGGAATACTACTCAGCCATAAAAAAAGACAAAATCGTCCCATTTGCAACAACATGGATGGGCCTGGAGGGTATTATGTTAAGTGAAATAAGCCAGAGAGAGAAAGACAAACACTGTATGATCTCACTCACATGTGGAATATAAACCAACACATGGACAGAGGAAACTGTATTGTGGTTACCAGGGGCAATGGGGGTAGGGGGTGGGCACAAGGGGTGAAGGGAGACATATATATGGTGATGGACAAGCAAAAATATACAACCCAAAATTTCACAATGTTATAAACTATTAAAACATCAATTAAAAAAAAACCACAATGAGATATCACCTCACACCTGTTAGAAAGGCTATCATAAAGAAGACGAGAGACAACAGGTGCACAATACAAAATGGAATATCATTCAGCCATGAGAAAGGAGGATATCCTGCCATTTACGACAACATGGATGGAACTTGAGCACATCATGTTAAGTGAGATAAGTCACATAGAGAAAGACAAGTACTGTATGGTATCACTTATATGTGGAATCTAAAAAAGGCAAACCCGTAAAAAACAGAGTAAAATGGTGGTTACCAGGGGGTGCGGGATGGGAGGAAAAGATTGATGTTGTTTAAGGGTACAAACTTGCAACAAGTAGTAAACAAGCCATAGAGATCTAATGCACAGTATAATGAATATAGACAACAATATTGTACTATAATAATGTAATGTGATAAATATCATTACAATGGCAATCGTATTACAATATAGAAATGTACCAAAGTAAAACTTTGAATTTACACAACGTCGTATGTCAAATTTATTCAATTAAAAAAAAAGGAACTCATAGATACAGAGAACAGATTGGTGGTTGCCAGAGTTAGGGAGTGGGGATAGGTGAAATGGACGAAGGCGGTCAAAACGTACAAACTTCCAGTTATAAAATAAGTAAGTCTTGGAGATGCAATGTACAGCATGGTGACTATAGTTAACAATACTGTATTGTATATTTGAAAGTTGCTCAGACAGTACATCTTAAAAGTTCTCATCACAATAAAAAAAATTTATAACTGTGGGGTGACGGATGTTAAGTAAACTTATTATGTTTAACCATTTCACGATATACATACATCAAATCATTATATTGTACACCTAAAACTAATACGATGTTCTATGTTATTACATCACAATTAAAAAAGAAGAATGAATAGGTGTTGGTTTTTGGAAAATATGAATTCAGATAGTTAGAAAACTCAAATGCTTAGTGACTATTTATATTACCAAATGGTAAAACTCTGGCTAATAAAACATGATTCTGAAGCCCATTAACCAGTAGAGCTCCACCTACGCATTAAAGTATCTGTGTCAGGTCATTAGGTAAAGTATTTGGCCTAGACACTAAACATATATTATATATATGTATGTAATATGTGTGTATCTATCAAGAGCCACTGCCAACTGAAAGTCAGGAATACAAGAAAATAAAACAATGTAGTGGCTTTAATGTATTTAGGACAAATAGTTAATTTACAAAACATCTATCTTCTCTTTCTCTAGTTAGCATGAAAATTATGAAGGTAAGGTAAAGTCTGTACCAACTTTCCTCTGTTTTTGAGTAAATTTAGACTTATGCTAGTCTCTAACCTTGCTTTCCTTAGTTTTGTGTTTTAAATATCTTTTACTTTTTATATTGTTAAAGGAGTGGAAAATTTTTTTTATGATTGGTAAAAGTAATATATGTATTTATATAATAAATTTTTCAGGCTTGGATCAGCAACATCTCAGATGTTGTAGTATAAAAACTGAGGATATTACTAGATCAACTATATTGCAATTTTTAAAAATATCTCAGCAATTCACTCTTTCTCAAATAGTCAGCAAAGAACACAAGACTCAATAACATGATATATCAAAAGGCCTAAATGTAAATCACCACATTAGGGCTTTGGAAAGTTAATTTAATATGTATTAACTATAATAAATTCAAAACGCAAAAAAATACATATTTTACTACAGAGATTAAGTACATTTTAGAATTCATTTTGTTGATGTGTTTTGTACTAACTTAGAAAAAATCTAAATGAAAAGAAATTTCTTTCACCTCCTCCCCCCAATATTTACAATTATCCTCTCTAAGGATAGAAGCCGTGTCTTATGTTCTGCTCTGTTTTCAGAACCTAGCACATACGTGTATAATGCGTATTCTAATTAACAACCAGAAGTGTTATACTATATCATTATATTTGTTTAAAATTGATTTGCTAGTAATTCAATTGTGATAAGAATTGTTGCTTATAATTTACAATTATTTTATGAGTCAAAAGTTGTAGCTGATGGTCTATAAGTTTAATCAGCAACCTTATAATGCTTAGGGGGTATTATAATAGATATTATGGAAACTTTTTTAGAAGTTAGTAATTTTTATTGTACACTTAAGTATCTAAGCTTTATCTATCAAGAAAGCACCTATTCCTTTGAAAGGAACTTTCTCAAAAGATTTTTATGACCATAATTTCTTTTTTTCTCTATATAAGTCCCTGTGATAGACTTCTCTGCAGGATTTTAATCAGAAACAATATCAGGCACCAGTAGATGGCAGTAAAAATAAGCAGAGACATAGAAGCTATTTCATTACTCTTAGAAAATGCTATTTCTACCTCACGAGTGAATGAGAATTCACAGGCAGACTAGTTTGCCTTTGTTTTTCACTAAAAACATGCTGAATATCAGTCACATACATTTGACTATGAGAAATTGCAAAGAAACTAACACTATCTTGCATCCAAAAGTTTATAATCTAGTATAACAAATAAGACAAAGAAATCCTCAAATGTGAATGATATGAAAGAATAAATTCAAGGAAGTCCTACAGGCACACATACTACTATAGACATGTCAACAGATATATGTATATTGAGGCTCGACCAATTCTCATTTGTGAAAAATAGTGCCTAGATAACTTAGTGTACATCGATTACTTTTAAGAAATCATAAAACATTAAATTGTACTATTAATACCTTATTTATTTTATTCAAAAGTCTTAGGATTTTTGGTGTTTTAGTACTGCTTTAATTTATGAAATGAGAGGCCCACTGTTTGGGTAAAAAGAGCTCTCTGGTCTAAGAAATGGGTTTCCTGGATTCTAGTCCTGGTTCAACTACTTGCTAACTCTAAGTTTGGACAAACTGCTTACTTCGTCTCTTTACCCTAATCAACTCATTTGCTAAAAGGTAAAAATATCTCTTCTACCTACTTCATCGGGTAGTCATGTAGATAAAACGAGATCATGTGGTTTTTTACAAAAACAAACATATATGCAGGCAACAAAAATCAAGTATGTCAGAAATTTTACAGGACAAATGACATGGTTTCTTGAAAAAGAATGGTAAGAAAAAAATAGGGAAGGGTAATCTACAGATTAAAAGAGAAATTAAAGAGAGGTTTTCGAGTCATATCAACCAAAGAAAATGTGTAGACTTTCTTTGGATTTTGATTTGAAGAAACTGCAAAAAATTTTATGAAACAGTTGGGGATATTTAGAACACTGACTGGGTATTTGATATTAACCAAGTATTGTTTGAGGAGCGGGAACTGTTTTCAGGTGTGCTAATGGTATTCATAAAATGATAACATTGTCTGGGATTTGCTTTAAAATAATCCAGTGACTAGGATGCATGTGTATGTGTTTGGGGGGGTGGGGATAATAATCCCGGGGCTGGAGGTGGTTGTTAAATGAAGCAAGATTGGCTACATCATATTACATATTGAAGCTGAATAATGAATAAATAGGGGTTGATTATACTATTCTATTTTTTCTACTTGAAAATTTTCCATAATAAAGTTTTTATAAAAACTAAGTTTAATTCTAAAAAAGCAAAATGTTGTCTTTATAACTAAGATATTATTGAAATTTTATGCAGAACCCCAAGTTACAAATTCATAATCATCTGTTTGCCAGATGAATCAGTGTCCTGAATTAGGAGAGGCAGGAAAATTACAGGATAGAAATGGAGTTGGTTGGCACTAAGGAGGACTGTTTTGGAAGAGAATACGTGCAATTCATTTTGCTGTCATTACTCCCTCCCAGCTTGGAATCCAAGAGCCAGTTCACTATTTAGAGGCTATGTGAATGGCTCAAACTATCAGAATGCTGGAAAATTATGATTCTGTTTCCTCACTCATGTCATAAGACTGAATTCTCAAACCGAAAGAATTGACTAGAAGTTGTCTAGTCAGACCAGACTAATAAAACTAAAGACTGAGAATGTACAGAGGTACCCAAACTTCTGTAAGGGTGATGACCTACCTGAATCTGCCCGAAGGGGCAGGGTACATCATTTTCCTAATGCGACCTTTTCTGCTATTCCCAAGGGCCATTCCTTGGCTGTCAGCACCTAGCCCTTGCCCTTGATGGATACCACAGCTTCGAATAGCCAACCATCTGTGGTTGCTCCTTTCAGGGCTGCTCATTCTTGAACTGAATCTCTCTTTCCTACCTGGATCAATCAATCTCTCTCTCTCTGCTGCTCAACAGCTCAGTGTTAGTCTCTCAGTACTGCTTCTGTACAAAAACTTGTTTATAGGAAACTAGACATTTTTCCTATAAACAGCTCTTTAAGAGAGTTTTGTGCATTGTGTAGCATCTATCCCAGATGATTCTGAAGACTTTTGAATAATATTACTCATTTAAGAAACATTTATGGTATACCTAAGACAATATAGATACAACAATAAGTAGTTGTATAATTAATACGTGAAATGGACTCACATGGATTCTAGTCTGGAATATACACCCCTCACCCCCTCAACTCCTTCCTTCTGCGTTCTAAGGCAGAGCACAGACTTTCCCCTGGCTTCAGATGTGCTTCCACATTCCTTGGAGCACACAGTCTTCCTTACCATCACCCTGTGTTACTGAGTAGAGCCCATCATTAAGCAACCCATTAAACAACTCCCCATTTGCCCCCTGCCCCCAGCCCCTGGCAACCATTCTAACGTTCTGTTTCTATGAATTTGATCATTCTAGATATCTCATGTAAGTGGAATCATACAGTATTTTTCTTTTCATGACTTGCTTCTTTCACTTAGCGTAATGCCCTCAAGGTTCATCCATATTGTAGCATAAGTCAGAATTTCCTTCCTTTTTAAGACTCAATAATATTCAATTGTACATATATACCACATTTTTTTTATATCCATTCATCCATCAAGGGATACTTGGGTTGCTTCCACCTTTTGGCTGTTGTCAATAATCTGCTATGAACATGGGTGTACAAATATCTCCAATACCGTGCTGTCAGTTCTTTTGGATATATACCTAGATGTGAAACCACTGGATCAGACGGGAATTCTATTTTTAATTTTTGAGAAATCCCATAATGTTTCCCATAGCGGCTGCACCATTTTATATTCCCACAAACAGTTCATAAGGGTCTCAATTTCTCTAAATCCTCGCCAACCCTTGCTATTTTCTGTTTGACAGTAGCCATCCTAATGAATGTGAGGTGATAACTTGTGGTTTTGATTCGCACTTTTAACGTTTTTTAATTATTACTTTTTTCATAACAAAATATTTTGTGGGAAGTTGGCTAATGTATATTTTCATACGTTGCTTCATAGTATTTTCCCACCTGAATGAATGCCTTTTTCATTCTTCACCTCATCCTTTAAACCCAAATTCCATCTTCCTCCTTCAAGCCTTTGCTGACTTCTTTACTCCACATAGATTTCTGAGTTTCTAAAAGTATCTCACTGTCTACCACATAACTTAGTATTTATTTACAAGAAAGCATAAGCTTTTCTTCAGCCCTGTATTATTCTCCAATTATCCCATATGTTGTCTTGCAACGTACACTGTTAGAAAGAAATCTGTTCTATATTTATAACCTTTAAGAGTCGCTGAAGCGCTTTAGGGTGCTAAGTGCTAGGTAGCTTATTCATTTAGTTTGCATGACTTTCTGCATGAGAAATTTGAGAAGTTTGCAAAGTGAAGACTTTGGCCTTATAGAACTGAACAATGCTTAGATGTGTTTAAATCTGGTACATAAAATGTCAAAAGTAAAAGCCATTATCTAATGAAGCATGTTTTCCCTTTTCTTGAAATAAGTTACAACAGTCATAATCATGTCTTCCAGCACCAAAAATCAAATATCCCCAGTTGCTTAACATATCGGTTACATCGCCTGCTAAGCTGCCGTGTTTCTTGCCTTTGTTTTATTCTCTATCTTGCTTCTTCCAAGTAGTCATATTCCCTTCTCCCTTCCTGTCCAACTATGCTTACTCTTTCTCCTCTTGTTCACTATTCTGGTATTTAAACTTTGACTTGTTTTCAAGTAAATATTTTTAACATTCTTCATTTGGGATAGAACATGCACTATATAAATCCAGTGGATAAATACCCACACAGAGATCTATCCTGCATGAAATGTTTTCCCTCAGAAGTAGGCCAATTCATCCATTATGGGATCAAGCCATGAAAATTGAATCCAAGCAGTAATTCTCCAATTAAAGAAACTCTAGAGCCTAGCTGTCAGTCCTCCTGAATCATAACTAGTTGGCAACAAAAGCCAGCTTGCCTTGGTGTGAATAAGCCTTAACATAAAAACTCCTCACCCAGCCTCAAGAGTTAGAATTTAAGGGAAAAGTGTATTCAGGTGGCCATTTATACACAGTATTTTTTAATATCATTTTGGCCAAATTAATATCAAATACGTTACTGTGAAGTAAAATTTTAAAAACAAATAAATGTCTTGAACTTTAGAAGTTCATCCCAGCTAGAAGTCAACGTGTGTCCTGACACTAGGCTGGGGACAACAGATTTGTCCATAATGATTATATAGCTGTTAGCAGAATATTGACCAAACCTGCATCAATTCCATGTCTCATCTTCAAGATACTCTTCAAACTGGCTTCCTCCATGAAATTTTCCTTGACAAGTGAAACCTGGCTCCAAAAATGACTAATTTATTCTACCTCTCATTTGTTTTCTGCTTAATAAATCTAGCATCCAGGCATACAAATTGTACACAATATTTCAAATATATTCAAATGTAATATGGATCCTTCAAAAACAGGAACTTAGTCATTATAATATGCAATAAGATTTCTAGTTAGAATTTTTAGTATCACGTTTTAATTAATTGTGACGTGGGTATAAAATAGATGTTTAAAAGTCAAAAGTGCATCTCACATTTCAACAATAGATATTTGAAGTATTTGTAAATTATATGTTGCATTGTACAAAGTGTTGAAGATATGAATTTTAAATTAAACTCTAAACAATATTCTAGAGAATAAGAAAAGTAGATTCTAACACTGACCTTGTAAGTTTAGGCCTGTTTACTTGCCTGTTTCCCTGCTCTAGACTGCATGAACCTTGAAGACCAGGACTGTATCTTGTTCACTTTTGATCCCATAGGCTCAGCATTCAATACATATCTGGAGAATAAATGAATGAAAGAAAAAATAGGTGCACAAATCCATATATAAGCAATCCTCACAAATGTATATAAACCATCAATGAACAATTGTTCTTTAAACTCTATGCTGTAATCTTTCACAGTTTTCATTAGAATTAAATGCATCAGCTGAAGTAAATGTTTTATTGAATTAACTAAGATTACACTAGTGTAGTTGGTTATCTTTGTGAGGGAGTTTTTGGGGGTATGGAACAGGATTATATTTCGAAGCCCAAAAATGATGTAAAAGACATATTTAACCTCTTTTTTTCTCCCAAAGTTTTTCATTAGAGTTGTTACCAACCCTGGTTTGTCCCTCAAGTTGATGTCCAAAAATGTCCCATCCATTGGATTTATTATTGAACCAATCTCATTTTCTGAAAGAATAACTCTTTGCACCCCACAAATTACAGACCTATTGGCTTATAGTAGTCCATCTAAAATGCATACCAGGTTCTTTCTTGATGAATTGCAAGCCTGTAATCTCAACTCTTCCACTAATAGAACACTGTGATTCTCGTTGTCATCTTTCTTTTGACCTACCTGAATAGAAATCACTTATGAGCTACCTGTATGAGTTCAACATGAACCCATATCATTCAACAAAAATTTCCTGAGCACTTACAAGGTACTAGGCTTTGTTCAAGGCATTTAAGATAGTAAATTAAATTGCTTGACCTCATGAAGATTTGAATCTAGCAGGGAGAGATAGATAATAAACACTTAAAATAAGTAAATGTTATTGTATGTTAGAAGGAGATATGTTATGGAATAAAGAAAAGGGTAGAACGGGGTAAGAAGGATTGGGAGTGCGGAGCAGCCGCAGGAGAGTTGCAGTACTAAATAGGGTGGGCAGGATAGTGAGAGAAGATGACATTGAAGGAGGTGAAAAACATATGGCCAGTAAAGCATATCGGCAGCTAGAGTAGCTGGAGCAGAGACTCCAACACATGCTGGGCATGTTCAAGGCACAGTAAGGAGGTTACCGTGGCTGCAGTGGAGTGAGCTCGTGGGAGGGCAGCAGGAGTCAAGGAGAAACTGAGAATGGGGAGCAAGAACATAGAGGGCCTTGCAGGTCATTGGAAGGACATTTTTACTCAAAGTGCAATCGTCAAATTCCGAAACCAAACAGGAGATCCCAAAACCTTCCAGAGAAGAAACACACACACACCCTACAAGTTACCTGCAGAAAGACAAGAATCAGATTGTAATTGGAACTCTGGATATGTTGGAAGACTGGAGGAAAGCCTTCCAAGTTCTGAGGGGAAAATATTTTCAACCTAGAATTCTATACACACCTACCCAGACACAAATAGCAGGCAGATAATAAAGATAATTTTTCTTAGGTGATTAGTTGATGGTATGTCTCCATTAAATGAAAGCATAAACAAAAATGCATGAGATCCAGGAAACAATGGCTCCAACCCAAGATAGCAGTGAAGCAAAATCCCAGAACAACAGCTGAGCAAGAGGACTAAAGATGACCCAGGTCAGATTGAAGCTAGAAAGAGAGGCCCTGGGAAAGAAGTCTCTGAGGAGGAAGGAAGAGGTGGTAGGGCACAGCCATGCGTGTGGGCTTGGGAAAAACTTGAGTATATAGGAAACAAGTGGTGGAGTGGGAAAATGAAGAATGCATTCAGACTCTCTCTTTGAGTAATCATAGCATTAAACCTACAGAGTAAGAAATTTGATTCTAGCCTGCTACTTGGCTTTTCAGTGAGCTGTTTTTTTAAATAAAACAGAGAAATAAAACAAATTTGTCATAAAAATGTAAATACTGTCATTAATTTTCAGCTTAACAACATAAAAATAAATATACACTGACCTAGATAAAGGGAGGGGCAGGAGCACTAACGTCCTTATCTTCCAGAGAAAAGAGAGAGACTGCAGCTCAGGGGTTGCAAATTCACATAGCCCAGTAGGCAGAGTAAAGGAGGGCAGTTAGCACATGCCCTGTCTAAAGGGGGCAGCAGTTTCTCAGCTGCAAAAGAGTGTCCTCATGAAGAAACAGAGACCCAGAGATTCCCATTTCCCAAGAAAAGCCAGAATTTGGACTTTTATAAAAATCTTTCCAATGTTGGCAACTACTTTAAACATTTAAAAATATTATGAAGGCCAAACAACGTCAGACCTAGTCTGGGGTTTCCAGTTTGCATCATTGCTATAGCAGATAGACGAGAAAATGAAACATGAAGCTGAGCCTGGGGCAGCAGCTTTACAACACAGGAGGGCTGTCTGTTGAAGTCGAGCGAGGAAACTTGTCTTAAATCTGCACTGTCATTGCAGGCATACTATTGTGTTTCTTTGGGGAGGGGGCTAGGAGAAATTATGCAAGCTAATGTTCCTTTCTCCCACCACTCCTAGGTGCCAATGCTGGAGAGCAGTGATAAAACTATATTGGGAAGAAAGAAGAAAAAAGTATAAGTGTGCTAAATCCTCACCTTTCGTAATAGGAAATCAAATGCCAATCCCTTCATATATATATATATATTTGTGAGGAAGATCAGTCCTGAGCTAACATCCATGCCAATCCTCTTCTTTTTGTCTTGAGGAAGACGGGCCCTGAGCTAACATCTATTGCCAATCCTACTCTTTTTTTTTTTTCCTTTTTCTCCCCAAAGCCCCAGTAGATAGTTGTATGTCATAGTTGCACATCCTTCTAGTTGCTGTATGTGGGATGCCGCCTCAGCATGGCCGGAGAAGTGGCGCATCGGTGCGCACCCAGAATCTGAACCCGGGCCGCCAGTAGTGGAGTGCACGCACTTAACCACTAAGCCATGGGGCCAGCCCACCTTCATATATTTTTAAAAGCAGTATAAGCATGTTACTTAAATACCTAAAGAACTAAAAAAAGAGAAGTTAATAAAAAATGGTTGTCGCAACATATAACAAAACTACTTCTGCTTTTATCTTTTGCCCAGCAACGCTACTTCCAGGAAATTTACACTGAAGATACACCTCAACAACATGAAAATACATATGCACAAAGTTTGTCCCGTCAGCATTATTTATAATTGCAAAATACTGTAAACAACCTAAATGCTCATGCGTAGGAGAGTGGTTTTATAAACTATAGTATTACACTCAATAGAGTACTAGGTAGCTGTGAAAAAATTTTTTTTAAGTTTTTTTTTAAGAGGAAGATCTTTATAAACTGATGTGGAGGGATTTCTAGGATATACTATTAAGTGAACAATGCAAAGTTCGCAAGAATATCTGTAGTATGGTACCTTTGTCTAAGAAAGAAGGAGAAATAAGTATATACATGTGTTTGCTTGTTTTTGCAAAAAGAAACACAAGAAGAACAAATGAGAAATTAATGAAATTGGAGCCCGACAAGGGGTGTGGTAGGATGGGGTAGAAGGGATAGAGGAGAGAGCAACACTTCTCTAAATATACCTTTTTGCACTTTTGGAATCATGTTAATGTTCTACATATTCAAAAAATAAAATTAAGTCAACAAAGATGAGAGGAAAACCCCAAAGTTGAATGGAAACACATATAAATGAACCCAACTATATCTCAAATGAACAACATAACCAGGCTGAAAGGGCAGGGGGACTAACCCAAGGAACTCTTAAGAACTGGTTCAACTATAGGCCTGCAGTCTAGGGAAATGCGAGTAAATCTTGAACTCTTTTTAATTCATTTGCTTTCAGTAGTGATGTGAGTGTAGCAATTCTTAAACAATTTTTTGTATATTGTAGGGATGAGCAAATGAGTTAACACGTTAGTGTTACTGAGAGCCATGATTCTCACTATGGAAGAAGGGACGTCAAAATCTGGAATGGGTGAAGTCAAGGAAGGATCCCATGTGGTTGGATTGGAATTGGAGGTGTAGGTAGATGGGCAGATAGATAGACAGATAGATGGATTAGCTAGAGTGGTGTGCTGGACTTGGCTTCTATTGGCTCATGAGAGCACTGCATTTCTTTCCAGAGATGCGTTTAGTGACCCTATAATGGTAACTTGAAATCATCCATAGTGAGAGTATTTATTTATACCATGGAAATTGACAAATGCTAAAAAATCAGTAGATAGATAGATAGATAGATAGATAGATAGATAGATAGATAGATAGATAGATGGACAGACAGGCAGGCAGACAGACAGGCAGGCAGATAGATAAATAGGTTTCCTAGCTCTACCTACTTTAAAGGCCTAGAAGCAATTATGCTACAGTAGAAATAAGCACATGTAATATCCAGACCTTAGTTTCTAAATTTCATTCTCTGCTTAGAAAAATGACTAATTTCAGGGCTGCAGCAGGAAAGGTACAAGGTAAGCTTAGAACATCTTTTTGTAACAGAAAGTAAGGACAGGCTCAAAAAATGATGAGGGCGTGACATAACGACACATGAGGTAGCTTGAAGGGCCACCCTCTGTCCATACTGATGATAGACAGAGAAGAGATGGAGGACATAAAGAGGGAGGGAGGAGGGGAGAGAGAGGTCAAGCAGGCTCTCTCTTATG
The DNA here is from genome assembly GCF_057802395.1 of Ceratotherium simum simum. NCBI lineage: Eukaryota > Metazoa > Chordata > Mammalia > Perissodactyla > Rhinocerotidae > Ceratotherium > Ceratotherium simum. The sequence goes on from NC_141908.1 coordinate 61,085,310, forward strand.
GGAGAATGTGAACTGATAAACATAGAAGCAGAAGAATTATAAAATCAACACTTTGCAACCATACTAGTAAAGATTGGTTCAGAAGTAATCATCAAGGGATACTAAATCCAGGGGGCAATTTGATGAGGAGCAGGAGCATTTCCATGGTCTCCAAGTCTCTCTGCACAGATTGCCTATTAGTTGCAAGGGGGAAAAGAGTAACTCTGGAGTGGAAAGACTGGTCCACACGTTGACCAGGTGACTGTACGACCAACGTGGAGCAGAGAGATAAAGTGTGCCTCCAGATATGATGCTCTGAGAAGGAAATACTACTTTTATAGTATTCCAGCTGGGTATGTATAACCTAAAGCTAATAAAAAGGACACATCAGACAAACTCAAATTGAGAAACATTCAAAAATCTCAATATCAAGGAAAATTTTTGAAAAGACACTTCACCAAAGAAGATATACATATGACAGATAAACACACAAAATATGCTCAACATCATTAGTCATTAGGGAAATGCTTAAAACTACAGCAAGACACTTCTGTGCACTTACTAGAATCACTAAAATTAGATAGACTGACCATTCTAAGTGCTGGCTAGAAATTGGAGGACCTGGAAGTCTCCTACAACGCTATCGGAATATATAATAGTACAACCACTTGGAAAAGTTTGGCAGTTTCTTAAGAAGTCAAACACACACCTACCATATAATCCACACAGGTCTTTACCTAGAAAGTAAATATATCCACACAAGACTTGTACATGAATGTTCATAGCTTCAAATGTAATTGCCAAAAGCTAGAAACAACCCAAATGTCCATCAACAGGTAAATGGATAAATAATCTATAGTATATCCACACCAAGGAATACTTCTCAACAATCAAAAAGAATGAAATATTGATACATGTATCAGCATACATGAATCTCAAAATAATTATGCTGTAAGAAAATAAAATAGTACACACTTGATCATTCCACTTATATAAAACTCTAAGAATATAAATTAATCTAATGATAGAAAGCAGATCAGTGGTTGTGTGGGGAATTGGGGAGATAGTGGGTGGCCAGAGGGAGAAATTACAAAGGAACAAGTGGAAACATTTCGAAACTCAACAAATTATACAATTTATATACAGTCTATTGTGTGGAAATTTTATCTCAATAAAGTTTTTAAAAATAAAAAAATGTAAAAATAAATGTTAACACTGAAAGACAGAGAAAAGCTGAGGAATTATTCCAGAATAAAGGAGATTAAGAGGAGTGACACGTGTGTATGGTGATGGATTGTAATTAGTCTTTGGGTGGTGAATATGATGTAATCTACAATGAAATCGAAATATAATGATGTACACCCAAAATTTATATAATGTTATAAACCAATATTACCACAATAAAAAATTTTTTTAAAAAGAGGAGTGACAATAAATAACAATACTTGATCCTAAACTGGATCTAGCACTAAAAGAGAACAAATGCTCTAAAGGACATTATTAGGACCATTGATGAAACTGGAATATGAACTATAGATTAGAACAAATATTGACTCTGTTAAATTTCCTAAATTTGATAGTTGTACTGTGGTTATGTAAAACAATATTCAACTTGTAGTTGGGAAATCCCTACTGAAGTATTTAAGGGTAAAGGGCTGTGATGTCTGCAAACTACTCTCAAATGGTTCAAAAAATTAATCACGTCTGTCTATATCCATCTATCTCTACATACGTATACAGAATGAAAGAATGAGAAAGAAAATGTAGCAAAATATTAAAAATTGGTGAATCTGGGTAAAGTGTAAAAACAAAAAAAAGTTTTAAGCAGTGGCCTCTAGTGAGTCAAACAGGAAAAGAGAGGGCTGGTGCAAAGGATTATTGCTATTTTGGTTAAATTCTTTATACTATTTTATTTTTTAAACCATGTTTATATATTTACTACTTTTTTTTTTTTTTTTTGAGGAAGATCGGCCCTGAGCTAACATCTGCCAATACTCCTCTTTTGGCTGAGGAAGACTGGCCCTGGGCTAGCATCCATGCCCATCTTCCTCCACTTTATATGGGACTCCCCTCCCACTTTATATGGGACGCCGCCACAGCATGTCTTGACAAGTGGTGGGTCGGGGGGCGCCAGGATCCGAACCCCGAACCTCGGGCTGCTGCAGCGGACTGCACGCACTTAACCGCTTGCACCACCAGGCTGGCCCTATTTACTACGTTTTTTATAAGTTTAAAAATTTTAGGAGTCCACTATTGAGCTTCTTTTTTTTTTTTTTTTTTTTGCTGAGGAAGATTCACCCTGAGCTAACATCTGTGCCAATCTTCCTCTATTTTGTATGCAGATCGCTGCCACAGCCCAGCTGCAGACGACCAGTGTAGGTCCGCGCCTGGGAACTGAACCCAGACTGCTGAAGCGGAGTGCACAGAACTTAACCACAAGGCCACAGGGCCGGCCCTACTGAGATTTTTTTTTAATCACGAAGGTAGGTATTTGGTTGCACCTGCTTTAAGAATTCCGTATTGAGGGCCGGCCCTGTGGCTTAGCAGTTAAGTGTGCGCGCTCTGCTGCTGGCGGCCCGGGATCGGATCCCGGGGCACACCGACACACCACTTCTCTGGCCATGCTGAGGCCGCGTCCCACATACAGCAACTAGAAGGATGTACAGCTATGACATACAACTATCTACTAGGGCTTTGGGGGGAAAAAAATAAATAAATAAAATCTTTAAAAAAAAAAAATCAATTCCGTATTGAAATTCTCTCTGGGGAACTTTTTGATCTCCACAAAGTCATTTTGGCTCCATATGTTTCAGAGGTAGTCAAAGCCTCAGAATCTATTCCACTGAATACAGTCCAGTACAGATTGGGTGGTCCTGTATTCAGACAGCATCCTTGCTCTTACTCAGCACCCAGCTCAGCTGGCTGCTAACGCTAAAGCTCCATTCTTGCCCAGCAGCATGGGAGAGCCACAGTCCAGGTCCTCGTCAGGAAATTACCTCAAACTCACTACCACTCAAAGTTCTACAAAAGCTCAATTGAGAGGAATAATAATTATGGACAGTGGCCTGCAGGAGCTACAGTCCATTCTTCCCTCTAAATAGCCTAAAATGTTGTCCTAAATTAAGCCAGACCTGCAGAGACCCACAACCCTGACCACATCTTCTGAAATCCCCACCCCTGCAGAATTGCTTTTTACTGAATTTGGCTTTAGTGTTGGTTATACATTATGACACAGTGAAGGATGTGGTAGGAAACAGCCCTATGAAAATTGGACAGCCTTACTGAAGAATAGAGTCTACTTCATTACATAGTGACTTCTTTGTGAGAATTTTCTTCCCAACCAGAAATAATTATGCTACTCTTGAGCAACTAGCTTGTTTTTATCTCCTCAACACTGTGAATCATGTAAGTGATCGTTTTTTCTCCTCGATTTTGTCTGCCAAAAATCTTAGAGGTAAATTTGTGGTTGGTCTCTAGCAGGACTGCAGGATCTTACAATTTCTGCTTTGTGTATTAACCTTATTTCCAGCTTCATTGTTGAATCAGTAAAGCACTGTGGAGCCAGAGGGCCTGGTTTGAGTCCCAGAGCTCTACCACTTACTATTTGTGTGATCTCAATCATTTCTCCGTGCCTCAGTTACCTCCTCTGTTAAATGGAGAGAATAATAGTACCAATCTTGTGGGTTGTTGTCAGGATTAAACGAATTCATGTATGCAAAGTGCTCAGAACAGTGCCAACCACCTAGCAAATGGTCCAGGTTTAGGCCTTATTATTTTTATCTCACCTTTTCTACTCTCACTTTTCCTTTATTTCCTCTTCTACCAACTTTTAATGTAATCTTTGTTTGTGGGGTTTTTTTTGGTGAGGAAGATTGGCCCTGAGCCAACATCTGTTGCCAATCTTCCTCTTTTTGCTTAAGGAAGATTGTCCCTGAGCTAACAGCTGTGCCAATCTTCCTCTATTTTGTATGTGGGACGCCACCACAGCATGGCTTGATGAGCGGTGTGTAGGTACACGCCCAGGATCGGAACCTGGGAACCCTGGACCACCAAAGCAAAGTGCACAAACTTAATCACTACGTCACCAGGCCAGCCCTTTGATGTAATCTTTTTTCTTATTGTGTGTGCATATATATGCAAACCACCTTAAATGCTTCCTGGAACAAGACTGGGTATAAACAAAAATTGAGTGCAAAAATGCCAAAATATATACAGCAATTGAGAATAAATTAAAAGTAACCCATATAAAAATACCGAATAATTTTAACAAAAATAAACTTACACAATAACCGCAATATGGATTATCATCTAGATAGACTTTAATCTGGCACTTACATCTTTCAGAAGCTACTAGAAGTCTGATCATGCTCTGATTTGCTCCTAATTACAATTTGTCCTGATGATGGGTTTCTGTGACAAAGGGCTCACCGTTTACACAAAAATCTTTACTAAGAGACAAGCCTGTAGGAAAGAGATTTCTCTGATTTATCTTTGGTTAGATGAGGGTCTGTGCCTCTAAAGAAGCATCCCTCTGATTGTTCAGCTAACAAGGCAAGGCCTCTTTTCCTTGTGTGTGGAAAGCATTTATTCAGATAAAATAAAAGTCAGACACCTGACAGAAAGAAAGATGTAGGACAGAAAAGGATGTTGTTTAAAAGCACTGAAAAGTTTTACTCCTGATATTGAGCATACTTCAGTTAAAATAAAATCCTGTGTGGGTCTGGCTTTGTGGCATAGCCATTAAGTTCGCACACTCTGCTTCAGCGGCCTGGTGTTTGCTGGGTCAGATGCCGGGCGTGGACCAACACACCACTTGTCAAGCCATCCTATGGCGGTGTCTTCCTTTACATATAAAGTAGAGGAAGATGGGCACGGATGTTAGCCCAGGGGCGATCTTCCTCATCAACAACAGGAGTATTGGCAACAGATGTTAGCTTAGGGCTAATCTTCCTCACAATAAATAAATAGATAGATAAATAGATACATAAATAGACAAATAAATAAATAAATAAATATCCTGTGGTTTATTTCTTCACAGTTTCGCTGATGTGCATTAGGCAGTCTATGTCTCATTGACTTTTCTTCTCTTCCTTTCTGTCTCTGATGACCGCTGTTAGGAGGGCTGGCCTTGAACTTAGGTCAGAGATCATCAAAAGGATCCCTTGTGCAAAAATACTTTCTTCAAACTCTGAGTTGCTACGGATTAGAGCTTTGTTCCTTTGGCTACATCATAGCAAGGTTTCTCCTACTATAATGAAAGTCACCCTTAGAAGATGTCCTATATTAAGCCTTCTCAACTACCTTGAGATAACTTATTGAATTTTAACTAAAAGCAAGTTTTAATAAAGGAAGGGGGTTAGTCAACAAATATTTACTCAGCACTGACATTGGGCTCAATTGGCATTGGAGATACACCTACGCAGTATTCCCTCACGGAGCATCCTAACAAAGAGAGACAAGGAATAAACAATGTTTCAGACTATAAGGGCAAAAAGAAACCATAAAGCTGGAGAAAGGGAGAGAGTGCTGGGGGGTGGGGGCTGGAGGGATACCACTTAGATAGGGTGATCAGGGAAGGCTTCACTGATGACAGAAGACATAGCACAAGAGACCTGTGGTGAGGGAATGCATTACAACTAAGGTGAGGAGGGAAAACCAGCCCAAAAATGGAGAGTAGGGGTCCTGGGGTTAACTTGGCTGGTTGCTGAACAGCAGTCAAATTCTGAGTCCTGATCTTGGCTCTGCTGACTCCCTGCCCCACTTAACCTCATCTTTCAGATGAAGGTAATAATGCTTGCCTTGTCTGTACTTGGAGCTACTGATGTTTGAGCTAATGTTTAGAGAATATTTTGAGCCCTACAGGCAAGAAACATTAAGAAAGCACAACGTACAATTATGTTGTTTTCCCTGTATTTTTCTCCTGTTTCTTTCAGTTCTGGCTGGTTTTTTAAATTAAGATAAACAAACAAACAGAGCTGGTGGCCTATTCCTCCATCTCTGTGAGCCAAACTCATAGGTCAGTTTATACATTCTTCGTGTAGCAAGGGCAGTCCTGAGATTGTCCTCTATACTCTACGGTTGCGGTCAACACAAAACTGATAAAGAAAATGTTCTGCCATTTAAGGCAAACAAACTCTCTCAGTCAGTCATTGCTGGACTCAGTGTGTAAGGGTTAACTCTTACCAGGAGGGCCCTGTTAGAGAATTTATCCTCAGAAAAGGAAAAGAGCACAAGATGTCACCAAGTCCTTGAGGTAGGAAGGAAAGCTGTGTAAGTAAAAGCCCTGGCAGCAGCTTACTTGTTTAATGCGTCCACTGTTCTAGAAAGGTGGACAGAACCCTACAAGACATAATTCACTTTTCCTGGATCTGTACCATTCAACTCTTTTCAAAGCCCTCAGATTGTATCCCAACTTCCTTCCGTTTTCTTTAACCTACAATGGTAGAATGGGGCAAACTTGGAAGAAACAGGATGATGGAGGAAGGAAAGAAAATTGGGAAAATTTTGAGTCAAGTACTGAAATTGATTGGGAGCAGCAAGCATTCATGAAAATGTTTGGAAGTCATTAAATACTTAGAATGATATTTTAAAAATAACATTACCATGGAAAATGCCAAACATATACAAAAATAGAGAAAATAGTTTAATGAGCCCCCAGGTACCCATCATGCCGCTTCACTAATTTTCAACTCATTGCCAATGTGTTTCATCCATGCTGCATCCCAATTCCCTGTGCCTCCTTGAATTATTTTTAAGCAAATCTCAGGTCATTTCATCACTTCATCAGTAAATAAAGTCAATTCTCGTTTTTCTGGGTAGTTGTGTTCTATAAATTCTGAATTATCAAATACTAAACCATTGCTCCTAGGGAAAATACAGAGTTAGGCTCCTGAGAGCCTCTGGTCACATTTCTGACAACTGGTCAATACATAACCTTGTTTTATGTGTGTTTCTGCTTAAAGACACCTGATATAATACACACTGTTGATTTATTAACACTGAACTCACAGTCAACAACACTGTAACTCATGCCTGACCAAAGTATGTATAACACACGTATTCTCTCCATAAGGTGCATCACATGCTTCTAGACAGCACATTAGCACTATAGCAAAATAACCAACAAAAAGCACAAAAATGTGAAAAACATTGCACTAAACAGACAGTGAGGACACTTGTTTACAGTATGAAAACTGAAACAAGAAGGCAGAGAGCTGCCTTGTCCAACCTCAGCTGGGAATGTGTACATCAGGCAACTCAAACTTGTGCTATTCTGCACTCATTTGCGAATGACCATGAAGGCAGCTTGAGTATTGATTTCGGGGTTACAAACACATTTTAGTGAGTAGGCAAATTCATAACGAATCCACAAATAATGAGGATCAACTATATATATAATTTTTTTGTGTGTGTGAGGAAGATCAGCCCTGAGCTAACATCCACGCTAATCCTCCTCTTTTTGCTGAGGAAGACCAGCTCTGAGCTAACATCTATTGCCAATCCTCCTCCTTTTTTTCCCCAAAGCCCCAGTAGACAGTTGTATGTCATAGTTTCACATCCTTCTAAGGATTAACTATATTTTGACATGTATCTCATGTAAAGATTTCTTTTTATTAACACAACCACAATACCATTTTTTTCACTTCATATTAGCAATGACATTTGTCACTCATTAATGACACTCATTCAAAATGACATTCAAAAATGTCAATAATGACAATTCAATAATATCATTCATTCGAACATTTATTAAGTATCTACTGCATGTTTTAATATTGGATGAGACAAGTTTGTCAAAGACAAAATTAGAGCAGTAATAACCTAATGTCCCATCTCAAATAACATAGTAATTTAAAATACATCATATCAAGGTTTTTTTTTTCCCTAATGTGTTTTTGAGGGCAAGATTCCCTGTCAGCATGAAGCTCTATTCAGTATAATAACGTAATATTATTAGGAAAGTACTCTTTAATTCCTCACATCCCTGAGTAGTTGTTAGCTAACCAGCCATTCTGCTGTCCACTTTTGAATTTGTCTTTTGTATTACTGTACAAAGCCATATTAATGAAACTTTGTAGTTATTTAATGTCTGCTTAGTAACTGTCCATAGTAATGTGGCTGAGATCCTGACTTATAATATCAATTATATTTTTCAAAGGTGGCAAAATATAAGCGTTCCAGCAATATGATTTATCCAGGATATTTACCTAAATTATAGCAGTAAAGCACGTTAAAATACATGGGGGAAAATGTCCTGTTCGCGACCTTGATGGCACTCCACTTAAAGCATCCAGGATCCAGTTTTTAGGTTATCAGTGTATGAATGGCTAGATCTACAGACAATGGGAAACACAATAAGTGTTACACACACAAAGACTGTTTTATTTTGTTTCTATTTTCAAATAAATTCTCCTTAAGCCTAGTATCCCCAGAAACACTTCAACAGTGTCATGGAACATTCATCCTTTTTTGATGTTTCAAGTATTGGAAACCAAAAACATATTCTTTTCTTAATGGTGAAAATTACAGTCCTCAATCTAAACTCTCAATTATAAATAACAATGACTATTGTAACGAAAAATACATAGTTTTACTTAATTGCATTTGGCCTATTATTCCTGTTTAGTCATAGGAAAATTGCACTGTGGGACTGCCATATTTCAGCATCTTAGTGTTTCTGTGTCCTGGACTCAAAAGTATTAGAGATTAAAAAATTAAACAAGTCAGGAAATTCATGTTCAGATGTGCATAATTCTAAGCTAAAGCAATAATTATGAGATTGCTAATGGAAGAAGTTTAACGACATTCCCCAACATAAACAGCAGATTCTTCTTTGAATCCTTGGCTGCAACATTTATTTCAGAGGAATCGTTTCAGTTGGCTTAAGATACAATAAAATCTTGTTTAAGTCCAATACCCACTCAAAGCTCTTAGTTAACTAGAAAATTCTTGCTGTTAACCTTTATGTTAAAAAATTAAATGAGGTTAAAGGGTTTCCAGTCTGGCATGTAAGAAGCTTAGAAGTTACCACTCCATCCCAACAACAAATAAAAAGCTGAAAACACTGAAAAATCAACAACTAAGGGGCAGAAGTAGGGAACGCATAGGTGAAGCACAGAGGAGTTTTAGGGCAGTGAAAATACTTTGTATGATATTGCAATGATGGATACATGTCATTATACATTTGTTCAAACTCTTAAATGTGCAACACCAAGAATGAACCCTAATATAAAGTAGGGTCTTTGGAGGGTTATGATGTGTCAATGTAGGGTCGTCATTTGTAACAAATGTATCACTTCAGTAGAGAATGTTGATAATGGGGAGGCTATGCATGTGTAGGTACAGGGAGTACACGGGAAATCTCTGTACTTTCCTCTCAATTTTGCTGTGAACCTAAAACTGCCCTAAAAAAATAAAGCCTTAAAAGAAATTAACAACTCTTCTTATATCCATAAGAGAAGTGAGGTCACAGGCCCAACCACTTTCCCCAAAATTAGAGTCCGACAGGTGAATGTGGAGAATCACAACTTACCAGAGCAGAAATCCATAAGCAGAAACCTCCATGGGAACCAGTGCAGGGGTAGAAAAACCTGAACTACAATTGATAATTGCTAGAGGCTAAATGTGGACAAGTCTGAGAGAAAAACTCCAAGAGGACCTAGTTATCGGGGGCCCTCACACTTTTGTGTTTTACTTGCTGAAGCTCTACCGGGTTCTCATAGTGAATATTAGAGAAAAATCACCCCCTGCTTCTAGTAGGGGGAGGGGAAAAGGAACCATTTTGAAATATGATAGAGGATTCTGTTCTTAAGAAGACCTGCCCTCAGGAGAAACTGTTTAACCAGACCCTAATCACCTGCGGCTTTATCAGAGCCTAACTGACTTGGAGGAAGTGAAATACCCAACATCAACCCACTCTAGCCATCCTGTCCCACCTATCGAGGGGGCAAGGGGACAAGGAGGCGAGGGACAGGGGCATGGAGGGCAGATGGAGAAGAACTTGTGAAGTGCACAGTCCTGAGGCACAGGTCTATTGTGACCTACTCATAACTAATAATAGACCCGAAGAACACTTCATTCTACCCCCCTTACCTTACAAAACATTACTACAGGCTTATTTTTATCATGTCCAGCTATCAAGAAAAAATTACAAGACATACTAAAAGGCAAAAAATAGAGTTTGAAGAGACAGCAAACTTCAGAACCAGATTCACATATGGACATAACTGAGAAAAGTCTCTGAGCTTAGGGCTATAGCAACAGAAACCTCCAAAACTGAAAAACAAACAGAAAAAAAGACTGAAAAAGCAGAACAGAATATGCAAGAACCGTGGGACAACTACAAAAGATCTAATGTATAAGTAACAAAAGTTCCTGAAGGAGAAGAAAGAGATAAAGGAACAAAAGAAATATTTGAAACAATAATGACTGAGAATTTCCCCCAAAGTAATGTCAGACACCAAACCACATATCCAGGAAGTTCAGAGAATACTAAGCAGGGTAACTGACAAAAAAAACTACACCTAGGTGCATCATTTTCAAACTAAAGAAAATCAAAGATGAAGAAAAAATCTTGTAAGAAGCCAGAGGAAGAAAATATCTGACCTACAAAGAAGTAAAGATAAGAATTACATCTGATTTCTCCTTGGAAATCATGCAAGCGAGAGTAGAATGAAATATATAAAATCTTGACAGAAAAAAACATCAACCTAGAATTATGTACCCCATGAAATTATTCTTCAAAAGTGAAGGAGAAATAAAGACTTTCTCTCAAGCAAACAAAAATTGAGAGAATTTGTTGCCAATAGACCTGCCTTTCAAGATATGTTAGAAGTTCTTTAGAGAGAAGTAAAAGGATATACGTCAGAAACCCTGATCAACAAGAAAGGAAGAACATCAGAGAAGAAATGAGTGAAGGTAAAATGTTTTTACTGTATTAATTTTATTTCCTTATTCTTTTTTCTTTTTTTGAGGAAGATCTGCCCTGAGCTAACATCTGTTGCCAATTTTCCTCCTTTTTTTCCTCCCCAAAGCCCCAGTACACAGTTGCATATCATAGTTGTAGAGTTGTAGCTCTTCTATGGGGGATGCCACCTCAGCATGTCTTGATGAGCAGTGAGTAGGTCCGTGCCCAGGATCCAAACCAGCGAACCCTGGGCCACCGAAGCAGAACACGTGAACTTAACCACTACGCCTCTGGGCCAGCCTCTCCTTATTCTTAATTGATCTAACAGATAAGAATTTGTTCTAAATAATGATACCAACAATGTATTTGATTATGTATGCTTATGTACATTTATATCCTTATATATGCTTATGTATAAGTGAAATAAATAACAGCAATGATACAAGGGACAGGAGAGAGGAATTAGGATTATTTTGTTATTATAAGGTGCTCACACTGTCCGTGAAGCAGTATAGTATTGTATTATTTGAAAGTGAACTTGGATTAGTTGCAAATGTATATTGCTAACTTTAGGGCAACCACTGAAAAAAGTTAAAAAACAAACAAAAAAGAGAAGTATAACTGACATATTAAGTGTTGAGAAAGGAGAGAAAATGGAATCATACAAAATGCTTAATTAGAACCACAAAAAGCAGAAAAAGAGTGGAAGAAAAAAATAGGAACAAAGAGTAAGAGCAACAAACAAAAAACAGTAACATAGTAGACATTGATCAACTATATCAATAGTTTGACCAATGACTTTGAATGTCAGTGGTCCAAAGACCAATTAAAAGATAGATATTGTCAGAGTGAATCAAAAAATGAGACCCAACTACATGGTGTCTACAAGAAACCCACTTTATTTGTTTATTTTCTTTCAGATAGTGATTTTACTTCCTTTGGATATACACCCAGTAGTGGGATTGCTGAGTCATATGGTAGTTCTTTTTTTAATTTCTGGAGGAACCTCAATACCATTTTTCCATAGTGGCTGTACCAACTTACATTCTGACCAACAGTGTATAGGGTTCCCTTTTCTCCACATCCTTGCCAACACTTATTATCTTTTGACTTTTTTTCTTTCAGTTTTATTGAGATATAATTGAAATACAGCACTGTACAAGTTTAAGCTGTGCAGCATAATTTCCTTGACTAAAGGAAAACACTTTAAATATAAAGTCCTGTATAAATTAAAAGTAAAGAGATGAAGAAAAATATACCATGCCGACACTAATGAAAAGAAGAGGAGTAGCTATATTCATGTCAAATAGAGCAGAATTCAGAGCAAGGAAAATTATCAGGGATATAGAGGGACATTATATAATAACAAAGGGGCCAATTCTCCAAGAAAACATAATAATCATTCACATGTATGTGCCTAAAAACAGAGCATCAAAATACACGTGGCAAAAACTGATAGAACCGCAAGGTAGAATAGATGAATCCACTATTATAGTTGGAGACTTCATCATCCCTTATCAGAAATGGACAGATCCAAGAGGCAGAAAATCAGTAAGGATATAGTTTAACACAATGTCAATCAACTGGCTAGGATGGACATTTACAGACTATTTCATCCAGTAACAGCAGAATACATAATCTTCTCAAGCTCACATGGGACATTCACCAAGATAGAACACATTCTGGGCCATAAAACACACCTTAACAAATTTAACACAATAGATATCACACAATGTCTGCTCTCATACCACAATGGAATTAAACTAGAAATCAATAAAAGAAAGATAACTGGAAAAACCTGAAACGTGGAGATTAAACAACACACTTCTAAATAACACATGGGTAAAAGAGGAAATCTCAAGAAAAATTTTAAAATATTTATTAACTAAATGAAAATGGAAACACAACTTTTCAAAATTTATGGGATGTAGCAAAAGCAGTGCTCAGAGAGATATTTATAGCATTGAACGTATATATTAGAAAAGAAGATCTAAAATTAATCACCTAAGCTTCTGCCATAAGAAACTAGAAAAAGAAGTGCAAATTAAACCCAAAGCAGAAGACAAAATAATAAAAATTAGAGCAGAAATCATTGAAAACAGGAACATTCTGAAAATAAGTAGAGAAAATTTAAAAACGCAAAAGGTGGTTCTTTGAAAAGATCAATATAATTAATAAGCCTCTATCCAGGCTAACCGAGAAAAAAGAGAAGACACTAATTAATAATATCAGAAATAAAAGACAGGACATCACTACAGATCCTGTGGACAATAAAAGATATAATAAAAGAATACTGTGAAGAACTCCATGCCCATAAATTTGATAACCTAGATGACGTGGACCATTTCTTGAAAGACACATTCTGCCAAAACTCACAAGGAAATAGACAACCCGAGTAGGCATATATCTATTAAAGAAATTGAATCAATAATAAATTACCTCGTAAAACAGAAAGCACCAGGCCCAGAAAGGTTCACTGGTGAATTCTACCAAACATTTAAGGAACAAATTTTACCAATTCTTAACAATCTCTTTCAGAAGATAGAAGCGGGGGGCGGGGAGTGAACTCAAGATGGCGGTGTAAGCAGACTCAGAACTCACCTCCTCCCGCGGACACAGCCAATTTACAACTACTTGTGGAAAAATTACCCCTGAGACAGAACTGAAAACTGAATAAGAGGAACTCCTGCAACAACAGACAATCCTAATTAAGGTGGAAGAGGCAGAGACTCCCTTCTGGAGAGGAAAAACGCCGCCTTCACAAGACGCCACCTTCACAGCCGCCGGGAGCAGCGCACAGGTACGCAGCCTCCCTGGAGGCGCGGGGCCCTGAGCCGGGGAGCGCCCCCGCTGTGGGCATTTTGTGGACCCAGCACAATCGACACCAGCGGCATAATATCTGACTGTGCCTGCTACTAAAACATTGGGGAGTACCCCCAGAAAACCCGGTTCACAAAGAAACTAAAACCGGCTCTTAAAGGGCCCATGCGCAAACTCACCCGTTTCAGAAAGCATCCTAAAATCACCAGAAAGAAAGTGCACAGTGCTTTGGTGAAAAGAGACTCACCTGATAGGCTCTGAGTGCATCTCGATGAGGGGTGAGACCTCCCCAGGGACTGGGACATTGGCGGCGGCCATTGTTGTGGCCTGGTGTGGGCGTGCTGACAGACGCCACTGGAGTTCTCCCTGAGACCTGCTAGCCCAGGTCTGCCCCACCCGCTAGAGCACCGATTTAATCCAGCTCAGCCAGGGCAGGCAGCCCACCCTAGAGACTGGCCCCACCCAACAACAAGCCCTCAGGCAACTTGTGGGCCTGCATAGATTGGTGACTGGATTCTCTGCAGCCTGGCAACTGAGCCGACTTGAGCGGGGCAGGGCGTGCACAAGGAGTGGGTGGAGAGTGTGGGGTGGTGGCGGAGTGTGTAGGGCTCCTGCCATGGAGAGACTGGGTCCGCTTCGGGAGGTCGGGGCACGCACACGGGGCAGGACTGTGTTGACTGTGTGTGTGGACCCGTGGGCGGCAGGGCTTGTCAGCTGCAGAAGACTTGTGTTTCTCAAAGACCCACATAGGGGGTTTGCCCCACCTTCCAAAGCCTGAAACAGTTGGGTGCTCCTGTACCTGAGGCCAGCCCCACCCAGCTGCAATCCTCAGAGAGCTGACAAGAGACCTAATAGGCTAGAGGCTTACAGCAATTGTAAGGCCCTGAGCCTAACAACCTGCCACACTGGGGGCCTACTCAATTAAAAGAAATACTGCAACACAAATCAAATATGGTATTAGAACTTGCAGCAAACTGTGCTGGGGCTCCCCACACCTCAAAAAGAGACTGAAGGGCCCACAACAACTACAAGCAGCTGAGCATTACAACAGCTGGCCAGGAGCATAACTCGGCCTCCCTGGGCGCCTACAGGGAGAGCAAACAGGCCACAACAGAAGGACACACGTAGCCCACATAGGGGTCACCCCTGGAACATTGAGAACTGAGGGAAGCACACTGGAAGCCTCCTAAGGCATCACTTACATAAGGTCACCTATCCAAGAGCAGGAGACATAGCTGACCTACCTAATACATAGACACAAGCACAGGGAAAGAGGCAAAATGAGGAGGCAAAAGAATACATTCCAAGTAAGGGAACAGGACAAAACCCCAGAAAAGGAACTAAGTGAAACAGAAATGAGCAACCTACCCGACAGAGAGTTCAAACAAAGAGTGTTAAGGACGCTCACTGATCTGGGGAGAAGAATAGATGATCTCAGTGAGAATGTCAACAAAGAAATGGAAGATATAAAAAAGAACCAATCAGAAATGAAGAATATAATACTGGAAATGAAAAATTCATTAGAGGGACTCAAAAGCAGAGTAGAGGATACAGAAGAACGGATCTGTGAGCTGGAAGAAAGACTAGAAGAAATTACCCAAGGTGAACAGGTAAAAGAGAAAAGAATTAAAAAGAGTGAGGACAGTCTAAGGGACCTCTGGGACAACATCAAGCGCACTAACATCTGTGTTATAGGTGTCCCGGAAGGAGTAGAGTGAGACAAGGGGGCAGAGAATCTATTTCAAGAAATAATAGATGAAAATTTCCCTAACCTAAGGAAGGAAACAGACATCCAGGTACAGGAAGCACAGAGAGCCCCAAACAAGATAAACCCAAAGAGGCCCACACCAAGACACATCATAATCAAAATGTCCAGAATTAAAGATAAAGAGAGAATCCTAAAAGCCGCAAGACAATGTCAAGTTACATACAAAGGAAACCCCATAAGGCTATCAGCTGACTTCTCAGCAGAAACCTTACAGGCTAGAAGAGAATGGCACGATATATTTAAAGTGCTAAAAGGAAAAAACACAGCCAAGAATACTCTACCCAGCAAGGTTATCATTCAAAATGGAAGGAGAGATCAAAAATTTCCCAGACAAGCAAAAATTAAAGTAGTTTGTCACCAAGAAACCAGTGCTACAAGAAATGTTAAAGGGACTGATTTAAGGGGAAAAAAGAAGACCACAAATAGGAAAAATTATCTGTTTCCATGATAAGAACGTAATGGATACAAATGCACAAAAAAGAGGTTAGATATGATATCAAAAACATGAGGGAGGAGGGGAGTTAAAGAGTACAGCTTTCAGATAGAGGTTAAACTAAAGTGACCATCAATTCTGTATAGAAGAAGAAAGGAACAGAGAAGGACTACTAAAACACTGAGAAAAAAAAGTTAAAGAATGGCAGTAAATACATACTTATCAATAGCTACTTTAAACGTCAATGGACTAAATGCTCCAATTACAAGGCATAGGGTGGCTGATTGGATAAAAAAACAAGACCCATATATATGCTGCATACAAGAGACACACTTCAGACCTAAAGACACTCACAAACTGAAAGTAAAGGGATGGAAAAAGATACTCCACGCAAATGGCAATGAAAAGAAAGCTGGGGTAGCAGTACTCATATCAGACAAAATAGACTTTAAAACAAAAACTGTAAAAAGAGACAAAGAAGGGCATTACATAATGATCAAGGGAACAATCCAACAAGAGGATATAACACTTGTAAATATCTATGCCCCCAATGTAGGTGCACCTAAATATATAAAGCAATTATTAACAGACATAAAAACAGAAATAGACAGTAAAACAATAATAGTAGGGGACTTTAACACTCCACTTACACCAACGGATAGATCATCCAAACAGAAGATCAATAAGGAAACATTGACCTTAAACGACACACTAGAACAGATGGACCTAGTAGATATATACAGAGCATTCCATCCAAAAACCGAAGAATACATGTTCTTTTCAAATGCACATGGAACATTCTCCAGGATTGATCACATATTAGGCCGCAAAACAAGTCCCCATAAATTTAAGAAGATTGAAATAATACCAAGCATCTTTTCTGTCCACAACGGTATGAAACTAGAAATCAACTATAGGAAGAAAATCAGAAAAGCCACAAATACGTGGAGATTAAACAAAACGCTACTGAACAACGACTGGGTTAATGAAGAAATCAAAGAAGAAATCAAAAAATACCTGGAGACAAATGAAAATGAAAATACGACATGCCAGAATTTATGGGATACAGCAAAAGCGGTTCTAAGAGGAAAGTTTATAGCGATACAGGCCTATCTCAACAAACAAGAAAAGTCTCAAATAAACAATCTAACAATGCACCTAAAGGAACTGGAAAAAGAAGAACAAACAAAGCCCAAAATCAGTAGAAGAAAGGAAATAGTAAAAATCAGAGCAGAAATAAATGAGATAGAGACCAAAAAAACAATAGAAAAAATTAATAAAACCAAGAGCTGGTTCTTTGAAAAGATCAACAAAATTGACAAACCTTTAGCTAGACTCACCAAGAAAAAAAGTGAGAAGGCACAAATAAGTAAAATCAGAAATGAAAGAGGAGAGGTTACAACAGACACCTCAGAAATACAAAAGATTATAAGAGAATACTATGAAAAGCTATATGCCAACCGATTCGACAATCTGGAAGAAATGGATAAATTCTTAGAATCATACAACCTTCCAAAACTGGATCAAGAAGAAGTAGAGAATTTGAATAGACCAATCACCAGTAAGGAGATCGAAACAGTAATCACAAACCTCCCCAAAAATAAAAGTCCAGGACCAGACGGCTTCCCTGGTGAATTCTACCAAACATTCAAAGAAGACTTAATACCTATCCTTCTCAAACTCTTCCAAAAAATTGAGGAGGAGGGGAAGCTCCCTAACTCATTCTATGAAGCTGACATGACCCTGATACCAAAACCAGACAAGGACAACACAAAAAAAGAAAATTACAGGCCAATATCACTGATGAACATCGATGCGAAAATCCTCAACAAAATACTAGCAAATTGCATACAACAATACTTTAAAAAGATTATACACCATGATCAAGTGGGATTTATTCCAGGGATGCAGGGATGGTTTAACATTCACAAATCAATCAACATAATACACCACATTAATAAAATGAAGAATAAAAATCACATGATCATCTCAATAGATGCAGAGAAAGCATTTGACAAGATACAGCATCCATTTATGATAAAAACTCTGAATAAAATGGGTATAGGAGGAAAGTACCTCAACATAATAAAGACCATATATGAGAAACCCACAGCTAATATCATCCTGAATGGTGAAAAACTGAAAGCTATCGCTCTAAGAACAGGAACCAGACAAGGATGCCCACTGTCACCACTCCTATTTAACATAGTACTGGAAGTCCTAGCCAGAGCAATCAGGCAAGAAAAAGAAATAAAAGGGATCCAAATTGGAAAGGAAGAAGTGAAACTGTCACTATTTGCAGATGACATGATTTTATATATAGAAAACCCTAAAGAATCCACCAGAAAACTTTTAGAAGTAATAAACAAATATGGTAAAGTTGCAGGATACAAAATCAACATACAAAAATCAGTTGCATTTCTGTACACTAACAACGAAGTAGCAGAAAGAGAAATTAAGAATACCATCCCATTTACAATTGCAACAAAAAGAATAAAATACCTAGGAATAAACTTAACCAAAGAGGTGAAAGATCTGTACACTGAAAACTATAAAACATTGCTGAAAGAAATTGAAGAAGACACAAAGAAATGGAAAGATATTCTGTGCTCTTGGATTGGAAGAATTAACATAGTTAAGATGTCCATACTTCCTAAAGCCATCTATAGATTCAATGCAATCCCTATCAAAGTTCCAACAACATTTTTCATAGAAATAGAACAAAGAATCCTAAAATTAATATGGAACAACAAAAGACCCTGAATAGCTAAAGGAATCCTGAGAAAAAAGAACAAAGCTGGAGATCACACTCCCTGATTTCAAAATATACTACAAAGCTATAGTCACCAAAACAGCATGGTACTGGCACAAAAACAGACACACAGATCAATGGAATAGAATCGAAAGCCCAGAAATAAACCCACACATCTATGGACAGCTAATCTTTGACAAAGGAGCCAAGAACATACAATGGGGAAAAGAAAGTCTCTTCAACAAACGGTGTTGGGAAAACTGGATAGCCACATGCAAAAAAATGAAAGTAGACCCTTACCTTACACCATACACAAAAATTAACTCCAAATGGATTAAAGACTTGAATGTAAGACCTGAAACTATGAAACTTCTAGAAGAAAACATAGGAAGTATGCTCTTCGACATCAGTCTTAGCAACATCTTTTCAAGCACCATGTCTGACCGGGCAAGAGAAATGATAGAAAAAAATAAACAAATGGGACCACATCACAGTAAAAAGCTTCTGCACAGCAAAGGAAACCATCAACAAAACGAAAAGACAACCTAACAATTGGGAGAAGATATTTGCAAACCATACATCTGATAAGGGCTTAATCTCCAAAATATATAAAGAACTCATGCATCTCAACAACAACAAAACTAACAACACAATTAAAAAATGGGCAAAAGACCTCAACAGACATTTCTCCAAAGAAGATATACAGATGGCCAACAGACACATGAAAAGATGTTCAAAATCACTAACTATCAGGGAAATGCAAATCAAAACTACAATGAGATATCACCTCACGCCCGTCAGAATGGCTATAATTAACAAGACAGGAAACAACATGTGTTGGAGAGGATGTGGAGAGAAGGGAACTCTCATACACTGTTGGTGGGAGTGCAAACTGGTGCAGCCGCTATGGAAAAACGTATGAAGATTCCTCAAAAAATCAAGGATAGAACTACCATATGATCCAGCTATTCCACTGCTGGGTATTTATCCAAAGAACTTGAAAACACCAATTTGTAAAGGTACATGCACCCCTGTGTTCATTGCAGCCTTATTCACAATAGCCAAGACTTGGAAGCAACCTAAGTGCCCAACAAGGGACGAATGGATGAAGAAGCTGTGGTATATATACACAATGGAATACTACTCAGCCATAACAAACGATGAAATCCAGGGATTTGCGACAACATGGATGGACATTGAGGGTATAATGCAAAGTGAAATAAGTCAGAGGGAGAAGGTCAAATACCGTATGATTTCTTTCATTAAGTAGTAGATAATAACAACAATAAACAAACACATAGAGACAGAGATTGGATTGGTGGTTACCAGAGGGGAAGGGGGAGGGAGGAGGGTGAAAGGGATAATCCGGTACATGTGTGTGGTGATGGGTTGTAATTAGTATTTTGGTGGTGAACGTGATGTAATCTATGCAGAAACAGAAGTATAATGATGTACACCTGAAATTTTTACAATGTTATAAACCAATGTTACTGCAATAAACAAAAAATTTAAAAAAAAAGAAATATGCAAATTAGAGGTAGTCATAGATTTTCATATGTAGACAAAACCTTAAAGAGTTACTAACCCAACCCCATGATTTACAGAGTTTTAAAAAATTGAGATACAAAGTTAAGTAACTTTCTCAAAGTTGTGATATATTCCAAAATATGAAAGTTGATTTGATAACACTGAAGAAAAATTATTAAAATGAAGGTTTTAAAAATCGAAGAAAAAAATAAATGATGGGCTGAATGAAAAAAAAAGAAGATAGAAGCAGAGACGATATTTTCTAACTCATTCTATGAAGCCATTACCATAATAACAAACCAGACAAAGACATTCTAAGAAAAGGAAAACTACAGGCCAATATTTCTCATGAACACAGACACAAAAATCCTCTATAAAATATCAGTAAATCAAATCCAACAATGTATAAAAAGAATTATACACCATAACCAAGTGTGATTTATCCCAGATAGCTTCGTTCAACACTCAAAAACCAATTAAGTAGAAGTAAAAATAATAAGTAAAAGTAAAGAGTAAAGGTAAAAAGTAAAGGTAAAATTAAAAAGAAAAAGTAAAAGTAAAAAGTAAATGTAAAAGTAAAAAGAAAAACTAAAAGTAAAAAGTAGAAGTAAAAGTAAAGGTAAAAGTAAAAGAAAATGTTAAAGTAAAAAGAAAAGTAAAAGTAAAAAGAAGTAAAAGTAAAAAGACAAAGTAAAAGTAAAAAGTAGAAGTAAAAGTAAAAAGTAAAGGGAAAAGTGAAAGTAAAAAGTAGAAGTAAAAAAGGTAAAAAGTTAAAGTAAAAAGTATAACTAAAAATAAAAGGTAAAAGTAAATGTGATCCATCACATCAACAGGCTCAAGGAGAAAAATCACATGATCATATCAATAGATGCAGAAAAATAATTTTTAAAAATCCAACACCCATTCACGATAAAAACTCCCAGTAATCTAGGAATAGAGGGGAACTTCCTCAAACTGATAAAAAATATATATACTAAAAACCTGTGGCTAACATTATACTTAATAGTGAGAAACTCGAAGCTTTCCTACTAAGATCAGGAACCAGGCAAGGATGTCTCTCCTCTCATCACTGCTTTTCAACATTGTAGTAGAAGTCCTAACTAATGCAAAGGTAAGAAAAGGAAATAAAAGGTATACAGATAGGGAAGGGAGAGATTAAAAAAAAAAAAAAAAAAGCTGTCTTTGCAGATGACATGATCATCTATGGAGAAAATCCTAAAGAATCAACAAAAGAAAACTTATAGAAAAACTCCTATAAGCAATTACAGCAAGGTTGCAGGATACAAGATTAACATACACAAGTCAGTCACTTGCCTATATACCAGCAATGAACAAATGGATTTTGAAATCAAAAACGCAAGACCATTTACACTAGCACGCTCAAAAATGAAATACTTAGGTATAAATCTAACAAAATATGTACAAGATCTATATGAGGAAAATGACAAAACTCGGAAGGACTACAAAACTACAAAACTCCATTCGTTTTCATCTGTCCTGTCCACTTGTCCAACCTCACCTTCAGTCTTTTTGATCCTCTTCCACCTTCATTCTCCTCCACATACCACACACTCTGGCCATATTCAACTAATGCCAGTTCCCGAAAGGCCATATCATTTTTTATGTCCCTCCGCCTTTGCACACACTATGCCCTCTAATAAGCTCTAATAGTGACTATTAGTAGCTATTATAAAGGACTATGGCAATGTTAATACAGCCATTAGTAAGCTTAATGAAGAATAATACAAGAAGTAAAGTATGTCAGGGCAATTTGAAGTACCCACTCTCATAGGCAGGACCACCTCCATTCTGCTCTCGTCAAGGTCACTGACAAATTCCATCCTAGGGTCCCGTTTCTGCTCTCCGCTTGCTTGACTCTTCAGTAGCGCTGATCACTCGCTAGTAAAGCAAGCTCTTTTCCTGGCTTCAATGACACTGCATTCTCCCCGTCTTCCCCTTCCTCATTGTCCCTGCCTAACTAGTCTATTTGCTTCTCCTGCTTGACCTCTAAACGTTAGTGTAACCCAGGACACCATCCTCAGCACTCTTGGCCTCTGCTCTTCTCTACCTACATTCACTTATTGGACAATCTTATTCATTCCCATGGCTTCAAATACCATCTATTGATCGACGACTCCCACATTGAAGTCTCCAGCTCTTACTTCTCTGCCAGATTCCAGATTCATCTATCCAACTTCCTATTTGACATTTCCTTTTGGAGATCTTAAAGGCATTTCAAACTTAGGTAATCTATCTGCCCTCACCCCCCAAAAAAATCTCTGTGCCTCCCCCATCCTCTTCCTCTCAGTAAAATGGCTCCACAGTTACTCAAAACAAAAACCTAGGAGTAATCGTTGTTGCTTTGGTTTGTCTCGCCCTCTATATCAAAGTCATCAGCAATCACTTACACTTATTGATGCTACTTCCAAAATATATCCTGTCTTCTCCTCCCTCCAGCTCTCCTGGTACTACCCTTTTTCCAGCTGTCATCATCTGCTGCCTGTATTACTGAACAGCATCCTAGCTGGACACCCTGCTTGCACCCTTGTTCTTCCACAATTTCGTATTCATAGAGTAGTAGAAGTGATCTTTATAAAGTATACCTTAAACGTCAGTCTCTGGCTGAAGAATCCCTCTACGGCATCCCATTTTACTTAGAATAAAATTAAACTTTTTCCATGACCTACAACAATCTTGGTGATGCAACCCCTGCCAATTTCTCAAGCTCATCTGGCACTGCCCTCCCTCTTGCCCACTACCCTCCAGCCACACTGGTCTTCTTTCTGTTCTGTGAACCCTCAAAATCATTCTCCACCTCTGGGCCTTTGCACTTTCTGTTCTCTCTGCCTAGAATACTCTGTCCCCCAGATATTTATGTGATTCGCTCCTTCGTGTCATTTAAATCGCAATTTGTATTACCTATAAAGCCAGTTCTTAAAAATCGTATTGCTCTTATTTACAACAACCTAGTCTAGTGTAGGTGATTGTGTGTATGGTGAATCTCTAAATTAAGACAGGAAACACATGAGGAGGACACAGTTTTACAGAAAATGAGTTCAATTTAGAACCTATTGAGTTTGAGATAGAATGCCCCAGACAGATGAATAGATGGAACTAGTCCTCAGGAAAGATATGTGGTTGAATACATAGTTACCAGTACATAGGTTGAAGCAGAATGCATGATAATAGGTAAGTTTGCCTCAGGAAATCAGAAAAGAAAAATTATAAAAGGACTGGTGGTAGAACACTATGAAAGGCCACCCATTTCATTGATGAGTATAGGAAAAGGTACCAAAAGGGCTTGGGGGATAGGAAGGAATAAGAAAACCAGTGAAGAATGGGGACACAAAGCAAAAGAGAAAGAAGTTTCCAGAAGACTGAAGTGGTAAATTCCAATAAGAAATTAACCGTAAATAAAACAAAAAAGGTTCATTGCTTATGGAATTGAGAGGTCATTGATGGCCTGGGCTAGAGTGTCAAGCCCAATTGCAATGGATTAGAGATGAGTGGGGGTGATGATACTCGATTGCTTATTTATTGAATGTCTGTCTTCTGCACCAGAGTGTAAGCCCCATGAGGGCAGACCCAATCTTTCTTGTATATTCATGTTTTCCAGAACTCACCACAGTGCTAGACGAGTATTAGGCACCCCTACCCCCAAAAGGACTTACCCAGTGAATGAATAAAGGGAGAGGTCAGGGAAGGAGAACGGAGAAGGAGGACCGGGAAGGGCAGGTAGGGAGAAAAAGGGAGAAAAAAATGGAGAAAGGAAGGGAAAAAAGAAAATGGAAAAAGAAAGAAAAACAAGGAAAGATACAGGAGTGGGTAGACAGCATCTAATTTTTTTTAAGATGGGAACATCTTAAGCATATTTATGTGTGGAGGCAAAAACGACACAATAGGGAGAGTTTTAAGACACAGGAAAGCAAGACAAATAGAAAGAGAAAGCTCTGTGAGAGGATAGGAGATGGGATCAGAAACTAGTGGAAAGATGAATTCTATATTGATAACCCAATGAAAATTAAGTCTCAGTAAGACTGACAGAATGTCATTGATAAGCCACAAATGATCTGTAAAGGATTTTTAATTACTTCATAATAGTATTATCATTTTCTTACTGGTTTAATAATTCAATTATGCAAAATAGCTAACATTTATATCCAATTTTAAATTCTTGATTAAATCTTTAATAACCCAGTCATAGCTTGTACTTATTCCATTAGAATTTTCATTTTTCAGAAAAACTTTCTACTTTACTATAAAACACCTTACCTTTGAAGATGAGGTAGAAATAAGACCAAGAATAAGGAACAAATATGCTTAACTTGCGCATAAAATAAATGGCTGAATCTCATTAAAAAATTATTTTTTGTTTTGCTCTGCCAGTATCAGAAACAATAGAGGGCGACAAAAGAAACAGAGAAATGTTTGTTATGAAAAAGATTCCAGTCTAAGTCTCATCTATTTCAGTCTATGTCCTTTGAGGAATGTAAACTTCTCCCCACCTCCTGACAAGAAAAAGAAACTGAATAGTTACTGAACTCTACTGCAGTGTTGTGCTAACGTAGCCAGATTTCTTGTTTACCAAAACTGAGCTGTCATAACATTTGTCCTGTACGCTCCTACCTAAGGGACAAGGCTCTACTGACTTCTTTGTGCTTTCTGAAACCTCATTTTGGCCTCACCGCTAATCCAAGGAAACAAATCCGAGCTCTACCTAATTTGAATCTTAGTTGAAGACAGGCAAGAATTATAAATTTATTTATTTAAATTTTATTTATTTATTTGAGGAAGATTGGCCCTGCGCTAACATCTGTTGCCCACCTTCCTCTTTTTCTTTTTTCTCCCCAAAGCCCCAGTACATAGTTGCGCATCACAGTTGTAGAGTTGTAGCTCTTCTATGTGGGACGCCGCCTCACCATGGCTTGATGAGCGATGAGTAGGTCCGCGCCCAGGATCCGAACCAGAGAACCCTGGGTTGCCGAAGCAGAACAGCAGAACTTAACCGCTAGGCTACCAGGCTGGCCCCCTACAAATTTATTTTATGCTTCAAAAACTAGGTATCTAACTGGGACCTCACATCAGAGTCTTCATCTCTTTTTCATAGGACATTTGTCAGGGCTGACTTAGATCATCATTTTGTAAGAAGACAGTGAGACTCAGGAAGTCAGAGTGCCTTAACTACATGTCACTAATTACCAACAAAATTAGGACTAGATCTCAGGTTTTCTGACTCCTAGACTAGTTCATTTCCCACTACTCATGGGGCGCCCTTTTAAAGTGTTCATGAATATATGCGGCTAAATTAATTGTGCTACCAAGGAATAGTGAATCCCATCGGATCCTTCTAAAACAAATTTTGAATTCCACTTCTCCATCTCCGTCGTACCCACTTTCACTACTTCAGAAGACAGTTATCCTGTTCGTTGGTAACCTGAGCCCACGTTCCCATTTTGCTCTGGAGTCTTTCTAGTGCTGGCTAATGTCTCCTGCAGTACGGATGGGGACTATGAACAAAGCAGAAGCCTGCCTTGGTCTATTGAATTTGCAGAGCTGGTAAATCTGGAGAGAACTTGGCAACAAGTGGCTTATTAGGATTTTGTGGCTGGTTTTCGTTTTATGTGTAGATTCCTGTCACATGAGCGACTGAAAGTTCTGTGGTGGGAACTATGGACCACTCCACAGGCATCCATGCCCCCACCCAACCAAATCACACGCCTCTTCTGCACCCCCCAGAGCCTCTCAGTCCTGATGTATCGTGCCTGCACTGTGTCGACTCTGACAGCTCCCCAGGGGTCCCTGCCTGTGCCGCAGGCACTCACCTCCATCTGAGGCGCCCTGCCTCTGTGGGGCCCTCCTTGGCCACCTCTTCAGTCTCACCCCAATCCCCCAAATGCACACAGAACTGAAGTGCAGGGGCTTTCACAGTCCAGGATTTCTTTTGGCCAATGGGAGACCGGAAGCATTGGATAAATTTTTCCACCTTTCGCTCCACCCCCGTTATAGCCCTGAACACAGTCTCTCCTAGAATCGAGCAACTCTCTTTTTCCTCAAGCCCCAACAGTTCAGTATTTTGAGTCTTTGAAACCCCATTCTCTCTAATTCTTATTTCTTTAGGGAGTTGCAGTTAGGTTGTTGTGGTTCTCCTAGAGAGAAGAATGAAGAAGGAAAAAAAAAAAGTGGGGAATGTCGTGCTTATAAAAGCATGAGACATGTGGTTCATCCCAGAGAGGGGTGGCACTCATGATAGGTGACACAACAAAAACCGAAAACCATCCTTTACTTACATTTCTAGGCTCATTGAGGGAGATGTGGAGACTGCAACACACCTCTTTAAAACGTCCCTTCAATCCTCTTACATCCGCTGTAGCTTCCCCTAGTCTTCTCTCCTCAAACTTCTCTGCCCAGCCTATACTTTTAAAATTCAAAACTTCTCCTCTTCAATTTTTATAACACTCTCACCTTAACTTGTTTCTGAAATTCCCTTCCCTCCACTTCTTGCCCTTTTGGCACTGACTCAATGCCTCTTCTCCAAATCTCCACCATAAACAGCAATAGCAATTCCGGAAGTCTTCTAGGAGTGAAAATACCTTAGGATATGCAGAATGAGTCAGACTCAGTATCAGAGCAGTGGTTCTCAAAGTGTGGTCCCTGGAGCAGCATCCACCGGCAATGGAACTTGATAGAAATGGAAATTCTCCATCCTAGACCTACTCAGTCAGAAACTCTGGGAGGAGGGCCCAGCGATCCGTTTTCACAAGCCCTCCAGGTGTTTCAGATGTGAGCTAAACTCTGAGAGTATAAGAGTAACCATTGCCATGTGGTTCTCATTCAAGCCTCATGGACTATCAGAATTGCCCTGGGAGCATTTAGGACATATAAATTCCTGGGACACACCCCCAGAGATCTGTTTCAACTGGACTCTGATGGGGCCCAGATTTCTCAGTGATTTTACTATTTGGCCAGGGTGCAGAAACATTGCAGTATCCTCAAATAAGAAATAAATAGGAAAACAATTTTTTCTATTGTGGAGGGTTTGGGGGGGCAGACAAGGGAGGAGATGGTGCTGGTTTCCTTGTTTAAGTTCAAAATGTTGAGATGTCTTTATAACCTTAATTCTAAAGTCATCATTAACATGAGTATAGAGCAAAACTGCATGTCCAATTTTTAAAAAATTGCTTCAATAAAATATATAAATGGTCTTTAGAATTTCTGAGCACATGTGGTAGTACAGCTTAAAGTAAGAACTGTTTCAAGCATCACAGACACCTAGATTGGTGACAGAGCACTTGTGGTTCATTGATGGCTGGCTGGGTGCCTTACCCCTTAACAAATTTAGCGACTCTTTAGATTGGTGCCCTGGGCAACTGGCCTTCTCACACCCTCCTCTCAGCCTCCAGTCCTTTGGAACACAACTACAATTCTGCAAATGTCTTCAGACAAAGGCATCATTTTATTCACCTTTTATTAATAGTAGCAAGTGTTAGAGACTGCAGACTGAACCCTGTGGGGAGAACAGTTAGAGCCAGAGTGTGGATTTAAGCATTATACCACCTCATCAGGCATTTTTCCACTTTCTTTTCATAAGAACCAAAACAGACAATGAAAAAAACACCAATTGCAATTTTCCAAATGGAAACGAGACCCTGCTTTGGGGGTTCACTGGTGAAGTTTATGTTTAGATAAAATAACACACAGTTACACAAATCTCCACATTTTCCAGTTTAATCTACCTCCACTACCACCAGCTGATTTGATTTGGGGCATTTCTTTCAACTTAAGTAATCATATGGCATGTAGTTAGAAGTAGTATAACCATTTTGTTTTAGGAAACTTGAGCGTTGACCAAGGTATTCAGTTTTCAGTATTTTCATCTTGGTTGCATGAATTACCTTGATTAGAAAATCAATTACAATACAATTATCCAAAAATCCAGTGTGTTATCTGGTTACTGCAGGAAAAATTGCCAAGCTGCAGTTCAGGGAAAATCACCAAAAAACATGTGGTATTTATAAGGAACTTGAGTGCCAGCTTGTCTTGATGCCCAACAACAATAAAACAGCTTAAATATCTCTTCTGTGCTTACAGCAGGCTACATGAGCTTAAAGGGAATACACGAGAGGGAAGCTTTGGTTACCCTCCAAGTGAAAGCACGTTTGTTCTTTTGCTCATGATACTCTAAACGGTGCTGGGAATGGATACTTACTGCAAAACTATCTACAGAGAGGCCATAAAATCTGGACTCTTGTCTTTGAAGTTATCTGCAGAACTCAGGGAAAACAAAAGTTCAAGGAAACACTGTAGAGGCAATTTGGACACTGGTCCATGTCAGACACATACTATTGTATTCCTTAAAAAGTGTCACACGCTGTGTTTTTAGACATTAGTGGAGCGCTCAGTGAGGTGGTACTTGAACTCTTCCCCCACAAACTATTGATGTGCAGAGCCTGAAAGGAGCTGGGCAAGAAGTGGACAAATTTGCATGAGGCGATTCCAAACCCTTCCGAGCTTCCAAGCGACTGACACCTGTCAGAGGCCCCAGGAGGACTTGACCAAAGGCCCAGTGGCAGGAAATAAAAATACACACTGTGGAAGTAGGGAGACCAGATGAGGAGCATGGCCACCGCACCTAGCCGGGTCAGCAAAGGGAGACAGAACTTCTAGGCCATGGTGGTGGCAGATCCCCAACCTTGACCTGACCTTTGGGAGGAGCCCTCTTAGCTGAGGTGGCACCAAGGCAGGGATCTTTACTAGACCTGCAAGAGCAACCCCAGCAGAGAGTGTGCCCTAGCCACTCTTTTGAGGCACGACCAAAGGCCCTGTGAACACTAAGGGAGACATTTTGTTTGGTTTCTTAAAGTGAACCAAATATACACAGGAAACGCAAGGACTTAGTGCCCCTACTCCCCTTTTGAGCCATTATTGCCAATAAAATTGTAACTCTAAGAAGCTATAAATAGTAAAAATTGGAATCTAAAATATGATGGGCTTTTCAAGAGCCTCTACTGAAGGTAGATGGCACTGTCGCCCCCAGAAGGTGAAACATGAACTTCTGCCTTAGCTTTTGGCCATTTTCCGAGTTGTCTGCTGATAGGTCAGCTATGTTGAGCCAAAGTTAAAACTGGACTTTTTCTGCTTCAAAATTACATGATTGTTGAATACAGCGAAACGATTATGTACATTTTGGTGGAATTTAAGGGCCAAAAGCAAAATACAGAGGAGGCAATGCTGGAGTGCATCTTGAAATATGTGGATCAACTAGCCAGGATAACAAAGGGCAGGATTGCTAGACCCAGAGATGCAACAAAAGAGAAGACCCTAGAATCTTCATCAGAGAGAATTAAAAATATTTTGTGCCCACAAAAACATCTTTAAAGGCCAGCCCCGGTGGCTTAGTGATTAAGTTTGGCCTGCTCCGCTTTGGCTGCCAGGGTTCGATTCTCAGGTGTGGACCTACACCACTCGTCTGTCAGTGGTCATGCTGTGGCGGCAGCTCACACAGGAAAAAAAAGAGGAAGATTAGCAGCAGACGTTAGCTCAGGGCAAATCTTCCTCAGCAAAAAAAAAAAAAAAAAAGTTCTTTAAAATGCTGATTATATATTGTATCCTAAAAATAAAACCTACAGATTGTAGTTGATAATGTGAAAAGTACAAATGTACATTTTAAAACTCATAAAAATAGGTAACACTTATGAACTTGACCAGGGGCCAGGCAGCACATTCAGTGTTTTCTATGCATCAGCTCACTTGGTTGTCCAGTAGTCTTGTTAGGTAGGTAACGTTATTACTCCCCCTTTATAGATGGAAAGCTGGAATCGGACAGATTTGACACTGAATTTATGACTAGCTCCAGAGCTCACCCTCCTGAGCATGATTATACATGATTATATGGTCACATCGTTATTACCTCCTCCAAAGATAATCAGTGTATTAAGATCCCCAAGAATGTTTAGCTCCAAAGCACATGTAGCATGGGAATTAATTTCCTGGCACTAGTTGTAAAAGTGAATGCCTGGGCTCTCAGATCCCTCTAGTTTTCACTGGTTGTTGGTTTTTTGGGTTTTTTTTTTGGTTTTGATTCTTTACAATTTTTTATGCTTTTAACGCATTATTTTTCCCATGCGTCTTTCCCAAATCGTACACAGACTGCCAACTGTACCTTTTGAATCAGTACGTTTGGCTTAATAGAAATGGGTACCAGAAAAAAGATGTTTTGATATTCTAGCAATTCTTTAACCTCAGATTTTTTAATGTGACTATAATCATTATATGTACAACTTTGAGACCTGCTTTATTCACTTAAATTACAAGCATTTCTTGCATTATTGAACACTCTTATAAAAACATTTTAATAGTAGCTACTATTCTTTCAAGTGAATAAATCATAGGTCTCTTAACCAATCCTCTGTCATGTGACATAAAGCTAAATTTCAAATATAAACGTTAACCTAACTCTTACTTGAGCTCCAGAGATCTAGAAAGTAATCAGTGGGTACTGCTCTCAGAGTTGGTACCTAAAAGGCTATAGCAATCAGTAAATTACATAGCATGTCACACTTGATCAATTTTTACCATATTAACAGTGATTACACGTTTCTCGAGTTTCACTGGGAAATCAAATAATTGACCACAGCTGGCAATATTTTATTTTACATGGAACACCACAGTTGGAGGAACTCCAGCCTAACCTTGAACAGGGCTTTAATTGACTGCAAACATTGCAGGGCAATGTCTTCTGCTGGCTGACTTTCTCTCCCTTGCTAACCTTTCATTTGGTGTCTGAATATTTTCAAAAGCACACACAGGCGTTACATAGTCTTCGCTGAGGCCCAAGGAGAACCCAGGAGTCCAACAAGCTTTATTTCAAGAATGCAAAACAACCCCCTGCTCGTGTAGGATATATCGTAGGCTCTTGTAGACGGCCATGTTTGGAAACTCATTTGAGCCCCTCAGGTTTTACAGCTGTTTCAAATCGATAAGCAAGGATAATTAACTTCAGAGGACATGTTTTGAATACCAGTAATTCTTGCCACAGGATTTTTATAAACAAGAATAAAATAAAAATGAGAAGAGCAAATGAGAAATAAAAAAATGTTTCTACCACTTAGGTTTATAGCCTTTTCCTGATAACTTACCACGTTTTACCTGAGTCAACTGATTAAACACAGAGATGTTCTATGAGTGACTCTCTGTGTGTGTGTGAGATGCAGCTTTGTTAATATCATATTTCTCCATTTGGCAGGAATGTTAATATGTAGTTGCAATAGTTTTGATGTTAGAAAGATGTCAAATCCATCCTACCTGTATAATCCACAATTTGAATCAAGATGTTGTATGATTTAGACTTTAATTTTCCTAAAGATGATTAGTTTTCATTGGGCACTGTAAGAAAAAGGAAAAAAAAAATATCATAGGAAACATTTTCTAGGACATATCCTTGATTTACTAAAAATAGAGACAGAAGCAAAGAACCCAGTCTTATTACAGCTGCTTTTTACTTGATAGAACAAAGAATGCTGCTGTCAGCAGTAAAGGCACTTATGATCCACACTTGAAATAACAAAAATAATGCTTAAAAAATTAAATTACTACAGTATGCCATACCCTAATCTTAAAAACAAAATTAAGGGGGCCGGCCCAGTGGTATAGCGGTTAAGTGCGCACACGCTCTCAGTGCTTCAGCGGCCCGGGGTTTGCAGGTTCAGATCCTGGGCGTGCACCGACACACCGCCTGTCAAGCCATGCTGTTGCGGGCGTCCCATATAAAGTAGAGGAAGATGGGCACAGATGTTAGCCCGGGGCTGATCTTCCTCAGCAAAAAGAGGAGGATTGGCATTGGATGTTAGCTCAGGGCTGATCTTCCTCACACAAAAAATAAATAAGGATCAATTGAAATCAGCTGATGAAAACATTTTCATTTCAAATAGTCATATACATATATTTTTATATATATACACATATATACATGTACACTTCCCACGAATCTAGGCTTCTATAATATAATGTTAATTTTAAAACTTTGATAAGTCATTTTAAATCTTATATATATTTTCACTATGTGCATGTCAACATAAGGATAATTGTAAATTATTTACTTTCAATTTTAAAACAGGCTTAAAATGTCTGTTTGCATGGGGAACAATTTTTTAAGTTAAACTATTCTATTTTTAGCAGTTTTCAAGCTTTTCCTTTCAGTATTTTCAAAATCTTACTTCTAAGAAAACGTTGACCGGTGACTTTAAATATGCCTCCAGATGCTGTGGGCCGTTTCTCGTGGCCTCTGCCGGGTTGACGTGGCCGTTGATGCTACACACCCTATACCACCAGGGAACAGCTTCAGGGATCAAAGATATGGCATAGGTATTTTATCCCAGGCATTATTTCAATAACACCTTAAACCGAGATGTCGTTTGGAGCTTAAAACAGTTTATAAATAATTTAAAGTGGTAAAAAATGTGTCAAAATTGTAATCTATTAATAACAAGAAAATAACTTCACACCTTTTAAGAACTGGTAACTTAAGTTTATGTTACCGCATCTACTTGCCAGCGAATGCAACCTTTATTTGATTGTGCTTTTTTTAACTCAGCCTACATGGCTGCAGTCCCTTCCTTCCACGGGTGTCAAATGGAGCTGCTGTGTTGGTACAGGGTCTTTTGTACCATCACGTGTGGGAATTTAGTAACCTTTTCCCTGCCACAATCAGAAATAACAAAGAGGTATGTATTCATTCAAGATAAATTCTTAGCATTAATAGTTGGCCCAGGACTGGTAAAGTTATTAGACTGGTTCATATCTGGTTCATTGTGTTTCCGCCTTGGTAAAATAAGCATTCAGCTAGCGTTCCCATGCTGAAGGCTAGACACTAGTTTATAGGGCAAAAGGCAACAGGGCAATTTAACTTTTAGTTAAGTGTTTTCCCATTAATTGGGCCACGCATTCTTACAAGCACCATTGCACACAGTTTGGTCCTGAGAAGATTTGCAAGCGTTTTGTATGTCTTTTGTTAGTTCCAACATACAGCTTCTCCTTGATTTAACAGACTACAGTTATACAAGACTTTTCTTAACTGCTTTTCATGCATAGTTGGGAGAAACAGCAGGCAGCTTTTAAGCGACGGTTTTGTGGCCCGAAATGGTAGCTTAAAGTGCCTCCTTTCCTGTGTTTATTGTTGACAATTCAATTAGCATGCCACAGCAGCTGCAGGATCTAGAAGGCAGGGGCAACCGAACTGCACACACAACTAATTTTATTCATATACGAAATAGGGGGCAAAATTAGCTGGGATGCATTTATCTTGTGTACTTACTAAAGAACACAACAGACAGGAAAGTCTAGCCAGTTTTCCCAAATTTAAATTAATCTTGTGGAAAGTCAAAAATTTAAGCCATTGTTTTTCCATGAGTGGCTGATGACAAGTTATCCATTTTCTCACTCCTCAAGATTTAACAAAAGCCACACTTGGCAACAATGAGATAAAGACCTCATATTCATTCAGGGTTTTCTTTTAATAAAAAGTGATCTTTTTTTAACCAAAGGTAAGCAAACAAAATAAGTATCATATAAGGGTATTTTACGGATAATGCAGTCAACAATGATATTTTGGGTAGCCACAAGCACACTGAATTGTTTAGTTGCCCTTGGTAGTTCCAGTGTAAGTGGTGAGGCAGCTACATGGAAGTAAGAAAGCCGAGGGGACTCTAGGGGCAGGATGAGAGAAACTCCTGGGGTGGAATCTGGCTCTGTAAGTAGGTGGGGGGCTGGCGGGCAGGGCGTGGGAGGGGGGACAGTCTCCAGGCAGAAGCTCCACCTTCTGCTGGTGCAGCCGCTCTCTGGAGCCACATGCCACCCATTCCCTGAGATGTCTGTTAGAGCTCAGAAGTGACTGCTGCGTCTCCAGGTGCTCGGCCATGAGATTGCCTACAGCAGCATGGATGACCATCAGACCCTTGGCGTGTCCCAGCTATAAGGAGGGATGGGTCACTTTTCAGAGTCCGTGCTTGGTGTCGTTGACTTCCCAGGTGGTAACACTTCCTTCTTAACGACTTAGGTTTGACTTTGGACCTCACTGTTGGCTGATGACTGCAGAAAGTTGGAGTTGGAGGCAGAGACCTCACAAGGAAACAGCTTGGGGTGACAGTTCTATCTGCCCTATTTAGTTTACATACCAAAAATTCTACAAAGGGCAGAATTTGCAACTGCATTACTTTTCTTTCCAGCACTATCTGCCAGGTCTCCTGAATCATTCCATTATAATCCTATCATAGTCTTTGCCTCTTTTTCTACCTTCCAAAATGTGTTTATCTTATCATTAATTTGTACTTCTTTAGAGTTTAACACTCTAATGTTAAACAACCCAAAAAGTATTATTTTCACCCCTAAGTTCTTATGTTGGCTTACCTGTTGTGCTTATCATTTTCTGCTACATTCCTCATGCCAACATTTTTTTTTTCTAGATTAGACTCCTAATCAAATACTATTAAGCTTCAAAATAAGTATTTCAGAAATTGTGTGTGTGAGGGTAATGGAGGACAGAAGTCCCATAAAGATAAGATGTGAAAACTCCTAGATCACCTACTCTTATCAAAAAACAGAGAAGAATCTGAAGAAAGGGATTCTGAAATAAGATGGAAACTCATTCATACAAAATCCATTCATGGAAAGTTTCATATAGAGTTGAATTCTGAGTGGATCCTGGCACTCTTCGTGTTATATAGTTACAGATATCATTCCCTAAGAATCTTACCTTGCAGCCTAATGATCTCTTTCCTGAATTCCAAAGTTGTTTCAATACCTGTGTACTTTCTAAAAGCCTAATGAATGAAGGAAATTCTTTAAGAATAATACAACTGGGCTGGCCCCGTGGCATAGCCGTTAAGTGCGAGCGCTCCACTGCTGGCAGCCCAGGTTCAGATCCCAGGAGCGCACCAACACACTACTTGTCAGGCCAAGCTGTAGCAGTGTCTCACATCAAGCGAAGGAAGATCGGCATGGGTGTTAGCTCAGGGCCAGTCTTCCTAGCAAAAAGAGGAGGATTGGCATAGATGTTAGCTCAGGGTTGATCTTCCTCACAAAAAAAAAAGAATAATACAGCTCTTATTGCATTTGCACTACTGATTATGTATACTAATCTATATTCCCTAAGGAAAAAATAAGAATGTTTTGGAAGTCCAGCATAACAAATTACTATCGCTTGTATCTCCATTTCACAGCTCTTCTAAATTGTCTCTTATGCTATAGACACCATGCACAAATACAGATTTGTCAGGATCCTAAACCGTCATATTGTGTTTAATTATAGTTGACACTTAGAACTTTCAGTTACACTTGGAAGAAATTAGAGAGCCAGATTAGCCAATATTTCTCTTCCTTGCTTATTTGCAAAAATGCATATTTAACTCTGGGAAAACATCTCCTAACTGAAACCTCCTAAATTCAAGGTCTTAATCCACAGGCAAACACAATGTTGGTCACATTTCATGTATGCTTTAAAAGCCTGGTCTGTTCATTGATTGGAATGATTCAGTGGTGATCATATAATTGTTTCTCACAGGCCACTGAGAAATGTAAACTAACTCTGACAACAAAGCTAAAGTCTGATTTATTAAGATGGTATGCATATTTCAGATACCTAATTCATTCCTGCACACTCGAGTAGGATTAAATAATGCAGAATCACATCTACCTCCATTATTCTGCTTTTATATCACTTTCAACGAGATTCAACATCGACGTATTTATACATATAAAGCCATATCCATTATAATATTAATAAATGCCTTCTTAGATATTCCTAATATAACTTTTTCTGATTATTGCAACCCTTTGGTAGTGCTTCTATCCAACCTCCAACACATTTTTATTAAGAATCTTCTAGTTCCATATGAAAGTAACTCTTCAATTGAGCACTTCTACTCAATCCAGTTTAGAAGCTTTGTCCTGTCTCAGTTATGCAGTGAAGAACCAGCAGAAAGCACAGAAATAGGAACTTTATATAGTTTAAAAATATGTTACTTTTACCAACTAGAGGTTGGTGACTCACAAATTTTTACCTATAGCTTTCTTCTAAGTTCCAGACTCATATATCTGACTGCCTATTCAACATCTTCCCATTGAGTGACTAATAAATATCTCAAACTCAGTACAACCAAATCAGAACTCTTTATTCCCCTACAACCCACCCACCCAATTTTTCCCTTTCTCTAGGCCTTCTCTACCCTAGTAAGTAGCACTATCATCAATCCTGTGGCTCATGTCAGAAAATTACTCATCTTTTACTTTTTTCTCTTACCAGCTCCCTACATCCAACCCATCACCTAGTCCTATGATTTCAAAATCTAACATGTATCTTAAATCTGTCTACTTCCCTTCATAACCACTGCCACCACTCTAATCCAAACCACCATCCTCTCTCACCTAGAATATTGCAAAAGCCTCCTTTCTCCAATCACGCCCCCAAGCCCATATTAGTTCTCTTATAGAGTATGAGTAATCTTTTAAAAACATAAATCTGATCATGTTATTCTCCTGCTTAGAATACTCCAATAGTTCTACATATCTCTTTGCCACAAACCAGTCTCCCTAATATGACCACCATGGCCCTATATGTTTGCCCCTGCTAACTTCTCCAACTTTCTCCCCTACCTCTCTCCTCATTCCCCATTCTACTCCCTCCACAGGTCCTCCAAGTGGCTAGGCAATTTCCAGCTTCATAATTTTCAAATGGCCCTTCAGCCCACCTGGACTACTATCCCACATCAAGCATGGCAGACTACTTCTTATCCTATTGGAATCAACTAAAATGTCTCTTCCTCAGAGAACTCTTCCCTAACCACCAAGCATGAATTCAGACTTTGTGAGCCCTGAAACTTATACAATTTGGGGGAACTGTTTCTGTGGAAAATTTTTAAATCTTAAATTTGCAAATTTTACAAAAACACATGATCATGGGACTCCTTAGGACCTTGGAAGAGGCCAAGACAAGTGAAGGACCCTGAAGCTTGACTTCACCAACTCCACAGAGATTCTAACTCTATGATCACCCTTGGTAAGCAGGTCCTTGCCCCCTCCGCCTCCACCCTTGATAGTCTCTATTATTGCATCCTATTTATCCTTCTTAGCACTTCTCACAGTTTGTCACTCATCTTATCTGCCTCCTGCATCAGATTGTCCATTCCAGCAGGGCAGGTACCATGCGAGAACGCCCACCGCCAACCATAGCATCTGGCACAATAGTGCTCAGTAAAGACTGGCCCTTGAATGAGTGAGTGACAAAGTGTCCTTTGAAATTAACAGTGCTAGATAAATGTAAAGAACTATTTTACAATTTAAATTTGCATGTCATTAAAGCAGGCTTGTTTTCCCTCCCTTCCTCCCATGGGAAGAAGAAGCTTACAGCATGGCACGATTCCTGGTGTGGAGGAAACGATTGCTATGCCCTCTCTAACCACTCCAAGCCTCAGGAATTTTTAAGGCCACAATCTAATATCCAGAGACAAAAAAGCCATTTGTCCTGCTTTGGGCCTGGTTACGTAGGTCAAAATCACCGTCCTCTGTGTTTTGGAGGCAGCATTCTGCTTCAACATGGCTTCTGGCTGTGGTGACACTAGACAGGGGCCAGGGTGCCAGCATCCTCTGTGGAGCCCTGGACTCTTTCTGGCCCCAGGCCTATCCTCTCTGGATATGTTTGTGCACCCATTGCCTCACCCATTCATGTTTTTGTTAGTCGGCCTGACCTCATCATTGGAAGATGTTTCCCCGCTCTCCGGGCTGTGGCTCTGAGAAGGGGGTTAGGGAAAAGGCCTGGAGTTTGTCTCCAAGGAGAGATAACACCTGAACCCAGGCGTATTTGGAGCCAACACACTCCTTCCTGAGCTCGAAGGAGAAAAGTGGGACTTGAAATTTTACTGACTTACTAAGATGATATTCAACCTAAGTCTGAAATACTTTCAGATTTGGCTATTTAAGTGTAAAGTGTTGAAAAGAGTACTTGAAAACAAAGCATGCCTTTTGTAATTGTCACTAAATGTTTCATGTAACTTGACATTTCCTTGTGCTAAAATCTGCAGTGTCACTTGCCAATAGCAGGAATAATTATTAAACTCTAGAATTACCTACAAATGGAGATCATTCAGTGTCTTCCAGCACACTCTCTTTGAATGGGATAGTTGATCCATAAGCCACTCTCTTCCTTGGTTTATATTTGGTTTTCCCAGGATTAGATAAGAGTGAGCGGGTTGCTTTCAAGTCTAGAATGCTACAGCAATCTTGTCTGCCTTCCAGTGAAAATCTCTGAAAGTCCTCAAAAAAGCATAAGCTGCACAAATACAGAAATGAATCTTTTGCATTTATATGAACAAACTGCATTCCGTTTGTTGAGTGGCTCAGGATCTATGCCCTTCATTTGTGTCTGACAGGTTAAACAGTCAGCTGGAGTGTATATTTTACGATTAAATTGACTGGGGCTAGGTTAATTACGGTGGCAGTTGAACCTCAATCCTGTGCCTTGCAGATTGAACCTTAGTGTGACCATATTCAGCTCTAAGCTACAGTATATCAAACACAAACTTCTGACTGGAAGCAGTTTCGGAATCAATTTACATTCAAATAAAAAGGCACTCCAGTGAGAGGTACATTAAGATGTTTAAATTAGGGGGCATGTGGGATTCATCAAGCAAGGAAAGCAGTTGTAAATCAAGCTTATGGTGAATGGGTTAAACACACAAGAGGGTTTTAGGGCATGAGCAACACTTCCTAGTATCTTTTTTCTGTTTTAGCAACTTTTAAATGGAAATGTTAAGGAAATAGCAAAGAGTAAATAAGGTTTTTAAAAATGAGAACTACCAACCATATTTATGGTTTTTC
The DNA here is from genome assembly GCF_057802395.1 of Ceratotherium simum simum. Classification (NCBI taxonomy): domain Eukaryota; kingdom Metazoa; phylum Chordata; class Mammalia; order Perissodactyla; family Rhinocerotidae; genus Ceratotherium; species Ceratotherium simum. Next base: position 61,124,359 of record NC_141908.1, read on the forward strand.
ACTATCACTGGCATGCCAGCTTTAAAAATAAGGGATAATCAGCACTAGGAACACATGTCAATACACCAGACCAGAATGAATGGAAGGGAGGGCAAGAGAGAAATGAGACCAGCAGTTTGAGGGACTTTTCAAAAGAATTACCCTTTGTCTTTGCTTCTTGTGTAGATTCTACCATCTTGCATTATATGTGGATTATCCCTGCTGGATTACCCTATTCTACTTCTTACCTTCTATTCCTAGCACCAAGATTGCAACAAAATAGGTGTTTGTTGAATGCGTGTGCAGTGAACGAAGTGGTATTCTCTGTCTGGATATTTGAGCACTCATTCATGCAGGACTTTATTCCTAAAGAATGTGCCTTTGTAGGAACAAACAAATATATTATTGGGTGGTCAAATGGATCCTATGAATAATTGTTTAAAGTGGGAGGCTAACACCTGCCTTTCACGGCTCTCCCCTTTCAATCCCCTTTTCTCTGCTCTAGGCACCGTTCACTCTCATGCAGCTTCTAGGGCCTCTTTTGGTCCTAGTTACTTAACTGATACTAAGAAAATGGTGATGATACATTTGTTTAAGCCCCTCATTTTAAGCAGATTCCTGAAGAGACTAATGTTCGACCCAAAAGATTGAATCTCTAATGGTAAAATTTTAGGCAAAGTCCAATTTAAGCATAAGCCTACGCTTTCTTAGCAGTTAAACTAAGCCACCAAAACTACCTGTTTCATTAAATCCAACAAATGATAAAATAATTCAAACTAGTTGGTGAGCATTTGATTAGACCCACAAAGATGGGCAAACTACAGTCTGAGGGCCAATTCCAGCCTACCTCTTGTTTTTGTAAATAAAGTTTTATTGGAACTCCACCACACTCATTCATGTACGTATTGTCAATGTCGGCTTTTGAGTCTCAATGGCAGAGCTTGCAACAAAGACTTTATGGTACACAAAGTCTTAAATATTTACTATGTGTTCCTTTACAGAAAAGTTTGCTAACCCCCGGATTAGGTTGTTCCCTTTTTCTGCTGGCTCTTTGGTTGTCTTCTGTTTTTCCAATATGTACTAGTTCAAGCCCTTATGAGTTATCCTTATTTCCCAAGTTTCAGTAAAAGCTGCCTCTGTTTTGAGAACCCTCAGTGTGTAGCCTGGAATGCAGAGCCTGCACTTTTAAAATGTAAACACTTTGTCTCAATATAATTTTAGTACTTCTGGAACTCCCTAGGAAATGAAAAATACCAAGAAGCTCCTCTGACAAAATTCAACTCATATGAGAATACATATCTTTGCAAGTGGTCTCTCCTTGCTCACCTAAACTATGAACAATAACCTTTTTGGGGAGCCAAATTTTTACCAATAATATTAAGAGAAAATTGCTTTACTTGGTTTGCTCCTTTGTGTGAAATAATCTGTTACTTACAATGGATACAGTAGTACAATATAAAAACCCAATTTCACTTACAAGTTCAAAAATTAAGGGAATTAATCTGGAAGTTGACATCTCTATAGAGACAACCTGCATAAAGATATTAAGCTTTCTGTAGGTTTGCCATCTTCTATATTTGAAGGTGGTTGGAGAAATATTTTGATTTTTTGACTTTCAAAATAAATCATAATATTTGGAATAAAACAACTAAATTTATATTAGTGATATAAATATTTGTAGAGTACTTTGTAGTTTTTCCAGAATCTCATCTTTCTTAAAATCGAATGAGTATTCCTTCAGTCTCCTGGTCGTGCTACTTTCTAAGCACATTCGCCTCACTGGAGGAGGAAATGGAAAAAGATTTCAGTCTTCAACTTAAGGATGCGTTGAAGGGATTTTTTGAGTCTGGCATCTTAAAGATGGAGGAGAGAGAATAGGGCAGGAATGGGATCTCTTGGAAGCCACTTTTTGTTCTTGGCTTGGTGAACACTCACTAGATCCCTATTTGAGAACGTGTGTACCTCACAGAGAATATTCAAGAGTAAAAGAGGGAATAATTCTGATATTTATTAAGCACCTCCCGTGCTCCAAGCACTGCTCAATAGGCTCCTTCTGGCTCAACTCGACGGATCTTAAAACTCTGAGAGTTGGCTAAATAGCCAGTGAGTTGCAAAGCGAGAATTGGAACCCAGATGCCCTAACTCCAACACTCTTTTCAAGATGTGCTAAGGGGGCCAGTTTGAATGGTTGAATGTCTCTGAGGAAAAGGGAGAGTGGGCAGCTGTAGTTCCAGGCTAATGGTATTGGGTGTGCGAGAGCAGCTCAGGACAAGACTGCCTGGACGGGTGATCTGAAAGAAATCCAGAGACGCTTTATGGATATTGATCAATGGATTTAAAGAATATCAGTTTCTTCTATTTGCTTCATGCTTGATTTTCTAACAATTCTGAATATACTTGCTGTATGCATGTTTTTGATTTAATTAGCCAAGCAATATGAGGAGAAGCAGAATAGGTGAGAATGGCCAAGAGGAAAAGAGATGAATGTGCACAGACAGAACAATGCAGTCTTTGTGGGTATAATATTTCTGAGTTTCGTGGTTCTTTTTAAAGCTCTGATATATCACTTGTTATAGGTCATAGGGAAAGAGTTTTTCAGTGGGGATTTTGTTCATATAAAATCTATTCTTTGGCCTGGTTAAGTCATGATAATTCACCTCAAATTCTGATCTTAATGCTAGGACAGGGATCCCATCTCTGAGAAGCCCTGATTTCCCCAGAGTCACCAAAATAATGTAGCAATAAAAACATTAGGGTGAGCCAGATCAGCTTTATTAGCTTTATTCGCCATCCAGTATAGATAAGAAATACTTTGTTCTATTTCACGACTACTTACCATCTCAGAGCTATCCTAAGTTTCATACATCACCCCTGACCCACCCTTGCTGATGCCCCAAACTTTCCTAAGATCCAACCCTACAGTTGTAACATCATCCCATTTCATGATGTTAAGCGTGTGTGGAAGCGGTGACGGCTGTTGGGAAGGGCAGCCACAGCACTACTATATAATAAGTGGTGTCATCCCCCTCCACATCCTTGTGGTTAGTGGGAAGATCTTTTCTGCATTTCCTTTCATTTCTGAGTCAGCCTCCTCAACAGTCCACAAATCCTTTCCTTTTGGACTAGACAGGCTTCCCTGAGCACATCCTTTCCTTCCTCATAGCTCCTTGAGTTCTCAACACTCACCATTCAAAGCAGAAACCACAAATGATATGTGCATTTTACCCAAAGAAAAACAGCTTTAGTTATCTTTCAACATGTTGAATCCCTGTCATAATGAAAATATTTAACGAAAGAAAGCAGAGGGAATTAGGTTATGTAGAATAGTTTTTTTCCTAGATTAGGGAGGACTCAGGTGGAGGGAGGGATAAGGGGAACGCTCTGAGATACAAGGATGCCAGTGGAAAGCGCCATTCTGCTTTTATTTGTAGTAACCATCAACTTTTAATTTCAGCTTTCCTCCTGGCCTTGTGGAACACTATTAACTCCATACTTTTCTCCAAACTCAAGAGAAAACAGAAACAGAGGGAAAATACCTTTTTCTCCACTGAGAATCATATATCTTTAAACTATTGATGCCAAAAGAATCGCTTTAATTGTTCATTCACCTGCTTATCCTATATGAGAATCATTGCACTGAAATTTTTATTTCATAGGTGTGGACAAGTGAAGAGTTGAAGTGACAGTATTTGCCGTCACAGTTGGGACTATATGATACAGGCTTTCTGACATACAGTCGGTAGACCTCAGTTTAAGAAAGCATTAGCCAGCCACTATGTGCCTGACACTACGCTTTTTCACATCAGGATGGGTTTATCTCTTTACCAGCAACTGTAATAGTGGAAAACACGTAACTTGGGAAATAAGAGGGTCTGAGTAAGTGATGCTACTTACATAACTCTGAAGTTCTAAATCCTTGATTTCTTCATCTGTAAAGTGGAAATAACAATACCTACTTCCCAGACTTTCAAGGATTACATGAGGTAATACACATGCAAGTGTTTTGTCACTAGCCACTGTTAGACATTATTACCCCAAAGAGATAATTATCAAAGGTATGACTATGCTGTTTTTTCTTAATATTAATACAGCTGGCAACCGAATTTAAAAATTCTATTGGTTGGATTTCAGTGACATTAGAAATCTCTGCTTTACTTCATTTTTTACCATCTTCTTGAATGCTTGTATTATTTAAATATTAAAATTCAGTCTAAATCAATACCAATCTTGAAATACTTAATATTCTAGTCATTTTACTTGTTGAAAAATAATAGCAAATAATTCCTTGTAGAAGGCATTAAGTAGTGCCATTTACTCAGTGATTATAATTTTTGTATTTGCTTTCTTAATATATAACAGATGTGGAAAGACATGGATTTGTCCCACCCCACCCCCAAATGCTCAGTGCAACATATGGCACCGAATCAGATTACACTCTGTAGGTGACACAGTAAAATACACATGGATCCAGGAAGAGAATCCAAGTTTGCTGTTATTTTAATTTTTGCTAGTTTATTCAGCATGCATCTAACATTTTGTTGTTATTTGGCTAGGAAAATTAAAATCCAGAAGGTGAACAAAAGTTTCCAAAGAAATTTTAATTTCATAGATCTCAAGGTTACTGACAAGGATACATATATATTAAAATGCTAGTGGCTTTGAAAGTTAGTACCTGTCAGAAAGGCCTGTAGAGAGGCACTAATGAGATGTATTTGTATTATGGCAACTGCAGAGTAGAAATGGTTTAGCAGCCTGATTAGAAACGTGACCATCATGATAAAAATCATGTCATCCCCAAAGAGGCCTACACATAATTAATTAATGAAGATATTGCAACTATCAAACTGAAATACCAAATGGACTTTATTCTGCACTTCATACCATTATAAACCATAAAATAACTGACAAAGCCTCATATAGATAAGCAAAATCAAGCATCGCCAGTATAGATCATTAAATGGAAGGTGGCAAAAAACACTGCTGAGTCTAGGAATCTGGTCTTTTGCTTACAAATATCATAATTGTATATGTATTGAGTATAAATTGCATCACATCTCTACACAGAAACTAATTATTACCTCCCACCCCCCCACTCCCCCACCCCAAAAAAAGAAAGCCGCAGGGGCTGGAAACATCGTGGCTTTCATTGTACACCAAACCATTTCATCACTTAAAATTCCTTACTATGCTTTGGAAGTGTCAGAGATATTTTGTGGATTTGACAAACAAATTTCTTTAAATCTCACGCAGTTAATTCTTGCCCTTCTTCCCATAGTTAACATGAAAAAGGTATGAGAAAAACAGGATGATACAGAAACAAAACTTTCTAGTCCTCAGTCCTTGAAGCTCAAGTTGAGGCACAAATATCAGGATGAGGGAGCCTGAGGTGCAGTTCCTCCACTGTCGCACTTCACTACACCCGTGACACCCGAACTCACCTTTTTAAGCCTATGCCAGCAGCATCTAGAAAGAGATGCCCCTGCCCTAGCCACCTGAGACTCAAGCCCAAAGGGCAGACGGCAGAGTTATCTGAAAGCGACCGTATGGCAGCTCCAAAGCCTCTGCAGTCCTCATGTGGGCAAAGGTGGGGACTCCTTCTTCTGGGATTGTGGAAATTGTTGGGGTTTGGGGTCAGTCAGAAGGCAAGGATGTCCTCTTACTTCCAAGAGAGAATTTAGATGAATTATTATTTACCATTTGGGGAAACTTTTGTTCAGGAATGAATTTCATTGCATGATTGTCCTTGCAGAAGGAAACACAGTATCATTTTGCTTCATAAGTGTTTTATTTTCAGCAAACCATAGCTTAGAAATTTGGTTCTAATATCAAACATGTAAATTGAAGGAAATGAGATTTTCAAGTGATTGGCACTGGTTCTCAAGAACCCTACTGGAGGAAGGAAGTAAAAGCATCTGTTTGTTCCCTGCCATCCCTGGAGATCGCACTGCAGCTTGGATAATGAGAATCTGCATTTGTTTCAAAAGTCAGAATAACCTCTCTCCTGACAACCGTAATTCCTTTTATTAGGCATATTTTACTGAGCATTAAACAGCACAAATCCAAATGATAAAGCGCAGGCTAGTGCATAGGCCTGTAATTCAGTCCAGCTTGGGTGTAGTGCACAGACACATACATGAAAAAAAAAAGAAAGACAAGAACCTTCATATTTTACCATCCTGTTACTAGAGCATTTTATAGAGCTACATATTTTTTTAAAATATGGTTAATGCAGCAAGTGAGATTTTAAAAGAAGAAAGAAAAAAAAGACTTACACCAATGAGTTTATTTAAAAGGAAGCAAATTAAACAGAGCTATGCTGATAACAGCAGATGTCTAGTTATAATTTACTTCCCTAATGCTGATTAATATATTCATAAACAATTCAAATGTACTGCCAAAAGAAAAATGCTACTCTTAACACCCCAATGGCTACTGGTTTCAGTTGTGCTTCTCAATCAAGCAAAACATTCTTGCCCAAGCTCCTAAGACTGTTTATTTTGCTTCCTGCCAATCTTGCAAATAATTCATCTTGTGTGTCATTTCCTCCTAAATGCTTCCTGGTGCTTGATTGCTTTGCCTGTGTGGCATTTGATTTCCAACTGCCATTTTACCTTTATAAACATTTAGAACTTTCTAAGCGTGAGGAGAATGCCCAAAAGGCATGGGAAAATGAGGCTGTAATTACATCAGCAGAGTATGTTTTACAGCATATCTAGCCTTCTGTATATACCAGAAATCTCTCTTTGCAGACAACATTGCATTCCCAATCCGGGTGCAGAACAGTAAATTAACATTTACTCCAGCAAAGAGGCCCTGGTATCAACATGTTTAATTTATTATTATGGCAAAGAACAGTTTTCCCATGATTAGTGAAATAGAATACATATAATATATTTAAGGATCTGCATCCAGACCAAAAAAAAACGGAAGTGGGGAGGGGGAGAAAAGCAGAAAACAAAAGAGAAAATAAAAGTAATATCAGTTACCACGTGATTTTTGTGGTAAAAATAGAATACGACGTGCAATAGTGCAATTTTCCTTGCTAGTCCAGCAATGCAAGTCTCAATAGGAAGTCCACTGACATAGTTGCTGCATTTCGGGATTTAGTTGCGTGCTTGCCGGGGGTTAGCGTTTCTGCCCGACTTCTGACTCTGGGTGGAATCGCTGGGACTGGAATCACTTTTATTCAGTCCAAGATGCTGGAGCTTCATATCCCAACGCTGCAAAATTTAAAACAGAAGATGGTCACATGCACTGATCACCAGGGTCATCATTTCTATTATTCTAACAACTGAGTAAGGCTGCAAAGTCAGATCCAAAAGCATTTAACTACTTTCCCAAAAGTATAAAATCCATATCCCAGGGTAACAACAAAATTGATGCTATATGAACATAATTCTCTGATTTTAAAAAGCACAAAATTGGCCACCTCTAATATATCGGTAATTCTGTCATAGCAAACCTTAAACTTAAAATTTCCACTTCAGTAAATGGTGACAAAAATATCTATCGATATCTGTGGATAGTTCCTGAGGTAACATGCACAAGTCTGGCGCTTCACAGATGATCAACAAATGGAAGATTAACACAAAGAATTTGAAGGAAGGGCTCTTCTTCCTTTTCCTCTCTTATGACACATAAAAACACAGCCTTTTTAAACCTATGTGATTTGAGCAGTGAAGAAATTTGAAATTTGGGGGAGAATGGGGTCTCTTAAAAACATTTTTCTAAGTAATATCTACCAAGGGCAACAAACAGAACAGACAAGTTTCTGCCCTCATGCTAAGATTTACGAAGCAGATGTTACCAATGTTTCTAATAACCACAATCAAGTTTACTAATATTTCACATTAACAATGCCTAATGTTTACATAAAATAAGTTAAAAGGAAGTTATATTAGGGGTATTATAGGCAATGAATAAGAATAAGGACTATGGCAGTACTTCTCAAATTTCATTGAATATAGAAATAACCTGGAAATCTTGTTAAAATTGCAGATTCTTATTCGGTGGGTCTGGGATGGGGCCTAAGATTTTTATACCTAACAAGCTCCCAGGTGATGCCAACGTTGCTAGTCCAGGGCCACTATGAGTAGCAAAGAACTAATGTCCGATGGCCCAAGTTCAAATTCTAACTACATCAGTTACCGTGAGAAGTTTCTTGAACTTATTAGATCTCATTTTCATCATTTACACATTGGAATTAATAGAATCTGCTTATAAGACTGCTCTGAAGATTAACAGTTGAACAATGTATCAAGTGCTTAGTACATAATAAATTATCATTTTTCAATTACTGAAAGTAATTCTTCATTTTAGCACACTTTACTTCACAATCTTATTGTTTTTCATATTAAAAAACAGTCGATTCTCAACTCCCCAAGACAGGCCAAATATCTTGAACAATCTGCTGCAACAGAGACTTAGGCAAACAACAATTTGCATGGCAAAACCATAAAAAGGTCTTTATTTAATTCTTGATCTATCCACTGAGAGGAAAAAATCTGCTGAAAAGGGCAATTCATTAAAAAAAAAACAAACACACAGTATCCTACATAAAAACTCTTTCTTATTACATCCTCAAATTGACTGGAAAACTAAAGCAAGGATCTCAATAATTCTAGCCAAGAGGGATTTTCCATTCAAGGTCTTTAGCCCTGAATATCTGCATATGAATTAAAAAACTGTTCAAATTATTGGTTTAATTCTTCCCTTTAAATGTTTATATCCAGACCGAGAATATAAATGATTTCACAGTAATAAGTAAGTGAGTCCCCAGAAAGCAATGGAAAATATGTTTCCCTTACTAAGGAACAGGACAAACGAGACATGTGCCCTGGGTCTTGATATGATGATAATTGTTTTGGTACCAAAGAGAAGCCGCAAGCCTTGTTACATACTTTGCAGCAGGAATGTTGAAAGCTCTTCCAACTGGTACAAGAATTTAGGACAAATTCCTGTTCTGCATTAACAAGCAGAAAACCAAATTAATAAAAGGACAGTTAGGAGATTTCAGCATACTAAAGAAGAGCCACTTTTTAACAAACACCAAACTAATTGAAAAGAGATACAAATAGAGAACTCTCGCATATCTGAACTTGAAATACATCTTACTTTTGACAAATACATGAGGAAAATAAGAGCTTACTGGAGGGTAGTTTCTCCCTGTAAAACAACGCCCTCTACATTTTCGTAGGCCACTTACACTCAAATCTGTCTGCTGTGTCACGTGCCAGATGTATAAGATAAACTGCCCAGGGGTGTTTAACTTACCCTGTAAATGGGTTCCCAAGCCTTCAAACTCACAGAGAAAGAGGATGTATTATGTTTGGTAAAATTCCCACTCTCGCCTCCCCTTTTCCCCTTCCCTGCCCACTACACACACACACACACACACACACACACACACACACACACTCTCTCTCTCTCTCCCCCCACCCACCCCCCACCTCTCTTCTTTATTTTTAGGTCCTCTACACATACTCCTCCATATTCCTTTCTTTGAAATAGATTTGCTTAGTATAGTAAGAAGAAATGGAACCTTCCATATTAAGGTAATTTACTGGGATTTTTAAAAAATGCATCACTCCCAGAATCTAAGAGTCACTGGCTTAAAAATAAAACTACATTACTACTCTAAGGACCTAATTTGGTCAGATCTTTTACATACAGATGAATGTGGCCGCACCTTGTCCATAGGAACTGATGTCTGCATCAGGACCACATTGGTAGTTTCGTAGCCATCCTTTATTCTTCTCTTCTTCTTTGACTTAACAGAACTGCACATTTGTTCAAGGAAGCAATATGCCCAGCTGAAAAAACTATATTTCCCAGCCTCTCTTGCAGCGAGGGATGGACACGAGACCCAGTTCTAAGTAAAAGTTGCTAGGTGAGGCACTTGGAAACCCCTTTTTACTTCCCTTTTCTTTCTCCCTGAAATGTAGGTGTGATGCTGGAGGTGGGGCAGCCATCTTGTGACCTCCAGGTGAATGTGAGTATGGAAGCAATACCCTTAAAAATGGCAGAGCAGAAAGCCAAAAGAAGCCCGGAGCCCTAATGATAATGTGGAACCACTTGACCAGGACTGGACCGGCTACAGCTAGACTTCTCACCATGCGAAGTCAGGCAACTGTAGTTAGATCTCTGATACACAGACAGAGAACTCACTCCTCAAATGAAATAGACGTTAAAGACAAACTCAGTCCTTGAAATTAAAATATATACATAATCTCAGGTTTTGCTATTTCTCATGTAGTTGAGAACAGCTATTTTGTTTAAATGACAAATGGCTGGTTTTCTACTTTTATTTTATGTATATCACTTGGAACATAAAATATAGGCTTACCTTAACTTTTTTACCAAGTCGATCCTTCCATTTCTCAGCAATAGAACCTTCCACCAACAGTAATCTGTATTTTTTAAGAAACATTTTTGAAAAATTAAAACATACTACTGAAAAAATACAAAGAATTATTGCCAAGAAAGACTTATCTGTTTATTCTAGAATAGGACAGCCAAGTTTCAGAACAGTAATTCTTAACTACTTGGGAGTTATGGACCCCTTTAAGAACAAATGAAGGCACAATCCCTCTCCCCAGAAAAATGCACATCCACAAATTGCACACATACACTTTTCTATCCAATACTTGAAATTGAGTGATCCAACTAAAACCTATCTGTAATCCCCTAGAGGGCAGAACAGATCCCAGAGTAAGAACCCCAAAGTAAGATCTCTAGAGAAACGCAATAAGGATGCGACAGGCGTAGAAAGTATTCCAAATCCTTAAGGAGGGCGTTACCTGGAACGTTCCTCGTCTTCATAGCCCATGATGATATACTCCTCGTTAACGTTAAGCGGAGGACACAGACAGCCAGAACTGGTGTAAAGGTTAACAGTGTCCCTTGGAATGTTTACCAGAGAAGCCTTTAGAATCTCCTTCACCTCGACTACTGCAGTCACATCATGGCACTTGGTCTTTACCTCTTTAACTTTAGCCCGAATGACTGGATAAAAGACAACAAAGGTGATAAGGTAATATGACACACAATAGGTGCCCCATTCCAAAAAGACAAACAGGCTCCTTTCTCTTCAATTCTTATCCACTTGATGCTCAATGGAGAGGAAAAGTCAACCAGATATTTTTGCCTTCAACAGTAGTATGTGACACACTACACAACAGACCTGCCCCTTAATATTCAGCCCTCAGCCCCGATCCTCTTCCAATTTGCATGGGTGTATATATTTGTGTGTCTATATGCATATGTGTGTGTATGTATTTCATTGTGAGAAATCAACAATCAAAGGTTGAGTGAATCTGATTTAATTTTCCTCCAAAATTTTATTTTGGATGTGTGTATATGCATATGTGCAGTTTCAATTGCTGCCAACACAAATTTAAACTATATTAATTTCACTATATGTAAAGATTTAGTACTTAAACGCACTTTGTTTCCTTGTCAGCATTCTTCTATCAGATCTGTTAATAGATTTTCTCAAGAAGTGGGGGTCTCTTTAGTGTTATACAGTTGTCCTGTTCTACGGTTTTCCCAAACTGATTCTGCAATCTTTTCACCTTCCTCATCTTAGTCACTGTTCAGACATCAGTTCGCTTCTTCCTTTGTTTCAGTACAGATTATCTTTTATACTCCCCTGTAGGTATGCTAAATTTTCTTTTTGAATAAAAACTGTCACCACTAGACCTTGTTTCCTCCATCTGCTTTGCAGTCAGACATTCCAACATTCCTTCTCCTCACATGCTATGGAATACAGTCTAACCTGTCCGTTGCATTAATCTACCTCTCTCAATGGATATACTGGCACCCAATTTATCTCACAAGAGTTGGTGTCACTTCTCAATATAAAGAGAAACTGCCTTACAAATAATCGATCCGGTTGCAAAGTCAAAGTATTTGACTCAATGTAGAAAGTACAGTTCTGTTTCTTTTCTGTATTTCTCCCCTTGTGGAAGAGCCAAATTCTTTAAATTCCTATTTCTGGTAAATGAGCTTTTTTTAAAAGGGAGAGTTTGAAAAAGCCTAGGAAGAAGTAAAAATGTCAATTAGTAAGAAGCCAATGGCTTTTGACCCTCATTGCTCTAGTTCAACATCCATGGATGTTCTACAGAGGAAAACACAATTTATCTACATGAATCCACTTTTTGAAAGCCTCTTAGGCACATATCTGCAAACCGCTTTCATCTGAGTCCCTTCCCACATATTTCAGGGGTTTTAGACTACAAAGGAATAGAAAAAAAGTAATCCATGCAAATATAAAGCCAGCTAATAAACCATTCCCCCATCAATGCCCCCACTCCATACAGAAACTTTCAATAACATTCCACCAATACAACATACATACGACAGAAATTAAGTTACTAATTAATTCTGAACACTTTAGGACAAAAACCTCATTTTTGCTTCACAGATATTTCAATCTTCAGAGAATTAGTTGTCTCAAGTATGAGAACTTGTAGCAAACAAACTCTAACTGCCCAGCTGTCCCTGCTTGGTGCGATTTGTGAGTGAAGGAGTCCGTTTCTATTAGTGTCCTTTCTAGTCTGTATTTTAACAAAAGATAAGACTGCCCTTTTTGAAATGTCATTTGGGAGAATCAGATGATAAATTCACAACCCCAGCTAGCAGACATTTTTGTGTGTCCTGGCTTACGTGAATGTGCTTCATAGCATCCATCAACCATAAGAGATTACTGAACTGTGCAAATGTTCTCAAACTAATGATTTATTTACCCAGTGTGTCTACTATTTTCTTTAGAAATTTTTAGCACATGTACCCACTCCAAAACAAATATCTCTCTACAAGACTTACTTTTATTATTCAAGTAATTTTGTTAAAGCTCAAGAGCTTTTAACTGAATTAATCTGAAGGAAGCAGAGGTTTTGTTGAATTATCCTTTTTCTCAATAGACACATGCAGATATTTAAAAAAAGATGAAAATCAATATATTTTAGAATTTAAAATCTATTTTCTTTTCAGAGTTTTTCCTTCTATTTATTCATTTCAGTACCTGTCTTCCCCAAAGAAGCTCTTAGTTAGCCCCCGAGAAGTGAAAATCCTTAAACTATGGGCAACCTGGTTATTGTTTGGCTCTGAAAAAGAAGTTACCTCCTTTCCATTAATTGTGATCTGTACCCCACTTTATAATATTCACTTCAGCTACCTTGTGATCTTCCCTTACCATGACTTGTAACCACTAGCGTTTTAGCTTTAAAAAAAAATAGCACCAACCATTGCAGCACTAAGGAAGTTGGATAAAGTAAAAATTGATAATAAGTAAAATAAATACAAACTCAACTAAATTTCCCTGACATAAAATTATTATACTTTTGTTTTTAGTATAACTGTACTTAAAAGTTCATTTAGCATTTTTAAATTTAAAAGCTAATCTCCTAAAAATTAAGACCTCCTTTTCCTGTGATTTTCACATCAATTTGTAGAGGAATGGGTCCTCAGATAAGCAAGCATTTGACTTCGTATATAAACATAACCTTTCAACCTTGGAAAGCGTGTCCATCACTGGCTGAGAGAAACTAGATTCCTCTTGAGTAGTAAGAAAAAAATAAAAATTAATTCCTTTGAAGAAAAACTTGGGAAACTAGGTGCATTTATTTTAAAGAGATTTAAGCACACTGAGAATTTTCAACCTTATACCTTTTAATACACAGTATTTTCAAAGATCAAAGATTACTCTTATAGAATCTTACTTATTTCTCTCCTTCCAAGTCCCAAAAGTATAAAAATAGAAATAAATCTGCTGTATATGTCCTATATCCTCTAAAATGAGCACGTAAACTCAATAATAAAACTCTCATTTTAAAGTTCCCTTTAAAAAATCTATTTAATTGCCATGTTTATTCATTAACTCAGCCTCAGCAGTCTTCTGCAGAGATAGTAACATGACCTTTATTAATCTCATAGATGCTAGGAAAAAAAAATCACAATAAAATGCCCATAGAGGCCGGCCCTGTGGCTTGGTGGTTAAGTGCGCGCGCTGCGATGCTGGCGGCCCGGGTTCGGATCCCGGGTGCGCATTGAGGCACCGCTTCTCTGTCCATCCTGGGGCCGGGTCCCACATACAGCGACTGGAGGGGTGTGCAGCTGTGGCATGCAACTATCTACTGGGGCTTTGGGGGCAAAAAATAAAATAAATAAAATCTTTAAAAAAAAAAAAAAAAAAAAAAAAATGCCCATAGAAAACAGCAAATATTGTCTTATCCCTTATTTCATCAACTGGAAAACTCTATTAATGGATTCTTCCAAATTTAATGGTAATTGATATCTGTGACTTGGAAGCATGCCAGTACCCAAAAGTACATTCTGAATAACCAAAGAAAAGACAACTTAGGTTCAATAATCACAGATAAAATACGGATAATAATACATTCCATGGAGCAGTTGAGAAAATTACATAAGAGCGTATGGAAACCACCTGACCCAGTACCTGGCACAGATACAACAGGCTTTTCCCTCCTTCAGTTAAATTTGTCAGCTACATTTGGTTTGGTAGCTCTTCAATTAATACTTTATCAGAATGTCACATTTCTAGGTCAAGCTAGATAACAAAACATTTCCTTAATTGAATACTAACAACTTCCATAAGTGTTATTTTCCAACTCTGTTGATGTTTTCCATGAGCTAGACTGACTGAAGAAACCAAGTTTGACTCTTAACCAGCCCTTGTGCATTGAAAGGCTCCTCTGCTCACCCAGTGAAGCACCAAAGGCCAACCGATGACCCACGAGGCTCCAAACACTCGAGCTCAATGGCTCCTCAGCCTCTTAGAAAGGGAAGAGTCCCCCCCATCTAGTTTGAGACATATCTCCGTGACTTAACTGCACGGTTCTAGCATACCAGCAGTGCTGCCTGATATTTTTCAAAGTCAAGCATTTGTTAAGAATTTTAATTGTTTGGAAGAGGAGGCTATTCTCTTAAAGTTGTCCTTGTTTCTTTGTTTTTAAGCCTTATTCTTAAACTGCTCTACTGATTTACACACACACACACACACACACACACACACTCACTCCTTTCTTAACACAGCAGTTTAGAGGTTGAATATGAAGTTATCCTTACCATAGTTGTAATTGTTTCGGAAATAGGTCTTCTGTGTAGCTCTAATAGGCTTACATTTGCAGCGTTCTGAAAAATACATTTTAGCTATAAGCAAAATTTCAACATTAGCTTTCTTTTGTTTATTCACATTTTTTGGTAGCTTAGATCCAAATTTGGTGGTGAGGAGGCTCTTAGCAATTCTATGTCTCTGATCTCTTTCTCCTGGAACTACATTCATGTTTATTCTATATATATAACCTCTTATTCAATGTCAGTATGCTCATAAGTTCCTGCTCTCCAACTCCCAAATCCTGAGGAAATACTGTTTTACCACCATGCATGAGGAGACCATGACCCCTGAATCCTGAAAGAAACGTGCTTAGTGCTTATGGAAGTAGAATCAATGCCTACTGAAAGGCAATGTTCTGCTTATACTCAGGTAATTGGTTTACCTCAGTGGAGTACCACTTGCATTCATGTACGTTTCACCGATTACACAGCACTCCTCCAAATATTACTTCCTGGATCTAAAAGCAACTCAGTGAGATAAGCAGGTGTTATTACAACAAAGTGAATTTAGTTAAGTTCTTAAGAAGAGGGATCATGAGCCCCTTCTATAGGCAGAATAGCTGCCATTTAACTCAATGATAGTTTTATGCTTATTGGAGGAAATTATTATAATATATATATATATGGAGTTCCATGTTTTTTAAATATCTGGTAAATAGCGATCAGAACACATTTTCTATGTAATACAGGTGTATGTAATAAAAATTCTAATTATCTCAAAATATTTCATATATAGGATAAATCATTTAACATCTTCAAGAGTGGATTACTATACCTTTTATAGATTACTTAGCTAAGAAATATATGTCATGTATACATCATAACCATGGTAAATTGTTAGTCATTAAAGTCAATGTTAAAATAGAAAATAATACACAATTACTTTAGAAAGCATTTTGGTTTATGTAGAGATTCCTTTAAAATAGTACCCCTGAGAAAGCTTCATTAAAAATGAAATGGTGGCGCAAGTGGTTAAGTGCGCGCTCCGCTGCAGCTGCCCGGGGTTCGCAGGTTCGGATCCCGGGTGCACACAGACGCACCACTTGTCAGGCCATGCTGTGGTCGCGTCCCACATAAAGCGGAGGAAGATGGGCATGGATGTTAGCCCAGGGCCAATCTTCCTCAGCAAAAAGAGGAGGATTGGCAGATGTTAGCTCAGGGTCAATCTTCCTCACACACACAAAAAAAAAAAGTTAAAAAAATTTTTTAAAAATGAAATGGTGTTTCTTCTATTTTGACAGAGAAAAAGGTAAAAAAGAACACATGAATCACAGAAATGAAGCCAACAAAAAAATTTTGTTTAAAAAGTGTTTTATGTTAGCATGGAGACCAATAAAAGGCAGAAGCTTTTGTTGACCACTTAATATTGTATTTTCTAATCAAAATCAATTTTATTTCCAGTTGACCTTATAGATAACGTGCTTTAAAGTAGAAGTCCCGAGGAGAGTAGCACCCTTATCACAGCTTTTAAGTTCCAGAAATAAGCATCTCTATTGGGGATAGAAGCTGTACCACAAAGTAGTAACAGCAACATTGGTTGTTCTCGCCCATGAGAGAAGTGAGTTTTTCAATGCTACACACAACACTTCCCTTGTTCTGCAGACAATTTTAACACACAATTTCTATGGATTAACAATCTTTGCCCAATAAACAATTGGTAATATCAGTGCTGGTTGCTATTTTGAAGACTCCTCCAAAAATAACTTCCTTACTAGCAAAACATTTGTATCCCCATTTAAAAGAAAATGGAAAGTTGTCTAGTTCTATATATATATAGTTGCCTTTATTTTGTACTGAAATGAGACTATTTGTGAAGAAATAAATGCTATGGTCTTTGATTTACAAATTAGTATCACCCATATATAGATATGAACCTGTGCTTTTCTATCTATTTAAAAATTGACACCCATTTATCAAAAATAATGCACATAAATTATGTACATATTTGTAATTCTTCAGAAATTTGCAAGTGTGGTAATAAAAAATTATTGGTGGGGCCAGCCCAGGGGCCTAGTGGTTAAGTTTGTGCACTCCACTTTGGCGGCCCAGGGTTCACAGGTTCAAATCCCGGGCGCAGGCTTATACACCGCTCATCAAGCCATGCTGTGGCGGCGCCCCATATAAAGTAGAGGAAGATGGGCACGGATGTTAGCCCAGGGCCAGTCTTCCTCAGCAAAAAGAGGAGGATTGGCAACAGATGTTAGCTCAGGGCTAATCTTCCTCACACAAAAAAAAAAATTCTTGGCAAAAATATACCAACTGTCACCGGATTGAGTCTAATATAATGTTAACACATAACTTTGCTTAAAGCATAAACAAATGGATTCCATAAAACTTCGCAGAGAGAGATTTCTCAAAAATTATATCATAAAGTGATTTAGGAAAATTTCAAGTAGGTATTTACATAACTATGTATACAACTACATATACATAGCTAAACTATTTCCTCATAGCTAATGAGCTAAGCAATTATATTCTTGGAACTAAATTTTTTTCATCCTCAACGTACCTGTTTCTCCTGCTGGCCTCAGATGTGGCAATTCCACACGAAATATATGAGGCCCTTTCTATGATCCAATCCCTAGCTCTTGCTATAAGCAAATATCTGTCTAGTTGAGGTAACTAGTAGCTCAATAAAACAACAGAGTAATAAGGAGAAGTGGAATTTTATATACCCAAGGCTCAAATACAGAACTTCCTTTCACTTATTTATGCTAACTCAACCCATACATATTCATATCTGAGGGTATTCATGAAAAGTGTATCTTAGATCAATAGATCTGGAGGATTATCCCTCTTCTAAAGTATGTTTACTCATATCTACATATATATCCCCAAAAGCCCAAGAACTGAGATTGCAAAAAATCATAGAGGGATATAGTGCATGCATTATTCACTATATTTTCTTGTACCAGCCACCCCAAATCAGACTGTAACAGCTTCTTTTTCTTTACTACAAACAGTTTATTTCTTTTTATTGGGCCAGTACCATTATCATCATTTCTACTTTAATTCACTAAGAATTCTGCTAGTCATCTTCCTCTCTTGGCTTCCCAATGGCACATCTGTAAATTTTGTTTTCTATAGTGGCAAAATGAAATCTATTATTTACTGAGCTTCACACAAAAGCCATTCGATATCAATTGGCTTGCATTTCACTGTTGAGAAACTCGTAAAGGGAGTGACTCGGTGTTCTTATCTAAGGAAAAAATATGAAAAAATTAAAGGAGCTGGCTATGACAAAATAAGCTAAGAGACAAAGAGTTCTTCAAATATGAGGAAGGTTTTAATATTGGCAATTCATTCACCTCCAAGTCTAGAATTAAATATTACACTCTGAGTTGCAGAACAGCCTTCAGTCCTACATCCCACAAGTATCCCATGGGCCACGACAGGAAACTGTCTTCAGCTGTTCTCCCTCACATCCTCTTGCTTGGTTCTCTCAGCTACTCTCCTGGAATCAATGATCTCCTACTTCTTTGCTAATGAAACTGAAGACTGTTTATTATCCTAGCACAAACATGAGTTTATCACCCCAGAACAAATATCAGTTGGTAAAATTAGCATGCTCAGAGCTCCATAGAACCTGGCTGCAATTCCAGGGAGATGTCTTACAGTGCATTGTGGTGCGTGAGTCAAGAACAGCCTTGCTCTCTCCACAGTGAGCCTTCTTATAAGCATAGTTCAGAGAGGAAAGTCATCACATCTGTCTTTATTCCATTTTTTGCTCATAAAAATTGGCTGATTTATTGAAAACACATAAAGATAATAGTATTTTTTAAAGAGTCATACGGTTTAACAAGATCTAGAGAATTATAAGTCCCTGACACAATTATGAAATTTGATACTCACTGGACCTTCGCAATTTAACGCAACCTTGTTTGGGCTCAAGCCTAAATGTGAAATGACTTTGTAACTAACCTTGACCTTTGTTTGAAATTTACTTCTCTTGGGTCTCATCCAGAGCTGTAAGACTATAATTAACTTTGCCAGATTCCAAAACCCCCATAACTTTTCGTGTACCATGACTTTGGAATACTACTATCTATGAGTGAGAATTTTTCTGCTTTTTCTAGGAAGAGACCTTAGATCTCTGCTCAAGTTTTATTGTCAAAAAGTGCGGATGGGACGGGAGAGAAGAAAATACAATTCCATTTGCGTTACAATTTCCATTGTAACTCTTTCAGGACTGACTCTAATCAGGTCAGAGTTTAAATAATTTTAATTTGTACCAAACACACTTTATGTTTTATATTTGACCCTGGAAGCCCATTTGTCCTCTTTCCTTCCATTTTAAGACACATAGGAGCAGACCACAACAAATTTTAAAACAGATGTAAAAAATAAATTTTTATGATTTGAAAATCTATATCTTTAACCATAACTTGAGATCCAGATCTATATTTTCAACTGCCTGTAAGAGATGTCCATGAGCACATCCTTAAGTAATTTTAAACATACGTCAACATCCATCACACAATCAACTTTTCTTTCTTCTGTAGAAATATTGTTTTCTGACTCTACGACCCTGGGATATTCATGCTTCTCTAAGTATGAGATGGGAAGTAAAGAAAGAATCAACATTTGTTGAGCTCTTTCAGTCATTTACTTATTAATTAATTCATTCTACAAATATTTATCAGCATCTGCTATATTCCAAGCTCTGTGCTAGGCGTGTAGGACACCTGATGGGCAATACAATCCAGAGTAGGATACAGACATTGAACAAATGATTACACATAAAGTAATTTATTTTCACATCTGATGCATGCTATGAAAGAAAAGTACAATGTGCATGAGAACATGTAATTTGATGACCTAAACTAGTCTCATCTTCACATTCCTCTGAGGAAATGACATTTAAGCTTGAAACCTGAAAGAAGAGCTGTAGTTACCTAGGCAGGAACTACATCTTTATATATAAGATAGCAAAGAAGAAGCCCATTAAGGAGACTGAGAAGGAGTATCCAATGATGGGGGAAGAAATACAGCAGAGTGTGGAGTCAAAAAGCTGAAAGAATAGGGTGTTACAAAAGGAAAGGAGAGTAGTCCTCTGTATCAAAAGACCTTCAGAACTCAAATGAGTTAAGAGACAAAGGGATCCATTAAATTCAATTGTCAAGGACAGGATGGGACCTTGAACAAAGGGAATAAGAGGACTTTGAAAGCCAGAGGGATACTCCATCCACGACGCAAGAAGAAAAAGGAGAGAGGGGCACTGATGTTGACAGGCTTATAAATCTGTTGGTTGGATGATGAGAGAGTTCCTTCTGATGGTTTTATTTTCTCATTGAAGGATGAAGTGAAGTCATCAGCTGCAGGGAATGAGGGGCTAAAAGAAGTTGGGTGTAGAAAAGTAAGGAGAGAAGAGAAAGTATTAAACAATTATTATATCACGTGGAAAGGCAAACTTTCTGGAGAAACAAGGTAGGATTGCTAAGCAATGTTGACTGTATTTGAATCTTATCTTGAACTTAAAGTGAAACCAGCCACCCCAGTTGACCGTTTTTCTCCAACAATTCGAGTTGGGAATTTTCCCGATGAGTAGTATGGCAGAAGAAAAGAAAGGCAAAGAAATTGAGGGTATTTTCAAGGAAATGATTATTACAGTAGACCATGAAATCTCAGGTAGACAAGGAGACTAGAGTTGAACAGATAAGTAGTAGGTGATGAATAGGCAGTTGCAATGCAGTAAAATTTTTAGCAGTGATGGTACGACAGCAAATCTGCTGGAATGAAAAGAAATGGTAGGCAAAGAGTGGGATACTTGAAATTAAGATTACAGAGCTGGCACCACTGCTAGATGACGAGGTACAGAATGTCCCCATGGAAGTGGATGGCTGGGGTAGAACAGACAAACAGGTTAGCAAAGTGAAGAAGTCAACGCATTAGATGGATGATCTACTTTATCATCAAAATCATCAAAATGGCAACAGGTATATGTGCCATTATGGAACTTGTTCAGATAGACCTTAATGGAAGGTGGGCTATACATCATTTGGCCTTCCAGAAGGTCAGTTCCACTACCCTTCTAGAAACAAAGAAATTGTGAAACATTTCTAGATTTCATCACTAGGACCACCTTCCCTCTTCCCAAAATTGCAAGTCATGAAATGAATACTTTAGTGAAAATCTAGAGGATCTTACTATTCCTAGGGCATTAAAAAAAAAAAAGAATTCTCATGTCTCAATCTCAATGAAATTAAAAAAAAAACAACAATGCATCTGCTGCAGAATTAGAAACCAAGTACATCAACATCACCACATAGATCTATACTACTGCAGCAGAGTCCAGAAAATACCATGGTTAAAAGGATGGACTTTTATTGTCAGATACATCTGGGTTGGAGTCTAGGATCCATCCCTTACTATTCATATGACTTTTAATATCTAAAAAGTGGTATCTTACAGAGTTACTGGGAGAATTAAATGAGATAATACACATAAAATACTTATCACAGTTCCTGGCACACCATGCCCCACAAACGTCAGACTCAATTATGCTCAAGATTCACTGGGAATCCCAATCCGCCATTTGTAAGGACTATCTAATGAGTAAGAGAAGCAATATTTTTCCAAAGCTCCTTGCCACCTACAGAACTATGGTGCCTAGCAAACAAAGCAATCAGACTTTTTTCAGTAGTGCCTGACTCTGCTATTTTGATTCAGGGAGACCAAGCTAATTTCTCTCGTGATGTAGGGCGTCCACTTGAACTATCATGTAAATATCCAAAATTTGAAAGATCAAGCTTAGCAAGCCAAAATGACCATACATGTGGCTATTCTAATAAACTTCACAGTGCTAAAGGGTATGGCATAGCGATTAAAGACTCATGAGTTTGATTCCCAGCTCCATCCATTCCCAGCTGTGTGGCTTTGAGCAAATTACAAAACCTATTTCTAAACTAATGCTGTCTACCTCATAGGGTTATTGTAAGAATTTAAAGAGTAATTCACATAAAGAATTTGGCACAGAGCCTGGTACTTAATCACTCCTTGAATGTTAGCTATTATTAGCAGTAGTAATATATAAACAAACCAAAAAATATAAATATATTTTATGGAAGTTCAAGAGCAATTTATGAAACAGAAGAGATAAGTTTCTAACAAAAAAAATAATCTATGTTTAAGGATAAAAATTTGCTAATTTTTCTTCTAGAGATAGAAACTTTTAATTTAGATGTATAACATTTAGTTTTGGGGGGAACTACATAAGAGAGGTATTGAAAAAAAGAAATCATATTGATATTATGCTCACACAAGGGTATCCTATTCCACAATGAAAAAGAATGAAATGATACACAGAACAAAATGGATAAATGTCAATAACATCATGCAAAAATAAAATCAGCCAGTCATGAAAGAGTATATAGGTACTGTATGACTCCACTGACAGGAAGCTGACAAACCAACACAGTTAATCTATGATAATAAAAATCAGACCTGTGCTTGCTTCACAGTGGGGTGGGTGACTGGGCTCAAAGGAATTCTCAGGGGTGAAGGAAATGTTCTTTCTCTTGATGTGAGTGATAGCTACATGGGTGTACACATTTGTCAAAATTCACCGTGGCATACACTTAAGAATTGTGAGGCATAAGTAAATTATACCTCAACAAAGTCCCATTAACATAAAAATTCATGCTTATATGAATTCTTTTCATTTTTCCATAAATTAAAGTATGTCATGACTTAGCAGCTGTTCATTACATGTTTAAAATAATATTTACTTCCTAAACATATACCTAGGGCAAAGAATATCATATTAGATTTTATTTTGGATTAGAACAATATGTGGAAAATGCAACGAAGTTGATTGGTGAACTTAGGTAATATAATAAGGCTTTGAAAAGCAAAAATAACATTTGCTCAATTTAGCTGAAAAAACAAACCTCAAATATTGTAATAAAAGTCTCAATTCATAGTAATTTGCACTTTGTAAAAGGGAATTGCTTAAGATTGAGAGGACTAACACTATATTAATAAGAAAAGGAAATTTAGTTCAGTCCTTTGGGATTTAAGTCTTCGGAAAATTTTAAATAAACTGCCTTTCACAAAGTTTCTGGATCCAAGAGTCACTCCGGATATACAAAATATAGAGAATCAATGCAAGATGCCTGTTTTCTCTTGTGAGATCTCAAGTGTTATATTTTGTGACAGTTTCCAAAGAGGTCAATTAACAAAAAGACAAAGTGGGCTTCACCGTCTTTCAGAACATCATGTGTCTACTCAGTGCCAAGCACAAAGAAAAGGAAAGTGTAGTCAACTGCTCACTCCTTCATTTCATGTCCTCGGCATATAGTATGCCTGGTAGGAGGCGGTGGTCATTAAATTTTTGATGGATGGTGGGGTGGATGGACTAATAAATGGACCAGGAAGTTTCAGTATTGGGGATCTGGGAAAACAATGGTGCCACACAGTAAACAAGCAAGTTGCAAGGAGAAAATTTTTAATGAAAAGATAACTTTAATTATTAAATATGTTGTATTTGAAGTACAAATAGGGGGAAGTGTTTATTGGAGGAGAAATGTGGTCCTCTACCTGGCAGGGTGATCAGAACCAGCCCCAAGAGTGATAATTAAGCCTATGTAGCTGGATGAACTCCAACGGGAAGAAATCATTGTAAGGAGAGAGGAGCAGAGGCCAAGCACAGAACCTTGGGGAATTGTATACAGCTGGGGGACAGGAGGAGAACTAGGATAATTTGGGTAATAGCTCAGGGAGGAGAATGCTTAGGAATTGGTCAAAAGTGTCAATATTGCAGAGTGATTTTAAAAAGGGTATATTTGTAAGCTACTGTATAATTATAAAAATGCTATTTTTTTTAATCTATCCTAATTTTTTTTTCCAATAAAGGGTAGAAGTTGCCCCAAGTTAATTCAGCCTCTGTAGTCAGTAAACACGTGCAAAGAAAATAACTGGATTCCTTCCCAAAATTAGTAGGAAGCCAAAGGGAAGGAAAGAAGTTTGGAGAAGAAAAGAGAGAGAATGGGTCTATACTATCCAAGCCAGGCATAGGCCGTCCCAATAAAAGAGGGGGTGCTGGGGCAGGCCTGGCAGATGCAGGCAATTAGGAACCTCCAGTTACTCAGCTGCCCAGAATTGTTTCTCTGAAGCACCTTTGAAAAAGGGCCAGAAAGATGTTAGTGAAAACTCTGGGAGAGGAGCCAGCTTACACCAGGGAATACTGCTCATGTTTCCAATATGAAAATATATCAGAAATATAGACCAGAACTCAGAGGTCAATATACTCTAATTTTATATTAGGAAACATACCCAGAGAAGTTAGGTAATTTGGTCATGCTCACAGTCAATCTGTGTCAGAATTTACCAACTATATCTCCTCTTTTGGGAAATTCATGTTTTTTCAAATATAAAAGCTCATAAATCAGTCACCATCGAAAGTAGAAAATTGGGAAGATTCTTTTTGAGTATTGTCTTAATTAAAAACATATCTTTTTGTTGCACCGTTTGACTACCTGCCTTAATTTTATGTGTTGATTTGACAGACCAAGTGACTCAGTGGAATAGAACTAAAATTGTTTTTCCTCCATATTCCATGTTATGGAGACTAGAGAGGACGTCCTGCTTATTACAATAGTGGGTTTACAACAGTAAAACACACTCACAAATTGGAAGCTGCTCAGACAGAGTCATTATCTCCAAAAAAAGAAAAACAAAATTAAGTTTTGAGGCAAAAGATAAATTAACTGGAGTGAAAGAATTTCTTTTCCCAATTCCAGACAGAAACAGCTTGACACTTTTGAAAGCAGGGTTATGAGGGTCACAATGTTTTTGTGTCCTCATTTCCTGTTTTATCATAATCAACCTCAGCTGTTACATTTCTCCGACATATAAAATTTTGAGTGTGAATAAATTATATTTTCTTTTTGGAACATGTGACTGTGTCAGTGTGTTTTCTCATAAGCGGAATGAGCGTGGTTTTGCCTACTTGTTAGTTTGTTTTCATCACTCCCATTATACCAGGGAACAGGAAAACATTTATAAAAGAAGAACAGCAAACACTGAACCCAGGAACACTACATTTATTCTAGGTAGTTTTACACACTGAAGTATTTTTGTATATTATTTATAGTGTTGTTGATATCCTCTTCTCTCTTTCACACGTTGAAGTGCCATATTATCCAAACTACAACTTCTGGACAAATTGATAGCACATGTATGCACTTGGCCAGAACTTTTGACTCACCAATTGTGCTATTATACAAATGAGATTTTTGGTTTGTTTTGACCAAACGTAACAGTAGGAGTGATCCTTAAAATAGCACCACTACCTGACACCAATGATTTCCAGCTGATTTTATGACACTACAAGAACATTCTTAATTACATTAAGAAGGTAAAATAATTCTAAGTAAATCATTTTAATCCACTTATGTTTTTTAAAAGGTAAATGTTTGTTGGGGTGCCTTTGGCATACATTGCCTCAGGTCAAACATTTGTCACTCTGATAGGATTCAGTGGAAATCAATAGTGAAAACTGTTCCAATCTAATGAAAATTGATTTTTCAAAATTATTTACAACTTAATAAATGTTCCATTTCCACATATAAGACATCTTACAAGGCAAGTACATACAGACCCAAATTAGTGCTAATTATTAGAGGAAAATGAAATGGAAGTACCCAGTAACTAAGTGTAATGTTCTTGCAGAAACAAATGCAGCACTAGTCATAGTAAAAAAAAAAAAAAAAAAAAAACCAGGAACAAACCAAATATCAAGGAACATTGGATTAAATAAATAAAATGTGGTATATTCACATAACAGGATACTATATAGCAAAGAAAATTAAAAAGTACTGCTATACAAAGCACAATAAAAAGCAAAGGAAGCCACACACAGTGTGTGTGTGTGTGTGTGTGTGTATAACTCCATTCATAAAGGTTCAAAATCAGGCAGAATTAATCTATCTTGTTAGAATTCCTGTTAGCAGTTACCTCTGGGAAGAAGGGTGGAAGCAGTGATTTGTAAGAGGCACAGGGAGGCTTCTGACTCCAGAAGCTGATAATGGTATATATCTTGATCTGTGTGGTGGTTACATAAAAGTGTTTACTTTGTAAACATACACAAGCTGCATGCTTACGATTTGTGCTCTTTTCTGCGCATATGCCATACTTCATTGAAAAGTTTATTTTATGGAAAAATGGAGTAAGTAGACTCCATCGGGTCTCTCCCACCGAATGCAGTTACAAAAGCTGAACAGAATGCATGAAGCTACTTAAGGACTCTGAAAAGTAAATAGCAGGAAGATTGAGGAAGAAGACCAGTACCATCAAACTGGCAATGGGTTCATTATTTTTCCCCTCTGGTATCCCCTAGCCTGGTTTCAACACAGCCTGTAACCTGGCAGTGGGCATAATGCAGACAGAGAGTGCTCCAGGAGAAGCCCTCTAGTTCTGAGTCAAGGAGTGGGAAAAGGGTCTCCTAACACTGCATTCTCTTCTACCCAATCTCTCAAACAATCCTGGGACAGTGGTGGCAGCAACCGCTACAGCAAGGGAGGTCCTCAGAAACCTCAAATGCTGATGGAGGAAAACCTTCCTTTCTGGTTGGATGACATGTGATGTCAAGAGATTGGGACAAACCCCCATTGCTTTGTCTTCCCACTGCTTGGCCCCAGATGCAGGAGAAGTCACAGGAAGTACATCACAGAGTGGAATAAGTAAAGTCGCAGCCTTCTGGCCAACGGACCAAAAAGGGGAGCCCCCAAGGAACTGAAAAGTACTGAAGAGATCACAGAGAGGGAGAAGGTTGGGAAATGATCCCATAAAATTGTTTTGAACTCCTGGGCTCACCTTTAAGTATGTGTGAATCTGAGACTAAACAGCATAGACTTTGAAAACTGAACTAGGGAATAGATCATTGCCCTGATCTCACACTGGCCACTGGGTAGTATACACCTGGCATAGATCTGAAAGGCACTGCAAAGTCTTTGGAAATGGAACTGATATTGAAATCATAACCCACAGAAGACTAGTTAGAATTTGAAGCCTAAACCCAACTAGGCTGACTCCCGATAAAACAAAAATATCAACATTCTCCATAGGACTTTAAATAAGACCCAAAGTCTTAGAACATGATATTCAAAATGTCCAGGATGCAATAGAAAATTACTCTGCATATGAAGAACCAAGAAAATTTCAATTTGTATTGGAAAAACAATCAGCTGACACAAACGTTGAAGTTATCCAAAAATGACTTTAAGGCCGCTTTTATAAAAAGTCTTTAAAAAGTAATGGTGAACACCCTTGAAATGAATGGACAGATAGAAAGTCTCAACAAAGAAATACAAGATATAATGAAGAACCAACTGGAAATCTTAATTTTGAAAATTACAATAACTGAAATAGAAAATTCACTAGATGCGCTCAATAGCAGAATGGAGATGACCAAGGAAAGAGTCAATGAACTTGAAGACAGACCAATAGAAATTATCTAATCTAAAGAAAAGAAAAAAGATTGGGGGAAAAATGAACCGAGTCTCTGGGACCTGTGGGACAATACCAAAAGATCTAACATCCATGTCATCACAGACTCACAAATAGAAGAGAATGTGGTGTAAAAATAAATAATTGAAGAAATAGTTGCTGAAAGCTTCCCAAATTTAACAAAAGGTATAAACTTATAAACTCAAGAAGTTCAGTTAACTCTAAACAAAATAAACCGGAAGAAATCAATGTCCAGATGTATCATAATCAAACTGCCAAAAACTAAAAACAAATTTAAAAATCTTGAAAGCAACTAGAGAAAACTAATGCATTACTTACAGGGAACAATAATTTGAAAGACTATCAATTTCTCATGAGAAACACTCAGGACAGAAGTAAGTGGAATAACATTTTTTAAGCACTGAATGAACCGCCAACCCAGAATTCTATATCCAGTGAAAATATCCTTCAGGAATAAAGGTGAAATGAAGACATTTTCAGATGAAGGAAAACTGATAGAATTTGTTGCCACCAGAACTGCTCTAAAAGAAGTGTAAAGGAAGTTCTTCAGACAGAGGGAAATGACACCAGAAGGAAGCCTGGAACATCAGGAAAGAAGGAAAAACAATAGAAATTGTAAACATCTGTGTAAGGCTATTCTTCTCCTCTAAAGTTGTTTAAAACATATTTAAGAAAAGAAACATTAATGGTTGAAAGAAAAAATATAACATTATCTCACGGGGATATCTTATATATATTTAAAACATACATGCACGGGTGTGTCTGTGTGTGTGTGCATACATGAATGAGAGAGAGAGAGAGAAAGAGACATTCAAATAACCCAGACAAAAGCAGGAAATAGGAAAAAGGAATGAAAAAGAGAGAGAATATAAAACAAATGGTAAATCTAAATACAAACACATCAATAATTACAATAGATGTAAACGGTATAAACACATCAATTAAGAGACAAAGATTGGCAGAATGGATAAAAAACCAACACCAACAAAAAAACATGACCCAACTATATGATGTCTACAAGAAATTCATTTAAAACAATAACGATATAGGTATGGTAAAAGTAAAATGATAGAAAAAGATACACCTTGCAAACATTAATCAAAAGAAAACAGGAGTGGCTATATTAATATCAAACAAAATAGACTTTAGAGCAGAGAAAATTACCAGAGATAAAGAGGGACACTACGTCATGTAAAGGGTCAATTCACCAATAAGACATAAAAATATTAAATGTGTATGCACCAAATAATAGAGCTTCAGCATACATGAAACAAAACTCAGAACTGAAAAGTAGAAAAGTCCACAATATTTGGAGACTTAAACACTCCTCTCACAGTGATCAATAGATCTAGTAGACAGAAAATCAGCAAGAATATAAAAGAACTGAACAACAATAGCAATCAACTAATCTATTTGACATTTAAAGAACATTCCACTCAAAAACTGCAGAATATGTTTTTTTCCCAACTGCACGTTCACCAAGATAAATCATATCCTGAGTCACAGAATAAGCCTTAACAAATTTAAAATAATTGAAATCATACAAAGTATGAAATCATACAAAGACCATAATGGAATTTGAATAAAAATTCGTAACATAAAGATAACACAAAATCCTCTAAATAGTAGCAAATTTAACAGCATAATCCTAAATAATACATGAGTCAAAGAGGTAGTCTCAAAGGAAATTATAAAATATTTTGAACTGAGGAAAAATGAACATAAAATCAAAATTTGTAGGATGCAACAAAAGCCATTCTTAGATGGATACTTATAGCATTAAATTACTATATTAGAAAATAAGTTTAAAATCATAATCTAAGCTTCTACCTTAAAAGACTAAAAAATAAAATAAGAGCATCAAAATAAATCCAAAGCAAATAGAAGGAAAGAAATACTAAAGAACAGCAATCAATAAAATTGAAAACAGAAAAACAATAGAGAAAAATCAATGAAACCAAAGGATTGTTCTTTAAATCCAAAATATATGAAAGAATTCTCAAAACTCAATAGTATGAAAACAGCCAAATTTAAAATGGGCAAACAACTTGAACAGACACTTCACCAAAAGGGATATATATGGACAGCAAATAAGCCCATGAAAAGCTGCTCAATATCATTAACCATTAGAGAAATACAAATTAAAACCATGATCATCTATCAGTACACACCTATTAAAAATGGCTAACTTTTTAAAAAACACTGACAATACCAAGTGCCAGTGAGGCTGTGGAGCAACTGGAACTCTTAAGTATTGCTAGTGCAAAATTGAACAGCCATTTTGGAAACAGTATGGCAGTTTTTTATAAAGTTAAACTTACCCTCACCTTTATTCCAGTAACCCTATTCCTAGATATTTATCCTAAAGAAATGAAAACTTATGTCTACACAAAAACCTATACACAAATGTTTATAATAGCTCTATCTATGATTGCCAAAACTGAAAACAACACAAATATCCTTTGAGGTGTAAATGGATAAACAAAAGAAAATACATCTAAAAAACTATTCAGCAATAAAAAGGAATAGACTACTGATACATGCAATAACTTTGATGAATCTGAAAGGCATTCTGCTTAGTGAAAGAAGCCAACATCAAAAGGTCACATACTCTTATCATTCCATATATATGACAATCTCAAAAAGACAAAACTATAGTGATGGAGAACAGATCAGTGATCACCAGTGGTTCAGGGTGGGGGAAGCTTGTAATTATAAAGAGAGCATGAGGGAGTTTTTTTTTTTTGAGGTTATGGAACTGCTCTGTATCCTGATGGTGGTAGTGCCTACACAAGTCTATACATGCACTAGAGTTCATAGAACCGTATACCAAAAGAAAAGGTCAATTTTACCATAATCTAAATTTTAAAAATATAAATAAAGAAGAAGTCTTTATAAGTTTACCTTTAAAATGTAGGGCCAAACTTCCCCAAAAAAGACTTGAGTATCTAGGTAACATCAAAGACTAATTTGACCACAAATGAAAACTAGGAAGGTTGCAACATACTCACCACTGCTTGCCCCTCTACAGTTTCCATTACTAGAATCCATAGGAAAATCTGAAAGGAGGTAATAGAATAAGTTAAGAACCACATAGTAATTATTATTTCAAGAATTCCCATATAAAAATCTAATTCAGTCACAAATTTGATTTGGGTAAGAACCCAGGTGTCTGAAGGAATTTGATTCTTATTAGTGTCATGAGGTTGGCACTCTATCATTTGTAGGTCAACTAAGGACAAGATGGATTCTTTCACGTGAGTGAAAGGTAATATACTCTTTTGAATCCTCATCAACTGTGAATAAAATTTCAGGATTTAATAAATAAAATTTGAGTTTCACAAAATTTTTAAATGATGAGCGTCCGATCACAATAAAGCCCGTACGCACATTAGCACTCACCCAACACTTGCCTCTTGATGACTAAAAGAGCCAAACACACCTCTTGAATACACAGATGTGCCACACTTTACTGGCATAACATTTGAATTCTTAGCGCCTAAGGAAAACATTCAGAAAGCCTTCTCATTGTGCTCTTTGTTAACTGCAAACTAAGCAGTTCTTCAGCAGAAGGGAAGCTTACCATCCAGGGACTTCTCAAGCCAGTGCAATTAGTAGCTGTGGTAATAATTAGAAATTGCCAATGACTCTTTTCATGATCTTATAATCTCAGAAAATGGGAATGATAAATGGGAATGAAAATGGTAATTATATAAAGTTCTTCTGTGTTCTAGTTAAGAAAGTAGCCTCTAATGCATAACACTGAGTGCCTTCGCAGAGCACCAGGCTGAGAAATGCTGTGCCTAGCTATATACTTATTGACACCTCAACTCAGTACTTTTATATGAGAGTTTTATATTTGTATTAACACTTTATGTTAAATGAATTTCATTCCTTTATTTATCCTAGTAGAAAATAACGTTCTTGCTCTGTCCTTTTTCTTCATAGGTCATGTCATGAATAAATTAAACAAGGAGGGGTTAATACTGTTTTAGGACAATAGCACCCAAAATTACAATTAATGAATTATTTTCATCAGCTGGTATTTAAAAACCTGTACCCAGGGCCAGCCCCAGTGGCCTAGTGGTTAAGTTCGGCACACACTGCTTCAGCTTTGGATTGTGAGCTCGGACCTACACCACTCATCTGTTAGTGGCCATGCTGTGACAGCAGCCCACAGAAAAAGAAAAAAAGATGAAGAATGGCAACGGATGTTAGCTCAGGCAAATCTTCTTCAGCAAAAAAACAAAACGAAACAAAAAAACCCCTACATGCAAGGAAAGTCAGCAGTCACCAAATAAATAAATAAATAATAAATAAGCAGGCAACAAATACTTGATTCTAAAACATTTGGTTCAACTCAGCCATATACTAATAACTTAACGTCTTTTTTTTTTTTTTTTTTTTTTTTTTTGGTGAGGAGATCAGCCCTGTGCTAACATCTGCCAATCCTCTTCTTTTTTTGCTGAGGAAGACTGGCCCGGGGCTAACATCCGTGCCCACCTTCCTCCACTTTATATGGGAGGCCACCACAGCATGGCTTGCCAAGCGGTGCGTCAGTGCACGCCCAGGATCCGAACCCGCGAACCCCAGGCCACGCACACTTAACCACTTGCGCCACCAGGCTGGCCCCTAATTTAATGACTTTTGTTCTAGTCAAAGACTATTCATGATAAATGTATCCAAGTATTACTGTCCCAATGGTTTTTCTATTCCTGAATAAGTCTAATAATCATGCAACAATATGCATACAATTTATACAAAAATGATCTCTCTATAAATGAAATTATATTGATCCACATTTAAAATAATTGTTTAGTGTTGACAGGTTGAAATAAAAATGAAAAAATTCTTCTCTTGGAAAAAGAGAAACAGCTGAACCTAGGAGATCGGTTTTCTTCTTTCATTCTTATTCACAGGAACACGTTTCTACACTTTTAAACGTCTATTGTTAGAATTATAGAAGTCAGTTGTTAGAATTTTAAGAGAGAAAAACCAAAGTTTTCAGATGAAAAATAATCCAAAAAAAAAATTGTTTTCGGAAAGTTAAACTTAGGAATTCTAACAAAATTATCCTAAATTAAAATAGTAGGTATTATTAGCAGGTTTTATGCCTCAAGGATTTCAGGTAGGGGTCATAGAGATTTCCAGAAGAGTCCTAAAGGAGCTGGGGAAGGTGGGGAGGGTTTTCCAGATAGAGGATAGCATGTGCAGAGGCATGCAATGAGAAACTACAGTATTCATCAAGGGCTAAAACAGAGAGTGGTATAAGCAGGGAGAAATAAAACTAGAGAGAGGTAAGAAGGGATGAGATCATGAAGGCTAGAGGCAGATACCAAAGGATTTTAAGCAACAGATTTGCATTTCAGAAAGATCACCCTGTTGGAATACGGAGGGGCAATACTGAAGGCAAGAGAGGTAACTATCATCCTATCTCCTTAATCCATGTAAGAAATGGTGAGGCCCAAACAAGACAGCAGCCTTAGAGGAGGGAAGGGAGTTGGATTCAGAGTAGATCTAATAGCATGACACCTACTGAAGGAAGGGGATAAAGAAAAGGGCGGAAGCATGGCTGACTCCCAGGCCTGGAGGATGGGTGTGGTGATGCCTTGTAATAATATAGAAAATAGTAGAAAAGCAGAGGGTACAAGGGTAAGGAAATGATGAGTTCACTCTGGGGCATGCTGAGACTGAGGGGTCAGGGTTAGACTCGAGAATCCAGAATGTATGTTCCCTGCTATCTCAAAAGTACAGAGAAGTAGTTATCTCTTACCTCTTGGAATCCATTGTCCAGGGCTGCCTTCTAATCTCTTAAGCTATGTATAAACGGGCTTTCAAAATACATTGAAAAAAACTTGATCTTTTAACTGCAATCTGATGGTCAAAAGACAGGTTCTGTCTAAAGTTAGGAATCACCTCTTTCTTCATAAAAGAGGAAGTATAGCATAGAACAGGTTCTGGTTTCTTTCTCTTAACAGCTTTATGAACTTGGACAAGTCACTTAACTTTTCTACATGCCTTAGCTTCCTTTTCTGCAAAATGGGAATAATAGCACCCATCATGTAGTTATTATGATAATAAAGTAATATGCATAACACACTTAAAACAGCACCTAGAACATGTTAAGTGTTATTAGTTCTTATTCTGTTGCTGCTAATGATCATTCTCCTGAGTAAGACATGTCCTGTGCCTGATCGTGTTGTTCTTAAACACTTATATTATGCTTTACTGTTTATCAATCACTTCACATGGGTATTTTGTTCTTCATAATCCCCAATGTCAGTGTCAAATGCCTCGCTCAAGGTACAACATTAATGGCAAATCTGGAATTCCAACCAAGGGCCTATAACTCTAAAACTGTGGCTTTCTTTAAATTGAGGAAATATAGCCAATTCTTTTTTTTTTTTTGAGGAAGATTGGCCCTGAGCTAACATCTGTTACCAATCTTCCTCTTTTTCTTTTCTCTCCCCAAAGCCCCAGCACACAGTTGTGTATCATAGTTGCAGAGTTGTAGCTCTTCTCTGTGGGACGCCACCTCAGCATGGCTTGATGAGCGGTGAGTAGGTCCGCGCCCAGGATCTGAACCGCTGAACCCCGGGCCACCGAAGCAGAACGCGAGAACGTAACCGCTATGCCACCGGGCCGGCCCCTAGCCAATTCTTAATTATTCAAAACTATATGTCTATATGGTGGCTCTTGGTCTCCTCTTTTCGCACACCTAGTAGAAATAGAAAGGCCATGTATAACTCAGTCAATTTTGCTATTTATAGCAACAACTATTTGGAAGTTTGGTGGGAATAAAATAAAGAAGGAAATATTACAATAAGATTTGGGGACTACATAAGATTCTATTACCACTGAAAATAGAATCATGGATTAGCTGTAAATTAAATACCCTAACACTCTGAGATACTCTTCCCTACCCCATCCAGAGCACCTTTCAATATTTTACATGATGAAGGATCCTTAGAATCGTGTTTTCTCTCTAGTTTTAATCTAAAATTTCCACTTCTCCTTTCCATTCCACTTTCCTCCTATCACACTAAATAATTCTTCCTTCTTGGCATTTGGCCCCTCAAATATTTGCAGACCAGGGCTAAAGAAAAGGCTGCCTGTTCCTGAGAGAGTGGAGAAATGATTAAACAGCAGTTCATGCATGTGAAAGTTGGCGCAGCTCCGCCAGGCAAGAGAGGGCCTGGAGAAACGTGTTGAGCAAGACGTGGGGTGACAAGTTAACACGACCACGGACACCAGCGATGACTGAGGAGTGATTATAAAGACCTTGGCATAGCTATTAAATATCAGACCATAAATTTTCTTAGATACTTAATTTTCTACTTTTCTGAGATAAAATTTGCAACTAACAGACATTCATCAGACTCATTCTTTCTTCTGGTTGCTCCCAAAGGGATTTGTACTTAAGCCTGAGGTCCAGGTTGATTTGTGTAAAATAAAATATTAAGCTTACATATTCAGAAGAAATAAAATCTGCTTTTCCAGTTAGGTCCCAGTGTGAAGCTTGTTTTCCAGAGCTGAACTGTTAAAAGTTCTCAGCTGTATCCGCATTGTTTTTTTTGAAATGGTATGTTGGTCAAACACAAACAGGAATACCAATTTGATATAACAGTGATAATAATAGCAAAACAACAACAATTTGTCAAGGGCTATGTCCCAGGTACTACATATGCTGTTCAATTTCATCTTCACGACACCTGTGGGATGTAGGCAGCGCTGTCCTCATGTTACAGATCAGAAAACTTTGAATCAGAGAGGTTTATAATTTCCTTATAACAGTTGATATGGCAGAGTCAAGATTCAACACCTGGTCTGCCCAACTCCAAATCCATACCCTTTACTCATCATACAATACTAAAGATTTGACTAAATGTCTTACTGGCTGAATGACTAAATTGAACGGAATTCTCAAATAAGGCAGATAAAGCAGTTGTACCTGTGGTCGTGACTCTATAGTAAATATAAAATGTGGAAAAAGAATAAATATATGATTTTATTAGTACTGGTCAGGATATGATCTTTTCCTTATAAATGTATGTTTTCCGTTAGTATTTCAAAAGCAAAAAGTAGTTTGAAGCAATATTCCATTTCAGTAAGACTTTGCTTTGTAAAATATCCTAAACTGGTTTGTGGAGTCATAATACACTACGAGGGAATAGATCTGTGGGAATGGTAGGACTTGAAAATCCTCTTGGCATTGAAGAAATGTAAACAGTGATCCCATTTTATTCAGGGAGATCTCATTTTTATATTCAGTTGGATAGATTCTAGTCATAAGACACGGGGACTCTGTTTATACCTAGAGGAAGGAAAAAAAAAAACTCTGCTTCTTAAACTATTATATCCCACTAAACCAAGCAGTATATTGCTTCATAAATTAAACTGGCCACATGTGGTAGTTCCTAAGTAATTCCAGGTGCCTGACAGTTTGACCCAGGGTAGGGAATGCAATTTTCAGCAAGCTGGCCTTGGAAGCCAGAGGACCCTTCAGGCTAGAATCCACCCCTTCATTCCCCATCCCCACCTCCCCTTCAGCTCCTCCCGCCACCCCAGCCTCAGATTCACATTGAAGGTTATGGTAAAGGAAGGGGGAAGGGAGACCATCACTAAATATGCTTCTAACTGCCACCTATCCCTACTTATTTTTCTAGCAAGGATGCTGCCGGTAGAGAAGATATTATGGCATTTTAAAGCAGCTCAGGAATCAGGTCCCATGGACTGACAAATTGTTTCCATGCATGTCTTGTTTGAGTGCTTCAATGAGGCAATTGTTTGGTCCAGGAGGATAGGTAATTCAGGGACACCTAAGGAAACTGTTTCCCATCGATATTGACTATGGCTTTTGAGAGCCATTAAGCTTGCCAAACCTCTCTCATTTGATGTCCATCTCTAAGAGAGGTTTCAGAGCAAGTCTTCTCCTTTAAGAGGAGGAATGTATTTCAGCATGAACCATAACCACCTCATTCCTAGCCCTTGGCCTGAGAAGAGCCAGTATTTAACTGCAGCATTTAACTGATTCTAAGTGTCTGGCAGACCAGGCAGCAACTGACCGAGCTTGTCCCGAGTCTGCACAGCCTGTGACGTTAGTGAGTCTAAAGGCTCAAAGAGTGCTCTTTTAGCCCAAATATTGATAAGAAATACATTTTTCTGATTATTTTATACAGACAGTTCTTGGTTCTTGATTAACATCAAGATGACAATAGATGTAGTCAGAGTGATAAACTAAGTGAGGTGACCATCAAAAAGCTCTTGAAATCTTTCTGCTCCGTTTTGGTTTTGCAGCTCTTCAGACAAGTTCTTTCCCCTCCCCACTCACTTTATGTTAAGCGGGTCAAGGTGCACAGAAAACAGTTTTTCCAAATCAATTCCCTGACAACCAAGAACTATTACCTAGAAATAGACTGAGGACATGAGCTTAGGCTGAGCAAATTGAGAGGCAGAAGAAGAAAATGTTGATGCTCAAGAAATGAACAGAAGAGGCAATCAAGTCATCACATCTAAGACCAGAGTTGATCTGGAGAGAATATGAAAGAGGACCAATCATAAAAGATTGAGTTTATTTTTAAAGTATATGAAAGGTGAAATTCGAGTTTTGGGTTAATTGGTAGGAATGATATTGAGTTAGAATTGAATGCACCATAATGAACAAGGTTTAGTTGGGGTCTTAAGAGTCATGACTATCAGAATCAGGCCAACACCAATGAGAAAACTTGTGATTGATTCCATTAAATGTAGAAGTGCAATCAAGTTTTAGGGTAGGGAAAGATTGAAATTAATGAGTGGCTGATGCACACACAGAGAAAGGACATGAAATAAGGTATTAAAGACAAATTATTTGCAGAGCATCAGAGTGGGATAAGGGGGGAGATTAAAAATAACATTACATAAGTGTAGATGATAATATGCCTTAAATATAACTCCTTTCATCCGTATGTCACTTACAAAATGACTCGAAGGCATGTGGGAATGTGAAAAGAGCCCAGCAATTTCACTCTGCCAGCTCTGGGGCTGGAGTAAGTCACAGAAGCTAATTAGCAGTGCATAGCAATGTTTCACAGCTATTTCAGTCTGGAATGGAAGAACAATTTATCTCATTGAAAGGAGGGGGAAATTTAAGGTGAAGGTAATTGCTCAAATTGGATATTGAGCAAACACATACCACCAACATCTGTGGTTTGGAGTAAGGTTACTGAAATTATCTTGGCATTTTTAATGATTAGAAGAAAATGGTGCTTCAGTTTTCTGTTTTCACCATACAATCTTGGCAAGTAGCTAAAACACTAAAGAAAGTAAGAAAAGAGTATCACCATAGAAGATGTGGTTACTTCAACATGTAAAGAGTGGAAAGGGCAAGGCCAGTGTTCAGAAGTGTGATGGGAGTGGAATGAACCGAGTATTTTAAAAAGACAGACCACCTATTGGAATAGAGTGCATCCGTCTGGAAGGGTGATTGGGTGAGAGACAAAAGGAATCGTGCTCCAGAGTAATTAAGGGAGAGATTAAGAGAAGTGATCCGAAGAGAAAAGACAGAATCAGAGCACAGGCACGACTAACAAGGGCTCCGAGAAGTGAGCGAACTGCAGGGCAGGGGGAGAGGCGGGGTAGTGTCAGGACTCACCCGCTCCGTCCGCGGTGACGATGGCCTCGGGAGAGATGCACACGCCGCGGTCATAAACCGGCAGCTCCTCGCAGGCCAGGCTCTCCGGCCACGAGTGGCGGTACTTGATGAGGATGGGCTCACAGCCCTGCCGGGCCCGCTCGCACACAGACTTGCAGGGCTTGATGGGCTCGTGCTGGAAGTCAATGGTGCAGATGGGCGCGTACATGGCACAGAGGAAGAAGAGCAGATCCGGGCTGCAGTGGGTGCCCAGCAGACCTTCGAACTGCTCGATGGCCAGGATGGCGTTGGCCTGGGTGCTGTGGTGCAGGTGGTTGGGCATCTTGGTCATGTTCCAGGGCAGGGACTTGCACAGGGGGATGCGGACGGGCTCACAGGCTGCAGCCCGGGCTCCGGGCACGCGGAGCAGGCAGAGCGCAGCCAGGGCGAGCAGCCCGGCCCGCAGCAGCAGCAGCATCCCTCCCGGGCTGCCGCAGACCATGATCCTGGCAGGATGGGGCAGGGTGCAGCAGTGCCGAGAGGCCCGCTCCTTCGTCTCCTCCTCCCCCCTGGAAGTGGACACAATGATCTGGGAGCTTCTCCTCCCCCGGCAATCTCACAGCTTCCTTGGATCAAATTCCCCCAATGGAGTCCCACGAGCTTCGCCGAGTCCAGCCGCCGCCGCCCCTGCCGCTCTGGCTGCTCTTTCCCGATGTCCCAGCCTTCTAGGGCAGCAGCATCTATTTATTCCTCGCTCCCTCTGGCAGAAGCATCAGACTTCGCAGATGAATCAGATGAGAGCAAAACAAGAGGAAGCGAGGGAGAAATAAAAACAAAAGTAGAACTCAGCTGGAGGAGTTGGAGCTCTGGGGTGTCACGTCCCCTGGATTACAAAAGGGTGCTAAAAGAAGCATGAAATTCTCCAAAGTGAAGGGGAGGACGGGGGCGTGAGGGGGCTGGAGAGAAAGGAAGGGAAACTAGAGGGAAAAGACTCCTAATGGGGGACGAGGGTGCAGTAAGAGTTTGCAAGTCCTGTAGCCTGAGCAAAAAGATCCAATTCGTGGTGTGAGCTGGTGCTGCTGCGGCAACCGCAGCCGGCGAGAGAGGCCGGCGGGAGAAGTCTCGACGGGAGGTCTGTGCCTGGACCCGCTGCTCAACACTTTCCTGCCTCCGGGACACAGAGGCAGCTCCGCCCCCCGGTGCAGTCCCAGCCCTCCAACGCCGGCTCCGCTGCCCGGGAAGGGAGTGGGAGATCCGGGGAAAGAGCGTCTGTGGGTCGGAGGCAGAGGGGAGAGAAGCCTTGAGAAGCAATGAGGATGCGGTAACCCAAGGCAGCGCTGAATTAACACGTGCACCTCTTCCCCACCTCCACACTGGGCTGCAGCCCCCTGGCTCCAAAGAAGAGCCCCCGGTCCCTTACTGAAGTGCCCACCCCAATTCCCCACGAAGGAGTCTCCCCCAGTTCCCCACTTGGGAACCCAACCCAAGCCCCTTGCTTCCTGGAGATACTTCCTTTAAGCAAACTACAGCTTTGCCTCTGAGAGCTCCCGCTCTGCAGGAAGTCAGACCTGAGGGGGAAAG
Source organism: Ceratotherium simum simum (assembly GCF_057802395.1). Lineage (NCBI taxonomy): Eukaryota > Metazoa > Chordata > Mammalia > Perissodactyla > Rhinocerotidae > Ceratotherium > Ceratotherium simum. The sequence continues at coordinate 61,164,134 of NC_141908.1, forward strand.
ACTTAAGCGATGCCACTTTAAATGTCCAAGTCGCAGAAACCACGACCCCTGCGAGCAGTGGTGGAGCCTTATCAACCCAGAGCTCCTGACTACAGAGGTCTGCACTTTGAATAACTAGGTGGGGGGAATTGCCTTTCATAAAAAGAGAAGAAATGCTTTGCTTAATGACAAATAGGCAACCAGAGGCTAGAAACAGTTTTTTTCTTTTCATTTTTTTTCTTTGCCTGCAAAATTAGAACTTTTGAGTTTTGCCGTTTAAGCTTAAGAGTGAAAACTAACTGCTTTAAAGTACTTGGACTTTTTTTTTTCTGGTTTTACTCACTAAAATAAATAGCACGTATTATTTAGCTCTTCTCATCAACAATTTCCCCTAACACTTGAAAGAAATGTGTAGGAAAATTACACCACGCAGGTAATAATGATGATGATGATAATAAAACCCTTTGCATCCAAATGAGTTCAATCTAGAGAAGAAAATAGAAAACAGATCCCCTCCTGGTCGGCTTCTTCCACTAACGAGCCGCCTCTTCCCCCCGCCCATCTTTTCAGGGCACATTGTAAATGGAATGGCCCGCACAGGCCCTCACACCCTGCCCTTTGAATGGGAAATCACTGAGCAAAAGGATTGCAGACTGTCAGAAAACACAGCCTTCATTGAGAGGAGAAGGAAACAAACCCTAAAACAAAACAGGAAGTCACCTTTGCTCTGCATCGTTGAAACATTCCCCTGCTTTAATCCAGCCATTTCTCACAGTCAATAATAAGCAGAAAAAAGACGCCCCACTTCAGAGCACACCGTGAGACGGCAGTTTCCATTCCAGAGCATTGATCTGATAGCACTTATAAAATGTCAGTGCTAACTTGAGTTTATGGAATTTTATCTCTAAAATGACCCTAAAGAGCAGTTTGTGACTGCAGTAAATTTTTTCAGAAAGAAGTTTGTCCCACTTAGGAGACAAAAAAAAAAAAACAGATGGTAGATAGGGAGTCAGTATACAAACCTTGCCTGGTCTACAATTATTGAGTGTCATTTAAGAAAAGAAAGCCAAAAACTATATAAATGAATTAGACAAAAAATGACTTGGCAAGTAAAATTTAGAAGGAAAAAACAAATTTAGAAACAGTCAATATTAGAGCATTTGGGGGCTATTCTGTATAAAGAAAAAATAGGTGGAATTTTCAATAAATTAGAAGGAATAAATGTGAGGAGTAGATACAATAAATTGCTAAATACGTTTTCCTGTTCATCATAAATCTTAACAGCGTAAGAAGAAACGAGCTAATGCTTTAATGGTTCGACAACTATCTGAAATAAAGTCTCTTTTCCTTCCCCTGACAAAAGTCAATTACCCCCATTGTCTAACATGGCCCCTCACAACTTTAATCCAAATTTGTCTTTATCAAAACCCAAAATAAACTTCACCGCCTCCCAGAAGTCTTTTTGAGTACCCTGTCTGATTCTGTTCATTTTTCTAGTTAGTTCCCCTTGAATGTTGTTCGTTTTTGCAAATTGTTCTTTAGCACCTGCCAATTTATGGCTTCAAAAAATTTTTTCTTTCATTATGTCATCTGGATGTGCTCTGCCTTCCTAAATAGCATGTATGATTTTTTAAAGAAGAGAATTCATCTTCTATTTCTTCTGATGTAGGCATTTGAGAAATGTTGGCCCATGGAATTTGGAATGCAATATTTTAAATATTAAAATATGTGCGTCTTAAAGAGACGAAAATACAAACCGAGTCAATAGTGATAGCTAAGTTTGAAAAATAGGCTATAGGATCATGAAGGAAACACAAATTAGATATGGCACACAGTTTCCCCTAGGGGATGAGCTGTACCCCCAAAAATGAGTGCCTTCAAACAGGCCTATATTGAGAGAAAATTCAGGGAAGGCTGAAACCTGGTGCCCCAGGGGAAATGGGTGATAGGTAATTTGTTGTTCTTATGTTGTATTTTACACCATTTTGTTTAATGGACAGAACACTGATCTTTGTGTAAAACTACACCTGGGCTACATGCGCGACAGCTAACAGCCATAGACATTTCCTCACTTCTGGGGAAGAATTTCAAAGTAGATAAGCTGCAGGCAACACAAAGGGCTGGAGAATTGGAGCTTTTAAATATTTTGATGGGCATAGCAATTGTGATCTTTTAGAACTCACTTTTCAAAATTAAGTGTGAAAATCCGAGAGTTTTATGCAGTGGATTTTATATTTGAGAAAGTTGTCAAGGTGGCGAATGCAAATTATTAATGTACCAATATCCCGCTGAAAAAAGTCTTATGGAGACTAGATTCCAGGACCTCGAAGGGCTCCCCAAGGCACACCCCATGGACCTCTTCCAGAGCACTTCAGAGTAACCACATGGCACCTTGTTCTCAGAGCGCTACAGCATAGCGCCCCCCTAGCACCTGCTTGGGACTATGAATCAATCCTGGGCTCAACAGCTGCTTAGGAAGCGCACCCAGACCCAGTCATGGCCAATGCGTCTTCTTTTTTGTTTGTTTTGTTTTGTTTTGTTTTTGTTTTTGTTTTGGTGAGGAAGATCAGCCCTGAGCTAACATCCATGCCAATCCTCTTTTTGCTGAGGAAGACCTGCCCCGAGCTAACATCTATTGCCAATCCTCTTCCTTTTTTTTCCTTTTCCCTTTTTATCCCCCAAAGCCCCAGTAGATAGTTGTATGTCGTAGCTGCACATCCTTCTAGTTGCTGTATGCGGGACGCGGCCTCAGCATGGCCGGAGAAGCGGTGCGTTGGTGCGCGCCTGGAATCCGAACCCGGGCCGCCAGTAGTGGAGCGCGCACTTAACCGCTAAGCCACGGGGCCGGCCCCACTGTGTCTTCTTAGTATGCATCATGGTGCCATGGTCAGTGGCATTTCATTTAGCTTCTTGACAAGGGTTTCTGTGGCAATATCAAGAAAAGATCTTGCTAGAGGTTATCACTGTGAAATAGCCATATTTCCAAAATTTCAATTTGAAAAATTTCCAAAAGAAATATTTGCAATGTCTTGTTTCATCAATAATTTAAATATTAACATTATTTTTCATCTGTTTAAATACACTTTAAACTTACACCAGGTTTGTATTTGTAAGACTATACACATCTGTCCTGTAAGAAAATGTGCTTACATTCCTACAAGCAGGGCTGATATGTGAAGGAATTAACAACTAGCTGGGCTAGTTGGGACATCTACCAGTCCCATTCTCTGCCGGCTGAGGAACTGCCCTGGGTATCCAGGGAGCTAAGGAACTAGTGTTTATTGAGTACCTACTGTCTTTGAGGCATAAACCGCACGACGCTTTGCAGCAGGGGTTAGTTCCAAAGACGAAGAAACTGAGGCTCAGAGGAATGAAATAATTTCCAAAAGTTCTCACAGCTAGATAAGGGCCTGTCAGGAGTGGGACTTGAATCCATGCTCTTTTCACAATTCCAACAATTCCTGGGCAGAAAGCAGCTGGGAACGGAAGGCCCCAGGCTCTCTGTGAGCCTGGGTCTCGGCCTGAACCCTGACCACACTGGGTGTCAGGCACTGGCTCTGCCTGGCCAGGAACAGAATGCGAAGCCTTGCACTTCAAATGGGGAGAACTTCCGGCTCCATGGATTCTACCGAGCTATTCTGTGGACCTAGTAATTCCTTAGCATTTCACTTTAGGTAGATCTCACCCTTTCCAGTCTCTAAGCAATCCAATAAAATCTTCCCACCTGCTAGCTACATCATCATTAGGGCAGCGACTCAAACTGTAGTGTGCAGCAGAGTCTCCTGCGGGGCTTCTGAAAACACAGACTGCTGGGCCCCATCCAGAGTTTCTGGTACCATGGGTCTAGGCGGGCCTGAGAATTTGCATTTCTAATAAGTTCCCAGGTGATACAATACTGCTGTCCAGGGGCAACTTTGAGAATCACACGTTTGAACTAGATATTAAGCCCTGATTTATCCTTAGTAAACTCTTTCCATGCTATAAAGACTTCATTATTTTATCTCCTGGTTGTCTTTTGTTTAGAAACAAAATTTCAATAGAGCAGCGTTATAGCTAAATGACACTCTGAAGGGGTGGTGGGAAGGAAGAGAGCACTAGATACCTCTACTAGTTACTCAAAGGCCATCCTAATAGCCCCAATAAGACTTGACAATAAAATCAGCTGGCTTTCTGAACCCTATGTACTTTCCTAAACGGTCATAGACCACTCTACCCACATTACAATGAAAGAACAATAGACGCAGATTCAAAGAAGTTCCAGAAGGAACCATAGTATCTTAGTAATGGAATGAACCTCAGCAATCTAGCCCACCCACCTGTTCCCCATCTCTAAAACTCCCAGCCCTCCATACCTTAATTTGTAGAGAAAACTCAGGGAGTAAATCATTTATGCAAAGTTATGAAGTCAGTTAACGGCAGTTAGCCATGCTTCCCAGTTTGATGTTCTTTCTATTTACACTATCCTCCTTCTCTATTGGAAGTATGTGTTTTTCTCACATTTGGAAACACCATGTGCCCATATAAAATATATATAATTAAACATAATTCTGTTCAGTTTACACAATCCCTTAAAATCATCCAAAGCTTCCAAACAGCCCAACAGGATTTGGGGCTCCAGCAGGGGAGGTGTGGGACTCATCCAAGAGGACCCCGCACTGCATCTCTCCCTATGTCTAATGTCAATTGAAATCCAGATGATCCTGAATTTCTTTCTAATCTCCCTTTAACAAGATCTAATTACAGATCATTTCTAGAGTACCCCTTCTACCATCTTACTCTGGAAGAGACCTACGTGTTTTTCTACATCTTTCATCTTATCATATCTTTAAAAGTCTTGGCTTACTCCTCAGTTCCCCCTCTAATGGTGACAGAGGAGAAGTCAAGTGGCACACCGCTCATTCCAACATGGGCTTTAGGCTGAGTTATGACGTAAACAACTGAGCAACTGACTGTGACCATCAAGGTCAAGTTAGAAAATGGCCTTAAAATGATCCCCACAGTATTAAAAATCCTGCAAAACAATCAATAAGAATCCATAACCCAGCTACTCCTCAGTCATCTGTGATGTTAAATGTGAGTTGTACATCTCATGTTTAACCTGGAAGATGAATCAGTCCCTTGCATGGATATATAAGTCAGGAGAGCGTGAATCTGCCAACTGTACCAATTCTTAAAGCTAAAGAATTTGTTTTTTGTCTCAAATTGTTTCCTCAGTTTTGAAGAATAAATCATCAGAATATCAGAAATGGCTATTGAAAGATTTCTGGGGTCAAAGTGAAATACTTCAAATCAATTTAACCCATGTAAAGGGCCTAAATCTTAACATGGATCCTCAAAGTGCTAACAGAACCTTTCCTGGCACTAGGCTTACTACCCCTATATCACTCATCGACTAATGGGAATCCTGGCCTCTTGACCTTCTTGCTAACCCAAGAACATTAATCATCCTGGGCAGTTTTTCCCCCATGATCCTTTCTAATTGAGGCCCTTGACCCTCAAGGAGGCCCTCAGCCATCTCACTCTTCCCAACACTGGTTAATAACTCCACCTCGGGCTAATGCTCTTTCGATCTTTCTCTCCATTCTTCCATCATAAAGAACTGGATCATAAGAGTGCAGCTCAGGTCAGAATTGTGGGAGCCAGCCAATGCTAACAACCTAAGTAACTCAATAGCAGAGTTAGCAGTTAGAGAATTTCCTAACTACAACTCTTAAAAGGTGAATGCAAACATCTTGCCTCTTTCTTGGGACATATTTAATCACATTTGACAGAGACAAGATTTTTTCTTTAGGTAACATTGGTTTATAACATTATATAAATTTCAGGTGAACATCATTATATTTTGACTTCTATATAGACTACACCGTGTTCACCACCAAAAGTCTAAGATATTATTTCCTAGAACACAGCAATAGGAGGAGGCAAATGCAGGTGTTATTTTATTCTTCCTCTTTATTTTGTTCTGTTATTATCTGCCTGAAATCTATCCCTTGGCATCTATTTTCCCTTACTCAAACTTTGGCTCCTTTTTTCATGTGTTTACTCACTAAGTTGGAAGCAGAAAGTGTTGGAATTAAGTCAGCACCAGAGGGTTGTGTTTTGAATTTTGTAGATTGTATAATAATAGCAAATACTTATATAGCATTTACTATTATTTACTATGTGCCAGGCACTATTACAGCATTGAACTCCTTTAATCATCACAACAACTCTATAATACAGTAACATTATTATTCCCATTTTATGAATGAGGAAGCTGAGCCACAGAATAAATACATAATTTTCCCAAGTTCCCATGACTTAATAAGAGGTCACATCAGGATTCAAATCCAGGCAATTCAGCTGCAAGGCCTACGCTCTTCCTCTCGGCACCACACTGCCTCTGCGTGAAAGCTTCCTCCTCCACAGTGCCCATAAGGAGCAGTTGGTAGGCTTTAATATAAGTACCCTACCTACTAAATTGCATGCCAGTCCCTTAGATATCTTTCTTTTTTTTTTTTTGGTGAGGAAGATTGGCCCCAGACCTAACATCTGTTACCAATCTTCCTCTTTTTGCTGAGGAAGATTAGCTCTGAGCTAACTGCTGTGCCCATCTGCCTCTATTTTTGTATGTGGGACGCTGCCACAGCATGGCTTGATGAGTGGTGCATAAGTCTGTGCCCAGGATCCGAACCTGCGAACCCCAGGCCACTGAAGCAGAGTGCGCAAACCCAACCACTATGCCACCAGGCCAGCCCCCTCAGATATCTTTTTTATAACAGCTATATTGAGATGTAATTTGCATACCATAAAATTCACCCTTTCTTTTTTTTCTTTGAGAGACAGATAAGCCCTGAGCTAACATCCATTCCAATTCTCCTCGTTTTGCTGAGGAAGACTGGCCCTGAGCTTAACATCCGTGCGGATCTTTCTCCACTTTATGTGGGTTGCTGCCACAGCATGGCCTGACAAGCGGTGTGTCAGTGGGCGCCCGGGATCCAAACCCGGGCCGCCAGCAGTGGAGCACGAGCACTTAACAGCTACGCCACAGGGCCGGCCCCAAAATTCACCCTTTAAATTATACCATCCAGTGGTTCTTAGCTTATTCACAGAGTTGTGCAACCATCATCATGATCAATTTTGGAACATTATCATCACCCCAAAAAGAAACCCATACCCATTAGCAGTCACTCCTCATTTCCTCCCAATTCCTCTAGCCCTAGACAACCAGTAATCTATTTTCTGTCTCTATAGATTTGCCTATTCTGGACATATATATCCTGTTGATATAATGTAATTACATAATACGTGGTTTTTGTGACTGGCTTCTTTCACTTTGTATAATGTTTTTAGGTTCATCTATGTTGTAGCATGCATCAGTACTTCATTTCTTTTATTGCTGAATAACATTCCATTGCATGGATATCCCATATTTTGCTTTTTTATGTGTCAACTGATGGACATTCAGGTTGTACCCACTTTTTGGCTATTACGAATAATGCTGCTATGAACATTTGTGTAGAAATTTTTATGTGGACATATGTTCTCATTTCTCTTGGGTATATACTAGGAGTGGAATTGCTGGATCATATGGTAACTCTATGTTTAAGTGTCAAATTGTTTTGAGAAATTGCCAAATTGTTTTCAAAGTGGCTGCACCATTTTGCATTCCTACCTACAGTGTATAAGTGTTCCAATTTCTTCACATCCTTGCCAACACTTATTATACTCTGTCTTTTTTATTATAGTCATACTAGTGGGTATGAAGTGGCATCTCATTGTGGCTTTGGTGTGTATTTTATTAATTATTAATGACGTTGAGCATCTTTTCAAGTGCTTATTGGCTATTTGCATATCTTCTTTGAGGAAATCTCTATTCAGATCCTTTTCATTTTTTAATTTGGTTGTCTGCTGTTGCCTTGGTTTTGTGTTTTTGTGTGTTTGGTTTTGAGTTGTAAAAGTTCTTTATGTAGTCTAGATACAAGTCCCTTATCATATATATGATTTGCAAATATCTTTTCTCATTATATGGTTTGTCATTTTCTTATTGGTGTTCTTTGAAACACAAAAGTTTTTAATATTGATGAAGCTCAATTTATCTATTTTTTCTCTTGTCTTTTGTGCTTTTAGTGTCATATCTAAGATGGCTTTGAGTAACCCGAGATCACAAAGATTTACTCCCGTGTTTTCTTTTAAGAATTTTAGAGTTTTAGCTCTTATACTTAGGTCTATGATTCATTTTGAGTTAGTTTTTACTCTGCTGTGAGGAAGAGGTCCAACTTCATTCTTTTGCATGTGGCTATCTAGTTGTCTGAGCACTACGTATTGAAAAGATTATTTTCTCTCCATTTAATTGTCTTGGCACCTTTGTCAAAAATCAATTGAATGTAATGTAAAGGTTTATTCTAGAATCTCAATTCTAGTCCATCGATTCACTAGATATCTTGATTCATTCTGATGATAATTAATGAAGACCTTAACACCAAGATTAGTTTTATCTTAGGAAATTTGTCTTGTAAAACCTGTCTTCTTTGAGCAATCTCTCAGAAATGGTAAGGCAAGACAGGAAGAATACAACTAAATGTATGTCTGATATGCGATCAATGCAATATTATTAACTGAACGCAATAATAAATAATTTCTTGAACCGAAAGGAAAAATACCTGGTCAAACCCATTAATTATACCAACATTATGATACATGACAGTGTCTGGAATAATTCTAGGGGAGAATTATACCTTCTATTGCCAAATAAAATTTGTTTTTATTTATTTGCTTCATAAGAAATAGATTCCACGGCTATTTAGAAAATGATATTTATAATTATAATTTATAGTAAGTAATATTTGTTTTGATTCTCAATATTGGCTGTCATTATTAAAATGAAGAAGTGAGAATCTCTCCAATTCCTTGATTGACCCAATAAGGTTTAGGATTTGAGAAGACTTTGCACATAGATCTTCTGGGAAACTACCCCTTTCCCCTTAGTAACATGTCAGGTGAAAGGTAGCATGGTACACAGGAAAGATTCCCAGAGAGAAAATGAGGGAAAGATGTGACATGGAGTGACATTGCTCAATTATTCCATCTGAGCTGGAAAGGAATATGGAAGCAGAAAATCAGCCATCTTTTCTCTTGGCTTGATAAAGATAAAAAAAAACTGGCAAAGTTATGAAAACAACACCACATGTGGAAGATCAGCTAAGGCCATCGAGAAACTTTCTAAGTACACAATTTCTATAAATCCCTCATCTCCTCTCTTCAGAGAAGGCCAGATTTTGACTCTTCACTAGTAATTACCAAACAAAAACAATTTGAATTTTTTAATATTTTGCAAGAGTAAGAAATAGCACTCCTTTTCTTAGATTTCCTTTCTTCTCAACTTTGAAGCTAAAATGATTTTAATTTGTAAGCAAAATATAATCTGCTTTGAATGAAAACAGATTATAGAACTTCAAGAAGGCCTTGGAGTGGAGTGCCCATTGGAGTCCATTTACACTATTTTATAAACAATATAAATGTTTTAGATGATGATGATGATAATGGGGATTAACACAATGACAACATAGCTATCAGCGTCTAGAATACTGTGTCTAATAGGACCAAACTGGACAGGATACAGAGGAAACAATGAAACTGTTTTGGGGGGATGGAGGGAGGTGAGTGGGTGGGAGTGGAATATAATCTCTGAAGAAAGTTTAAAAGAATATTGTTATCCTGGAAAAGATAATTCATCCGTCCATACATTTGTTCATTGAATACTTATTGCTGGCCTTCTAAGTGCTACAGTTTTGGGTTGTGAAGACAATACAATAGACAAATCAGAGTCTAGACCATCATAAAACCTATATTCTTGGGGGTCGGCCCGGTGGCGCAAGCAGTTAAGTTAGCACGCTCCTCTGCGGCGGCCCAGGGTTTGCCGGTTCAGATCCCGGGCGTGCACCGACACACTGCTTGTGGAGCCATGCTGTAGCGGCGTCCCATATAAAGTGGAGGAAGATGGGCACAGATTTTAGCCCAGGGCCAGTCTTCCTCAGAAAAAAAAAAAAGAGGAGGATTGGCATCAGATGTTAGCTCAGGGCTGATCTTCCTCACCAAAAAAAAAAAAAACTTATATTCTAATAAGTTTTCTCTACAAAATGGAAAGAACAATATAATGGTCAGTCCTATATCTGAACTGAGGAAAGACTAAGTTACAACATAATGTTACAGCAAAGAAGATTTACCTAGATCTGAAGAATATTCTAGGTAGAGGTTGGTAAAGTCCTGAAATTAGTCCCTTAAAAACTAAGTTACTGTGGAAAGAGAAAACATCTTTCTCTTCCAAATCTTGACACTACCCTGCAAGCCAGGCCACAAACATCACTGTTTTCTTCAGACAGGCTGTAAACTTAATGTGGAAGGAGGAGGCCCTGGGAGGTGAGGCTTTGAGAGAACTGGAAGGTGGAAAATGGTTAACTTGGCATTCTTGATGGTGCATAGAAACTGCTTTTGAAAAACTGCTTACATTGCACAGACATATTTTCATGTTGGTATATATTTATTTAGTCACTTTTCACATACTAAGAGCCTAAGTGTGTACATTTGAAATGATTATTTGTCCTGCAGGTGACATAGTTAATGTTTCACTTCATCAAATTATAGGTCTATATTTTCCTTTTATTTTTGTTTCTTTTCCCATATCATCCACAGACATGCTTTTTGCAGAAAATTGCATGTCCTCTTCTAGACATAAAATTTTTTAGCAAGAAGTATCTGTAAGACCATAATTGCCAGGTTTGTGCAGGCCTCGAAGAACTCTTTCTCACTCGATACCGCATCAACAACTCAGCGGCTGCTAACTGCTGTTAAAAATATCATTTGTGGTGAAATGTTAGGCAGGAGCTTTTCAGTGCTTTATGTCTGCTACGCATTTTGTTTTAGAGCTTGTTTTTCTCTGAAGAATGTGGTCAAGCCAACAACAGGCTGAGATTTTCCTAAGTATTTAAGAAGAACCAAACAGAAAAGCATAAAATTGTAACACTCAATTCATAGTAAGACTATGACAAAGGAACCAAAGGCAATTAAGAAACACCTTTACATAGAAAAGAGTTCAATCGCATTTAGAAACGAAAAAATTATCCAAATAACCAGTCAATTGCCTCTATCTAGTTATTGCTAGCCCTAGGGAAACACAAATCTCTAGATTCTGTTTATGAACGAACTTATTCTATATTTTTAACAAATGTAATGTTCCTAGGTATTCACACCCTCCATATTTTCAACCCAAGTATGAATTTACTTTTTGTTTTCTGAATATAGAGAATTAAGATTCGTGTCACTTCATATATAGATCACAAAATGTATAAAGTATATGTTTCCATTTTCACATTTATAAATGAATATAACTAATATCACTATTATATCCCCAAGGCTACTATATATGACCAAAATAAATTATTAGAAGAAAATGCAGAGAAAAATGTTTGTTGGTTGCACACGATCAATACAGCATGAAACCCCTCTCCCCTCACTCTAGGCAAAAAGAACAAAGAAAATGAGAAGAGGTACAGCAAAAACAGGTTGGAAGGATGCTAAGCATGAACTTAATGCTAGTGGGAGACAAGAAGGTGTTTCCACAAAGAGGAGGACATGTCCACTCTTCTCCCCAGGACTAAAAACATGACAGGAACCTCACGGGGAGGGCAACTTTTCTGATCTGTGAATTTGAGCAAAGAAAGCTTCTGGGCTTTTCCCTCTCCTTTGGAGCTTTTCAAGCCCTCTCTGGTGCCACCTGTGGTCACTTCTAGAGGTGGTGAAGGGAAGGTTTGCAGTGGTCCAGCACTCTTGTGATGGGGTTCGTAATTCTTAATTCCTGGGGTCAAAAATTAGCAAGGCCTGTTAGCCATATATCTAAAGCCACACTCTCCAATCAACTTCATTACTAATAACATCCATTAGTTTGTCTGCTATAACTTATTTTCCAATTGGTTCCTAATTTGGATTAGTAAGAGGGGGATTTGTTTATTGGACCCCTTCAAGATTTACCAGGAGTCTAATTTCATCCCACTGGCCTCAGGGACAACTGTAAATCCCCGGAGTCTAGTTCTCCTATAATATGGATGGTAATGGGACCTCTGTGCAGTGCCTCAGCATTACATCACCAAGAAGACAATTCCAAAAAGATGTTTGATGCCAAAGTACTCTTATTAATAATATTGTTTATTTTTATAAATAGGATTACAAGGAACAAATAGGTCACAGATGATAAACGTAAAATACTGTTTACCAGGGCTTCAACTCTCACTGTTGTATTTTTTTTCATGTAGGCCATGACCCCCACAACAAATTCTCCTCTCATATTGCCTCTTCTTCGCCTATCTAGAAACAAAAATGCCCTGGAGATTAAGTACTACATAAATATTAGATGGAACAGATGGTGTGCTGAATAACCCTGTTCCCTTCCCCAGAAAACCCAGGACTGAAGGTGCTTTTGACATACTGTATGTTTTTATAAGGTCAAAATTGTGTTACATGGTTTTATAATATGAGTACTATTTGGGAATTTGATCTGTACTGTGGCTAAAGCCACAATATATTATAAGATTCTGAGGCAAGATCCAAGAAAATTGCTGAGCTTCTGTGTGAATTTGCTTGTAATTCAACATGTATCCTACCAAGTTTATCATTTACTGTCACCAAGACTCTCGTGCTTGTTTTATTTGCAACTCCCCACTGATAAAAGTAATGAATTCCAAGCACGTTCACATGGGCCTGTGAACCAACTCAAGTTAGGACATAAATACATTCCCCCCGTGACATGGAATGGTTACAAAATTTTGATGCCTTAGGGGTAAAAATTCCTTAGATTTCCATTATTAATTAGTTTATAGACTGTTTATTAAAATTTATATCTATTGAATCCTTAACTGATCTCTTCCAATTTCCTTTTTTTTAAAGAATGTCCACACATAGGTACCTATTTACTAGATAACAATAGCATGTAATTCCAAAGGGAATGGTGATTAGCGCTAAGGCATTTCAAAATCCTTTATTGTTTAGAAGGATTCTTTGATTGTCTAATAATTAACATGAGACTGTGTTAGGTTAAATGTGTCGTGTAAAGTGTCTAAGGTAACTGTTGCGAAAATAGCAATAAAACATACGACTTCCAAACTAATAAAGGGGAAAGTACAAAAGGATCCAGGGAAGAAAATGAAACTAAAAATTCAAACTGTGTCTCTGTACTTGAGAGCGGACATGGCCTGGCAATTATTTACATTTGCAAATATTCCAGAGGATGCATAACTCCTCCGTGCTGTGACCTTAAACCCGGGTCCCTCACCAAGGCCAAGGTCATCTCTCTCCCCTCTCCTCTTTCTCTTTCTATCACTGTACATACACAGATACACCTATGTCTATATACTTCATTCTTTTATGTTCTCTACTTATTTTTAGATCATCATTATGTCTACATTTTAAGGCCATAGAAAACAATTTATCCATCCCTATGATTGAATCTATACATTAATAAATAAATTTGACTAATTAAGAACAAAAGGCCCCCCAGGTTGAATATAATTGAATGTTGACTTATCTGGTTGTTTGGTGATGGTGTTAGGCTGTTTTTCACAGGTGAAACCTATTTTTCAAAGATTAAACCACCTCTCAATTAAATTTATGTAGCTTAAATCACTCTAATAAATCAGAAGTATATATTGTTTCACTGATAATGATAGTTTAGGGGAGGAGAAGGAAGGAGAGAAAAACAGGTCATTAAGACATGTAGAGAAGCCCTCTAGGGTTGGGAATCAGTTTGCAGTAACAGAGAGGTAAGCACCTTCCCCGCCGGTTTCATCAGCTGTTCATCAACACCACCTCTTTCTCTGTTTCCAACTCTGATTAGATGGCCCTGACTTGAAAAATGAAGTACCAAAAGGTTAGAATTAGATTCAGCGTCTCATCATTACTATGGCCTCTAGAAAAGACAAGACAGTCTATACTTGTGAATACTGCCATCACCTCTAGCTCAGATCTGCCCATAGCCTTTATGCAGCACAGCTTGATAAGAAGAGAAGATAAGAGGCTTTGAAATTGGATTAAACATGAGCAAAATACAACTCTTTAGAAAGGCATTCTAGTCTATTATAAGAATTGGATATTTAATGTTTAATTTATAGACGACTTCAAACTTTGTGAATATCCAATGACAAATTTTAAATCCATTTGATTTAAAGTAAACTAATTAGAAAAACTTTAAAGAGTTAGACTTTCCATTACAGTTTGATTAACATGCCAATCTAAAATTAAAGCCTCTATAATAACTTGTTGACATTAAATGTTTCCCAGAAACCTATAAAATGTTACCTTGACTTGAAAACTCTCCTGGCCTACCATTTTGTTTCAGATGGCATACTGGGCTACAAATTTAACTTATTTTGTGTATTTGATGCTCTTTGGTAGATGCATATTAGGCAGTTTTTTTCAGACAAAGATAAACTATCAAATGGCCAAGTTTTTTTTTTTTTTTTTTAAAGATTTTATTTATTTATTTTTCCCCCAAAGCCCCAGTACATAGTTGTCTGTCATAGCTGCACATCCTTCTAGTTGCTGTATGTGGGACGCGGCCTCAGCATGGCTGGAGGAGTGGTGCCTCGGTGCGCACCCGGGATCCGAACCCGGGCCGCCGGCAGCAGAGCGCACGCACTTAACCGCTAAGCCACGGGGCCGGCCCTATGGCCAAGTTTAAACAAAACCTTATTACCGCCAATTAAAGGTTCCTTAGTGTAATGTTTTGAAAATGTTCCAGAAATCTCAATTTCTTTAAAAAAAAAAAAAAGAGAGTTTTTGCCAGTCAGTATTGCTGCGTTTGCCCAGTCCAAAATGGACGATATAGGAGCTGTGGCCCTAACTGTTAAGAAAGCAAGCACACATAAACTATTTTAGATGAATGATGCCAAAAGTTCTAGAGCTCCTTTATTGCCTTTTGGCTTTGTTGGGTGGCATGGATGTGAAGAGAACACCGAAATTTATGAAAATGGTCAGAGTGTTTATCTTTTTTTATTAGAGCAATTACAGCACTTAAAATACATTCTGAAGTTCAACATGATCTTTCCAAAAGAAGGCTTTCAGAAGAAAATCCGATGTTGTTAATAATGAAATCAAAATGCTTTGACTAGAAAAGTCCCGAAACCACATTTCCCACCAATTGCCTCTTTGCCACTCAATTGAAAACATCACTTGTTATTGGAATAAAGTTATAAAGCGAACTAACTTTAGCACTAGGTTTTTCTGTAGGCCATTAACTTTCAAGGTGAGCACATGGACAATTTCAGCCCTGTGGCTGACTGCAACAGAAAGAACAGTTTGGCTTTATTTAACAAAATGTTTGGTCATGACTTTCTCCTTTGAGGCACACAGGTGCAGGGAGTAGCTGGATTAAACTGAACCCCTTGTTTGAGGTTATGAAGAGTGGATGTGATGGGGGCACAGACTCAAATGATTATTTTTCTGCCAGAAAGTATTCCAACTATAAGATAATATGATGTGAACACAAGTCAGGGACCCCTGGAGAAGGCAGGGACTTGCACTCCACCCATTTTGTGTCCTCAGTACGGTGTCTTATATAGTAGATGTTCAATAAATGTGGACTGTGAGAATGAATGAGTGAGTGAATGAAAAAATAAACAAAAGAATATGGGTCATTTTTCTCTAGTGTAGCAACTTTCTGTTCCTTAAGAATGTTTTGATATAAAAAAATCATTTTTTTTTTAATTTCAGGGCACATTTTCCTAGTGAGGTTAAATCTAACACTAGTAAGGGTGAAGGGAAAAAAGAAAACAGTCCTTGGAAGTGACTCCCTGTGCCCCTCATGTCCTGAGCTTTAGGGAGGACCCAGAAGGTCAGTGGGGCCGCTCAGCCTCCAGCCCCAGCATAAGAAGGTGCCCCGAGTCCCGATGTCCAGGCTTGCCCAAATTCTGCCTCTTCAAAGCAGCATGAGAAGTGGGCTGGCACTGAGACTCACCCTTTGAAATTTTAGTGAAAACCCTTTAGACTTGGCCCAGGATGGCCAGACGTCTCACATTCTCCACCATTTGGGCCATGCTTCCCTCCTCAGCCACCACCACTCCAAGGTTCCCTTTGGTCCTGGTCTCTTCACATCCCTTACATAGACCTTATCCCACTCCTCTCTCCAAGCCAACACAGAGCTGTTTCTCTCTACATACTCTCTGCTCCAGGTAGGCGGTTGTAAAGAGGGGGATTAGCATGTATGTTAGCTCAGAGCTGATCTTCCCCACCAAAAATAAATAAATAAATAAATAAAACTGTAAAAAAAAAAAAAGGCAGTTTTGAGGGTAAAATAAGATAATGTCTATAAAAACAGTATAAATCCTATGTAAGTTCTAGTTTCGACAACATCAAACAAATCATTTTGACAATGGAATTTCATGGATAAGTTGACTCAGTTCCTTGATTTCTTCTTCATTGAACTTATTGTCTGTTTGACTTATTTAGCATTTTATCGCATAATGTTTTATGAATTTCCAGGATTGTCATTTACATTTACTCAATCAACTTTTCATATATGTCCATTAAAATGAGATTTTTATTATTGCTTTTGTCTTACAATAGTAAGATTCTGAAGGACAGAAATTTTGTGATACATATTTTTGTACTTCTCTTTTATAATAGGTTCTCAGTACATATTTGATGGCTACATTTTTGTCAAATGAACTTATTAAACAGTTTTCTAGAAACATGAGCTGTGGTGGAAGTGGCTCAGAAACACTGGCTTACAGAAATCAGGTCCAACTGATTTAGACTTGAGGTACTTAGCAATATATAATTAATATAGTATAACATCACACAATTATATTATATTGTTATAATTATATAATAAATTATAATGTAAATAGGATATCAAACTGATTGTAATCTTAAATATTATTTCATTCTTCATCCTTTCTCGAAGCTGGACTGTGTTCAAACGATCTTAAGATTGATAAGAACATAAAAAAGATCCATACATTCCTATAGACCTAGGCAAACCAAGACACACAGTTACACCAAGTTAATTACATATGCCAGACTTAGGTGTGTAATTATGTCACTCTAGCTCATCCACCCCAAAGTATTCAGGAGAATGCAAGTTTTTGGTCTTCCTAATTCTTTTCTCTATCAGTTTTCAGGAACAATAGCTTCGTACAACTAAAATTCATCTATAAAAACCATAGAAAAATGTAAATACTCTTAAATTAAACCCTGCTTTTATAAGGACATTTGTTTTGGATAGTTTATAACAGAAAGTTGGAAACAACATAAATGCTGTTGATGGGGGACTGATTCAATAAATGAGGTACCGGCCTGAAAGTAACACTATAGCATTGAAAAGAACGAAGTAGATTTGCCCATCATGAGCTGAAAATAAATCCATGATATATGAAGTGGAAAAAAATGCAAACAGATATACATAGCACTACTCCACTTTGTGGGGAGAAATACTTGCATGTATCTGCATATATCACCCATGTCTCTGTAAGAATAAGTTGAAAAGGATAAACCAAGAATCTAACAGGGTGGCGCATGGGGGGGGTGGTGGTAAAATGTTCCCTGGAGGGTGGGATTAAATGTGTGGTAAGCAGAGGGAGGGGGCATTTAGCCATTTATTTTATGCCATGGCAATAAAAAGATGGGATAAGTTGTTTCTTTGTTATTGTATTTCCATGATTCTGCAAATAAAAATTAATTTTAAAAAATTCCTTGCTTCTACAGCTCTTCAAGCACTCTAGCAACGCTTCAGAAGCAAATCGAGGGGAAGCAGCTGCCTCTGTGAGGCTGAGCCGCCTAAGTGGGAGTGGTTGGTGGCGGTGGGGGCAGAGGATCTCTCAGGTGCTGTAGCCAAGAGACAGGAAACCTCACCTTCCTTTTTAGTGATAACATAAGAACAGAAATCTAGGAAATGAAGCCTAGAATTTTCCAAAATCTAAATACCTTCAGGAAGAATATTCCACAACCTCCCTCAGTGACGCCTTGAGTCTGCTTCCACGCGTTCCCTAGCCTGCATTTCCTGGAATTAACTGCTCATCTCCACAGCCTCTTTACACGCCTCTGCCCTGTGGTTCCCTTTTTCCCACAGACCCCAGGGACCCAGCCACCATCCCTGACCCATCTCTTGGTGCCCAGCTCAATTCTTTTCATCGTCCCCAGAGATAAGCACTCAAGTTCTTTTCACTTAAAATTGTAAAGTGAATTTTGACAGGGAAATTGAGAGGAATGACTAAGACAGCCAATACGAGGAGGTCACAGTGTGACAAACTACAAAAAGTCTTGTGCCCCGGTTTATGCTTCCTACCTATTTCTGGAGTGGAAGCAGAAGCCCCTAGGATTTTAGCCCTCCATTTTTATTTTTCTGGGGTTGGGGCTCACCAAATTGGCTGTTCCCCTGTCCCTCATTAGAGAAGGCCACTAACTCTCTCAAGGTGTCTCAACCCTTCTCAGCCTCAGTTCCTCCTCTGTAAAATGGAATGATAACAGTACTTGACCTCATGAGGTTGTTGTAAGGATTAAATGAGATAATACGTGTAAAACTTAGAATAGTGCCTGGCACATAGGAAGGCCTGATAAATGTTAGCTATTATTACTTTTTTTGTGTGTCCTTGAAAGCATCTCTTCCTATCCTAAAAATCCCCCACCCCTTTGTCGGGTGGGCACTTTGCCCGTCCAAGCATCTCCAGGTTTCATGACACCTGCTCTACCCGGACATATCCTGGACATTTTCCCCACCTACCCCATTCTGAACTCATTACTTACATTTTCTCATCAAAGGAAATAGGTAATTAATGTTTGCCCATCCTCCTCTGTGTAAGAGCTTCCTATCTCCACCAGAAACCCAGGGAACTAATCTTACACTTTCCACATAATGATAATCCTGGTGCCTGTCAATGAGGCGATTTCTGGCTTTGAATGAGGCAGATTCCCCAGTGCTACCCTTTGTGACTAAGGAGACCACCTTTATGGTTTCTACAATGTGTGAGTGGAGGGATTTGCACAACTACGTTGAAAATTCTCACTCCCAGACTTCCCACTGTTTCTTCTCCTGGACTGGAAAGGGCGGGCAGATCTGTGATCCAGGCTCGTCTAGGTGGAGCTCAAGCTGGTTCCACCCACTCTCCCCGGCTGTGGATTCCGGAAAAATCTGAGTGAGCTCAGCCCTTGCTGTGGACCTTTCAGTCACGCGTTAGCACGCTGGAGGAAGAAAATATGGAATCTATTTTAAAATATGGAAAACAGAGATAAAGTGATCTGTCTTTATGAAAATAATGAATTTGTTCATTCAGCAAATATTTATGAAATATCTACTTTATTCTAGGCACTGTTCTAGGCCCTGAGTTTACAGTGATGACAGATCAGTCATGACACCTGCCTTTGTGGCCCTTAGAATCCAGCGAATCAGTGCCATAATCAGAGAGTGACCGGATCCCTGATCCCCCTCCATTCCCAGGCCCCACTCCCTCTACAGCGAATATTGAATAAACCCCTAGTGGGCCCTAGAGTCCCCTCCACAACAGACCTTTCTCTTCTTTCTTCCCTGTCTTCCTCCTTTTCTCCTTCCCTCCCTTTTTCCTTCCTTCCATCCTCTATCCTTGACTTTCCTCCTCATCAGCAGTGTTTATTACTCTACTTCCACCTAACTAAACACCACACTAATAACTTGCCCCTCATTCTATTATTTTTCTAGCCAGTTCTAAATGGAACAGTCTTTCTTAGCTCTAATACACATAAGTGAGCTGATGAGCTCTGTCAAGGTAGCATTTAGGCGGCAGGGGGTGGGGCCTTCTTTGCTGCATCCTAGAGATGTTGGTCTTCGATAAATACTAATAGGTTACGGCTTAAGTTAATAAACATCATTCATTTTCCTCCTTCCTTTTAAGGAAGGTGAAATAGAGGAATATCTCAGTTATCAAGAAAAGCAGAATAGGTGTCAAATCCCTGGGTTTTGCAGATGGTGAAAATTGATCTTTGAGTTCTAAGAATCATATAAAGGTCCTCTTCCATATAAAAGGTCCTAAACTGTATTATGACCGGGGCTGGTAGGATGCCTACAAGATAATTTAAAATGCTAAATGCATCCAAAGCTGTCAGAGAAGGCTCAGCTAGACACGAGGATGAAAAGGGCACCACTCCCACCTGGCCTCCTCCACACACATCCGGCCCCCTGCTGCTGCGAGGGTGCACATCCCATACAGATACACACACTCACACTCGCAAGAGCAGACACATGCACACACTAGCAAACCTTCCAGACCACCTGCTCCCAGAGCAGGTCTCTTCAGCACTTGGATTGCTAGGAGCTGAGCCGTGGGGAAGCACTCCCAGAATGCCCCGCTGCCGGTGGGCTCAGCTGGGACAGACAGGCAGTCTCTCTGTGTAACTGTTATCACCTCTCCCCTCCTCTGTGAGGGAGTGAATGAATTAAAACTTTCCATACTACCCGATTATTGCCTCTCTCTCTCTTTTTTTTTTTTTGGTGAGGAAGATTGGCCCTGGGCTAACATCCGTGCCCATCTTCCTCTACTTTATATGTGAGACGCCTGCCACAGCATGGCTTGACAAGTCATGCACCTGGGATCTGAACCTGTGAACCCTGGGCCACCAAAGTGAAGTGTGCCAACTTAACCACTATGCCACCAGGCCAGCCCCAGCTGGCTCTTTTGTTTTTAAATACTTTTCTTCCTTAGAACTGAATATACTCAGTATTGTTCAATCTATTCATTCAATCAGCTTTTTATTATCAAACAAAAGGTCTAACATATTTATTACTGAACCAACCTATTAATGCAGAAGCAAAAAGAACAAAATTATTTTGTCAATAAAACATGTCCAACTCTCCCGATAGTGGCAATTTTTCAGATTGATAGGGTAAAATGCAAGTGACCTTGATACAGCATAAGTGTGAGCCATCGGATGTGTGAGTCTTTAGAGACCCTGCTTGGTTCGCCAATGTCTCCTTTTGGAGTTGCACCTGATTTTATTACGAGTTTTCATTTGAATTCATGGGGGAATGAAATGACTCTACTTTTGTTTCTTGGCCAGAAATCACCTGATCCGGATATTCTTGTAGAAGACATGACAAGGAGAGGAGTCACCCACACACACCACTGTGATGGAGAAAGGAAGGGAGTCCATCATTATTATTTATTACCACCATCTACATGCAAGTTTCTGTGTCAAGCCAAAATGTATTAGACACAGCCTTGCCATCAAGGAGTACACCCTCTTGTAAACAAAGATGAGAAACACACTATCTGGTCAATAAGTAAACTGGGTAGTTAGTAGGTACAGATTGTTTAGGACTGGGGGAGGAATCTGATCTGAATCCAGGATATATCTGGAACTTGCCTTCTTACATAAATTCATTTTATAAGCTTGAAATATGTGAGTAGTGGGGGAAAAAAACCCCACAACGTTTTATCTTAACAGCTGGCAGCAGAATTCTTGGAAAGGAAACTGTCTGTTTAGGAAATGCTTTCATAAACACCTTGGATGGATGCCAGAGGTAAAGGCCAGCAGCCGCCAAGACAACGGAAGGAACGTGGGTGGCAGGAAAAGAGAAGAGATAAAGAAGAGAGAGGAGGGCCAAGCCACACGGTGGCAGGCCAGATAACAATAATGTGATAATAATAGTAAAAGCAATGGCTAACCTCCTCACACCAGGCATTGTTCTAAGCATTTTTCGTGGTTTATCTCATTTAACCCTCACAACAACTCTATGATTTAGGTAGTATTATTCTTCGTCATTTTACAGAAACTAGAGCCTACTTTTTCAGAACTGGCCAAGGCACTTTCACAATCAAGAATCTCCACCGTTTAATTTGTAAGTTAATGTGTCTAGGATGTCAATCCTTCTACCTGAAACTTCAGTCAAGTTTTCTACATACAAATAGATATCTTTTGTAAGAAATTTTTGTGTGTGTATGGAAATTAAAGAAAATCACTGGGTGTCAGTCAAGGTCAAAGGGGCACAAAACATGGACAAATCCGTGGGATGGTGAGACGATCTTCTAACAAATAATTTGGCAGAAGCAGGAGCCTGGAGCCATAGGTGGCTGCAACCATGAGCTCCTCAGGAATTCATGGAAGTTGGTTGGGAAGGCATTGGATTTTCCGCAGTTAGTGAAAAGGTGTTTGACTTTTATGGAGACAAAGTACCCCCAGTAACACCTAGTCGAGTCAAGATACTTAATGGAGTCCGAAACAATGGTCTATCCCACCTCCTAAAAATTTTTTTTCTGTATGCCAAGCTCTGTGCTAAGTGCTTGAGACACATTATCTTATTTAATCCTCAATAAAACACTGTGAGTTTTAAGTGAGCCCAAGAGCAAAGAGCTAGTAGGTAGTGGAGCTGGATTTGAACCCATGGCTTTCAGAGCCCTGATGCAGTCCATTCAATATCACCCACTCTAGGGGCAGTATTCTCCTTCTCCCCCCTAGAGCTGAAGGATGATGCTGCAGGCTGAGTACCAAGATTCCCTTCCATTACGTGTTTACCTGTGTTATCTTAGAGAAACACTCAGCAATGTTCCATTGGAGATAAAGTGAGTCAAAATAAGGAATCGCAATTAGAAGCAGAGTCCCTCTTTCTCCTCCACTGGACAAGGCTATGGAAATCTCAGTGAACCTAAAACAAAGGGAGAGGATAAAAGAACAGAAAAGATTGAACTATAAAGAAAAGAGGAAATGAAAGAGGAGAGTTCGAAGGAAGACAAAGTGAATAAGGTAGGTACATATGCAGGAATGGCAGGAACCACTCAGGAGTAGTAGACCCCTGGGCTGCCCACCTCTGCCCAGGCCACGCTTACCTCTATCATCAAATGCTCTCTTTCCACAGTGCATTTTTATGTGTTTTTGTTGATGTTTTACA
Source organism: Ceratotherium simum simum (assembly GCF_057802395.1). Lineage (NCBI taxonomy): Eukaryota > Metazoa > Chordata > Mammalia > Perissodactyla > Rhinocerotidae > Ceratotherium > Ceratotherium simum. The sequence continues at coordinate 61,186,992 of NC_141908.1, forward strand.
TCAATCCAATGCAGACTATTCCATTTTACAGTAACTCCTGGAGTAAATCTTTCCTTAAGCATGCAGCATTGGTGTTATATAGTTTATGTAGCAATCTCTTACAGCTAGTTCCTCATAGAAGCAGAGAGTTTATGGAGACACTATTAAATATCATAGGTTATTATTTGAAAATGTAACAAAAATTAGGGTTGCATAAATTCTGGCATATTGTACACTTAGCAAAAACTTCAAGCTATTTTTCAAATGTTTTGTGTTCAGCAAAATGCATTTTCCAACCAGTACGATTCCCTTAAGTCAACAAGTACTATCAGAAAATTTAATCTATATGTTTTTTATTAACTTATACTTTACTCACCAATTCTGTTTTAAAGGATATTTTGATATCCAGGAATTTATTTTAGTTTCTTTTTACAGGTCTCTTTAAAACCTATCTTATCCTGGTGACAGGAAGTTGCCCTGCACTAAACTCTCGTAGATTAGAATTTGTTTTAAAACCCTGAACTGAAGAAATTTCCAAATGATATTACAAAATGCACCATGACGTTCTTAACTAAAATAATAGTTCTTTGAATATATAGTTCAATGAAATTTTGGCACTATAGCTAAAAGAAACAAACATAACCGGGAAGTCAGCTGACCAGGAATCTATTCTTGTTATTTTCTTGACGTAATCTTAGTTTCCTACTTCAGCCAAATATTGGATATTCTTCACTAAACCAAGTATATCAACCCTCTTCATTCCTGTGCCTAATATAGAAAGGAGACATTGTTAAGTGGACGTCTGTGTGGCACTTTGAGCTCTTCAGATAAAGAACAGCCTATAAAACCTTAAGGTAATGTTTGGTAGTGAGGCAGGGAAGCAGGCCCTCTCAAACCCTGCTGGTGGAAGTAGAAATAGGAACAGACCATCTGGAAGACAGTGTCATCGAACAACAGAAGCTTTATAATTTTGATTCATAACTCCACTTCTGTGAATTTATCCTAATAAATAATAAAGGATTGGTAAAAGTATGCTATAAGGAATACCATGCATTAAACTATTAAAAATGACTTAGTAGACTATATAGCAGTAGAAGAAAATGACGTGGAAAAATGCTTATGATATATTAAGTTTTAAAAAGTTATCCAGGGGCCAGCCCGGTGGCATAGCAGTTAACTGCATGCGTTTCACTTCAGGGGCCTGGGATTCACAGGTTTGGATCCTGGGTGCACACGGACACACCACATGTCAAGCCATGTTGTGGCAGCGTCCCATATAAAATAGAGGAAGATGGGCACGAATGTTAGCCCAGGGCCAATCTTCCTCACAAAAAAAAGAAAAATGTTATCCAACAGTGGGTACTGCATGGTCTTATATAAAACTATATATTTAGAGATACTGAGATAGATCTGTTGATAGATCAATTGATCAATAGAGATAGCTGTAGACATATTTGCAGATACAAATGTAGATATAGCCATAGAAATACATATAGCTCTAGAATGTATATGTGTATGTATGTATATATATAGGTATATAGATATTTTTTTAATTAATTAATTTATTTATTTTTTCCCCCAAAGCCCCAGTAGATAGTTGTATGTCATAGCTGCACATCCCTCTAGTTGCTGTACGTGGAACGCGGCCTCAGCATGGTCAGAGAAGCGGTGCGTTGGTGCGTGCCCGGGATCCGAACCCGGGCCGCCAGCAGCGGAGCGCACGCACTTAACCGCTAAGCCACGGGGCCGGCCCTGTAGATATCTTTATATCTAGATTAAGTGTTAATAAAGATGGGATTTGGGGTGATTTTAACGTTTGTGTGTTTTGCTTATCTGTATTTTTCCTGAATAAACATGGATTTTCTTCAATAAATATGTAAGTTTTCTTCCATAAACAAGTATTACTTTATAATATGGAAAAATTATTTAAGTTTATGACACTAGGAGAAAATAACATATATAAACCAATTAATAGACTACACCATACTCACTCTAAAAGAAAAAGATCATTGTGCATATTGTCATGTGCTTATACTTTTCAAGCCCAATATCTACAAATGTAGTCTCATGCCCTTTGGGCTTTGTTGTAGGCAGAGCTGTATCTCCTGTGACACATGGCCTGATGATATGGGAACTGAGGCACAGCCGCTGTCCCAGGCCTCAGCCTCGAAGTTACTCAGGGACAACTGAACTGGCAGCTTTTGATCTCCTAGGGCCTCTTGAGGTATATCTGACTTTTCACCAAAATTCTAGGGCACCGAGCCACCCATCATCTGAAACATGATAAAAAGGCGCTTAATGATTACCCTACATTCTTCTGGGAAACATTTTCAGATTTTTGAAGTGAAGATAAACCTAATTCCACACTGCATCTTTATATGGCAAGCAAAATAGGACCTAATCCGTCAACCCGGGTACCGATGGCTGGCTAGCACAGGGAATAGGAAAATTTGTTTTGGCATCCAATTCCTTCTTGTTTTATCCATCTGGGACTGCATCCCCAGTTTAATAACAAAGGAGGAAATGCAGTCACCTCCACTAGGGAATATCACCTTAGAGTTGAATATTTCTGGTATAATATCCTCTTTGTAGAATGCTGGCTCGTAAGAGAAATGTTTTAAAGAAATAACTATGGAAATGTTGTTTTTCAGCTATAGAAGATTGGGATTCAACCTGATACACGACAGAAGTCTAGATGTTGTGCACGAATAGGAAGGAATAATTACCGAATCCATTTTGTATTATTATTAAAGTTATAGTATATTCTAGAAAACAGCACAAGGAGTAGAAATGTATGTATGCCAAAAGGTTCAGTGTAACGTCCTCATGAAAAGAGATTCTTTTTTATTCTTTAATTTTCTTGAATTTGGTTTGTAGCTCATAAAAATAAGTTTGTTTCTTTTTTCTTTTTTAAGAGTTAGCTTCCTGGTGACAGTAACTAAAGAATAACCATATTGTATTTCTCTTGAATGAGCTAAAAGAAAGACAGGGTGTGGGTATCACTCATATCATTGTCTATACCTCTCCCTAATTCCCAGCCTCATAAATTAAAGACTCCTTGAAAAAATATTGAGCTAGTAAACTATATCCCTAAAATATTTCCTAGTTTTTAAGTCACCTAACTTTTTTCTATTCAAACTAATAAAATACAATATATCATTGTTGGTCTAACTTGCTCATAGGAAATCCCATTACATATACCCTTTCGTATGCTTAGTGTCAAATGCCTCTTTTCTCTTCATTTCAATATCACTGTTGATTATGTGCTACCTACAGTGCAGACACAAGCTACAATTACAAAGAGGTGACAAATATACAAAACAGGTTATTATTCAGTAGGGACTATTTAGTAACACATAATTTACAATGTAATCTACTTGTTTCCCCTACAAAGTTATATGACTATTGCAAACACCATAAAATATGTTCACTTCCAGTCATAAGAGGGAGATTTATTGTATATTTCCTGTTTCAGCTGAGATCTTGTTATAGCTCCCATGGGTAGACAACACACAAGAGAATTTTAACTTTGTTTCATAATTGCTCAAACTTGAACGTAGCTAACATAGAAGGAAATAGGAACAGGTTGTAAGTATATTGTACCCTCTGGGTGTTTGGGAATCTCTGGTTTGTATTTCTAAGTTGATATTTACTCATTTTGTCTTTTTAAAAATTTACTAATTGTAAGGTTTCTTTTCCTAAGAAAAAAAGCAACTAACTTAATATATTGGACTGTATCATCAAAGCTAGATTTCCTAAGCCACATTTTTGGTTCTTTCCTTAGCATGCAAACTTGCTTCTTAAAAATAATAAATAATAATAAAAATCATTTTCCCAAGCGCCTCCATCTAAAGTTACAGCTGTATTTGGTTACTCTTTGGATGGGAAATAGGCCTGTTGCTTTTCTTCTTGGCGTCCAAGCCTTGCCCCTGAATCCTTTCCACACACACCACTCTTATTTCAAAGAGAAACCCCAGTGGGAGTCTGGAAGACCTGACTGTGAGCAAAGGAAGTTATGCTAATTTCCCACCCCCAAAGACACCAGTGAGCATTTCAAATACTTGCAGCTTAGCGGGGGGGAAAAGGCTGCCTTCTAGATTGATTCCAAGTTTGGTTATCACACTGGCAAGTTTTCAGGCTCTGCCGTCTTGTCCTTCCTTCTCTCTCACCAGCGACTGTGGTAATTGAAGACATGGACAGCTGTTGTTGCAGGCTGCTGGGCAGCCAGGACTTTATGTTTGGGGGAACATATGGCCCCCAAAGTGTTCAGACCACAACTTGCCTGTGTGGCTTCCCCGGCGTTTAAGAGTACTTTGCCTCTCAAACTCGAAAGATTCCAGTAAAAGGGAACAGGGAGCTCTGGGAAAGGAAAAAATTTTTTAATGTTTACACATTTGCTGATGGTGAAATAATAGATTCTTACCTTTGTTCATTGAGGAGAGTTTCTAACGAAGAAATCTTTCAAGAAGAAATAGTACATATGGAAAGAAATCTCTCCAGAAGAAATACCATCCAATGCAAGCATTCATTCAACAAATATTTTATATACGTCACACAGTGCAATAACTCTTAAAGTTCTCCCCACCCTCTTGGAAAATCTGATGAACAATATGAACTGTTTCCCCAGGAAAAAGCATACATACATACATAAATACAGAACCCATGTAGCAACCTCCTGCAGTGGAGCCCCCTGGCCCCCCAGTCCCACTGCAGGTTGAGAGCCCTAGTTTTAATCCTGGGGTGAGTGTCACGGTCTGTGCTCCTCACCACAGTGCCCACAGCCCTTCACAATGTGAAAGGGGTGCCCAGGAAGGCTCACCGTCCCTGTAGGTACCATTACCAAGCAGCATTATGGAGACATGTCTTGCACATCCTTTTGTGTTGACCCAGGAAAGTGTGAGAATGTTTTTCTGGAAGAAAAACCCTACCCTGGGCTCAGAGTCAGGAGTTCTGACAGGTTTTAAAATTGCTTCTCCTGCTCATGTAATGTCTCTAGAGCTCAGTTTTTCTCATGTAAAATGAAGGAAGTGACAGAGTATGAAAGTGGAGGTCCCCTCTAGTCATAAAGTCTGTGAATAAATTAGCTATTCAGACCATTGCTGCCCAGTAGTTGAGGGCACAGTCCTGTCTCTTTACCAACTGCCACCTGTGTTACAGGGCAAGCAGCTGGAACGTGCTGAACCTGCCTCCTCACCTGTTGGCTATACAGATTAAGTTACAACAAATGGAAGGCAATAGCATGATGCCTCATGAAGTGTTTAATGAATAACTATTATTTCTATAAAAGAGCCGAGTTTCTTTGCCTCAATCCTTATAACAAAATAATAAATCAATGATTTAAAAGTAAAGAATGAAGCCATAAAACTACTAGAAATGACATGGAGAATTTTTTTAATCCTGAAAAATTAGATGCATTTGTGTCCACGTAACTATTCAGAAGTTCTGCATGGCTTTAAAAAAATATAAAGACAAAGGATAAATTTAGAAAACTTTTGCCAAATATATGATAGACAAAACACTAATTTCATTAATATATATAAAAAGCTCTTACAAATCAACATATAAAAGATGTTCAACCTCCCTCAGACACTATTTTTCACCCACTAAATTGACAGAGATTAAAAATTTTGAAAATATCCATTGCTGGAGAGTGGAGAAATAGATGTTTATACACTGTAGGTGGGAGTGTAAACTCGTGCAAACACTTTGGAGTGAAATTTGACAATATCTACCATATTATTAAAACAGATACCCTTCTACTTAAAGGCCATCTTTCTAGAAATTTGTCAAGCATATATATTTACCCAAGTTCCCGGAGATGTATATTTAGATGTTCACTGCTGCATTGTTTGATTTTTTTTTTTTAAAGAATATAACCTGAATGTCCAGCAATGGGACACTAATCAAAATTTAGACTACTTCAAGATAAGAGTATTTTGACACCACTTAAAGGAAAGGAGTAGATCTATATGTTTTGATCTGAAAATAGGTCCAAGATAGAATAACCAAAGAAAGCTGCTTACAGAATACTCCATGCTAAAATACACACACACGTACATATATATACATGCATAATTTTAGTTAGGTGTACATATATATATACATATACATACATACATTGGGGATATTCCTGCAGGAATACACAAGAAAAATAACAGTGGTTACTTCTGGAGAGTATTTTTAACTGCTTTTTTTTATTGTGGTAAAATACACATAATAAAAAATTGCCATTTTAACCATTTTTAAATGTACATTTCTGTGGCATTAAGTACATTCACATTGCTGTGCAACAATCACCACTATCCATTTCCAGAACTTTTCATCTTCCCCTGTTGAATCTCTGTCCCCACTAAACACTTACTCCTCATTCCCCTCTCCCCTGACCAGCCCCTGGCAACCACCATTTTGCTTTCTGTTTCTATGAGTTTGACTACAATAGGAATCTCATATAAGAGGAATCATACAATATTTGTCCTCTTGTGACTGGTTTATTTCACTTAGCATAATCTGTTCAAGGTTCACCTATATTGTAGCATCGGTCAAAATTTCCTTTCTTTTTAGGTGCCAGCCCAGTGGCATAGTGGTTAAGGTCGAGCTCTCTGCTTCAGCGGCCCACAGTTCACAGGTTCAGATCCCTGGAGTGGAGCTACGCACTCATCAAGCCATAGTGTGGCAGCATCCTACATACAAACTAGAGGAAGTTGGGCACAGATGTTAGCTCAGGGTCGATCTTCCTCACCAAAAAAAAAAAAAAAAATTTCCTTTCTTTTTAAGGCGAATAATATTCCATTGTATGTATAGACCACATTTTGTTTATCCTTTCTTCTGTTGATGGACACTTGGGCTTATTGCCTTTTCTTGTGGGTTGTTGTTTTGTTTATTTATGTAAGTGAAAAATAGCTTTTAAAGCCAAGTTTTCCCCGAGACTATATTTAGGTCACAGAGCATCAAAATACAAATAATCTGACTAGAAAGAGAGACTTTTCTATGCTCCATTTTGAATTTGATTGGTACTATTCAGAATGGAGCTGGGAACCCAACCTGAGCTGAGGTTCAAAATGAGCTTCTTCGGTACTTTTAAGAAACACACTTCCCTGGGGTCCATTTCCAGTAACAAATTTATATAAGGGCCAAATAGCCTCCTGATCAAAGACCACAAATGCTGTCACATTTGGTGTCCAGACACATCTAATCATGTCTGCTGGAAGAGGAGTGGAGTAGGAGAAGGGATTCGGTGAAGACCAGAATACAAAAGGAAACTGCAGAGTCCCAAAGAGAAAATTTATACTAAGGAATTCAGCCATTGAGCCCTTGAGTTAAGGAGAAATAGTGGTTTGTGCAAAGGTGTGGTACCTAGTTCTTTAACTGGTTCAGATTCAACTACCCTGTTGTCTATAGGTGCCCTGGAAGCCCAAAGGGCTCTGAGTGCAAACTTGAAGAGCTGCCTTACTAAACTCTACATCGTGGGGTCCAAGTAACCCCACTGTAGGACAACCCTTGCCACCCCCCACCATCCTGAGCTGAGCATCACCCAGAGGAAGGGTGAAGTTCTCCTCATTACCCAGGAGACTGGCCAGCTGTCCCAGCACTAGTCAGGGTGGTTGATACAGGTCTGTAGCTCTGGAGGGGGGCAGGAAACTCAGAGCAGCCTACTCCCGCTGCAGTTTTTGTGTAAGAGAGCCAGAATGATTTGTGTCTGTACCCAGGTGAATATATTAACATACTTGAGGAGGGTGGAAGGGACTATTTTTCAGAGGGTTGGATGTCTGGGTGAGTATATGGGGGGAAATGGTGATTGTAATTTGGGCCGGGATGTTGATGTGTCCTCATATGTACCCACAACATTTGGAGCCTTGGGAACATTTGCATTATGCTTCCTTGGCAAAGAAGGTGCTTTTCTCCACTTGATCTGCAAAGGAGAATCTCAGATCTAGGAGAACTTCAGACCATTCGGGATTCCAAAACTAGGTAGCTGGTGTTATGAAGGCTGTGGCTGTGCTCTGAAGTAACCTAGGAATGCCAGTGTCTTTGGTTTTGTCCATCATATCAAAGCACCATAGAACTTCACAAGTTTTAAACAATGAGCAGAAAACCTTTTGTGAGTAATTTTAGTGGAAATGTATAGATAAATCAATGCCTCAGATAAAGACCTCAGATTTCTAAAGTGAAGAAACTCAGTGAGAAGAATCTGTCATCAGGTTCCCTCATGGTGGCCAGAGAACAGGTAGAACGATATATTCAAAGTGCTGAAACAAGCTGCCAACCAAGAATACTTTACCCAGCAAAATTATCCCTAAGAAATGAAGGTGAGATTAAGACTTTCCCCAACAAACAATATCTGAGGGTGTTCATAACCACTTGACCTACCTTACAAGAAATGCTGAAAAGAATTCTTCAAGCTGAAATTAAAGGATGCTAATTATTAACATGAAAACATATAAAAATATACAACACACTGGTTAAAGTAAGTCAGATTCAGAATATTCTAATACTGTAATATGGTGGTGTGTTAACTACTTAACTCTGCTATAAAGGTTAAAGGACAAAAGTATTTATAAAATCCATGGCTACAACAAGTTGTTAACGGATACACAATATAAAAAGATATAAATTGTGACACCAAAAACATGAAAGGGGGAAGTAAAAGGGTAGAGTTTTGTAAGCAATTGAAGTTAAATTGTTATCAGTGTAAAATAGACTGTTATAGATAAGATGTTTTACGTAAGCCACATGGTAACCACAAAGTAAAAACCTACAGTTGATTCACAAAAGATAAAGAGAAGGGCATCAAAGCATAACACTTCAGAAAATCAATTCACAAAGGAAGGCAGCAAAAGAGGCAGAAAGGAACAAGGGAACTACAAAACAGCCAAAAAACAATTAATAAGATGGCATTAGTAAGGCCTTACCTATCAATAAGTAATCTAAATGTAAATGGTTTGAATTCTCCACCAAAAAGACATACAGTGGCTGGGTGAATAACCAAAACAAGACCCAACGATATGCTGTCTACAAGTGACTCAATTTAGCTTTAAGGACACACATAGGCTTAAAGTGAAGAGACGGAAAACGATATTCCATGCAAGTGGAAACCGAAAAAGAGCAGAGGTAGCTATATTTATATCAGACAAAATAGACTTTAAGCCAAAAATAGTAACAAGAGACAAAGAAGGTCATTATATAATGATAAAGGGGTCAATTCATCAAGAAGATATAACAATCATAAATATATATACACCTAACATTGGTCATATTAAGCGTATACTAACAGATCTGAAGGGAGAAACAGACAATACAATAATAGTAGGGACTTCAATACCCTACTTTCAACAATGGATAGATCATCCAGACAGAAAATTAACAAGGAAATGTTGGACTTGAACCATACATTAGACCAAATGAACCTAACAGACATATACAGAACATTCTCTCCAACAGCAACAGAATATACACTCTTCTCAAGTGCACAGAACATTCTCCAGGATAGATCATATAATAGGCCACAAAAATTTGCTAAAGTCTTAGCAAATTTAACAAGACTGAAGTCATATCAACATGATGATGAAGTCGCCTAATAATGCATTTCTCAGAATGTATTCTCATCTGTAAGCGACACATACAGTTGCAGGATACAAAATCAACATACAGAAATCAGTTGTGTTTCTATGAAATAACAACAAAACATCTGAAAAAGAAATAAAATAATCCCATTCACAATAGAATCAAAAACAATAAATACTCAGAAATAAATTTAACCAAGGAGGTGAAATATCTATATACTGAAGACTATACGTCATTGATGAAAGAAATGGAAGGAAACACAAATAAATGGAAATATATCTGTGTTCATGGACTGGAAGAATTAGTATTGTTAAAATGTCCATACTACCTAAAGTAATCTATAGACTCAATGCAATCTCTATCAAAATTCCAAAGGCATTTTTTCACAGAAATAGAAAAAACAATCCTAAAATTTGTATGGAACTACAAAAGACCCCAAATAGCCAAAGCAACCCTGAGAAAGAAGAACACAGCTGGACGCATTACACTTCCCGATTTCAAACTATACTACAAAGCTACAGTAACCAAAGCAGTATGGTACTGGCCTAAAAAAAAGAGACATAGACCAATGGAACAGAATCAAGAGCTCAGAAATAAACCCTCACATATATGGTCAACTAATATTTGACAAGGGAACCAAGAATACTTAATGGAGAAAGAATAGTCTTTTCAATAAATGGTACTGGGAAAACTGGATAAGCACATGCAGAAGAATGGAATTGGACCCCTATCTTACTCCATTCAAAAATTAACTTGAAATGGATTAAAGACAAACATAAGACCTGAAACCATAAAACTCCTAGAAGAAAACAGAGGAAAATCTCCCTGACATTGGCCTTGGCAATGATTTTTTGACTATGGTACCAAAAGCACAAGCAACAAAAGCAAAAATTAATAAGTGGGACTACATCAAACTAGAAAGTTTCTGTACAGCAAAGGAAATAATCACCAAAATAAAAAGGCAACCTATGGCTTGGGAGAAAATATTTGTAAATCTTATATATGATAAGGAGTTAATATTCAAAATATATAAAGAACTCATACAACTCAATAGTAAAAAAACCACAAACAATCTGATTAAAAAATGGTAAAGTAACTGAATAGACTTTTTTCCAAAGAAGACATACAAATGGCCAACAGGTACATGAAAAGGTGCTCCACACCACTAATCATCAGGGAACTGTAAATCCAAACCACAATGAGATAGCGCCTCACATCTATTAGAATGGCTGTCATCAAACATGAAAAATAACAAGTGTTGGCGAGGATGTAGAGAAAAGGGAACCCCTGCACATTGCTAGTGGGATGTAAATGGGTGCAGCCACTATGGAAAACAGTATGAAGGGTTCTCAAAAAATTAAAAATAGAACTATCATATGATCCAGCAATCCCACTTCTGGGTATATATCCAAAGGAAATGAAAACAGGATCCCAAGGAGATATCCATACCCCATGTTCGTTGCAGCATTATTTACAATGGCCAAGATAGAGAAACAACCTAAGTGTCTTTCAACAGATGAACACATACAGTGTACATACATACATATATATATATATGTATGTATATACACACACACAATGGAATATTATTCAGCTATGAGAAAGAAGGAGATTCTGCCATTTGCGACAACATGGATGAAACTTGAGGGTATTATGCTAAGTGAAATATGTCAGACAAAGAAAGACAAATACTGAATTATATCACTTTTCTATGTGGAATCTAAAAAAGTCAAACTCATAGAAACAGAGTAGAATGGTGGTCACTAGGGGATGGGGGGTGGGGAAAATGAGGAGATGTTGGTCAAAGGGTACAAACTTTCAATCATAAGATGAATAAATTCTGGGAATCTAATGTACAGAATAGTGATTATAGTTAATAACACTGTATTAGATACTTGAAAGTTACTAAGAGAGTAGATCTTAAATGTTCTCACCACAAAAAAGAAATGGCAATTATGTGTCATGATGGAGGTGTCAGCTAGCTATGGTAGTTGAGTTATAAGTGTATCAATATATAATTGTATCAAACCAACAGGTTGTACATGTTAAACTTATATGTTATATATATGTCAACTACATCTCAATAAAGCGAAAGGGGAAAAAAGACTTTATTGGAAAAAAAAAACATATTTCAAGGGAAACCTTCCCTCACGCACTCTTTTGTAACTGCCTCAACAATTGAGATGGTTACATTTTTTTTAAGTTTTTCATGATTTTATTAGAAAGCCATAACTGCATTGGTACCCTTTCTGATAGCCCACTTAAGGACAACTTTTGCATTATTCATGCATTTTTCACAATAGACTCTTCATGTCTTTGAATTCTTTTAGTTGGAGTAGGAAATGCAAACAACCAGCAAATGGACTTAGCCCTTGAAAGCCCATGTCCAGCTGAGTAGTTACAATATCAATTACATCATGATAAATTCCTTTTACCTAGAAACCTGCTAAAGCTCAGAGGGTTGCAGTATATTTCTCAACATAGGACAGACTGGAAAAGAAAATGCAGACCCCTTTTAAACATCTTTGGATGCTGGCAAAAATTGCGGGAGTTGTTTGATATGAGAAAAATAGGCATTTGCCTTTAAGGCAACATGTTGCCCATTATGTATTAATAAACTGGCTTCAACAAAGACTTTCTTATCCATTGCTAAAAATTGACCAACTATAAAGAGCTACCACAGTTCTGTTTTTGCCAGCGCCAAAAAGATTTCCAAATCCTTTCAGCTAAAAAGCCAGCAAAGATCAAAGAGGTTTCATGAGCGCTCTACGTGCCAATGAGGTACAAGTGCCATCTTTTAGCACATTATAATAAGCCTGTTGTGCAGCACTCTTTTTCCAATGACCTGTAAAACTTAGATATTTGAGAAAGGCATTTTCTTTTTTCAGTTAAAGAGAGAAAGTATAAATTAGGAAAGGTACAGTTAACAAGTTCAATGATCAATTGTTATAAGTTAATACACTTTTTCCCCAGGTTGTAGAATTCAGAATTGCAAATGCTTGGCCAATTAGCCATAACATAGACACAATTTGAACGTTACAGTGCAACTTGACAAAATGATTTATCACACTTTAGTCATTGGAATAAATAACATATGTGCTCTAACATTTATAGCTTTTCACTTATTTTGTTATGCACACCCTGCACCAAATTAAAATATGTACACTAGCACAATATGGTAGCCAGATTTCAAAAAGAAAAAAAGTGAGGAAGCAAGCAAGGAAAGGAGGGAGGAAGGGACGGAAAAAAATCCAGCCAAAGTTGAATTCTAGTTAAGTGCAATTTATTTATTTTTTTGCTAATGATATCATACTAATTTTCTAATGCATTCACACATCCATTGGCCATGATCAGTAACATTGAAACTTTCACCTGACCTCCTGGTTAGTTCTGACACTACCACACTCGATAGCCATTTGTTTTACTGTCTGCCTCCTACATCAGATGATAAGCATTACACTCGGGTTATGGTCAAAATCAAAATGTGTAAAATCTGTCTACTCCACTATACTGTAAACTCTGTGATGTCAGGGAGCATATCTGCTTCGTGCACACACCAGCATTTAGGACACAATGTCCCGTGCATTCATTCATTCAACAAATATTTATTGAGGACCGTCTCTGCACAGGTCCTTTGGGTTGCAAGAAATATAAATCTTGTCAAATTACTTCAAGTAAAAAAAGAGAGTCTGGATGTTTTCTCATCCTCCTGCTCTTATGCTTCTTTGCTTTACCCTGTGTATCCACTCTATTCTTTTCACCTGATGAGCTTTCCCTGCTACTCTTGTCCTTCATAATCTAGGAGTAGAGGAAACTCCAAAGGGCTGCCCAGTCCCAACTCCATGAGACTTTCCGTTTAAGTAGCCGCTATAATCTTCAGCCTCGGTTCTAAATTATGTGAGAAAAGCCTGATAAAAACAGCTCACCAGGGTCCGGCCCCATGGCTTAGCGGTTGAGTGCACGCGCTCCACTACTGGCAGCCCGGGTTCGGATCCTGGGCACATACAGATGCACTGCTTGTCTGGCCATGCTGAGGCCGCGTCCCACATAACATCAACTAGAAGGATGTGCAACTATGACATACAACTATCTACTGGGGCTTTGGGAAGAAAAAGAGAAAAAAAGGAGGAGGATTGGCAATAGATGTTAGTTCAGGGCCGGTCTTCCTCACACACACACACAAAAAATAAAGTATATTTAAAAAAAAAAACAGTCGGGCTGGCCCCGTGGCTTAGCGGTTAAGTGTGTGTGCTCCGCTGCCGGTGGCCCGGGTTCGGATCCCAGGCGCGCACCGACGCACCACTTCTCCCCCCATGCTGAGGCCACGTCCCACATACAGCAACTAGAAGGATGTGCAGCTATGACATACAACTATCTACTGGGGCTTTGGAGGGAAAAAATAAATAAAAAAAATCTTAAAAAACAAAAACAAAAACAAAACAGTCTACCATTTTCAAGTCATCCCCTTGGATTAAGTTTCCTCTGTCGTTTAATCAGCTGTAGCCAGGGAGAAGAAGGCACAAATTAGGATCAGAGTGTGTAAGCACAGGAGAAGGGAGCTCCCATTAGGAATGGCTCCCCAAGATGAAGCTGGGCATAGGACAGGTAAACACAGACAAGTCTAGCCAAACTGTGTTTTTAGTTGTTAGTTTTGTTTTGTTTTTTATCATTCTGCCCCTGGTATCTGGCACATAATAGGTATTAAAAAATATTTCAACTGATGCTAGGATATGACATAATATATTATTTCTTTTAAGTTTTATAATTATATGGGGTGGGGAAGGAAAGAGGAGGGAGAAGAAGTCAGAGTTGCTGAGGTTTTGGATTCTGGAAAGATATACAATGCTCCCAGGATAAGCAGACTTAAAGCTGGAAATTTATGTTTCTTTAACTTTCCTACTCATTGTTTTTAAAATGAAAATTCTTATCAAATCAATCTTTTAAAAATCAGTATATAATAAAAATGAGTATATAATTTCTCAGAAACCCACTGCCCACTATAACCATCCCTGAGGATACTCCACATTTTAAAAGTGCCACAATACTGTATTCTCTCCTTTTCTGATTTCTTTAGAAATTAAGTTATTTAGAATGACATGAAGGATTCTATTATTAATTTCCAGATTTAAAAAGTAAGGAAACAAATCCTCCTCTAATGAATTCCCCCTTAGAAAATATGCTGTGAGGTGAAAACGGCTGACGGCTAGACAGATGTTACAGAAATCCGTTGGTAGAGATGCCCTTTGCTTCATGTTGGAAACAAGTAATTATTTTTCTCTTTGTTCTTGTGGAGGGGCCCCTCTAGTGCCCAGAGGAGCATTTATTAGCCTTTTTCCTCCCTTCCCTTCAAATAAATCAAAGTTGGTAAAGGGCGATAAAACCAAGACCAGATGTGATTATTTAAGCTGAGAATCCAACCACGCCAGTTGTCAGAGCGTGTTGTGAGCCCCTCTACCTGGGGGCTCCCCAGGAATACAGGTTCTCTCAAGGTCCCCTCCCTCTCACACAGAAAGACAGTTCAACTCAATCTGAGGACTCACCCACTGTACACACTGGTAGGAACTTCAACTTCAAAAGGTACAATGAGGTTAATGTACGAAGCAAAGCAGAATTCCTACAATAGGTTTTACATAGGGGGGTTTGAGGGATTGAGAAACTGTTATATTGTCTTCCACCTGTAACATTTTGTATAGAATGCAAATGTTCAGACTGCTTTTCTAGAAGACTCTATGGCTTACGGCTGAAGGCAGTATAGTTGAGTTGTGTGATCTATCCTTCAGACGGGAGTCATGGTATTATTTCACTCGCCAGCAACCCTTGGACTTGGGCTCAGATGTGACAGGAATAGCAGAACTTGATAGAGAGGACATCAGCTGCTTCCTCTAATCACTTTCTGGGTCCCGTGACCTCCAGCAGCAGAGGAATTTATTCTCCAAGGGTGTTCTGCTGTCTGGAAAGCCTATGAGCCTCGTCGGTCCTCACTGTGTGATCAGCTGCCAAGGGAATTGCCAGTACAATCTTGAGAATAGATGAGAAATCACACTGATAGGATAACGTTTCAAGGCCTATTAATCCTTGTGCCCAGTGACATAAGAAGATCATCAGACCAGATTGATTATGGGAGGTATTTCTGCAAAGGCATAAGATTACAGTTAAGTGTCTCAAAGCTCCTGCCTTTTTTATGAAGTACTGACTCTAGCTAAAGGTGAGGCCCCAGATTGAAAGGATCATCTCTATTTCAGGACAATTACTATCACTTTGTAATTTCTCTGACAGCCCCTCTTCTTTGCTCTTGGTATTTCACTTACATTTCCAGATAAAAAAGTCATTTTCCTGCAACATGGACATAGAACATCTTTTTGATCTCCTGCCAATGCTCCCATCCTTCTGCCTATTTATATAAGAAACTCAGATTTCACATCTTCTCCCCCAAATACTCCAGACATGTAAATCACCTCTGGGAGAAAGCACAGAAACCACTTCTTTGCGTCACCACTGACACAAAGGTGCTGGAAACCCCCACCGACCTGCACCTCATAATGTCCTGCCCCTCCACAAGAACAAAAAGAAAAATAACCACTTTCTCCCAACATGAAGCAAAGGGCATCTTTACCAATGGAATTCTGTAGCATCTGTCTAACCATCAGCTGTTTCCACCTCACAGCATATTTTCTGAGAGCTGTGTGGGTTGGGGGGTTGACTAAACAGAAAGATGAAACAAACATGGACCCTGACGTCAAGGCATTCCCAGAATCGAAGGAGACACAGATACATAACAATTACACTGTGATTCAATAAGCACTATAGTAAATGCATCTACAAGGTTCAGAAGAGAGGATGATGTGCTAAGGAAAAGGGAAGTGATGTTTGAGCTCACTGTTTACAGTATGATCAGGAGTTTGCCAGCCAGAATATAAGAGAACATTTCATTCCATGAAACAACATGAGGAAAAGCAGAGTCTTCCAATGAGCAATTGTTGAAACTGTTCTGGATATTGCAATGACACTTGAAAATATAAGCTTTACATCTGTTGTATATAGTATGCAAAATTACAGTATAAAGTATATACAGTATAGAGCAGTCTTAAAAGAAACCTCTTTCCCATTTAAGGTAATGAAAAAGACTTTCAGAGCAGAGCTGGGATATAGACTGACACAAAAATGTCCCATTTTCAAGAATTTAAGTTGTGATGTTATACTATTCATGAAAACCATGATGAACTCTTTGAACGCGATTATTTATAAGAAGCAAAACCAAATGGCCTAATATCAGAAAAACAACCATGCTTTACTGAATTTTTACTATGTGGGAGGTCCCAATCTCACCAATTTATACAATGATGTCATTTACTTTAATCTTCACAATAGTCCTTTGAGGGAGATATTATCCCCATTCTATACTTACAGAAACAAACTCAGAAAAGCCAAGTAATTCATCCCTAAGTGACAGATCTGGGATTCAAACCCCAGATTTGTTTGATGCCACAGCATCGTACCTTACATCCGCCCCCAAAATCCTACCAGAAACCAGTAAATGTTCATTATGATTAAGACTTTATGATCGTATAACTATAAGCATATATGTGGCTGCATGGCACAGTAGAAGGAGCACTATACCAAGAATCAAGAAGAGAGTATTCTAGTCCCCATACATCTTTTTGTGTGTGACTTCGGTTAAATTACTTAACCCATGAGTAGGTTGAACTAGATAATTTCTAAGGCTCTACCTAGCTATAAAAGACCGAAATACTCCATTATTACAGTCATTGCTGCATAATGAGTTTTTCACTCAAGTATTAGCTATTATCTTGAAAACAAGTTCATCTTTCATAAAGGCAGAATCAATCAATCACTTATATTTACAGAGCTCCCTACACTAAGTCTAATGCTAGGTTAGGTGTTGTATATTCTAAGGTAGGATCTCACTTCAACAGCTGGGTTAGCTTCACGAATTAACCAAAACATCATCTTTCTTAACATAGGAAGTAAATACTGTGTGAGTTGAAGCCTCAAAAGTAAAATGAGTATTTTCACAACTGGTAAAGATGTGACATCCTATCTATTACACACTGGGGTGCGGAGGAGCGTGAAGATAGACTAGGAAAGAAATTTGATTCAGTAGAGATTAACCTGTGGAGGATCAGAGAGAAAAAGTGAAGTAAATTAGAATCAGGGAGGACAGAAAGCAGTCATGGTACCCTCAAGCCCACTGTTAATTACCCAGGAAATGGTTTTCAGTATTTTGGGAAAGAGCATGATAGAAGTAGAAGAAATAAGGGGCAGAAATTTAACAGCATAGATTTTAATCTCAGCTTTGTCACTAATAATTTTGTGACACTGGGGCAAGGGATTTAAAGCTCTTTGAGACAATTTCCTCTTTTACTTATGAAAATTGAGAAAATAATCCCTACAGAGCAAATTTGGTTGTGGAGATTAAATGAGGTAATGGACAGGAAAATGCCTAGCATTGAGAATGGCATAATGTAAGCACTCAGTTATTTTTCTTCTCCTTGAGCTGTAGTTAATTCAGTGCAAAGCAGCTTTAAATGCTATTGGATAAAAAAGCCCACCTTTGTATCTGAGAGATCTGAGAGACAACGTAATCATAAGAACACAGCTCTGGGCTGGATTTAAATCTTGGCTCCACTCTGTCCTTGCAGTGTAAGGAAGTTACAAATGTGCTTACAAGTTAAGTTTGTACAAGTTACTTACCTTCTCTGAACTTCTGCTTCCACAACAGTAAACAAGGACAATCATCACGTAGGGTTATTGTGAGGACTAAACAAGCAGTACTTAGAGGATTAAATTAGATAAAACTTATCCCAGTGGCTGGTGCACAGTAAGCTCTCAATAAATGTTTGCTTTCATTATTACTCTAGCCAGCATTTTCGACTTGGACAAAACTTCTATTAATAGCCAAGGTCAAATCTTCCCCTCCCTCTCATCTCAAGTTCTGCCACCTGGGCCTTGCTTCCGGCTGCACACAAAGACCCTGGTACATTTTGGCTGAAGGTGAGAATTAGGGATGAAGTGCAGTTCAGCTGCGGCCTGGGGAGTTGTACGTTATCTGCTCCTCGGCTTTAGCTTCAGCCTTCGCCAGGTCTGACAGTTGGCTACTTCAACGCGCCGTCTGGCATTCACAACGTGTGTGTCATCAATGACCATTTGATTACGTAGGTTACAGTCATACCTAATTAGTACGGCAGCCTGATTATTAATAATTGAATATTCACTTTCAAACAAAATCTCCCTGTGTGCTTGATATGTTAAATTCTATCCATCAGTTTAAGTGTGAATGTGCCTTTAGAATGCAAGAATATCTTACATGATACTCGCTGTAAGGATTCTCTACCTACTCCAGGAAAGAAGCCGAAATTGATGTGTATGCAATTAATGATGACATGCAAGTGGGAATTCACAAGGTATATTTCCATCTTGACAGCCAGTTACATTGCTCCATTGCCACATTTCTAGAACCCAGGTTTATGAACAATTTTTTTCTCAAGTAACTGTGATTCCTGTAAGTGCATGCAAAAAACATTAGAAAAAAATAAATAAGGGCAACATGTAAAGTTCATTTCTGAAAACATTCAGAAAACATCATCCAATAGTGCATGAAGTTTGAGTTTGTGAGAATACTTCAATGAAATTTTATCATCATCACTGGCCACCAAATCTTCAATTCTAGGTGTTAAAGAAGAAATGCCTTTAACTTAGGCAGTTATTAATGGAGAAAAAGCAAATCCTAATAATTTGACAGCAACTGCATAATAAGTTGCTACCTGCTCTATACTTCAAAGTAACTACTAGTATCTTTTTTTTTTTTTTTGGTGAGGAAGATCAGCCCTGAGCTAACATCCATGCCGATCCTCCTCTTTTTTTTGCTGAGGAAGACCGGCCCTGAGCTAACATCTATTGCCAATCTTCCTCCCTTTTTCCCCTTTTTCTCCCCAAAGCCCCAGTAGATAGTTGTATGTCATAGTTGCACATCCTTCTAGTTGCTGTATGTGGGACGCGGCCTCAGCAGGGCCGGACAAGCGGTGCGTCAGTGCGTGCCTGGATCTGAACCTGGGCCACCAGTAGTGGAGCACGTGCACTTAACCACTAAGCCACAGGGCCGGCTCCACTACTAGTATCTTAAATGAGTAGTTTAACATGAGTGTGGGTGCAACTTAGTTGACAAAGCTGAGAAATTAATGATTCTGAACTAAATTTTAAAAATACAACTGATGTAATAATAATTCTTAAATATCATGTTTGTTCATGTCTTCTAGAAGCTTGTATCCTATGATGGTAATCTTCAACTTAGGTGTTGGCCAAATATAAATTTCAAGACTCAGCCACTGAGCATTTGGTCAATATATGCATTATGAATGTGACTCAGCCATATATCACACTTAAGACATGGCAATCACCAAGGTTGCATTCCCAGTACAGCTCCATCTAGGTCACCCATTTCCCAGGTTTGTGGACCTCATGTAAGAGGTTGACCAGAATTCTCCTGCACCAAAAACTTGTCCATCCATCTTACTCCTTAAGTTACCAGAAAGAAGTAGTATGGTAAGGGTCAAGGTGCGTGTCCTTAAATCAGAAATGAGGCCCTCTGTGCCTAAGTTCCTGACTTGAGATTGCTAATTTGTCCTATTTTGTTATTTTTAGGCCAGAACGACAGGTTGAAAACTTTTCTTGGAAGTGAAACATTTCAGAGTGAGGTATTGCTGTTCATGACAGCAATATATATGGAAAGTTCTTTTCATATAGGAAAGAATGAAATTTTAACATACTTAAAGCAATTTTCCACACTGAAAATAACACCAAAGTAGAGTCAATAAATATTTTCTTTCAATTCAACAAAACCGAATAACTCAAAAATCATTCTTCACTAAAGATTAAAACACTTACAATTTCAAACAAATCCTTTTCCCCACAGACAGAGGTCATGGCACATCTTTAGAAAAAGAGGGCATGTTGTCTACTTGGAAATTCAGGCCAAGGCCATCAAATGAAACAATGGTTTATGTTCAAGTGGCTATAAAGAAGAGATAAGGACAGATGTAAAGAGTTACTACTACTTGAAGGATTATTCATTCACAAAAGTCTTTACAAATAACACAAGCTGAAATCTCCCAAAGGCAAGTCATTATAATAGAAGGGTGGGCATGATCACATGCAAATTAAACTAGCAGATTATGGTTCACTGCCTGACAGAACTTGAGCTTGGTTTAGGACAGATGGTGTATAATAGACTTTATCAGTCTCAGATTAATGCCACAACATATCTGTGAATTCAGTTCATTTCCTTCTTTATAACCAACCTACCTTAAATTGGATTTGTGTAGTCTGAATATATAAGCAAAGAACAAAGGAAGACAGGCAGACTAGTAAAGGAAAAGAGTTAGCTAGCCAAATGAGGCTCCTGGAGGAGCACCAAGCGCTCCTTGCGACAGAAACACTAATGGGTATACTTCTTCCTACTTCTCATACACGCCAAGTTTGCTCTTGCCTTCTGGGCCTTTACTTTCACTGTTCTCTCTGCCCATTTCTGGTTCTTTCTCATCTTTCCTGTACTAGCTGGAATATTTCTCTTACAGAGACCTTCCCTGATGACAGTTTCTAAAGTAGTGGCCCAAGTGACTCTCTTCCCTACTCCCCCGCCCATCATCCTATATCTGTCCCTATCACTTTCAGAAGTTTGCTCCTTTACTGTCTTCCATCATTAAAATGCAAACCCAACTGTAAAAAGGGACCTTCTCTGTTTTGCTCATCATCGTATCCAGGCATCTAGAAATATTTGCTGAAAGAATGAATAGAAAATATGAGAAAATGATTACGAGAGTGCCAACGACTAACAGGAGGATCCAGAATGGGAAGCCATGGGAAGCACATGCGCCAAGTTCCATGATTACCTCTGGGAAAGAGAAGAAAGTGAAAATTAAGAGATAAGTTGGAGAAAAGAAAGAGAAAGAAAAAAGAAAGGAACGAATTAGGGTCTAACAGAAAAGGAAGCCCTCATTTTAACTCTGCTGCACTGTTTTACTAAGTGAGGAAACACAAAGACTAGGTGGGGGTATTGCTAGCCTAAATTTATCTCATCCAGCCAAAACTTGCTCAACTGCATCAGATTCTCACAACTATCAGCACAGCACTATGCCAAGTGTAATCCATAAAGCCAGACTTGGACCTTTTTTGGACTCAAGCTTCTCTTGGCTGTTAAGTTCCCAGCAGTCTTTTTTCCTGAATAAATACCAGAGCCCTAGTCTTATGGCACTGAACTCCAGATTGTTTTCCATTCTTTTTGGGTTAAGAAATTGGCAACACTAGCACAACTAGAATAATCAGCTGACTAAAACATGACAAACAGCATAAAGTTCACTTAAACAGTACAAAGCTCCTGAAAGGCAGGGGCAAGATCTTACACATCTTTTATATCCTCAACAGTACAGACATATGCTCTCAAACTGACAGAACACAGGACACTCTGTGACCAGAGATCCTGTATTAGCTCAATACATAAAGGTAAGGATTACAGTAAATAAAGATAAGATGAACTAATGACAGGTAGGCAGTAATTTCCTCTCAAGGAACGATTTAAATTACATTTAAAATAAAATATGATATAGATTTCTATTTCCTTTGTATATTTAATAACAAAAAGGACACTCTACCTAGGTTCCAAAGCATTTTGTAAGATGGGAATGACGGCCGGGGCGGAATGAATGATAGAAACTTAATTTTATCAAGCACATTAAAATATAAAAAGCTTTAAAAATTAACCTGAGAGGATGTAATTTAATTGAAAGACAAAGGTTAGTATATCAGTTTAGGAAGGAGAGTGATTTTTTTGGTCTTTTCTCCTTTCTTTTTTGAAAATTATGTATACCAGGCTATTAGTAAGAAAGGCAAGGCAAGTCTTACAACTTTTGCCTTCTTACTGGTAGTTTTACTTGAGAACATCAAGTTTTCAAAATGACATCTCTGAGAAATGAGGTTAAAGTTGGTATATACACACTCTCCTACATATAGCACCTAAACACACAAACAGCATCTTTCTGAAATAGCTTAATATATAATTTACAACACACCTATTTAATAGTATAAATTTAGAAAAAAGGAATTAGAATCTCAGTGTAATTCCAATCCACTCTTAAGTTCATATATTTAAATTGGACATCTTTTCATTCTTTACCGGGTCTATAGCCCTTTTATATCAATGCTATTCTTAAGTTGGACTTGGAAATAAATGCCCTACACCTCTAAAAGTCAATTAGAACTCAGTTACCAAAGTAGCTGTATTCCAACATGAATTACTGTGCACTATTGGTGTATTTTAATAGTTGTATCAACTACACTGAAGACTGTACGAGCACTGTTTTCAGTCCTAACTAGACGTACTAAAAAATTTTATAAATGCAAATAAGTGTTCCATTAGTACTTTAGAAGAAAATCATTTGAATACTCCACTTGAAAAAAACAAAGAATAAAAATGAGTAATTCATTAAATAAAAACAACAAATAAACATAAAGATATTTCACCTCACTAACAAACAAAGATGAGTAAATTAAAACAAGGTTTATGTTTCACCTTTTGAAGAGGCAAAGATGTGCTGGCAATAGTGGAGGAAATTCACTCACACACACAACTGCAGGAGTAAAACTGATATAATCTTATTGGAGGGAAATCTAATAATATGTATCAACGTTTAAAATGTGTACATCCTTCCATCAAGCAATCTTGTGAGAAATTATCCTAAGGAGATAATAGGCCAAGTTCACCAAGATACAGATGGGAGATATTTATAATAATGAAGAACAAGAAATTGCCTAAATGTTCATCCAAATAAAACTGTTAAATTAGACATGGTATATATGGAGGCATTAAAAAGAACATCAAAGAGCTTTTTCTACTATAGTGTGAAATAAGCAGATTATATGCTAGACATACATGGTGTGATCACATTATTGTGGTGTAAACAACAAAAACAGTATGTTGTAGTTTAAGTTTAGAAGAAAAGTTAAAATAAACAAAATGTTAAAAACAGTAGCTGTCAATTTACTTTTAATTTTTTCCTCCAACTTACCTTTGCGCCCCCCACCCCCTTTTTTGGTAGAAAAACTCTCTGTAAAGAATAATTAATTAGTATACCAGTCAGTCAGTCAGTCTGTTCGGGTATAAGAGAAAAAAATATGGGCAAAGAAAAACTTCATGTGACGAAAGAGTGATCTTTCCTTGGCGTGAACAGGGGTAAAGAATGGCTTATGTACATTCCTATGGCCTTCCACATATTACCCTAATCAAAGTGCACATCCTCAAATGCCTACATTACCTCTCAGGATATCACGACCGACAAATTATTACCACTCTAGGATCCTAATATTTCAAAACAAACAGCATTTAATCTTAGTTTCAATTGTTCACTGTGTAATCAGGCTATTTCAAGTTTGAAACTATACCATTTAAAAATTCTTTCCTTTTTAAAAGATTCTCATAGAACCACTAAAAATTTTCAAATAGCGACAACTATTCCCTGCTTTAAATACTGGACAAACCATACACAAATAGCAAAACGATAATCTTGTGGCACCTCGATTTCACTCCACTCTATATCTTAACAAAGAAAAACATTATAACTGAGTTCATAGCAGCTTTCTTTTATCTTAAGACAAGTTACCAGTGTATACATAAGAAGCCCTGAACAGCAAAAGCACTATGATATCCAGATACAAAGCTGTTGAGAAACAGTCTTTACAACGCTAATCAAAGGGCAAAACATCTGGTTAGTTTTCAAACTAAATGAGCTGCTCTGCCCTCCATGCCAACGACCAGGCAATAGGCCCTTTATATCTTTCCCATTAATTATTGACTGATATAGTAGTTCTTAAGAACATTTTCACTAGTTCCATGATCCCTCAATTTTGTCGCATTCTTTCAAGTATTTATTTTTAGTTCTTAATTTTTTTTTTTTTTTTTTTTTTGGTGAGGAAGATTAGCCCTGAGTTAACATCTGTTGTCAATCCTCCTCTTTTTGCTGAGGAAGATTGGCCCTGGGCTAACATCCATGCCCATCTTCCTCTACTTTACATGGGACACCGCCACAGCATGGCTTGACAAGTGGCGCATAAGTCTGCACCTGGGATCCGAACCTGCGAACCCCGGGCCACCAAAGAGGAGCACGCAAACAACCACTACACCACCAGGCCAGGCCATTTAGTTTTTAATTTTTAAAGACTGTTTTATAATTCTATTTTCTAATTTTAATATTTTTTCCAGTGCAATGTTTTTCAAAACATTTAAACAAATCTGTTAATAGCTAACCTGGTATCAAATGCTATACTTACACATTCCTAAACTAAACTAAAGTTTAGTTTAAACTAAGTTTAAACTAAAACTTTCATAATATTGAATAAATTTCTGAAGATCCCAAATTAAAGAAATCATTCAAAATGTGATACAGTCTAGTGTTTATTTTATGTTATGGCAGGTACACTTGAATTTCAAAAATTTAAAACATATAAAAAGTGGTTAGGGACTAACATTTGTATCAACAGTTGATAAATGTCTAAGATTGTTTATTATACAGCAGGGTACAATGGTAGTGCTAATGCCAACAGGGCACCATGAAAGTTAGTCTAAAAATTATCACTAGGCTTTATACAAGCAACAACATATGCTGCTGTTTTAGAATTTCAGGACATAGTCTGCTTCTAATGCTAAGCAGTCCTTCAACATTTTTAATGTTATACAGTGTTATATAGTACTGAGTTTGGCAAATGTTTTGAAATAAAGTAGAAATGTATTCATAACATCACAGAAATGCACATCCAGTTTTGTTTTCAATAAGAACCATAGGTACAGACCAGAACTCTTCCCTATATGAAATAATTTACACACAGATGAATGCTATAATATCACTATCTAAAATAATCACTAAATACAATTCTCTTTCAGAAATAAACAAGCAAAGGTTTTTTTTTCATTATCAAATATCAAAAACATAGAGATAATGTATGTTTTTCAAACAAATGATACCCTAAAATTATAAGAATAATTTCAGTGAATTCAGTGAATGTGCAACCTAAATCAACCAAGTATATTGTAGTACAACCATATTAAGAAACCAATGATCAGAAAATACAACTGTAGGAAAGAAATTTATAATCCACAAAACTGTTTTTCAGGCCTTAAGGTAAAATAGTTCCACAGTTTACAGGTAAAACCGAGGCAACAAAAATGCGTGCTTGTCTTCAATAAGTAGATATTTTAAGCAGAAGATGTAACACTTTGCTTGTAGACAGCATGGTATGCATTTCTCAGCAAGACATAAGGAAAACAAGATTCCAAAAGATCCATTGTCAGGAATGGGGATTCCTGCACAATCTGAAAAATTCCAAAAATGCATCAGAATTCAAGTTATTTATAATAGGAACATATACTGACAACTGGTAAACCATAATTTTATATTATTCTTATTGGAAATAGACACAAATTATTTTCCTTTTACTTTAAAATCTGAAATGTAAATGTGCCACAGGGTATGGTATCAAAATGTTTAAAATCACTACTTTTCAATTAAATCAACTAATCAACAGGAACATAGTGAGTACTTTCATTGCCCTCAACAACATACTAGACATAAAAGAGAATACAAACATACTTAAAATGTGGTCCATATCACCATATGGACCCAAGTCTAACTGGGGACCCAAGACTACACTAGAAAGTCAAATCAAATGTAAGACCAACTATAATTAAGTAGAAAGCTATAAATACCAGAGGAGTTCAAAAAAGAAGAAAGGTTAATGCAGGCAGAGTAATCAGGCAAGTCTATCTGGAAAAAGATCTGAGTTAGGGGATATGCTGAATTATTAGCATAGACACGGATCTCTGAAGGTAAAGGGAATTATTCTAAGTGAGGGAAGAGCCACTGGGTAGAAACAAGAATGGCCATTTCATAGACAGAGAACCAACTGACTAGGCATAGAGAATTACAGGAAATTATATCACATGGGTGGAAGGGAGCCAGAATACTGAAAACTCAGAAAACTGGAAGAGTTAAAACTGATACACTAGAAAAATATAAGGCCCAAGTGTTTTCCAACAGGTTGAAAAACCAGTCATAGAAGAATACCCTACAGGTAATGCTGATCTTTTATTCTATTGTTTTCTAATATGATTACCATATGGTAAAATACAAGTGATGTCAGTCTTTTCAGTTAATCTCTACAAAGTGTGTGGCTTGCGTAGAGTGAACACAAGGGATCAAAAAAATACTTCAGCTCTTGTTATTTAATAACTAAAATGCAAGAAAAGATTACTAGGAATGACCGGTACTTTTTTCTTGTTAATAAAAATTAAAATGAGACTTACCATATCCAGCAGTAAATAAACAGATTCTCTATTTCTTGTTGTAGTTTTATCTGTCTCCTGGCCAATTTTCAGTAGACTGGAGGACGCAAGCTTAAAAGTATACATACATTTTAAATAAGTTTTTTTAAAGCAATGTTCACCAGTTACTTGTTTATTTTCATTATGCTTCAACTTGCAACACACTGCAATCATTCAGCAGCTATATATAAGACAATGAGCAATTAAATAACAAATAAGATGAGCTTAGATTCTTTACATTCAAGCAATAATTTAGAGAGCTATTAAGGTAAGAACAGACACAAAGATGATAAATGTAATCAAATGCTCTTAATTAGTCTTTAAAACTGTTTTTTTTTTTTTTAAGATTTTTTCTCTTCCCAGTATCTGTATTAACTATATTTCTTAGTACTCTAAAAAGAAGAAGATTTCACACTGAGTTTGAATTAATGGGAACACTGTGAGATTAAGACATTAAGTCTTGAATGAAGGAAATAAAGGAAATGGAAAGAAAAATTTTAAATCTTAATACTGTTTTCTTTGAAATAGAAGTTATTTTCTCCTCAAGTCAGTACTATATTTGCTTTAAAAATTAAAAAAATAAATTTTTTTAAAAAGCTAACAGGATGTCTAACTTGAAAAGAAGCAAATATTCTAATATGTTTATTATACCATGGTGTATCTTTCCTTTAAGTAAAATATGGCTAAGGTACATTGATAAAGGAAAGAAAGAGCTATACTAACAAAGAAACTAAGAGACATGCTTCATGAAGCTAGCATTAGCACTACCACCCTCTTTTGGTAGTGAATAGTATTCTTATTTTTGAGTTTGTCACCATTAACAGTCTTTCTTCAAATAAATGGAAATAAGTAAAATACATCCCTTTAGATGTATTTTGCCTCAGTTTTCCTTTGTTTTGTTTTTTCCTCTTTCAAACCCTAGGCAAAATTCTAAGGCAGTCTAAACATTAGCTTAGGAAAAAAAGTCACATTGCAGAGCTCTAGAAATGAGACTTCTAAGTCAAAGGGAAAAAATGCTAAACTAACAGCTCCTTGATTTTAATGCCCTGTGTTCACCTGTTCCTCCTTCCAAAAAAAATTAAGAGAATTTACATCTGTTACATCTCATAGTTACGATTTTTAATTTTCTTTAGAAAATGGCATGAGTTTTGCTATCTGATTATACATACCGCCAGAAATTCTTTAAGACGGTCTTCAATGCTTCCTTTGTGGATTGTAAACAAAGCTGCAGCAATCTGGTTGATGGCTTTGGCCAAGCAATGTATGTTGTTGCAGTGCCCTGAGAAAGTGTAAACAGGGTTTGTGGTTTCTATGCAACCCCAAAATATCAAATAATACACAGAAGGCAAATCTTTAATGACTTCACAATCTGCATAAATAGTGGCATGATTAAAAACAGAGTGGAGTGGGGCCGGCCCTGTGGTGTAGCGGTTAATTTCGGCGTGCTCTGCTTCAGCAGCCCGGGTTCACAGGTTCGGATCCCGGGCGCACACCTACACCACTTGTCAGCCACGCTGTGGTGGTGACCCACATACAAAACAGAGGAAGACTGGCATGGACGTTAGCTCAGGGCTACTCTTCCTCCAGCAAAAACAAAGAGGGGGGAACAGATGTTAGCTCAGGGCGAATCTTCTTCAGCAAAAACAAACAAACAAAAAAACAAAACACAGAGTGGGGGCATAACCTGCCTGCCTTGCTTTCCTTTCGCTTTCATGAGGACTAGTGCTTTTAAAAACAAGGGTAGCTAGGGGCCGGCCTGGTTGGCGCAAGCGCTTAAGTGCGTGCGCTCCGCTGCGGCGGCCTGGGGTTGGCTGGTTTGGATCCCGGGCACGCACCGATGCACTGCTTGTCAAGCCATGCTGTGGCAGCGTCCCATATAAAGTGGAGGAAGATGGGCATGGATGTTAGCTCAGGGCCAGTCTTTCTCAGCAAAAAGAGGAGGATTGGCAGATGTTAGCTCAGGGCCAACCTTCCTCACAAAATAAATAAATAAAAAAATAAAAACAAGGGTAGCTGAAAGAGCACCAAATGTCATGTCTGTATTAAATAGGTAAATTTTCAAAAACCCTTAAAAGAAACCATACATCAGTTTTACACTGTCTTGGAAATTTAAAAAAGAAGTGCTTAGCTGCTTTACAAACATTTTCTCATTCAATCCTTAAAATAATCCTAAAAGTTGGATATTCCCTTACCATCCCCTGCCACACACACATTCAGGCACCCATAGGTTCACACACATGATTTCATCTATCAGGAAACAGGGCTTAGAAAAAGGAAAATCGACCATTCAAGGTTATACAGCTGGTAAGTGGCAGAACTTAACCCATTTTATTATAAAACAACATCAATTACTTAAAAAGTATCTACTGCATCAAAACTCATGACCTTTCCATTGCCAAAACAATTTTAAACCACTATTACCTTCTATAGCAGGGCTATACTGAGACATCACATTACTGGCCAGTGTTGGCAAAGAAACTGCCACAAAGACCATGAGGAGGCAGGCAATTTTATATTCTTCTTCTGGACTTATGTTTTCTAAGGGAGAAAAATTAAAAATAAAACCAAAGTATTTCTTCAAGATTTGTTAAGAGTTGATATCTAAACTAGAAAAAGCAAATTTTATTATATAAAGTATTTTACTGAGCCTCTACAGAACTGATAACAATTTTGTTACAAGAAACATAGAATAGAAATAATATACATTACTATTGGCTATTATCAACTACTCAGGCATATTTCAAGGACCTCTAATAAAACAATAAGGCAAAATTTTCCTTTCTTTTTAAATTTTAAGATTATAGGGCAAAAAATACAATTAGGATAACTGGAATCCTAGAATTTCCTAATTGAAAACTGATGAGAAATTATTATTTTACGGGGCCAGCCCCATGGCATAGCGGTTAAGTGCACGCACTCCACTGCTGGCGGCCCACGTTTGGATCCCAGGCGTGCACCGAGGCACCACTTGTCAGGCCATGCTGTGGCGGCGTCCCATATAAAGTGGAGGAAGATAGGCACAGATGTTAGTCCAGGGCCAGTCTTCCTCAGCAAAAAGAGGAGGATTCGCATGGATGTTAGCTCAGGGCTGATCTTCCTCACACACAAAAAAATTATTATTTTACAAGAAAATTCTATTTACTACAGTTTAGATTTATTATCTCATAAATTACTCTGCAAAATCATCAAAAAAAATGCGGAAATTTTTTTTCTAAAACAGATATGAATATGATTTGAAATTTACTATTTAAAAGATATAAATAGGGAAGTGGACTGAATTTCCAACCTCTCCATTTTAGAAGACACAAGGAACCAGTCATAAATGAAATAACTATAATTGCCCTAAGGCTTTTAAGACATAATCCTATCTAAAATATTTACTATAATGTGTACTAAAATTGTGGGGTGTCTAGGCACTTGACTGATCTGGTACTTGGGAACTTCCAGTTACCCTACTATTTACCACCACATATATCTAAGAATTGAACAGAAGAAAAGAGCCAGGATATGTTTTAAAAATTTGGTTGATTATGAAAAATACAACTGTAGCAAATTAAGTAATAGTAGTAATTATCCACGTGACTATAATTAACATACTGCATGAATGACAAAATAAAAAAAAGCAATGTTAAATAAAAGAAGAACTGATGAACTCAGTCAGACGCCATGCTACGTGCAAGCGGGTAGGGAGGACAATTTAGTGCCAGAAACAGATGAAACGTTACTTACTCTGTAGACAAATCTAGAAATATCTAGAGCACTCTGGGTACTACATTTCAAAGGGCTGGCCTTAACATCTTGCAAATGTTAAATATTATATAATAATGCACAGACTCTCTACGGTAGGTCGCTCTAGTCCAATTAAAATAGGACAATCTTTTCTAGATATCAATTTTGCTGTCTCCTGGACCATTTCCATCAGCATACAAATGCTGTTATTCCCCCACCTGAAAAAAATCCTTCTCTTGATTTACTCCTGCCTCCAGCTACTATAATTTTATTTCTTTGCTCCCCTTTACAATAAAACTCTTTGAGAGAGTTGTTTTATGCTTATTATCTCAAATTCCTCTTCTCATATTCTCTCTTAAGCCCTCTCTAATCAGCTTTTTGCGCCTAAAACTCCACTGACGCTGCTCCTGTCAGCATCACCCATTAATTCTACATAGCTGATCATTCCCTTTCTACTCTCCTGGAACTACTCTTTCTTTATTTCCCTTCTCCTTCACTGGTCCTTCCTTCTCAGTTTCTTTTTTGGTAGTTCCTCCTCTTCTCCCCGAGCTCTTAAAGTTGAGAGTGTCCCAGGGCTCAGACTCTGAACGTCTCCACCTCTGTGTCTACATAAATAGCCTCAGTAATCTCATCCAGTCTTATGGCTTAAACATCTAATCTGTGTGATGACTATGCTATAACATAAGCTCCAGAAAACGGGGATCTTTGTTTTTTCTGCACTGATATATTCCAGCTACCAAAAAAAAAAAGCTTGATATAAAGTAGGCATTTGAATAAACAGGTAAGTATCACACCTATATACATTGCCCTGGTAATTTTAACTAACACTACTACCTATTTACTAATGCATGTTACCTGATTTTTGTGAGGAGAGAGCCACTACCAAGGCAGGATCAATCTCGCAAGGTAATCCAGCAGCTGATGATAACTCATACACATTCATTGCAACCTGATAAAAATACAAGAATCACAGATTAACATATTCTAACAAATTTCTCAGAAGTCTCACTTTAGTAAGAAAAGATATATCATTTGGATTAGAGTCTACCTATAAGAACACTACGGAATTTCAGAAATGGCCGAAGCAGGAACTATAGCACAACTAACCTCATTGAACAGATGATTTACTACTCTGCGATGTGCTGCTGCTTCTAACTTCCTACTGTTAGGCCGAACAAAACCTGTATACTTTTGGTGGCAAATTCCAACAGAATGATTCTAAAGTTATTATTTTTCTTGGAAGCATGCATATAAAACATGAAGCCAAAAGAGATGAATAAAAGTTAATCTAAATTACTGGACTTATGTTTATTGTCCATACTTGTTTAATGAAAAATTATAGTGGTTCAATGCCTAATCATATCATATCCATAAATATGCTAAATTACTTATTATAACAGATTTGTTAAGGGGTACTGATTTAAAATCTGATAAAGGAATTTCTAATGACAAAAGCAATTTTTTTTGGATTCACATAAAAATTTCAAGTATTTAAGATATTCTGACTGCTCAATACCTCAAACGATCCACATAATTTGTTGCCTCTGGTATTACAACAACAAACAACTCAGTATAAAATATGAAGTAAAACTGTGTATTTTAAAATAAATGGAAATTGCCATGGATTATGTTCTAGATAACATTTGTTTGTGATCCATTACTCACTCCAAACATAAAAATTTACTAAAAATAGATCACAGACCTACACCTAAGAGCTAAAACTATAAAATTCTTAGAAGAAAATGTAGGCATAAGTTTATATGACTTGGCTTAGGCAATGGTTTATTAGATATGACACCAAAAGCAGGGCCGCAGAAGAAAAAATAGATAAATTGGACTTCATCAAAATTAAAAACTTTTGTGTTTCAGAGGACACTATGAAGAAAATGAAAATACAACCAACAGAATGGCAGAACAGACTTGCAAATCATGTATCTGTTAATGGACTTGTATCCAGAATATAAGAAGAACTTTTACAACTCAAAATTAAAAAGGCAAACCAGTCAACTGAAAAACGAGCAAGGGATCTGAATAGACATTTCTCCAAAGAAGATATACAGATAGCCAATTAAACACACACGAAAAGATGTTCAACATCATTTGCCATCAAGAAAATGCAAAACAAAACAAGGAGATGCCATTTCACACACACTAGAATGGCTATAATTAAGAAGACAGATAATAACAAGTATTGATGAGGATACAGAGAAATGTAAATACATTGCTGGTAGGAATGCAAAATGGTACAGTCATTTTGAAAACAATCTGGCAGTTTCTCAAAAGGCTAAACATCAAGTTTCTATATGATCCAGCAATTCCACTCCTGGGATATACCCAAGAGAAATGAAAGCATATGTCCACACAAAAACTTGTACATGGATACTCATAGTAGTATTATCTATAAAAGCCAAAAAGTAAAAACAACCTAAATGTTCAAGTGATGAATGGATAAATAAAATGTGGTACACATATCCATACAATGGAATATTATTCAGCAGTAAAAAAATGAAGTACTGATATGTGCTACAATATGAATAAACCTGCAAACATTAGGCTGAGTGAAAGAAGCCAGTGTCAGAAGACTACATATTGTATAATTTATATGAAGTGTCAAGAATAGGCAAACCTATAAAGACAGAAAGTAGATTAGTGGTTGCCTAGGGCTGGGGACCTGGAAGAAATTAGGAATAACCACTAATAGGTACAAGGTTTCTTTTCGGGGTGATGAAAATGTTCTAAAATTGACTGGGGTGATGGTTACACAATTCTGTGACTATATTAAGATCCACTGAATTGTATACTTTAAATGAGTAAATTTTATGATAGGTGAATTACATCTCAAAAAAACTATTAAAAATTATGTTTGGTTTTTTAAAAAATAGTAAGTTCTGTTGCAAGTTTGCTGGAAACTGGAAATATAATTATCAGGTGCTAAGAGAATTGGAGTTTTGCTAGAATATTAATTAGTATTCTCATAATCTGCACACTAGTGTCTTCTCAAGGACTGATTTGTCTTTAATGTTTTCTTAACTTTTTTTCCCTACAGCGTTTCCCTGAAGAAATAATTTTGTGCTATTCATACACAGTTTTCAATCATAGGACAATCACTGATCTCAAATGTTTATTCTATGCAAAGCACTGTGGGAAAAATAAAAATAAAGAAAAAAAGGTCTTGGTTTTCAAGATGTTTTCCATCTAGTATAAATTTAAGTGGAAAAACACAACTATAATACAAGGCAGAATGCACTTAATTCTACAATGGTTAAACAAAAGTTCTCTGATAATGCTAAGAAAAAGAAATTCTTTATCACTTGGGGATCAAGAAATGTTTCTTAGAAGAAGGCAATTGAATCAGGCCTTAAAAGATAAGTACAATTTCAAAAGGCAGAAATAGAGAAGGGGGCAGGATTTTCAGGCAGAACAAATTAGAGGACAAAACAGACAGACGTGAGAATGCACACAGAAAGATCTGGTTATCTCACAGGGTACATGTGAAGAGAGGGGTAGAGTAAGACAGTGAAGAGAGCAGGAGAGGATGAAACAAGCGATGGAAGATAAGACTCAAAGTTTGAGTGGCATCAATCTGAGGAGAGACTTGAGTGTTAGACAAAAGAGTTTAAACATAACTTTTTCCAGTCGCTGCTTTTCAAAATACGCAAAACAGAAAATAATCTTTCCAAGAAACATGAAAGCTTAGAAAACATAGATATGAGCCCTGATATGTCACTTACCAGAGGTGTAACCACTGGTTAATCATTGCTGGGATTAGATCAGTGGTTGGATTTCACGATCAATAAATTTTCAAAACAAACAAAAACTATGGACTTGCATCAGGCTACCAACCTTTTATCTTAGATTTATTAATTAAAAACGGGATATTTTAAAAATTTAAAAATTATAGCCTATGATTAACATCCTTTTATGACTTTGTAACATCAATTTTTTTTTTTTTTTTTTTTTTTTTTTTGGTGAGGAGATCAGCCCTGTGCTAACATCTGCCAATCCTCCTCTTTTTTTTTTGCTGAAGAAGACGGCCCTGGGCTAACATCTGTGCCCATCTTCCTCCACTTTATATAGGACGCCGCCACAGCATGGCTTGCCAAGCACTGCGTCAGTGCGCGCCCGGGATCCGAACCAGCGAACCCCGGGCCGCCGCAGCAGAGCGCGTGCACTTAACCGCTTGCGCCACCGGGCCAGCCCTCAATTTTTAAATACTGATTGAATTTAGCTTTATTTAAAACAAAACTACTCTCATTTCACTGCTTTATCTTTTTCATTCTGCTTCTGACCATGTATAAATAGCTATCGGTTTAAGAAAAAAAATATCAATATCAACCCATTTTACATCGCTATAGGTGATCAAGGAAGACTGACTTTCAAAATGTCTACATAATATTTTTGTGCTGAGCTCTCAAAGACGCATTTGCAATGGCAAGCATGCTAACTGATCACTCTGAAATAGAAACTTTACAGTAGATCAGGATTTATTAAATCTTACTTCATATGTAACTTAAGTATTTCATTTTAGAAACCGTAAAATCCAAATAGAAGTTTTATTACCTTCATATCAGTTTCCCTTGGAATATGATCCTTGAAATCTTCAATTGAACTTACAAGAAAAGGAATGTGGTAGGACAAGACCTAGGGAGAACAACAAATAAGAACATAAAATTATTTTTAAATGGAAACCTCTAAATTTATGAAATATTACCATTCGATTACTTCCAGTTTTCATAAAAATTACTTTACTTTATCTATTTTCATGTGATTTTCTAAAGTACTAAGATATGTAGAAATGGAATGTATTCAATGTCAAACTAAGTATAGTCAAAATGGAAAATGTTTTAATAAAGAGTAAAGTTGAAATAGTAGTGCAATATCCAGGCAAGTTAAACCCCCTGCATTTCAATACAAAAAAAAAAATGAGTTTAAATAACTTTAACTTCTATATACTTTATTTTATAAAACTATGAAAAATGGAATTTTAATTGTATTACTGCCAACTAACATTTAGAGTAACTTTTAATTTCTGGGAAATTAAAAGGGATTATTTAGATATAGGATATGTACTTATAATGGTTTCTTACATCTCTAAGTGCTTCTTGTGCCAATGATCGGAAGGATAAAATTACACCAATTATTGTCATCCTCTTCAAGACACTGTCAACAGCTAAATTTAAAGGAAGGGGAGGAGAAGAGAAGAAAAGAGTGTGAACTGGAGTCTTTCTTAACCTTGGAGAAAACTCTTAGTCATAAAATTCCCATGATAAAAGGTACAATTAATAGCAATTTGATTACAACAAATGATTAAAGATGCAAAAGTACTGAAAGCTGATATTAAAATTAAGGAAATTATAGTTTACTTCAAATGAAGTACTCTCTATTCTTTAAAATGGTTTAGATAGTTCACTTGAATCTTGAAACAATCATATAAGTAGCCACCTGTATAATCCTGTCTCAGAAATGACAGAGGTAGGAGGAAGGAGAGAGACTAGGGCAGAAAGAGGAAGAAGCTGATCAGAGTGGATATGAGTTAAATCCTCAAATGCCAAATTCTTAGGCTGTTGGGACTTACAGAGTCCAGAAACAAAAAATGACCTTTGAGATCACAAGCAGTTTTGGCAAGACTAGGTTGCTGAAGACTATGAATGGATTTGATCACTTCATTTTGGTTAGAGAGCATTTTTCTGAAAATTATTACTATATACTCAATATGACAATACTTGGTTAACAAAATCAAGGGACATTAGGATTTGAAGGATCAATACCTTCCTATTCAAAAAGCCAACAAAAATTTATTGAATTACTTCCCATATACAAGGCATTGTACTATGTAAGAATACAAAATATAAACAGAATACTAATCTAGACCTTAAGTAACAGTCTAAATGGACTGTCAAGAAAACTAAGATCCCATTTATGTAAGAGAAAAAGCTATACATACACATATATTTGTATACACATACACACATTTATATATACATACATTTGTATGTACATACAATACATATAATTTGTATATAGATAACAAATTTCCAGAAAGATGTATAGAAAACTGTTAACTGTAGTCACCTTGGAGGAGTAGAAATGAAGAGAATTGTTTTGACTTTCTACCACCTGTACGGTTTGTTTAAACCTTTACCGTTAAGTGTCCTTTATTAAAACACACAAACAGGCATATAAGCCAAAATGTGATGAGAATTAAAATAGTGGTGTTAACAAAATGATGTTAAGCACAAATGTATTATAAATTCCTCATGAGCAGGAACCAGTCTTATTAATTTTTTTATCTATCTTTAGCACTCAGCAGAGTACCTGAGACCCAGAAGACCAGAAGCTGTTCAATAAGATGTTTATTCAAGAAATGAGACTAGGAAATTGTTGCTATCCAGAAAAGGAGAGAAGAAAAGGAGGGTGAAAGGAAAGATTTCTCTGAGAAAATGTCATCCAAGTTGGGCATAAAGGAGGTGTAAGAGGAGATGGGCATTTCAAGACAGAAAACAAAAGAATAGCAAACTCAGAAAAAGAAATGGCAGAGAATACGGTGAATAATCAGAAAATAAGTAGCGGGCTGGCCCCAAGGTTTAGCAGTTAAGTGTGCGCGCTCCACTACTGGCAGCCCGGGTTCAGATCCCGGCCCAGGCTCGGATCCCGGGCGCACACCTATACACCGCTTCTCCAGCCAGGCTGAGGCCACGTCCCACATACAGCAACTAGAAGGATGTGCAACTATGACATACAACTATCTACTGGGGCTTTGGGGGGGAAAAAAAAAGGAGGAGGATTGGCAATAGATGTTAGCTCAGAGCCAGTCTTCCTCAGCAAAAAGAGGAGGATTAGCATGTATGTTAGCTCAGGGCTGATCTTCCTCACAAAAAAAAAAAAAAAGAAAGAAAAGTAGCATGATATAATCATATATTCCAAAGGGTGTTACCCAGAATTTTAATCAAATAGGTTTGCAAAAACTATTATCCTACAACCTCCTCTTGAATATGTGCAACAATAATGACACATTAAAAGTTTTGCGAAACTTCACAGTAAGAAATCTTGTTTAACTTACCGTTTAACAGATTATTTGCTAAATCTATTTGACCACTGGCACCTCCCCTAGGCCCCTATAATTTCCAGTAACATCTTGCTATGGTTTGAATGTTTGCGTCCCCACAAAATTCATATGTTGAGATCCTAACCCCCGAAGCTGATGGTATTAGGAGTTGTAGCCTTTGGAAGGTGCTCACACCATGAGGATGGAGCACTTATGAATTTGATTAGTGATTATAAGAGGCTCCAGAGAGCTTTCTAACGCCTTCTGTCAAGTGAGAATACAATGAGAAGTCTGCGACCCAGGAGAGAGCCCTCACCCAACCATGCTGGCACCATGATCTTGGACTTCCAGCCGCCAGAACTGTGAGAAATAAATTTCTGTTGTTTATAAACTACCCAGTCTGTGGTATTTTGCCACAGCAGCCCAAATGGACTAAGACACATTCCAAGGAACTAACACTACAGCAGTGGCTATGAGGGTCTTGGGCAAGGCAACCAAATGGCAATGAGGGAAAGGAGGGGAAAGAATGGTTGGATACGAGGTTACTCCAAATAAAGGCTTTTGAATGCCATGCTAAGGAGTTTACATTATCATTCAAAAGAGGGGAGTGCTTAGGGTTTCTGAAATATGAGGAATGATATAAAAAGAAATATGTTTAGAAATATGACTCTGAGTGTGGGAGATGGGTTAGAAAGGGAAGACTGTTGGGAAGCCATGACTGTCGTTCACGAAACAAGGATAAAGCCTTACCTAAGAGCCACAGGAAAAGACAGGAATAGATGTGGGGCATTACATTTAAGAGGTGGGATCTGCAGCAGAAGTTACAAGCTCAAATACCTACAGCAGTTAACGTAAAATAGTGGAGTAGACTCGATGAAAGACAGAATAGTGAGTAAGAGAGAATGAAGAAAAAATTTCTGAAGGTGGCAACTGTTACTAAGCTCCGGCTAACCACTGCCATGTCGGGAAACACTGCCCAAGCTTTTTTGGGGGAAGCCATAAGCTTGGATTTTTATGTGAAATATCTCCCTTTTAAAAATAATGCCCCCCCCCCCGTTTTTGTTTTTTAATTTAATGTAGCATAGGGCTAAAAAAAGTATGTCTTTGGGCCAAATGTGACCCACCAGTTTGCACTCTGATCTGCAAGATACAGCTATTGGATGTGGAATGTGATGACACGAAGAATCCGGGAGGATATCCAAGTTTTCTTGTGCGAGTGACTGGGTAGGTGGCAAGGTGGGTAATGAAATGTTCAAGAAGGAATATCAGGCTTTTTCTCCCCACCCTTGCACCTCCCAGGAAGGGAAGAGCCTTCCCATTCCTAT
The DNA here is from genome assembly GCF_057802395.1 of Ceratotherium simum simum. Classification (NCBI taxonomy): domain Eukaryota; kingdom Metazoa; phylum Chordata; class Mammalia; order Perissodactyla; family Rhinocerotidae; genus Ceratotherium; species Ceratotherium simum. The sequence continues at coordinate 61,226,014 of NC_141908.1, forward strand.
AGCTGAAGATGTTTCTCAAACTTAAGTACAAATCAGATCACCTGGTAGGCCCCAGCAATCTGATTCAGTAGGTCTGGGATGGGACCCAACAATTTACATTAACAAGCTCCTAAGTGGTGCTGTTGCCTGTTGCTTCTGCTCCATGCACCACACTTTGAGCAACCCCGGTCAAACTAGCCCTTGGTATTAAACGTGTGGAGCTCCACAGAGAGAGTCAAGGCTGGGGATGAATATTTAAGACACAGTGATAAATAAGACTGAATAAATTTTCCCAATAGGACTGTAGAACAATAACTTAAAAAGTAGAGATAAAAGTATTGGCAAATGAAGAGAATAAAGTTTCAATAAAAAGGAGAATAAAAGAGATAAACAATATAGAGAAATCAAGTAGAATAAGAATGAGGAAACAGGACCAGATTTTGCAAATGAGTAGTCACTAATGACCTGTTCCAGAAGTTTTGGGAAAGTAGCCATATTACAGTGTACTAAGAGCAGGGAATTGGGAAGACAAAACAGTGAATACAAGCTTGTCAAAAAGTTTAGCAATATGAAGAGTGGTAGGATGTGTAAGAGGAAGGTTTAAACAACAGACTTAAAAAGTGTTATTTCACAAGCAGTACCTGGTTTCCAGGGAGCAGGAGACTTTTCTGGGATCAGGGAAATTGCTTGGGATGTTGAATGTAGCAAAAAGTCAAGGGTATGATAGCACAGAGGAGAATGTAATTAAAATCACTAATCGAATTTTATAGTGCAGAATGGATAACTAAGTAAAGCCAGAAAGAGACTGATTAGAAAACTAGAGAGACATCAAAATTTCAGTGAGCTAGAACAAAAAGTTTAATAGGAGTGAAGGAGTGGGAGAGCTGGAAGACATGACTATGGTCTCAGAGTGAAATTTCAAACTCAAGATTTTACTAGTGCAACAGTTTCAGGTGATAATAACACCCGAAGTAGTGCTACAGTAAAGGTCCTTGGAGGCAACTTGTAGGTTTGCAGATGGTGGCAAGGTCAGGGCAAAAGTGAGTGGAATGAGTTTTAAAACGGAAGAATTACTACATGAAAACCAGAAAATAAAGGTCTGGAAGAAGGGTGCCAGTAAAGCGATGAACGTAGCCCCAACAAACATAGTGTCAAAGACTAGAAAAAAAGGAATAGGGACATCACTAAATTTGCTCAAGTCACATGGTTAGAAAGTCCTAAAACTGATAATTAATTCCAGATTGCTTCCCAATTCAGAGCTACTTTTAATAAATTATATTGCTTTTTATTTTTAAGGGTATTAAAAAGAATGTGTTTGTTGACTATGAAAATCACACTGCTACAAAAGTACATAAACTTATGGATATGGGGTGAAGGAAGCCTAAAGGTAAGGATCAGACACAAAAGAGAATATTTTGGAAAACATTTCAACTGAAAGAGAAGCTTTCTCTATTCCCCTAAATAAGCCTCTCTCAAGCAGATCTTTTCTTTTTCCAAATCACAAAAAAGAAATTCTATTTAAAGATAAATTTGATATATACGGGACATTAAGACTCAATAATTTAGCTTTTGATTTTGGCCAATTCCTCAAGTCACGAATCACCACTATTATACACAAAATTCAAGCAAACAGAATCTAGATAAAATATTGTGGATTTTATTTTGAAAACTTGCAAATTTTGCTTGGAATTTTAACAAACTCCATTTTGTTTTAATTCCACAAATCGGCAAACTAAAGGTAACAGTAAAAAGACATTGAACACTGCAGTGAATTAGTAGCTTCTAATCAGACGATATAGTCAAAACTTTTATCAGTAGAAAGTTAAATAGGGTTAAGGCTAGATGGGTGGTGAAATAAGTATTAAAAAAATAAGAGAAACGAAAAAAACAAAAATAATAAGAACAAAGAAAAAACGACTGGAAAATATAAGTATATAGTAAAACAACAAACAAAAGAAATCTGGTAGAGATTTAAAAAATAATTTCCTACTAACAATTCATTCACACTCCTCCTCCCTACGATGCTACCAAGTCAGTCTTTTTCATTTTTTTAATGTTATATTTTAAAGTAACATACAGTAAACTTGACCTTTTTTCTCCTTTTGATGTACAGCTCTAGGAAAAATCTTTAACATGTGGAGACTTGTGTTACCATCATCATCACTGTGAACAGTTTCATTCCCCCCAAAAACTCCCCCACTTCTTTCCCTTTATAGTTCTGGCAACCACTGATTTGTTCAAGGAAACTCATTGTGTAGTTTAATTATATATTTATTTTTATAATATGTTTGTATTTTTTTAAAGTAGGATAAGACAGCCTAATAAAGTGATCCTCTAAATCATTTTACAGTTTTATAAAATATGATATAGCTGCAAAAAGTTTAAAAGAAAAATGTCAAAGGAGAAGTACGTAAAATACATGCATGGCTTTAATTTTCTTCAGGAATTTTTTTCATTTGGGAAAATAAACTTTCTCTGGTTTCCTAAAATACAAAGAATATTTTATTTGGGATTTCACTAATTCTTAACTTTGGGAAGGCTTTTAAATAAATCAGTAAGAAGTAATGGTTAGGGGCCGCCCGGTGGCATAGCGGTTAAGGGTGCACGCTCTGCTGCAGCGGCCTGGGGTTCGCAGGTTTGGATCCCGGGTGCACACAGACGCACCGCTTATCAAGCTATGCTGTGGTGGCGTCCCATATAAAGTAGAGGAAGACGGCCACGGATGTTAGCCCAGGGCCAATCTTCCTCAGCAAAAAGAGGAGGATTGGCAATGGATGTTAGCTCAGGGCTAATCTTACACACACACACACACACACACACACACAAAGAAAAGAAGTAATGGTTACATGGATATATATATACATTTGTCATAATTCATCACACTGTTCACTTAAATGTGTACATTTTGTTGTATGTAAATTATACCTCAATAAAGCTGATTTTTACAAAATTACAGACAAAAGTTAATTCTCCTTTAGTCTAAATTAATACAGATTTACTGTATTAAACTTAACAGGTTCATGAACTAATTGATAATGATAACATTCATTAAATATTTGATACACGGTACTAAGAGTACGGTAAAAAAAAATTATGAAACACAGAGGCCATATACTTAAAAATGGCTTGACTGCAAAAATTTTCTAGTTCTCTTCATAAGCTAAAGAATACTTTTCATAATTGACTACCTACATTTATATTTACAAATTTTGAGCAAAAGCTAAATACTGAGTCTTCTTAATGCTTATTAATGCTTATAAAAAGTATCATGAGTTACCCACATGATAATCTTTTAAACAGCGCAGCCATCTGGTCTGGTTTGTCAAAGCTGGTCCTCATTTGCGTTAGCACATCAACATTCTCCACCACAAGTTTCTAAAAAAAAAAAAAAAAAAGAAAGATCCTACGTCAGGCATAGACCTCCTTGTGTTAAGAAGATGAGAGCATGCTTGGAAATTACAACCTGACAAGTAGGAAATATAATTTATGAAATCCAGATACTCTATGCTATATATTTTTGTTGCTGTTTTAATAAAGAACCTTAAAGTTATTTACATAGGATTAATGTTTTCCTTCAGTTTGCAAATTTAAGAAGGGAGGAGTTCAGGAAAAAGCAATAAAGATAAGGAGCAGGATAAAGGATTTTCTTATGCTTAGATACAGAACAGCATCAATAATAAAAGGCAGACACTGAAATGGACATAGAGAGCAATAAATTCCAACCAAAACAAAAAGAACTTGCTCAAGTTAAAGCTAGCCAAAGACAGCCTACAGTTCACCACTGGATATATGCAATCAGAGGGAGGATAACTTGTTGGGGTGTGGGACCACTTCATGGAGATTATAATAGGGCAATGTTTCCCAGGACAAATGATAAAATGGAAGTGTCAACTATCTACTTCTCTTTCAAGGGACCTGAGAAAAGGGAAGAGAGAGAAGGAAGGGATAAACATAAGGGAAGGGAGTGAAGGATAGCTAATGAAGAAAAGTATAACTCATTAAAGAAGTTTTTCTTAAAAGGAGCACTAGAAAAGTAATTTAGCTTAAAGAGTATAACTAAAACAAATATAATTAATTTGATTCTGGCAGAGATAGTGGATAGATGTATTTGGAAAGCCTGGATATTTCAATTCAGCAGGTCTGGGTACAAAGATGTAGCAAGCATATTATTCAAGTGCCATAGTGGTTTTGTTATGAGCCAAAGGCTGATGACAACTGATTAAGAGGAGCATGAAAAACTACAGAGAAAACCCATAAAAATCATTTTTCCTATACCAGTATGAATTTTGCTTAGGTTACTTGATATTACTTCAGATTATTTCTTTTTATGCTCTGAATCAGCTGTTCAGCTCCAGTCATTTTTATTTTTATTCAACTTCTACAGTCTCTGATTAGACTGCCTGCTCTCTCTGGGGCCAATTCAATACTTGCCCCATACTAAACCTTGATTCAATCAATACACACTCAAACTATATGCCCAACTCTGATGGTACCTAGGCAGCTAAAACATAATATCACATACCAGTGAATCAAAGACATCACTGAATTTTAGATGCACCATTATCTTATGTATCATTAAGAAAAAAACCTCTACCAACTAAACTGACAATGTTTTTCTAATCATCTGACTATAAGCACATACATACAATTTCAGAAATATTAACATAGTGTAATTGTGTTTTAGAATAAATAAATTATTATTGTTAGTGCTGTCAAGTCGATTCTGACTCCTAGCCACCCTCTGCACAGCAGAGTGGAACCCTGCCTGGTCTTTTTGCGCCATCCCCTCACCTTCCAGCACTATATCAGACAGTACTCCGCTGCCATTCATAGGGTTTTCATGGCCACTTTTTTTGCAAGTGGATGGCCAGGTTCTTCTTCCCTGTATGTCTTAGCCTAGAAGCTCTGCTGAAACCTGTCCACCCTGGGTGACCCTGCTGGTATTTGAAATACCAGTGGCATAGCTTTCAGCATCACAGCAACAAGTAGCTATGACAGTGTGACACCCGACAGACGGGTGGTGTGATTCTCTGACCAAGAAACGAACCCAGGTCACAGTGGTGAGAGCGCCAAATCTTAACCACTAGACCATCATCAATAAATTATAGTATATATTTAATAATAAGGAGACTGTAATCATTTTTAAGCTCCTGCACTAGGCAATTTATAAATAATCCCATTTAACCTGATTCAAATGAGGGAGGTGATATTCTAATTTTACAACTGAGAAAAAACTAAGGCTCGAAGAAGTTAGACAACTTGCCCAAAGTTATAGAGATATTAAATAGTGGAGTTTGGAATTTGAATTCAAATGATTTAAAAATCCATGCTCTTAATTCCTAAAGAAGTGGTTCCCAATCTTTAGTGTGCATCAGAATTATCTGGAGGACTTGTTAATTAAAACATACTTTGCTAGGTCCCAGCCCCATAAGTTCTGATTTAGCAGGCCTGAGGTAGAACCAAAAATTGTACATTTTTAACACATTCCAAGGTAATGCTGCTGCTGATAAGAGGACCATACTTTAAGAACTATTACCCTAAAATATCTGTTTGCAAATTACTCTTTAAAAGAAAAAAAAAAAAGTAAAATGTCGTCTCCTCTTGAAGGTAATAGTTTACATATTTAAATTTTTTTCTTTTCTCCCTCAATTGCATCCTGAAACAGAGCTCTCCATATATTTAAAGCCAATGATTAATATCACTGACAAACGGACTGAAAGCTGGAAGTACTACTAAGAACTACCAACTAAATGGTTTACAACAAACTGATACAAATCAAGTGAAACAAATCAAGGGTACTAAAAAAAGAAATGGTTAAAAAAAAACTGTTAAATTCTTGGCACAACTCGTATTTAAATTTCCTACTTCAAAAAAAATCTTCCAGGACCCTGTGAAGAACTAGAAGAACTGATCTGTTAAATGCCAAAACAATTCTTTGGCAGGACTAGAAGGAGAAATTGACTCAATGGGCACAACTTCAAATGAAACATCCCATGAATTTTAGTAGGAAAGAAGACTGGTTGTTTTCTTCTCCGGAAAGTAATAAACACATTTTACCATGAGTACACATGCACAGCGCTATGTCCGACACACGAATTTATTCACAACCATTAAATATAAAGAAGCTCTCCTTTTTTATTGGCACACAAATTTACTCTTTGAAACAAAAGGGTCCTCAGCTAAAACAGGAACTAAAAACAATTAAGGTCATCTTTAAAAGAAAAAGAGGCAGCCACATAATAGTTTGTCAGTTTAGATTAAACATAAATAAAAATACAGAAAAATAAAAGCTAAGAAGTTAACACAATGATCTTAAAAATATTATAATTCCCCCAAAAACATTTCAGTGTCTAATTTCATAAAGACTAAAATGCTGTATTACATCATCATGCTCTAATGTGGAGAGTGTGAGCTACAATCTTTTCAGAGAGGTACATGGCAATAACAGAAAAAATGTAAATGTTCATATCCTTTGATCCACTTTCAGAAATTTTTCCTATAGAAATGTTCAAACAAGTATGTAAACTATGTGGAAATGCTGGTTAAATACAGAGAATTCTATACATGTCTAAAACTCTGCTTCCTCCAGAAATCCACTAAAGTGAGAGGAAAAGAATAAAAAGGCATAAACCTACAATAACAGAGGAAACAAGACCAAATGAGAGATGTCAACAAATTTCTAGAAGATGGAAACTGGAGCAAAGAATAAGTAGAGGTGAGAATTTTCACTAGCAAGTTCCTGTAGGGGAGATACAATGTAGAAGGTAAGCTAATCCATGCCTCAGGACGCAGGCAGGGCTCAGGAATGGTAGGCAGTGGCATAGAAAGAAAGGCTTGAGACTGAAAACAAGAGAGTTAAGGGCTGGCCTGGTGGCATAGTGGTTAAGTTTGCACGCTCCACTCCAGCAGCCCTGGGTTTGCAGGTTCAGATCCCAGGTGAGGACCTACGTGCCACTTATCTAGCCATGCTGTGGCAGGTGTCCCACATGTAAAGTAGAGGAAGATGGGCACGGGTGTTAGCCCAGGGCCAATCTTCCTCAGCAAAAAGAGGAGGATTGGCAACAGATGTTAGCTCAGGGCTAATCTTCTTCACAAAAACAAACAAACAAGAGGGTTATTACACGTCTGTATGGGGGCGGGGGCGGCAGTCGTTACACACTCAACTTCTCCTCACCACCTTAAGAAGTGATGCAGCCAAAGAGAATACTAAATTCAAGAAACACCAGAAACAGAAGGTGGCAGGAGAAAGAGGCAGAATGACCTAAGAATCATGGCAGCCAGCCAGACGTATTAAACCTCCTACCTCCATCCTCCACTGATCTCTAACAGACTTTCACTCTCCAGCTAGAGGTCACCATGTTTGAAAAATTATTTGCAGGAATCATTTGAAGCCTAGGGTGAAAATACCTTTCTCCAAAGAGGATTTTTGTTAGCTTCTGTCAAGTAAGCACCTTGGGGCACTACTAATGTAGGACCACCTTAATCCAGGTTCAAGACCCGAGACTCCTTGGACAAAGAGAGCAACGTAAACAAGGCTGCAAACCCTGATGAGGGGTGAATCATTTCCAGTTCACTGTTACCCTGAAGGTGTAACCCTTTGGAGTGTTCATGTAAAAAGAGTGTAGAGGAATTTAAGCAGACTTCCTTCTCATTCCCATTTTCAGCAGGCTTTCCGGTTTTGATTACAGACTCCTTGCCCAACAAGGCCACCAAAACCACAGTTTAATCTTACAAATGTTAGTTCTGGATCAGCAAATGTCCTCAGGTCAAAAGTGGCTTCCAGGGCTAGGCTTGTCTCTGAGTTCACACATTCTCTTTGATACCAGCCTAGAAATACCTATCTTTTTAGCTCTTCTTTAAAAGAAGACTCGTTTCTTTTTATCTCTCTAGTTTTTTAAGTTGTCCTTAAGGGACAACTAAATAACCTAGCCTATCAATATTAGAAACAAAAATCTATATTATTTTGTTTCTGTAATTTCATAAATTAGCTTATCCTGAGGAAAGTAATCTTATAGGACACTGAAAGATGCAAAACAATCAGAATCATCACTGAAAGACTGAGTACTTTTGGAGATTTATTTCAATGAAATAGTATACAACACATTGAACTTGTCTATATGAAACTAATTATATTATGATCATAAGATTTCTTACAGAATTAAACAAAAGAATACACATGAAAGTATGTTTCAGTACACAGAGGCTGAGAATATAAAATCATGAATAACACCTTCTCCAGTTCTTAATAATACAGAAGTAGTTTAATCCAGAGAAATCTGGATTACATCTTGGGATTGTTAAGAAGTATTTCTAAGAAAATCACTGTAAAGCACTGTGCAATTCCAGAAAACTGAATCCTTAGGACTAACTTTGTTTTGAAGAACCTAAATGATAAAGACACAAAGAAAAGTAAAGCTTTCATATTTATGGTTGACCATATGAAGAAGCCTTTTGAAAAATATTTAATCAAATCAGGATTTAGTACTAGAGAAGAAAAAAGTAAAAACAGAAAGCCGCTAAATACCAAAACATAATCACATGATTTTCTAAAAGTCTTTCTACAACTAACATTAAATCATTAATAAAATATGCAAGTTTTAATGAAGGTAAAATGGAAAGTCAGGTCAAGTAAGGAAAATCACATAGAAAATTACTAAAACGCTAAAATCAAAAGTTTTAGAGAAAACAATGGTTTAGCGTAAACCATCGCAGTTTTGGAGCTAATTACATTTAACGACAAACCCAAGCTAATCCACACCCATGTAGCTAAGAGATAATGAATCTAAGCTCTTACACAGAAAGTCTCTTTTGTCTAGGTTTTTGACTCAGGTTTAATATTATCAAATATTTGAAAAAGAATCCAGCCAAGAAATAACATCTTGAATCAGAAAGGTCCATAGCATTATTTATACTATTAGCACTCCATAGGACTAGTCATACCATTAACATTATTTATACTATTAACAAATTTAAATTAAATTTTAATAATAGCTGAGAAAGAAACTATGGTCACTCCAAGATATGAGAGAAATGTTAAAATATAAGTTCCTTCCATTTCTTTTCAAGAATCAGAATGTTATTTGATAACATTAATACTTAAGAAAACAGCTAAGATTTATGTTTACAAAAGGATTACTAAAAGACTATGACAAAATCTGAACTCAAAAAAGATCTGGAAATAATGGACATTATCTAACAAGATAAATTTTTAAAAGAACAACAATAAAGCAACACAGGTCTAAAAAAACTGTACAAAATATATGATATGGAGAGCCACGGTTCAATGTCAATATGTATGGTAAAAAAAAACAAGAAAACTTATCTGATTGCAAGTTGATATCAAAATAACATAGTATAGCTACCAAAAGTGTTAATGCTATCTTAAACTGTATTAGTAAGTACAGTATCCAGAGTACGTTTAAGTGTACCCTCACTAATCAAATCTTTAGCTAAAGTTTATTTTCAGTTCAAGGTACTAAGCTCTAAGAGTGACACTAACAAGACAGAATTTGTACAGAAGAAAGTGAGACTAAATATGAATATATTTCCCATGGGGATGAGAATAACACAGCAAAAGTTTTTAAATATGTGAAGGGTGATCTTGTCAAAGGTAGTCACTGCCTTTTGATATAAAAATGAGGACCAATCAAAAATTACTATTTAGATATTGACTCAACATAACTAGAAATACAAAGTAATTGATGAGATTGATTCATTTTCAAAAAGACCAGATCATCACCTAAAAAAATGTAGCATATGTGCCTGAATCAGCTAAGGGTGGGTCAGGTGACAGCTAAGATTCCTTTCATTTCCAGAGACAGCGTAGCATGGTATTAGCATCAGCTCTGGCGTTAGACAGATTATGTAGGTTCAAATTTTAGTTTAACCACTTATCAAGCATGTGAGCCTTGACAAATTACTTAACCTTTCTTGGTCTTACTTTCCTAACTTGTAAATAGGGACAATACCAATTTTAAGGATTTAAAGAAGTTAGTAATACATATGTAAAGAGCTTAGAAAAGTCCAGGAACAGAGTCAAGAAAGCTATCTATTTTTATTTTTGCATTCAATAAATATTTGCCCAGCACCTACTATGTGTTGGACACTAATTTAGCACCAAGGCTTTAAGCGAGTTTATACAATCATCCCTCAGTATCCACGGGGGATTGGTTCCAGGACCCCCCCACCCCCCAATTTCAAAATCCCTGGATGCTCAAGTCCAAAATGGCATAGTATTTGCAAATAACCTATGCAGATCTTCCCATATACTTTAAATCATCTCTAGATTACTTATAATACCTAACACAATGTAAATGCTATGTAAATAGTTGTTACACTGTATTGTTTAGGGAATGATGACAAGAAAAAAAAAATCTGTACATATTTCAGTACCGACAACCACGGTAGGCCTTTCTATCTGTGGCTGGTTGAAGCCACAGATGCAGAATCCACAGATATAGAGGGCTGACTGTAACTGAGTTTTTATTCCAGTGAGAGTGACATATACAAATACACAACACGAGAGGTCACAAGTAAGATACACATAAAGCTGGATAAAGAGAATAAAAAGTGATGCTTGCTATTTCAGAAAGCGTGGTCAAGGAAGGATATCCTGATGTGGTGACATTTGAAAAATACACAAATGTTATGAGAAGGCAAGCTAAGACAATATCTCATTGAAGAGTGTTTTGAGATGACACAATAGCAAGTAGGCCAACCAGGCTGGAGAAGTAAAGGAGGTGAGGAAAAGTGAAAGGCCAGATCCCACAGGGGCCTTGCAGTGCTGTTAAGGACATCAGATGCCTTTGAACTCTCACAGACATGAATACAGAGAGACCCAAACAGGCTAATTTTTATTACACCACAATACTCAATCCACCACATTAAATGGGAAAGAAGCACTAAAAATACTGACAGTTCTAGAAGTATCTCTTTATTCAGTCTGAAATTAAAAAATAGCTGGTAAAGTAAAATTACTGGGCCATAATTCTTCTATTACCTCATACTGAAAGGAACAGAAGAAAGTAAATTGGAGATGAGAAATTTGTTATCTGAGAACAGTAGGATGAAAAGAGATCATGTATTTACAGGGAAATGAGTCTAATAAATAAGAATGATATTTGCTTGTAAAGAACCAAAACTAGTATTACAATGTTTGTATATTTAAAACTGTATAAAGTTTGTATACTGACAACATGGATGGACATTGAGGGTATAATGCAAAGTGAAATAAGTCAGAGGGAGAAGATCAAATACCGTATGATTTCCTTCATTAAGTAGTAGATAATAACAATAATAAACAAACACATAGAGACAGAGATTGGATTGGTGGTTACCAGAGGGGAAGGGGGGAGGGAGGAGGGTGAAAGGGATAATTCGGTACATGTGTGTGGTGATGGGTTATAATTAGTATTTTGGTGGTGAACATGATGTAATCTATGCAGAAATAGAAGTATAATGATGTACACCTGAAATTTTTACAATGTTATAAACCAATGTTACTGCAATAAACAAAAAAAATTAAAAAAAAAAAACCACACACAAAAAAATGTTTGTGTACTGAAAATGCACATTATAAGGTATCTAACAGTTGATTTTTATATAAGAATTGTAGAACATTCTTTTAAAAAAGAACGAGAGGATAATGACATGATGAATGCCAAAATAATATTTACTCAGTACTTACTGTGTCAAGCACTATGCTGAGTACCTAAGTGTCTGACATGTATTATCTCATATAATTCTCTCAAAGTAAAAGCCTAGTGAGTTTAAATTTTGTCCAAAGTCAAAGCTCATATGACAGGACTGAAATACAGGCAGCCTGACTTGAAAGCTTGAGTTCTTAACCACTGGGTAATGCTGCCTCTCCTTTTAGTCATGCTGACTTTTGCCATCTATTTTATTCACTCAGCGAAATATTATTAACCTTACAGCAACTGACTTATCCTATAAATTTGCTCCATTTTCAGTAAATCAGATTACCACATTTAGACCTCTAAATGCTACATTTGAAATGCAAGCTACTTATCAGTGCTATATACCATATTCTTAAGAAATTAAAAATGCAAGGCACAAATAACCAACAAAAAAACTTTCACAAAGAAAAAGGCATATTTTAAAACATGCCTTTTCTATTCTGCTCATAAGTTCAAGTTTTAGTGGCCCAAATTCAAATTCTTTCAAAAACTAGATAGCTATTATATACACAGACTTATTCAAGATAAATCACCTTAGCTCTGGGATATTTCTAAAAGGCTTTTAAAAAAAGTTATTTAAAATGTTCTTATTTCAGTTCTTTCATATCTTTATTAAAACATTAAGCATTCTAAAGACATTTTTCATCCAGCTTAAAACAGGCATAAGATAATTTAAAAGATTGCTTAATGGTAAGAAAAAAACAATAAGCCTAATAATGTTTGTGTTTTAATCTGTGGAAAGTAACACATTCAAACTACAAATTTAAACAAATGACTTTGGCTGGAATTTTTAAACATGGTCATTCCAAGAAAAGCACCATGGTACAAGAGAAAGAGGACTTGACCAAAAGTCAAGAAATCTGAGTTTCAGTCTCCTTTAGCAAGTCAATTCACCTCTCTAGGCTTTCAGTTTTTTCATCTGTAAAACAGAGAGAACTACACTAAGATGTTACTGAAAGGCCACGCTAGCTCTCTAATTTCATTTACATATGAGAACTTTCATGTCAGGATAAATTAATTAATAGTCTAGCCTTGCTGTTCATATTCTTGAAATGTTTTTCAGGAATTAATGTTTCTATTAAAAGCTAAAATCGATAAAGTCTGTATTACCTTAAGTTCAGCAACTTGTGATGAAATATGCCACATAAGGCTTTCACTTAGGAACTTCATACCATATGGGCCTAGCAGTTCTGATAACGACCTCATTTCTGAAAGGAAATGTAATTAATTTTATACTTTGACAGAGCAAATACCTTAAGAAAATGAATAACATACTGGAACATTCCATTACAGAAGCAAATTATTAATGGAGAATCTTGAGAAAAGTCTCTAGAATAAAAAAAGTAACACAAATGCAAAGGTAAGTCTAAGATAAAAGGTATGATTATGCATATAATTAAATGAAAACAGTCATAACAGAATCAAAAACCAAAAGAATCAAGGTTTCTTCATTCTCTAAAACATGTCATAATATTATTCACCTGATATGTCAGAATATTCCTCTGCATTGAATGTTAACTCATTTTCTGTAGGTAAGTTCACAAATGCTTTCATTGCAGGGAAATAAGCTATATGACCATTGCTGACTTGTCTTAACAAAGTTTCCAAATACCTAAGGAGAAAAGTAAATGTATAACAAGGAAAAATTATTTAATTCAAAATTTATTATGGTATACACTCCTATATATAATTTTAAGTTGACCAATAACAACGTAAATGAGCACTTATAAGAAAATAACTTGCCTAAGTGGTTCATTACAAAGAAACTTTATTTCACTCCAAATTTCTAAATGTGCTCCTTACCAATTTGTGTATAGACTTGTAATGGTTGGCTCTCCATGACTGTCTAAATGTTGTGTTTGTTGAAGAAGAACATTATTAAATACTCTTGTAATATCAATTTGCACATAGTTTTCTATTGACTGGAGTACAGTCATGTATGCTCTTACACTTGTTAGAAGCTCTGATGGTTTTGCAATTTCCTGTGTGGCTTGATTATACATAGTCATTCCAACAATTGACCTGGGGGTAAAAACAATAAGAGCCCTTAACTTTTGCATTTATGTCAACAGGCCATTCAACCTACTGATCTCTATTATTAAATAAGCAATAAAATTAATTTTAAATACGGTTTGTTAGAAAGCCATGAAATTACTACTATCATTACCTTCCAAAGAAACAACCTAAAAAAAGGAATGAATACCTAAAAGCTACAATGAAATGGGAATGCAAGTGATTAAAAAAATTCTAAGGACTTCAGTAATAAAAATGATTTAAGGATAAAGAGGGTTTAAAAAATTCCTTTAACATGATATGTTGTCTGTAGCAACTACAATGGACTATTTAGTCTGTAGCTTGAATTCATCTGGACTGTTATATGCCAGTAGTTTTTTAGGCTTTATATATATTCCTTAAAATCCTTATATTTAATAACTACTATGTAGTTATTATCACCACTACTTCACAGATGGAAAAAAACTAAGGCTCAGAACTCAAGTAAAGTGATCAAGGTTCCTTTGTTTGGAAGTGGTGGGTCTAGGGTTTGACCCCACAATTGCTTAACTTAGTGCTGCCTCTCAACAAAACACATGATAGTCAAAACAAGGCAATAAATAAAAAACTTTATTGTTCTTTAATCACTCACAGCACATAAAACACAGTTCTGTTTGGTTTATATCTTAAGAAACTGTATAAACCTAAAAGGAAGCCTAATTTTGAAAATATTTTCCTAGATGATCTTTTCCTACACTGGCCACCCTTATTTCACTGTCTTTAAAACGCCCTGAGCATTAGATTTGTAAAGATCTTAGACTTGTATTTGTAAAGATGAGTCTCTAAAGACAACAGACAAACCCCATCACTAGAAACAGTCCCAGAAGACCAACTCAAGACAAAAACTGCTATCCTTGTATACAGCCCCTAAGTCCTAAGATTGTGCTCAAGTGATTAACAAAAATCAACCGACTAAGACTCACAAGCTATTTTTCCTGACATAAAAATCTTTCCCAGGTAAACAAGTTTACAGCCTTGCCTTGATCCTGATCACTAAGCAGATGTTTGGTAAAAAGAACATCTGCTTCTCCACAGATTAACAGACCAGACTATTTACAGAAGGAAAACAAAGGAGCTATAAATTGAACCCCACCTTCCACCCACCACTCCACCACCCCCACCCAGTTGAGAATAATAAATACCACAGGGCGAAGGCCCTTTGGTCTAAATGCTAGAGCATTCTGGGCTTCACTGTCAGGATGCCTGGCTTATTAAAGGAGAGCAAAAGACAGTGTTCAACACCAGACTCTTCTCTAGGCGACTGAGGCTTAACACTCAATTTACTGCCCATTTATATATTCTCCTATTTTGTTCTCTAATTGTTGTAGCTCTAAGCTTTATACCATTTCATTACTATTCATAGTACTTAACACAATGTTAAGCATATGGTACAGATACTACTTGTTAATGACTACAAAACTTTGAAAAACCTCTGGCAAAATTTTGTTTTATAAATTGCTTTAAGGCTTTCAAGAAAAGGTTGTCAAATCAATCACTATTTTCTTTAATAAATAGATGTGTAATTTTAGGAAAGGTTGAAGCAACATTTATAAAATTGAAAGGTTTCTGACTTATGACATGCAATATCATGTCAAGAAGCATATATATAACTTATAAAACTCTAATTAGAATTGAGCACCTCAAAAGTCTAGAATTCTACAGGCATAACAGCATACATTTGAATTCAGAAAAGACTTAAGAGCTCATCTAGTCCTGTGGTTTTCAAACATTTGACTGTGACCTACCATAAGATATGGAGCTAGCATCACAACTCAGTATACACATACACATACATAACTGAAAAGTTTCATGAAGCAATACTTCAACTTACTACATGCAATGCAGATTCTTTTTTATTTCTTCTTCCTTCCTTCCTTTCCTTCCCTCTCTCTTCTTTCTTTCTTTAAATGTTGACTACAACGTTCTAAACTGATTTCATCACCCTATTGGGTTGCCACCTGGCAGGTGAAATACACTGATTTGCCCCAATCTTCTCATTTTGCTTATAAGAAAGCCAAGGCCTATGGAGATTAACTGACTTGTCCAGTGTTACAACTAGTTAATAACAAGTATGGGACGAGCATCTGGGTAATTTAAGTACTTCCCAGTTCATTATTCTTTATACTATGCCAGTTCTACTAATGCTTTTCCTCACAAAAGGAAACACTGTAGAGATATGAAGAATAAATATAACAAACATTAACCGAACCAACAAACAAACACCATTCATATTCCTTCTTACTTAGTAAAGCGGATTTCCAGATGAGAAGTCAAATATTCTCGCGGGGTAAAGGTATGTTCCCAAACCACCATGTTTGGTACATAATTTATAGAGAAACACAACTCAGAAAGTGCGGTGTGCAATTTATCAAGGCTGAAAAAATATTAATAAACAGTAAATGAAACTTTCAACATTTCATGCTGGCAATACAAAATTAATTTTATAAACATATCAGAACTTCTTTGGAGAAAAGAATTACAGAATCCAATTTTTTTCCTCTCCTAAACTGACAAAGTTCAAAATCTTTAAGGGTATCGCTAACCTATGAGAGCAACTTTCTAAAGATAACATCAGGGCCGGCCCCATGGCTTAGCGGTTAAGTGAGCGTGCTCCGCTGCTGGCGGCCCGGGTTCGGGTCCTGGGCGCGCACCGACGCACCGCTTCCCCGGCCATGCTGAGGCCGCGTCCCACATACAGCAACTAGGAGGATGTGCAGCTATGACATACAACTATCTACTGGGGCTTTGGGGGAAAAAAAGGAGGAGGCTTGGCAATAGACGTTAGCTCAGAGCCGGTCTTCCCCAGCAAAAAGAGGAAGATTAGCACGGATGTTAGCTCAGGGCTGATCTTCCTCACAAAAAATAAATAAATAAATAAAGATAACATCATTCGTTTTCACATTCAGATGATAACGACTATATTGACTTAATATACAACGAAGAGCTTATTCTACATTCATAAAGACAATCATTTCAAATTCCTGCTATACTTTCTGTTATGGAGGAAGAAAACTGTCTACAAAACGGCAAATAGCTTGCTCAACGGAGGAAGCAAGGAAGTATGAAATTTACTTTAAACAAAAAAAATTCACCCATTATTGCCCATCTATGCCTCCCCTCCAAACAAACAGCCTTGAATGCTATCTAGTCTGATATATCCATTTTAAAATAATGATATCAGGAATGTTCTAATATATGACAACAGGCCAAAATAAAGTCTCAGATATGTGATTTTAAATAAACTGAAAATTATAGATTGCTTATAGTGCACCCCCCCCCCCCAAATTTTAGATAGATTCTTGGCCTTCACTATTCAGTATATAAAGACAAATATCATCTATTACACATATTTTCTTCAAAAATTCAAAATCTGTATTTTAGGATGAAATAAGCACTAACTGGCTAATCAAGTTCACAAAAAAGTAAAAAAATTAATGACTAGGAAATGAAGATTTTACAATTACTAGCATTTCTTCAGTACTAACACCATACAAAAAATGAAAACACTCTTCTACGTGTAACAAAAAGATATAACAAAAGTGGATGGCTTACTTGGTCACTACCAGCCTGTTTTTCCTCATGCTCTCAACTCCTGGTTTCTCCCTTTCAGGTTCCCCTTTCTTACCAGTCTGTTTTTTCGACTTCTTATTCACTGCTTGACTAATGGTTTTGGCACAATGCTTGGGCAGCAACTACATTTAAACAGAGATGAAATCTTACATTACACCAATTACTTTGAAAACACGTTAACTATTGAAGCAAACCTTAGCTGAATCTAGACTATGTAGCAAATACCATGCTAGCACTAAGAACAGGAGTGTAAGCGAGAAGTAGAGTTTATCTACCCAGCTTAGGAAGCCCACACGGCTTGGTGGAAAACAGAAATAGGTAAATCTTGTGTGAAGAAACACTTCATAGAGGAAGTTATATCAAGGCTGCAGTTTAAAGGATAAGTGAAAACACACCAGGCAAACAAGGAATGAAAAGGACCATTTTACTGGAAGGAAAATGGCCTATGAAGAACAAAACTATATTAGGACATGATGTGTTCACAATCTCGTGTGTACTACTAGGTGGTGGAACATAAAGCGCAGAGTAGAGTAGACAGATTTGAGCTATCAGGAAGAGACCTGAATGCCAAGCTAGAGGTTGGATTTCAAACTGTAAGCAATCCTAAAGACAGTGGCAATTTTTCAAAAACCTAATAACAGAGCTTCACAACAAGAGGTAATGAGATTTCCTGAAAGTTTGAGAATAAAAAGTGGAAAATAAAAAAATAACTGGCTAATACATAATTTTCTTGCCTTCATACACCAATGTTCTACCCGTAAGAAAACACTTAAATTATTACCTGGTCACTAAGAGTACACTGTTCTGTGCAAATATCAGTGATGAGATTTCGAGCTTGTTTGGCCATTTCATCCAGAAACATATTACATAAAGAAAGACTGCGATCTCCAATATGATGTCGCTGTAAAAGCAGAATTAATAATAATAATAATAATAATAATAATAATAATAAAAGTTACAAAAAAGTAGTTTGAATTGAAACACAACATGGAAAATAAGGTTAAAGTCTATTCTACAATAAGGAGTAGAGGTGGGAGATGTTATATAGATTTCTTTTATCTCTTGTAACAAATAAGCTACCATCTGTACACAAATGACATAAAATAAGTATTTGGTGATTATACAAGTAAACTATAACTGTAAAGAATCTTAAAGAACCAGTATTTTCCTTCACATGAAAAACTATTAATTTGGTTTTCAAATTCCACAATGTCCTATATCCAGTCCTTAAATAATAAAATATCAAATATAAGATGTGAAATAACAGATTTCTTTAATGTTTTCTAATCTTACCTGATTTTATATATATATAAATCTTGACACAATAACAACTTTGTAGTGTATAAACAGAAAAGAAAAGCTCAAATATTTAAAATTGTTAGAAACTGAGTCAGTAAAACAAACAAATTCACAAGGCATTCAACTCCCTAAAATCAAAGTCCCTGTCTCCCCGTCCCGGAGGAGAAAAAAAAAGTGACCATGCATTTACTGAACACAACAGGGGAAAAAAAGAACATCATATTTAATTTTTAGGATATTTTAGATATATATATATATATTTGATACATATATCAAATCTCTCCATCTCTATCTACAGGATTCTGTATCTTTTTAGTTTTGGTGGATGTTGCAGTAGTTTAATATGTTTTTCCTGTCAATGGTAACTGGAATATTGCATATATAATGCTGTAAAATTTTGTACTATACATTTATAATACTTTACAAAGAGACAAATTCTAAAAATTTTTCCTACCCTTACCTTACATAATTATATAACAAATACACAGAGAGATTATACACATTATTTCTATGCTACTCTAATAAATGTAAAAGAATATAAAAATACTTAAACATGCAAAATAACTATTCCTAAATCTATCATGATACCTTATAATGTATTTTATTTAAAAATACCCTTTAAAACTTTAATAGGAAGCCAAATCAAAAGGGAGCTACAGGCCAGAAACAACTAAATATTATTTCACTTTACTTAAGGAAAGATTTCAAATTATAAACATTTAGAGTTTTGTTTAACCAAATTCTGACTCCTGAAAGATAAAACAGATCCCTTGTTATCAGTTCTTCCTGAAAAAAGAACACTGAACTAGCATTGCTTCAAACTTACTAGACTAACTTGATTAAAATACAGATTTGATTTCATTACTCCCTCTCAACGGCTCAGAAATTCTGAAACTGGAAAACAAAACAACTAAGGTTTCTTAACACATCACAAGTCTCGCCACGATCTGGCCTCTGCCTCTGGCTGCAGTGTTGCGAAAAGACTTTAGGAAGACAATGGCAGAAGCAGAAAGAGCATTTAGGAGACTATAACAATAATCCAGGCAAAATATTATGTGGCACTGACAAGAGTGAGAAGAGGGAGGAGTCTGGATATATATAAAGGTAGAGCCAAAAACAGAAAAGGCTCGAAGGGTAGGGCTGGGGTAACATGCAGAGAATCAACAGTTCTATTCTGGACATGTTACATTTCATATGGCTAAAAATACCTCAGTTGCAACAGGATACAGAGAAAATCTAGAGTTAAAGGGAAAAGTGTAGGCTAGAGATACAGATTTGAGAAACAGCAGCATACGGAAGATTTTTAAACAGTGAGAATGGAAAAGATGAGTGAACTACTTCTATACTAGAAAGGACTGATAGAGCAACACAATTACTAGTTTCCCATTAGTACTGGCTGCCATTTATCTGGGGATCCTGCTGACCTAGCAGGGTGTGAATTTCAAATCTAGTTCAAATGTACTGCCTTTCTGCAAATTCATTTTAAGTATTCCAGCTCAAACTGAGGCCTCAGCATTAAGAAGTTGTTTTGGAAGCTTTTTCTATAATCTTTCTGATATAAATGAGCTGACTGGCTAAAACTAAAATTATAAAGCAAGATTGCACTGAGAACTATGCACATCAACTTACTCTATCCTCATCCTTAGGTGAATTCCCTCAATGCTTCCAGAGTGCCCCATGTATATTTCTACCACAGCACACATAATCAGATCAGGGATTTGTTAAGGGTAGAGATTGTATCTTCGCATCTTTTTATCACAGAATTTAACAAGACACAGCTGGAAAATAACAGGCTTTAACAAATTAGCTAAATGAAAAACAGAACCGTGCCACTCGCTAGCTTCATAACTACAGGGAGAAAAAAACACATCAGTCCACTAGAGACTTTCTTCATCTGTAAACTAAAGATAATTACCAGCAGTACTGACTACGTTGTCACTTTGTTTAAGAATCAAATGCAACAAAAGATAGAAGAATGCCATATAAATTTTATGGTTCTAGATAAACACATTATTAATTACCTGTTGGAATTACTTTATAAGAATTGAGTCTTACCCTATTAAGGAACCATAACTTTACCAACTAACTGAGGCAGAAATGATACAAGGTAGATAATGACAGATATAACAACAATATAAAGTGCTATGAAAATATGGTAAAGGAGGGACAAATTCTAACCAGAGAAATGATGAAAATCTTTTTGGAGGAGGTGGGATTTAAGCTGAGCATTGAAGTAGAAACAAGAGTACAACAGGTAGAGGTGCAGTGAAATGAATTTTATGTATGAGGAAAAGCCTTTAAGAGACCCAAAAGTAGACAAGTAAATTAGTATGGTTTGCGTAAGGCAGACTAGTTATAGTTAGTAAGGAGTGGAAAGTAGAAGAAAAGAATGAGAGTGGAGTCCAGCAACAGAGGAGGGGATAAACAAAATGTGGTATATACATACAATGGATTATTATTCAGCCATAAAAAGGAAGTTCTGATACATGCTACAACCATGGGTGAACCTTGAAACACTAAGCCAGACACAAAATGACAAACAGTGTATGACTCCATTTATATGAATTATCTAGAATAGGCAAATTCATAGAGACAGAAAGTAGACTAGAGAATACCAAGGCCAGGAAGGATGGGGAATTACTGTTTAATGATTACAGAGTTTCTGCTTGGGGTGATGAAGGTTTTGGAAATGGACAGTGGTGATGGTTACACAAAACTGCGAAGGCGGGGCCGGCCCAGTGGCTTAGCGGTTAAGTTCGCCCGTTCTGCTTTGGCGGCCCAGAGTTCCCCGGTTCAGATCCTGGGCGCGGACCTACTCACCGCTCATCAAGCCATACTGAGGCGGTGTCCCATATAGAAGAGCTACAACTCTACAACTATGATACACAACTACGCACTGGGGCTTTGGGGAGAAAAAAGAGAAAAAGAGGAAGATTGGCAACAGATGTTAGCATAGGGCCAACCCTCCTCAAAAAAAAAAGTGGGGGGAGCTCCCCTAAAAAAAAAAAAACTGTGAATGCAATTAATGCCACTGAACTGCACATTTAAAAATAGCTAAAATGGGGGGCCAGGCCGGTGGCGTAGCGGTTAAGTTCGCGTGCTCCACTTCAGCGGCCCAGGGTTCGCAGGTTTGGATCCCAGGCACGGAATGGCACACTGCTTGTCCAGACATGCTGTGGCAGCGTTCCATATAAAGTAGAGGAAGATGGGCAAGGATGTTAGCTCAGGGCCAATCTTCCTCAACAAAAATTGGCATTGGATGTTAGCTCAGGGCTAATCTTTCTTACACACACACACAAAAAGTTAAAACTGGCACATTTTTATGTTATATATATATATTTTTAATCATAATTTTTTAAAAGACAAAAAAAAAAAAAAAGAAAGACTGCGGGTAGAGATCAAATTGTTGAGGATTTTAAATGCCTGACTGAGAAATTTTTACTTTCTCCATATGCAATGGACAACCACTGATGGTTCTTTAAGAAGGAAAGAGGCATCTGGTGGCATTGGATTAGTCTTAAATGCAGAAATACTGAAGGAAGGAAAACTATTTAAGAGTATATATGAAAGAATATTGAAAATATTAACTAAAATAGTGACAACAGCAATGGAAAGTACAGGATTCAAGAAATGATACCACACAAATAAAATTAAGAGGACTTGATGGGTAATTTAGTGGGAAGGATGATGAAGAGGGAAGAATTAATAGTATATCTTAGGTATCGAGCTTGTGGAAAAAAATTTATTAAGTCTAAAAAATCTGTAAATCTATTAAAATTGGTGGTGTTAATATCCTCACAGGTATTAATCCTAAAAGCAGTCCCTAATAAACTTCCTGCAGGCTAATCTCTGTCTCAGAGTCTACTTGCAATGGAATGCTAGAATACAATCTGCAACAGATGTTACCTAATGCTTAAAGATATTAATAATGCTACTGCTATCTCTAAGTTTCTTTTCTACAAGTTCTGCGGTTCTAAGTAAAGGGACTGAGCATCAAGTTAAATTATAAAGAAATATACTATTTAATTTTAATATATTTTCTTACCACACTCATAAAGTGATATTTCTTCTTTAAAGATTAAAAGAAATACTGGGTAAATTTTTTTTTTTTTTTTTGGAGGAAGATTAGCCGTGAGCTAACATCTGTTGCCAATCCTCCTCTTTTTGCCAAGGAAGACTGGCTCTGGGCTAACATCCGTGCCCATCTTCCTCTACCTTACGTGGGACTCCACCACAGCATGGCTTGGTAAGCAGTGCGTAGATCTGCGCCTGGGATCTGAACCTGCAAACCCCGGACTGCCGCAGCAGAGTGCATGAACTTAACCACTACGTCACCAGGCCAGCCCCCTGAGTACATTTTTGACAGATACTTGGTATCAATAAAACTAGTGAGTAGTTCAATCATTCAGTAACTGTGTATGCCTGCGTGTATATGTCTGACAGATACCAGCAAATCTGAATTTTGTTTACTATATCTATTATATTAACAAGTCAGTGAAATTCTTCTTTGCATGTTTTTGTTTGGTCAGTAATCTGTACGTTCAATTTTCAAGTCTTTTCAATGATAGTTTCAGAGGAAAAGTAAGCATACAAAATCAATTACTGTACATAACTTTACCATACATATTAATACCTGACCCACCCTTTATTTTAATAAATTCCAAGTAATTTTATGATATGTTCTTATAAAAATGTATGTATATTTATCTATCCATCCAAATATATATAATATCTACATCATATATCTATTCAAGCATTCTTCTGATTCTGTATAAAGATGCAGTAGGTGGGAAGCTAGATTAGGTAATTATGACTTTGTAAACATTTAGTTGGCTACATGTTTGGTCTGGTTTATTCTGCATACCACATAAATCACAGTACTACTCTGAAATTACCTCTTCTGGACACAATTCATGAGTGCAACTCATGAAATGAGTGCAAAGTAGTGGAAATGCAATTGAGTATCTTGACTGAGAGGGTAACTCCAAACACTGCTGAAACATCTTCTCAAAAGCACGACTATAAAAACTACATAAAGAAACAAATTAAAAATTAGAATCACAATTTTTATAGTTAAAATTAAAATTTTCTGACACAGTACCTGATAGTTAACTTGATTTAAGTGAATGAAAGTTACCAACTGGTAGAATTAATTCCCTTAAGAAGAGAATAGTTATTTTTCCAAAGAGTATCTCTTACACATCAATAATCATTCTGGAGTAATAAAAATATTATTTGTATAATATTAACAAATTTTAAAATAAAAAATAGAAAATAAACCATATCTATGGCATATGAATATGACATTCAAATCTTACATCATCAAATTTCATCAAAGCTAAGTCACTATCAATTGTAAGAAACACCATTATTTTATGTACCACTAAGAAAGAAAAACATTGTCAATTAAAGAATGACACATCATCAATTTTAAATTATTTCTCGATTTAAGAGAGATTAAAAGAATGTGAAGCAATAAAATATAGTATATCTTGGAATAATAAGACAAACAGATGTGACAGATAAAATAAGAATGTGGTTATGAAAAAATATAGATGAAAATTAATTAAATATGACTGAAAATTGCAAATTTTAAACATTACTCAAAGTGCTTTTATTTCCAAGAAAAGGAAGAGGACTTTCTAATTGCTGTACCCTTCTTTTGCGACAGGAACCTTTCTGTAGCTCAAAAATGCCTAACCATATAATCTTCCTTTTTCTTTCCAAGGTAGCCTCTGGGTCAGACAATAGTATAGGGTTCCAAATAATCTTCAAAATTCCTGCAAATCTGACATGTGATGTATTGTGTTTCCTAAGTTCCTTTATGAGACCCCTTATGCCTTCCCTGCCTGGTGATTTGCATTTCTTCTGCAATACTGCTAATTAAAGTCATCCTAACAAATGGCCAAAATCAGTGCAGACTGGGTTATTTTCCAAAATAAAAGCAATGAGAAGCTTTTCATAATGATCTCTATTCAGTACATAGAAACTACTATCACTATCCACTGAGATTATCTCAACGTTTTAGAAATAAAGGGACATACTGGGTTATTCTGATCAGCTTCCCTAAAGGAAAAAAGGCCAAGAAGCAGAAATAGAGTCGATTTTATACAGCTTTCGAGCCAGAATACTTGAGTTTGAATTCTGGCCCCACTGTTTATTCATCTGATCACAATCAAGTTCATTTATCCATTAAAAAACTTATTAAGTATCTACTATGTTAGACACTAAGGAAACAAAAACAGGACCTTCCTTTAAGGACCACATTATGTGGGGAGAAAGAGGGCGGGAAAAGTTGTAAACTACTAAGTATAAACAAAAGAGGCTATGATAAAAGCAAAAGGGAGTGGAGCACAACGGAGACAGTAGTCACCACATGATCATAATATCAATGTCTAATTCAATACTGCAGAGTGAAATCACTTGGTATTTCATTTCCAACATTTGCTCTATTTGGCCCTAATCCACACTTCTTTCCCCTTAGTCTAATGATGCAAAAAAGCACTCTAAGGCAATGTGAAGTGACTGTATTTCACCTCCTCAGAAAGAGTGTAAAAAATAAACTCACAACAGTAAGAGTTGTTCTTACAAAGAATTAAAAGTAGACATAAAATCTCAACTTTTTAAACTTCTTTTTGTTGGCAAGTTGTCCACTATTCCCTTTATTCTTAAGAATCTGTTACTGAACTGTGTTAAGGACTACAGTAACATAACAATCAAGAAACATATCTTTGGATACTAAAAATTTCAAATTCTGATTTAAAGAAAATTACAACATACCAAAATATAGAGAGATCTGAAGTTTCCACCAACATTTCCACCAAGGAATCTACCATTTTTGTATGAAAAATTATTGTATTCATCATCTTTCCAAGTTCTCTGTGATCTGCAAGGCTAAGAGAAGCCTTGGAGACACTGGTATAGGCCTGTAAAAGTACAGCGAAAAACAATAGTTTAGGTATAGATCAATGACTTTAGCCTTGTCATTCTACAGGAAAAAAAAATACCCACTATTGAAAAATATTTAAAGTCTATTGTGACACTATATCAGTAACATTATCTTTTTAAAATCGTCTATAGTGACCCAAACTTGAAATTCCTATCAAGAATTTCTTTAAATAAATAAATTGAAATACTTCTGTCCATAAAACAGAATCTAATATGAGTCATTCATCATGAACCCCAAAGGAAGTGAAGTTATAATATCAAAAGTATAAAACAATGAATTGTCATGTTGACCCTACCAAAAGAAGTTTTCAAACTAGTTTGAGAGAAAACATACATAGGAAATAATCAGATGAAAGTACTGCACATGTTGATTCAAGGAGGTTTTAGATTATACTGAATCATTAAAAACTGGACAGTAAAATATACTGTACTAATTGATGAATTCTAGAAAAGCACTGAAGATGGTAAAAATTAGTGTAGGTTGGCCAAAAAGGTGATAGGACTAAACCAAAACCATTATGCTAGGTTGAAAGGGAAAGAAATTCCCCTATAAGGGTACTAAATCACAGAGAGCAAAACCCTGTCCACAGATAATGTGCATTTCAGAAGGGCAGAGAACAAGAATAGGAGGGGTGCCTAGAGAATAAATATCGTTCACTATGGCTACAGTTTGAGTGCAAAGAAGAGAAGGGAAATGGTAAAAGAAGAGATTCAACTAGATCATGCAGACCCTTATATACCATGTTAAAGAATTTAAAATTTTTGGTGAATCACTGAAGGTTCTGTGTGATAGGCAACTGTCGTTTTAGAAAGATTCTTCTATGTGGAGGGAGAAAATGCAGAGGGGTGGGCACAAAGAGAAAAGGAGGCAGAAATCTGTTAGGAGGTAGTGGTGGCAATAATCCAGACACGATTATGATGTGGTCTAGAGTGGCAGTAGTGTAAAAGAGTTTAATCTGGAAAATGACTAGACATGGTGGTCAACGTAAGAATTATGGATGATGGCCAGGGTTCTGAATTTTTGGGAGACACTCCTTCATGGATCTCATGTGTGCCTACACATCTTGCTGGATATGCCGAGAATGCAAGGCCCAGACCATTCATTATTCAGGGTTGTATCTGCAGCTATCAAACTTGAGAGATGAGGTAATGTCTACCTCTGGAACCAAGAGCAAGTATGATTACTGCTGATAACACGAAGACTCCCTCAAACTCAGTCTTCCTTAGCTGCAACAACACAAGCCCAATGCACACCTACCATTCATCTGGGTCCCTCTGCACCACCCCTATGGGACACAGAAGCAAGGGAAAAATGACACATATATGCTGATGCTCATGCTGCTTCCTGTGCAATGAATTAAGTCCTTCGTCTCTGATCCAAGAGCCTCATGTCTTCTGACAATATCCATAAAACAGTAAGAGACTAAATAATTAGCGCCTTGTAAGCAGGATAAAAATCGATCTCAGCCCCCACAATAGCAACGAGTCACCACGTGGATGAGTTACCACTCACTAAGGTAGAGACATCACAGAGACAGCAGATTTTTATATTTTGTTGTTTTTGTCTGCCAGAAAAGGGGAGAGAATGAGGAATATGACGGCAATATTCTGATGGCAAGATATACTCTGGACATTTATTACAAACTAAGTCTAGCTGAAGTTTAATTTACCTTTAATCAGCCTTAGAATACAAAGAAGAACCAGCTCTGGCCACGAGTTCAATAGAGACTTTCATTAATTGAGCCACATTTAAAAAATTCGCAATTAAAATATCACTGTGAAAATAAATTCAGATAAAATGTATGGTGACAAAATGAGATAATTTAGTTTAAAACACTCATTTGAAATGTTTGATAACAACAGAAGGAGAAACATGTTATTAAAAAAGAAGAACAGGTTTAAATAAAAGTGTAAGATATGCACAACCCAAATAAATTAGAAGACAAGAGAAGATCCTCAATGAAAGAGTGACTGAAGATGCTTAAGGAACTAATGGAATGCACAGAGGAATAAGATGCCTTAAGAAGCAGGAAAAAATGACAAAGAATGTATGCAGGGCTGAAGAACTCTTCTCTTAAGACTAGAAAAAAGACTCAGAAAGATCAAAGTGACCTAAAGACCAATGACCTTAGGATCAAAATTGGACACAACTCCAGTGAAAGCACAAAGCATACTATACAATTCACCCAAAGGCTTATCCTTCAGGCCTTGCTCCACTCAAGGACTGATATCTATAGAACTCGACACCTCTCTCTGGCCATGTGCTACTTTTGTCCTTCTACCTGATCACTGATTCAAGTCAGATCATTCATTATCTCTTGTGAAGATCTGCTCCTTCTTCTAGTAATACTTGACACTAAAAAGTCTCTTTACTTGCTCTTGCCTCTCTGTTTGCCCTTTTCCTGTGTAAGCTATTTTCCTATTCAGATTCTACCCATTTTCCAATGTGTGGGTAAAATGTTGCTTTATAGAAAGCCATTACTAGCAATTTCAACTTGAAAAAAGCTTTCTCCCTTCTGAGAATCAGTAACTAACTGATAATCACACTCTGTCAGTGGCATCTTTTAACTTAATCTTTCAGATTTTCAACTGCTATTTTTCATATCTTTTATGCCTTGTCCCCATAGTCAGATTTATAAAATCCTCATAACAGGATCTGTACTCTTCTACAGATTATATAATATTGCTCTCAACACTTGATCTCTTGTAGCATATTATCTAGTCTGTAGGCTTGCAAACTTCACTGTTGACCTGCTCTTCATCATCTATGCAAACCTCCTAGATTCTGGACACTGCTTCCCATCTTGCACTTTTGCCCTCTTTTCCTAGCTAAGATTTCTCTAGATTATCTGTATGTCCCATTCTTTTCTTCCTTGCTATGCTTTGCCCCACCGTCCCTAAAAAATAAGAGTCTATTATGCAGTAGAAAGGAGCCAAGTGACTGTACGTCCCAATATGGTTAAGAGCAATGGTATGGGTTGAACTGCGTCCCCAAAAAAGACACATTGAAGTCACAGTCCTCAATACTTCAGGATATAACCTTATTTGGAAATAGGGTCTACAGAGGTAATCAAGGTAAAATGAGGTCATTAGAGTATGCCCTAATCCAATATGACTGGTGTCCTTATAAAAAGGAGAAATTTGGACACACAGACGCACAGAAGGAAGACTATGTGAAGAGAGACAGGGAGAATGCCACTAGAGTGATGCATCTATAAGCCAAAGAACACCACAGATGGCCAGCAAATCACCAGAAGCTAGGAAAAAGGCATGGAACAGATTCCACCTCACAGCCCTCAGAAGGAACCAAC
The DNA here is from genome assembly GCF_057802395.1 of Ceratotherium simum simum. Classification (NCBI taxonomy): domain Eukaryota; kingdom Metazoa; phylum Chordata; class Mammalia; order Perissodactyla; family Rhinocerotidae; genus Ceratotherium; species Ceratotherium simum. Next base: position 61,254,869 of record NC_141908.1, read on the forward strand.
TCAGCTGACACCTTGATTTCAGACTTCCAGCCTCCAGAATTGTGAGACAAGAAACTTCTGTTCTTTAAGCCACCCAGCTTGTGGTACTTTATAACGGCAGCCCTAGGAATCTTATACAAGCAAGTATAGAATACATGAAAGAATGGGATAGATAGCAGGTGATATGCTTATAAATATCTAATAAAAATAAAAAAACTCACACAGGGATATATTAGTTTTACATTCTTCATGCTCCTGCAAATGCTTTATATTCTGTCATATGACTGAACAAAGCTAAAATTCTCGAATCCTTCAAATGAGTAAGTTTAATAATCCTGGAAGTATCTAAGAAGGGTAAATTTGAAATCCATCTCTAAAATTCTCTGAACCCATATGTTGGTTTAGGCACTCCCACAAACTGAGGGCAGGAGACCATGACAATGACTTTCAAAATTTTAAATGTGTATATCCTTTGGCAGAGCAATCACTTCTATTTTCACTTTATAAGCTCTACTTCTACATTGTTTCCTTTCTTTTTATAAAGATAATGTTAATTTCTAAACTTATTATTTTTAATAGGAAGAAAATAACCTATAATATATACACATTAAATATTTTGGGATGGTGGTGTTTTAAGGGTTCCTCCCTGATCTTCCACTAATCAGCTCTGCAACCTCAGTCAAGTTACTTAATACTGAGACCTAATTTATAAAATCTTCATCTCTAAAAATACACTGTTGCAGAACACAGAACAAGAGAGAGAAAAGTACCTATGTATTTTGAGGTTGGAAGGAAAGAACCTAAGAAAAGCAAAAGCACCTCAGGGAACTAAGAAGACTGCCAGAAAAGTATACGCTTCCTAGGAGTCCTTCCTGAGACTGTGTTCATCTAAAAGTCTCTTCTGCAAACTACGTACTGCTTGTAGTTCCATTTTTTAATTAAACAAAAAAATATTTTTTAAGTTGCAGAACAGTCTATAGTATAATCCCATTTACATGTTTGAACACCTAAAAGAATATAGCCCAGTTATTAAAAGTGAATACTTCTAGGGAATGAGATTGGGAAAAGTGCAAACTTTCACTTTACACTCTGGATACTTTGACTTTTTATAATGAGAACATACTATTATTATTTTAGAATATACATATTTTTAAAATATGCAGTTATTGAAAACACTGTGCCACAGTTTTCTCATAATTACTAGAAATACTTAAGGGGTAATTAAATTCTATCATTAAATTTACAGTATATACAAAGATTTTAGGCTTGAATTTTAGAAGCCCTTAAAAACTATTTATGTGAGAGTTATATATTAAATAAAAACTTTTAAAGTCTAATATCATTTATTTCTACATTTTAGAAAAATGAAGCTTTCGGCACTAGATCAGGGGATGGTAAACTATGGCCTATGAGCTGGCTGCTTGTTTTTATAAATAAAGTTTTATTGGAACACAGCTATGCCCATTTAAAGAAATGTATACAGTCTACAGTTGCTCTCAAGCTACAACGGCAGAGGTGAGTAGTCATGAAAGAGACTATATGGCCCACAAGCCTAAAATTTTTATCAATTAGTTCTAGATTATAAATATCTTATCAAAAAAGATTTTGTGTTTTCACTTTAGAAGTACACATTTGAATCAGGATAATCAAGAAAGATATTGGGATTTAAATATCTGGATATTTAAAAATTATAATAATCTGTTTTATTCAAAAACCCTTTTATATTGGCATAAGTTAGAAATGTATTTATCCAAGTTTAACAACTAGTATACAGTGCTTCTATATACAACTCAGTAGCAAGAAAACAAACAATTCGATTAAAAAATGGCCAGAGGATGTGAATAGATATTTTTCCAAAGAAAACATACAGATGGCCAACAAGTACATGAAAAGGTGCTCAACATTACTAATTATTACGAAAATGCAAATCAAAACCACAATGAGATCATCAATTCACACCTGTTAGAATGGCTATTATCAAAAACACAAGAAATAACAAGTGTTGGTGAGGATGTGGAGAAAAGGGAACCCTGTGCACTGTTGGTGGGAACGCAAATAAGTGCAGCCATTATGAAAAACAGTACTGAAGTTCCTCAAAAAATTAAAAATAGAACTACCATATGATCCAGCAATCCATTTCTGGGTATTTATCCGAAGAAAACAAAAACACTAACTCGAAAAGATATCTGCACCCCCATGATCACTGCAGCATTATTTACAATAGCCAAGACATGGAAACAACCTAAGCATCAATGGAGGGAATGAATGGATAAGTTGTGGTATATGTATACAATAGAATACTATTCAGTCTTGGGGGAAAAAAAGGAAATCCTGCCATTTTCGACAACATGGATGGACCCTGAAGGCTAATTTATGCTAAGTGAAAATAATTCAGACAGAGAAAGACAAATACTACATGATCCTCACTTATACATGGAATCTAAAGGAAAAAAACCATGCAAAAAAAAAAAAAAACCGAACTCATAGATACAGACAACAAATGGGTAGTTGCCAGAGGCAGAAAGTAGGAGTGGGAGGTGGGTGAAATGGGTGAATGTGGTCAAAAGGTACAAATTTCCAATTATAAAATAAGTAAGTCCTGGGGATGTAATGTACAGCATGTTGATTATAGTTAATAATACTGCATTTATATTTGAAAGTTCCTAAGACAGTAAATCTTAAAAGTTCTCGTCACAAGAAAAAATAAAATTTTTAACTGTGCAATGATAGATATTAACTAGACTTATTGTGGTGATCATTTCACAATATATACATATATTGAATCATTTTATTGTATATCAAATTAACAATGTTATATGTCAATTATATCTCAAAAAAAGTTTCTTCTATGAGGTAAAGAATATGGTTAGTTACACAAGTTTTTTCAATAGGTATACAACAATGAATATTTTTTCATGTTAAGCAATGTTTTCATGTTAACTAAGGTATTCAGTAACAAAACAGAATAACAATGAAAACTATTAAGTTATTCTTACCTGTAATCTAAACCAATCTAATCTCATTCCTCTGAAATCAAATACTTCCCCATCTTCAACTATGACAACAGAAAAAAAGATTACAAAGCAAATTAATGTTTTCACAAAGCTATAATCACATTTTAAAATTTAAAAGCTAAAACAATTCCACTCTGGGCACATATACAAAAGAATTAAAAGCAGGGTCTTGAAGAGATATTTGTACACCCATGTTCACAGCAGCACTATTCACAATAGCCAAAAGGTGGAAGCAACTCAAACATCCATCAACAGATGAATGGATAAACAAAATGTAGTATGTATACACAATGATGCATTATTCAGCCTTAAAAAGGAAGGAAATTCTGACACATGCTAGAACATCAATGAACCCTGAGGACATTATGCTAAGTGAAATAAGTCAGTGACAAAAAGGCAAATACTGTATGATTCCACCTATAAGAGGTATCTAGAGTGGTCGAACTCATAGAAACAGAAAGCAGAATGGTCAATGCCAAGGTCTGGGAGGAAAGGAAAATGGGGAGTTGTTATTTAATAGCTATAGAGTTTCAGTTTTGCAAGATGAAAAAGTTCTGGAGATTGGCTGCACAGCCATGTGAAAATAACACTACTGAACTGTACACTCAAAAATGGTAAGATAGTAAATTTCGTGTTATGTATATTTTACCACAATTAAAAAATAAAAAGAATTTAATAGCTAAGGCTATTAAAATAATTAAAATAAGTGAGTAAAATAATTCTCAAATCCTATAAAGATGATGATAAAGGAGGCAGTTATGCTCAGAGAAGTGTAAAATATAGACTTCTCTCCTAATTCTCAGTTTGCCTACACGTCAATTTGAAGCAGCTTGAGGAACCCTGTGAATAGAAACTTTGGATAGCACACTGAAGTTTCACATAATAACTTGATAGAAACCAAATATCACCAGGCAAGTTTACAGTAGTTTCATTACTTAAGTGGGATAACTATAAAGATTGGTTAAAATAAAATAAATATATTCATTACTCAGAAATGTTCAAGGTTTCTGACACCTTTTACTTAAAGATTATGAAACTCAAACGTCATATCAATCTACTGGAACAGAGCATTCAAATAACAGAGAGGCAGTCTAGTATAGGACATCAACTTTTGAGACTAGCAGACCTGAACTTAAATTCCTATTCTAGTACTTAATACCTCTTACAACTTAGGCAAATCATTTTAAATAATTGAGAGGTCAACTCTCAAACCTTAAGATTCCAAATCTGACAAATAAAAGTAATAACAGCTTTTTAAAGATGATGCGGATAAAATAGGGTAATTACAAAAAGTGCCTGGCACAGATTAAACATTTTACCAACAGTATCCATTACTGTCATAGGTAAGGCTTGCACCAAACACACTTTGTGGAGGAAGATGGGCACAGATGTTAGCCCAGGGCCGTCTTCCTCAGCAAAAAAAAAGAGGAGGATTGGCGGATGTTAGCACAGGGCTGATCTCCTCACAAAAAAAAAAAACAAACAAACAAACACACTTTGTTACGATACTAGGCACTTTTTTTTTTATTCCTACAAAATGCCCCTTTTTCCCCTGCTGAATAATAAGAAATTTCAAGCTATAATTCTTATGATTTTTTTTTTTTTTTTTTGTGAGGAGATCAGCCCTGTGCTAACATCCGCCAATCCTCCTCTTTTTTTTGCCGAGGAAGACGGCCCTGGGCTAACATCCGTGCCCATCCTCCTCCACTTTATATGGGACGCCGCCACAGCATGGCCTGCCAAAGCAGTGCGTCAGTGCGCACCCGGGACCCGAACCAGCGAACCCCGGGCCGCCGCAGCGGAACGCGCGCACCCAACCGCTTGCGCCACCGGGCCGGCCCCCTTATGATTTTTATAAACTCATAACACATTCATTTTGGAAACCTCTGCTTCAGAGAGATGAAGTTAAGACAAAAGAGAACAGAATAAATATGTCCAAAAATAAGATAAATGATTCTGTAAAAATCAGCTGTTAAGTCTTCTTAATAATCAAATTTGAAAACCTAATTACAAAAAAATATGTTTTTACTTAAAAGACTCATTACCTTGTTTTACACTTAGGGAAGTCATAGTGTTAACAAAAGAGGACATGATGATCGATTCATCTTCAGGGCAAACAGAAAGATTCTGAAAAAGAACAAAAAACAGTAATGTTAAAAACAGCTAGTTGGGAAACAACTCATAGGTCCATCAACTAGTGGACAGATAAACTGGTATATCCATACTATGGAATATTTTTCAGCAATAAACAGGAGTGAAATGTTGATACACACAATAACATGGATGAATCTCAAAAATACTATGCTAATTGAAAGAAATCAAAAACAAAAAATTACACAGTATATGATTCCATTTATATGAAACATTTTTTTTTTAAAAGGTAGAAAGTGACAAAAATCAGATGGATAGTTTTGGGGGGTCTAGGGAGGGAATCAACTACAAAGGTGCACAAGAAAACTTTTAAGTGTTGGAAATGTTCTATGTCTTGACTGTGGTAATGGTTACACAAATGTATACAGCTGCCAAAATTCAAACTGCATGCCAAAAATGGGTGATTTTTATTGTATGTAACTTATACCTCACCAAAATCAGGACCAAAAAAATCTCTCTCAAACTGGCTAAAAAAATGAATATTTGATAAACCACATTTGAAAGTGGATGTATAATAAAAAATTTTTAAATAGTGGATGCTTAGCTCACAAACTGCATAAATAATTTTCAGAACATTAAGACCTATAAAACAGTGTAAACGTAATGTCACTACACTGTACAATTAAAAATGATTAAAATGGTAACTTTTATGTTCTGTATATTTTAGATATAAATAAATAAACATAACACCTATTACAATGAACTATATTAACACGTTAATCTTAGTTCTAAATTTAAATCCTAGCAAATGGTTAAAAACACCATGAGTGTACTTTACAACAGAAGGAGGTAAAAAGCTCAGGTGTTGGAGTTAAGATTGGAGTTCAAATACTGTCTCTATTACTTATGAACTGTGTGATACTGATCAAGTTACAGAAGGTCTTTTTTCTTCAGCAAACAATGATAACTATACCTACCCTCAGAGTACAGATATAACAAAGAATACTATCAATAAATTTGCCAATCATTAATATTAGTATTATTATTGCTGCTACTATTACTAAAATTCCAGAAAAAAATAAGAAATTAATTTTCTCAGTACTGTTAAAATCTAGTTTATACTTAAAAAAAAACACCAAAGATATGGAATGCCTTAAAAATTTTAACATCATAACATAAATCTCTAAAATTTATTAATATCCAACTAGCCATTTTGTCAATCAAAATGACATGAAATCAGGAGTCTGGTTTACTTTTTAAACTATGATAGCCCGATAGCTTCTGATTTATCTGGTTAAGCAGTAACTATTCAAATAAAATTACAGCAAAGCAATAACAGTCTAGGGATAAAATCAGCTTTTCAATTCCCTTTTTTAAGGGACATTTTAGAAAAGAAGCATCTGAGCTCCATCTAGTGGATAAAAGGAGAAATAAACTAGTTTAGGATAGTAACCCACATAAGCTGTATATAATTCAAGGTAAACAATTACATGAACAATTTTTCTTATTTGCATTTTTAGGTAGGTTTGAAAAAAATTAGAATTTAAAAGTATGGGGCCGGCCCTGTGGCTTAGCGGTTGAGTGCGTGCGCTCCGCTGCTGGCGGCCTGGGGTTCGGATCCCGGGTGCGCACTAGCGCACCGCTTCTCTGGCCGTGCTGAGGCCGCCTCCCACATGCAGCAGCTAGAAGGATGTGCAGCTATGACATACAACTGTCCACTGGGGCTTTGGGGGAATAAATAAATAAGTTAAAAAAATATATATAAAAGTATGATTGTTTCTCTGGAAAACCAGTAGTTTTAGAGTAGTCTTAATATAAAGAGAATTTGTGCTGTTCTTTCTTTATACTGTTAGATTATAGTAGTTTTTAGACATCTGTGATTTCATAAAACGAAGCAAATAAAATACTATTTTCCTTATAGTCAGTTTATTTGGAATAAAAATAAAAGAAATTTATATTAAGATGAAAAAGACTGAATAAAGACATTACGGAAAGCAAAAGAAAAACACTAAGACTAAAAATCAAAAGAAGAAAACCCAAATTGAAAATAAAATTAAGACATTTAATTAAATTAGGACACCTAGATGAATGTTTTTTTACTGGCCATCCTCTGACACACTATGCAAAAAAATTTATCTTCTATTTTTCCTCTAATATTTATCAATTATAATGTCTCCATCCTCTCTCCTTTATCCCCACAGCCACAGTCCAGGCTCAGGCTCTCAACAGCTCTCACCAGCCTACTGCATTTTTCTTCTGATCTCTCTGCCTCCTCCCTTGGCCTCCAGCAATCCATTGTCCACACTGAGCCCAGGTGATATTTCTAACTAGTAAATCCGATTTATAACTAACTTCCTCTTTTGCAAGGCGCTCTACAATTTGATTACTGTACACACACCTCGACCCCCTAGATACAGAATCATTCCCTGCATTGTGTTCACTCAGGCTTTGTACACACATAAGCCTAACGCCTATCCCACTGGACTACAACTAAATGTTTTTTCCCCTCTGGAAGACGATCCCCTTCACAAGACATGACCATGACTCATTTACATTTGTATCTCCACCACGTACCACAAGATTATATCTTATAAATGCTTGCTAAGCAAACAAATCAGTTACTATATAGGAGGGAAGGGAGAATAATAAGAGAGAGTTTTTACCTGCACAAGTTCATTAAGGACAACAGCATCAAAGCCAGAAAGGTACTGCACGTAATACCTCTGCATCACGGGTCCGTATTTCCTTACATGTGCTCTAAGCTCTTCCATGTAGAATATTAATTCAGCAATGTGCCTTTGTTAAAAATTCAAGAAAAATATCTCAAAAAGTAAGTTCATTATCAAGGAAAATATAAAATATCTTTGATATTACTACAAGAAGTTTTGTTCTTAAGAAAAAGCACTGTTAAATATTTAACGTCAATTATTTTCTTTTTAAATTATTTCACATGAATAAAGAAATCATGGAAACAAAAAAAGAGCTAAGACTAAAAAATTGATAGAAGAAAATCCAAAATGAAAATACAATTAGGACATCTCAAATTCATCATTTAAAAAAAACACAGGGGGAGCCAGCCTAGTGGTGTAGTGGTTAAGCTCACATATTCCGCTTCGGGGGCCTGGGGTTCGTGGGTTCAGATCCCAGGCGCAGACCTACACACTGCTCATCAAGCCATGCTGTGGCAGCCTTCCATATACAAAGTAGAGGAAGACTGGCATGGATGTTAGCTCAGGGACCATCTTCCTCAAGCAAAAATAGGAAGATTGGCAACAGATGTTAGCTTAGAGCCAATCTTCCTCATCAAAAAAAAAAATCACAGGGGCCAGCCCAGTGGCATAGTGGTTAAGTTTAGCATGCTCCACCTCAGCGGCCCAGGTTCACAGGTTTGGATCCCGGGTGTGGCCCTTCACCACTCATCAAGCTTGCTGTGGTCGTGACCCACATACAAAATAGAGGAAGACTGGCACCAATGTTAGCTCAGTGTGAATCTTCCTCAAGCAAAAAGACAAAGATTGGCAACAGATGTTGGATCAGGGCCAATCACCCTCACCCCCCAAAAAACAAATCATGAAAGAGGATTAGAAAGAAATAAGATTCTTCTGTATGCTCTTATTTCTCTGCTTCATTTATCTAACTCCTATTGAGGGACTGTGGACTAAAACGAGAGAAAGACATTTCAAATGACACATTGTTACAACTCTACTGTTAGGATTCTTATTTAAATTTTTGTGTAGTACACCATTTTGAAAAGTGAATTCCAATGGAAATACTACTGGGTATACAAGGAAACAAACAAGAACTTTATGACCACCTCGGGTACTAGAGAGAAAACACTAAAAGCCTTAATTTTAAGCTAAAGTTGACTTTGCTTCTAATTCATGTCATCCAATGATATATTACAATATTCCACTATTATGATAAATATGGAAAGCCCTAAAAGAAGCTCTGCAAAATAATTTTACTTCAAAGTCCCCAAATTCCATAGCCCATAAATCAAAATATACAAAAAATAATGTTTTTAATGTTGCTAACTTACTTATCTATAAAGTCATCTGCACTCTTCTTTGGCATGTTATCTGCATGACGAAGTAGCCAGATAATTTCATCACGGGCAAAGGATAATGCCATAAAAACAAAAAGTGCCTAATTACAAAAAAAAAAAATAACATTGCTTACTCTCATGCAAAGATTAAAAAAAAAAACCTATTCATAATCTTTCTCCAAGTGAAAGTCATTGGCAAGAACTGACAATATCAAGATCAAAAGACAGAAATGAGAGGCCAGAAGAGAACTTGGAAGTATGTATCAGGGAAAACATGCACATAAGCAAGAAGCAAGGAAAATGCAGGAAGGTGTGATGTACAAGTGTCAAGGCAGCAACATCACTCTCAGCTAAATATAAAATCTTTTATATAGTCCTTGACTCAAATTTTACTAAAATTTCACGAGGTAAGATTTTTTTTTAATTTTAATGTGGCATACTTGTAGCTGAAATAAGAATTAAATCAGTTACCTTGGGACCTAGCAAGCCAGGTTGATCAGACAGGACAGTGGCCAATTCTTTCAGTGCAGACCTTAAAAACTTGCGTCTTTCTCTGTGCATGGAACCACTACAGGAAAAGACACCATTACAGTTTATCTGTTTCTACTAAAATTATTATTGGCAATTAAACAATATCATTTCAGGGTCAACTTCCAAAGTTTTCTTAGGAAGCAGAAGCCCCGAAAAATATCATCTATGTGTTTGTCATTAAGTGACTTTGCAATCTTATGTTATCCTTGCCTTTCTTGCGCTACCTTTTGTAACTATGTTTACTCTGTTATACTCCACCTATCAAAATCCTACCCAAATTTCAAGACCAATCCTTCAAGAAGCATGTCCCAACATCCAGATGTCCTACTGTATACATTCTTGTCACTTCCACATAGAAATCAAATAAATATAACAATAAATATCTGATTATCCATATCCTCGTTTATTAAATATATTCCTATTAAATATATAAAACTGACTAAACAAGAGCTAGATTCAATAAAGATACTGGGATGAGATCTATTTGGCACTCTTATTCAAAAACAGAATGATGAGCAAAGGAAAGGATAATCATAAACACTGATGTACCAGGTATTTTTAAAATAAAATGTCCATTAGAAAGAATTTAGTCTCACATATCACCATGGAAAAAAAAATCACAGAATATTCTAGGCATTCCAGCTCCTCATACTATGCAAAGTATACACTGATCCAACAAAGTTTTAAAACTTAGATAGGTTCAAAAAATAAATGGCCATACACACACACACAATGCATATGCCAAAAAACCAAGTATAAGAAATAACACCAGAAATTTAGCTGTGATACAGTAGATTAGTTTTAGTAGACACAGATTACAATCCAACCTCTGCCTATGTGACCTTAGGTTCTACCTCTCTAAGTTTCAGCCTCTCTATAAAACAGGGATGCTGATATCTGCCTCAAAAGATACATCTTTCATAATGTCTAACATATAGTACATTTACCATGTTAGTATAATGCCAATGACAAGCTCCTTTTTATCTGACAAGAATAAAGTCATATGGGGTAACTTCTAAGAAGAAAGTAGACAAATGTTATTTTGACTATTTTACTACATCAGGTTGCTGCAAGGACTCTGCGGTTCTATTAACATTGAGAGAAAGTGTCTACAAAGTACTATGCCTGGCACATGGTAATGAGCGATACATTTACAAGTGCTTACTATTTATAATTATTTTATATAATAAAGGGAATAAAAACACCTTATTTTTAAAACTTTATAAAAGATATATGACACCATATATCTGCCTACATTACAGTCTATCTCATGAAGAAGCGATAATCGTATGTATTTCTGTAGGTCAGGAAAGGAATTCGAACACACTCCAAAGTATGTTATTTGTACTAGAGAATGATTTTTCAGTAATCATTAGTAGAGGAAAAAAATACGCATGAGGAAATGATATAGCACAATCATTAGGAGAGAAGAAAAATACGCATGAGGAAACAATATAGCCCAGAGAGCAATGAAAAAAGACAGTTTAAATTCCTAGTATCCATCCTATAGCCTAAACCTAAATTCTAAAACTTCTTGCAGTTTTATATTTTCATCTATGGCACTGATGCTTGTGTTCTCTCTGCCTTATAGAAATAGTGATGGATCAGATAATGTTATCACTACATCACCTAGGCTCATTGGAGAAAATATTATATACAAGTATACCATATACATAACAATTAAAATGAAATATCAAATTATTTACAGTTCATAAGAAAACTGAAAAGTTGTTCAAAGATCTTAAATACACTGATTTCTAATTTATCTATATTTACTACAATTTGGGAAAGGTGTGGGATTAACGCACTTTACAAAGTAAATACCATTTGGGAGAGTGTGAAGAAATGTCAATTTTCATGAAGTAATACAACAATCATCACAATCTGCAAAGTACTGGCACGGGAGCATAGTGGCAGTAAGAAACTTGAATGATACCTAAAATAAAAGTCCTTTGTATAGTACTTCCTTAGAACATTTTTATCAACATTCTGAAAATATTTAATATCTGTCTGCACTAACTCCAAGGGTACCAGATACTGAGGTTATATACTTATTTTTCATTGATTGAAAGTCCCCCGCTTCAATTAACACATCTTGCACACTCTTAATTTGCATTTACTTCAACAAAATAATGCTTGAAGAAAGGAATTCTTCTTGATTGAAAGTACCAAGATAAGACAGAACTACTTACGCATGTGACACAGCTGCCTCTTTGCATTCCCTTATGTCATTAATACGCTTATTATAGCTATGTGCAAAAAAAAAAGAAAATGGAATCATGTTAATCTTAATTTGATCAATAACAGTAAAAACAAGTTATTCAAATACCAACTCAATTAAAAATGACTTATTATCAACAAGAAAAACTGGTCCTCAAACTGGAAATGCATGGAAGAAATCTATCCACATCCTTTCCTACCACTGTTAAGTACCCCGTCAAGTCTTCCTAGAAAAGTAAATCTCATATTGTATTAAATCCAACAATAAAATGAAACTTCACAAAGCAGATCTTTATTTTATTAAACACAGTTCCTTAAGGCCTAATAGAGATTAAAACTATCCTTCCAATGTAACTAACAGTGATTTCCAAAAATCTAAAGTGCGACAAAGCTATTCTGACTTTTTATGCTATCTCATTAGCATTAATAAAATTTGAAAGGACATTTACTAGTGATCAACACTAGTGACTATTTGCAGATAGGGGTTTTTGTGGTGGAGAAAACTGGACCAGAAAAGTATTTGATTACTTTATATTATTTTAAGGGATAGAATTATGGGTGATTTTTACCTACTTTAAAAAAAAACACTTATTTTTCAAATTAAAAAACATTTAATGAAAAGAAACAGAACATAGAACATTCAACAGTTTAAAGGTGCCATCTGAAAAATAAGTACTAATAAATTTATGTTAATTTCATGAGTAGTACAGACAAAATCTCAAAATTCCTAAAATACTAAAAAAAAACTATCTTCCTAACAACCTGGCTAAAACCACTTAACCAAGAACTCGAACTCCTAAATTAAGTACTCCAACACTTATATGTTCTTTGAGCAAATGACCAAAGTATACTAATTCTGTAATCCCTGACCTTTATAATTAAGGTTTTATATTGATGATCTGATTTGTAATTACTCTGATAATTGACATTTTAAATTCAATTGAACACTCACAATTTAATAAAAAATTAAAACAACTTCAAATACAAAGATTCTTAAATGATAAATTTATCATTAAAAAAGCATAGCAAAAAAAATTGGTTTCATGGTGCCATTAAACTGACTTGTACCATATATAACATAAGCTCACTCAATATGCACAGACTACCTGGTTTTAAATGTTTACATATATTTAAATATGATTATTCCACAGAGAGGTTGTCAATATGCTAAGACATCACACAAGTTTCATGATTTTCAATCTGAATCAATTAGAAAATGACAAAACCCATACAACACAGAATATTTCCAGGTACTCCACCATCTAAAATGAAAGCCAAATGAGAGCTAAGAGGTACACAGGGCACTGTTTCTCATATTGTGACTGAGAGACTATCTGCATGAGAACGTCAGAATCACCTACGGGGACAGAAATGAGAACAGCGGTCACCTGAGAAAGTGGCTGCGGGGAGGGGGTTCAGGGGAGACAGTACTGACCAGGAAGAGAGGCACAGGAGAATTTTCTGGGGATAATGCAATGTTCTATATCTTGATCTAAGAGGACATCTCGAGTATTCACGTGCAAAGTCACTGAGCTGTACGCCTAAAATTTACGCATTTTTCTGTTTGTAAAGTTACCTCGATAAATTTCTAGTTGGGGGAAAAGGGCAAATTCCATTAACCTTTCCAAGATACAGATATAGAAGGTTAGGGGTAATGCCCAGGAACCTAGATTTTAATTCACACCCCAGGGTAACTCTTATGTACACTAAAATTTGAGACAGTAGACTGACTTAAATTATTAGCGCTAGACATATCTTTGTCGTTTAATAACTAAGAGATGCTTTATTTTATCTCAATTTCATTAAGACATTACTGAACTGCATATAAAATAAATGTAGGTAAATTTCATTTCTATCTGAAGCTAACAAGCCCAACATAATTATTCAACAATTTCAGATACAGGGGATCCCAGGATATTTTAGATGCTCTCTATTTCAAAAGATTTCACAATTGTTACCAAGTCGGAACTGAATTTGGTTTTTATATACTGGCTACAGAACCTCAAGTGGAAAGAAATGCAGGCATCAAAAATTCCAAAGGAAACAAATTTCTGAGAATCATTTGCTTTACAGGGAATGAAGATAAATTAGTCACCTGGAATACCTTCCTATTGCAAGGAAACATGATTTCCTACATACAGTGGTCTGACTTCTCTAATTGTTATAATTAATTTAATGAAGTATTTTTGATTGATTCACATATTTTTACAAATGGACTGTTTTCTAAAATACTTACAAAAATTTCAAAACTCTAAAATGTATATGGTGCTTTTAGTAATATTTATGTCTAAAACCACATTACGCTTTGCAAAAGAATACATATCTTCTCTCTCCTGGAATACAAGTTTTAAAAGGTCAGGAACACTGGATATTTTAATCTGTGAAGTTAGCTGTAAAAAATGTAATTGCTACCATATCAGGAAGTAAAAACAACTTGCTGCCACCTGGAAGATGGTACAGGCTATATCTTCTTGCATGATACGACCCTTCTCTATCCCAAAACTTCAATAGATAATCCACCCACTACTATTCTTCAAAAAAGACAAAATAATTGAAAATGTCATACCCTCGTATGTTTACAAATAAGTCCTCTGCAGCTTTGTGAATGTGGAAAACTTCATCCCGAAAGAGAGAGAGGCAAGAGCTACTTTGAAGAGCTAGTTTCCAAAGGTTCAGTGCTGTTGTATCAGTATTTAGGATCCCATGGCACAAAATAAAGCCAACTTTAAATAGAAAGAAAAATAAATACAAATATGAAAGTATTCCAAAGCTATTTCAGTTATAGAGTGGCTTTTGAAAAATACAGAAACATAAACATGATCACTAATTTGAGGCTTTTAAGTGACAGATAATAATATATATACACACAAGATAGCAACAATATTCTTTTTCAATAATAATTTTCTGTACTCTGCAAAATCAGTTCTTTGAACCCATATGGACAAAAAGGAAAAAAAATGTCGTTTCTGGGTTGCGAAGGAAGTCATTTTAATAAATGAGTAAAAGATATTTTCAGAAATATTTATAAAATATTTTATACCAGAGATCAGAAGTTACTAATTAACACATAATACAGTAATCATTACAGTTGTTACAACAACTGAAAAGTAAAACTCATCTACTTTTCTAAATCACTAGAAGAAATGAAATAGCATCTCACATTTTCATAGCAACTTATAGTCTACTAAATAAGTCTTTTCACATATATTCTCCCACGATCATCCCGTAGAGTAGACAGAACAGGTGGTATCGTTCTTTTACAGCTGAAGAAATGAAGGTTCAATGACTTGCCTAAAGTTATACTAATCAAGTATTAGAGCTAGACTTAGCCTCAAACAGTTACCCTTAAAGTCCAATATTCGTTCAATATATTATGCTGCTCTCTCTTATATGAATTCCGAAATCTCTTTTACCTTTTGTTACCTAATTTGGAAATCCCACACAAATGTGTAATCCTGAATATGTTTGTTAATGTCATTCCTAGCCATCTTTATTTGTATTTCATGTCCACTGTATTTTATAAAAGTATCAATCCAAAAAACATTCAAAAAGAAAAACTGGTCCCTCACCATAGTTTAAGAAACACTATAATAAATAAAAGTCAACAAATAGTATCTAAGCGTTAATAAATCAAGAAACAAGAACTATAAGAACTCAAAAACACAACCTGCTCAAAATTATTCCTCTCTGCCAGTGGACCCGGGGGAGGTAGAAGGAATTACATTGTAGTAAGTCTCATTCTACATTACATCTGTGTGTCCATGTGTCTATTTCTCCCATAGTTTGTGAACTTCTTAGGAGCAGAAACTAGTAATTTTATCCCCCACGCACCCAACAAGCTGCCAAACATGAGTCACTTATTACATGTGCTGAAGTAAATTAAAACCAAGCCTTAACTGAATAAACGCAATAGTTAAAAAATCATTAAAAACAAAACAAAAAAACTTAGTTTAGATGGCTATGTTGAGAGGCAATATAACGTAGACCATAAGCTTTGCAGTTAGCTTGGGTTCTGATTTTGTCTTTGTCACTTACTAGCTGTGTGGACTAAGCTCTAGATTCCTCATTTATAAAAGAGACTAGCTACCCCTGCAGGGTCAATATGAGGACTGAATCAGGTAATGCACACAGAAGGCCTGGCAGAGAAGTAACACGTTACCTGTTATTTTTCTCTAAAACTTAAAACTTGAGGGGTAATCATAAAACTAATCGATTTTACTTACAGATAATCCATTTTTCCATTGCATCCAAAGAGAGATATTCACAAGGCATCTTAAAAAGAGAAAAAAAAAATTTGTGGTTTGAAGAAATTCTAAAAAAAATATTCCATATTAAGTCACTCTCCTCTTCCTCTTGAGAATTCTTACTCCTCAATTCTGGGCTCAAATACTACAAAAAATTTGAATAGCTGGACAAAAGTTTTATAATCTGTATTTAAACTTGCAGTCCATAAATTCAGAGCTGTGCCCCCTTTCGTGTTTACACACCCTGAAACCTCTCTTTAAAAAATACTGTTGCTAAATTGTCTTCAATCTGGCAAATGACAAGTTCTAAATTTCCCAAGTCTATTTCAGAGTTTGCAGTATTCCAAAGGATAAAATTTTAGTCAAGTTAAAAAAGATTTATGTACATGGATGCTCACTGTCTCACCCAAATCAGTAATTATGTGTGTGTATTCTCCATATGCATGACATCTATGTTCATATACAGAGAAAAGAATATAACAGAATATAATAACAACTTTCTCTAGTTGGTAAGATTTGAGGTGATTTTGTTTTCTTCTTTATAATTTTCTGCATCTTCCAAATTTTCTACCATAAGAGAAAAAAACAAACTTTAAAAGAAAATACTCATACTACTAATTGTATTAACAGCATCAGAATCTAGAAATAAAAAAACTAAACAGTATAACTTAACTACTGAGCATTTTACAATAAATTTCATGGATAGGCTAATACTAATTAGAAGAAAAACTGCAACAGCACTGCTTAACTGACTTTTTTAAAAATCAACTTTACTATTTTCATTCAAAAAGGGAAAAATAGAACCATACAGTGTCAGACTGTGCAGGATTAAGCATTGTACTGGGTGCACTGATGAGACTCAATAACTGGGCATTTCTCCATTGGTCAGCTGAAAGATTCCTTCGAGGATATACCATCTGAAGAGAAATTAGTGCATCTGAAAGAGACTAATTAAAATAGGAAAAAAGAAAGTTGAGGAATAAAAATGTTGTTTTTCTTTTTTCATTTAAATTCCAACTACAACTCTTATGCATTTCTAACTGAACAATCATAAAAGAATAGAGCCTAACTACAACTATGCTCCATATAATATCTGAGGTGGGTCCCAGCTACCCTCCTCTAGATTTTCTTTTTTTTTAATTTCCTGAAAGCTACATAGATTCTACATTCCTGGGCAAGAGCTCAGCTCAGGAAATCATGTTACTTTCTTAAAAGTTAACATGTTTGGCAATCTTGGGATCTTTATTTCAAGAGGAGTAGAGACCCTAGTTCCATCCTTTGGCATATCATTTTCTACTCTGATAGTTCTCATTGAAAGAAAAGGACATTATGGTTATACAACTAAGTGTTAATAGAGCTCAACATGTTTCAGAATTTTCCAACGACTGTCTTATAAAAATAATCCACTGTACTCTATCTTAATAAATTACTTAACTTCTATTTGCCATTTGGTCTGTTAATTACAGCTTTATCACCAAGGTATTTAACGTTTTATTTCATCTGCTTCTCGCTTGCTTTGAACCATCCTTTGCTATCCATCCCTGCTTCCTAAATTCTATACAGAGTGACTCTTTAATCTGGCTGCACATAAACTGCCAGAGTAGTTTGTTTAGAACACAGAATCCAGGGCTCCACCTGAAACTTAGCAAACCAGAACCTCTGGGAGTAGAACCCAGGAATCCATATTTTTATTACTCTACCAAATGATACTGAATATGTTCCTAAAATTAAATTAATTTAATTTTAACAAATCCTAGAAAATACATTATAGCCTTTCTATCAAAACTCTGAGATATGATGGAACATAGAAAAAAATCAAGACTAGGAAATAACTGGACAAATGGACAGTTCTCCTCAAGTAATTATTAACAGTCTAGGAATTGCTAGTGACTAGGGAAAACTTAAAAAGAGATCCAACAGCCTTCAAGGAAATATTCATCACCTAAGTGGGGAAAGAAGCAAATTTGAAGTGGCTAAATAAAAACAAAGCCCAACATGATTGTCTAAAAGTCAGAAATGGATCCAGAGAGGAAAAAATAGAGAGGAGTAGGGAAGACAGCTGTAGGTGAGGGAAAAGCACTACCAAAACCTGAGAGACGGATGACGACTACGATACGGTCAGCACTTTGAGGAATCCTGACACTTTCATCTACAATGCTGATTTTTACTTCAAAACTGATGCCATCCACTAGTCTCTTTCAAACTAATGATTCAACTAATTCCAAGACATTAAATCTATATAAATCTGTGGTTATAATACAGCCATGCAAAGAATTAAAATGGAAATGCATCTTCAGAATTTTCTGAAGGAAAATTCTTGGTGTTAACTATATGTCAAAAAAAGCACAGATTTATACAAAATAGTGTATTATTGACAAGTCTAACTCTCATTATTCAAAGAGAACAATGGAGCAAGATCCTAATATCCTGGGCTTTAGCTCTGCTTTGGCACTACGCTGCCAGAGGGCTTACTTTGTCATGTCACTTCTCCAGGCCTCAATTTCCTTATCTATAAGTAATGAGGATGTATGAGAAACCTATAAATTTTCTTGACATGCCTAGGAACCATGGTTCTTTAAAAGAGCCCTACTGCAGAGAAGCTGTAATGGCAAGATTCCTTAAAACCAAAATTTATTTCATTAAGAACTATTTTTTTAATATATAATAAAAGACAGACATTGCAAATTATTTCCAGAAAACTCCTATAATTTTTTTCTCCTTAAGAGGCTATATTATAATAATATAGCTTAAATTTATCAAATATTATGTATCTAAATAGTTTTTATGAAGTAACTCAGTTCTCATAAGAGTCATTTGAGGTAGGTACTACTACTACTCCATTTTTACAGATAAGAAAACTGAGGTATAGTGAAGTTGGTTAAGTAACTTGCCCAATACTATACAGTTAGTAATTGGCAGAGTTGGCATTAGAACCCAGGCAGTCTAGTAATGAGTAAACATTCTCAATACTAAACTTCACTACCTCTACACTCTATAATAAATCTAGAAATTATAATGGATCAATATATTCCTGAGTCTTTATACACTATTCAAAATCTAATCAATTAGTTCACTGGTTCACAATTAGATAAAACCATGCATGGCTATTATTCATATCCCATTATAATTTTTTTCCTAAAAGAAGTTTATCACTCTATCTAACTATCCATCCTTAAGTTATCTCACACACATTATTAAAGCCCATCTAAAAACCAGCTCTTACCTTGCTATGGGGTACAAATTCTTCCATCATCTTCTTTAAAGGGTTTTCATAATCCACAATCATCTGACCAAGGCGTGGGTATTCTCGATCACTTAAAATAGACATATCAAATTTCACTGAGTTGTAAACCATCAAATTGAGAATTTCACCAAGATTCTTATAATGCAGGTCTACCTTGCTCCATGGGTCATTTCATGAGCATAGTTGTATAATCCAATGATTGCCTTCCTTTCTTCAATTCGAGACAGCAGTATCATTAGTGTTGTATAGGTTATGATCAAATCTAAGTAGTTCTTTGTTAAATCAAAGTTTACAGTCTAGGGAAAAAAATCATATTTAATGCCTTCCTATTTCACAAACTTTCAAACACATACAGACTCATCTCATGGCAGCTACTGAAAACAAATAGTTTTCTATAGTTATTTACTTTATCCCCATTTCTGAAATTCTAATTCCTTTCAACAAAAATATGCCTAAAATTTGGGAATTACAGATAATAATTTTGTGTTTGTGACACAATTTTATGGATGCAAAAGAATCTGTGATTGCCATATTCAAACTGCTAACAGTTTAAAAGGATAACCAAATCCAGAATAAGAAACGCAAGAGGCCAATCTCACTAAGCAAGAAAAATGACTATTAAATAAACAAGTAAATAAAAAAGTTCACCATTAAGTCAGTGGAAACATTTTCACTTTGCTTTCCTATATCTAGAAATTGTCTTACTAAGAAAGATTCTACCAAGTACGCCTTTTACAGAGAAAAATATTATCCACTTAACTTTTTTAATTGGGCCTACTAAAATAAAATACTAAATTAACAACTATTTCCCAATATGTATAAGACTTATATTCAGTGACAATCAAATAAACAAGTAAAAATAATACATTATAAATACTCACTTTAAAAAACAGCTACAAAACAAGCCAAATTAACAATGCTAAAACTTTATATACTAGCCATATAAATTTTCTCTAAAGAAAAGCATTCGGTCCCCTTAGTTCTACTACAAACAGATAAGAGAATTGAAAATTTTTCTGAAAATAATACTTACAATATCAAAGAAGACTTGGCAAACATCAATAGTGTTCAGCAATTCACAAACATGGTCCTAAAAATAAAAGCTTATTTTAATCTTTAACCTATACAAATAATATTAAATTCAGGAAACACACACAAACAAAATGTATTTTAAACTAGTCTTAGAAGAATTCTAATTTTCTTACCGATAAGTGACAAAGCAATTTATACAATTAACAAATATCATATCTACCTCTGAAATGTTAAATTTTATATATTAAAATACATACCTTAAATTCCATAACATCTACAAATGTGAAGTAATATAATGCCAGATTTTTCAGAATCTCTGATTTTTCTTTCTGTAGCTGTGCAAGCTGTTGCTGTAAAAACAAAATAAGAATGCATTGTTCATTGAGAAGAAAAATATTTAATTTTACTACAAACTATCTTCTTTTATGATTGCTATATGGAAGCACAAGCTTTTAGAACAATATTTCTAATGATTAAGGCTTTTCAAAAAACCAAAATACTTGAGACAGCAACTGTGCTAATAGTGATCAGCAACTGACAGTGTGAGGCCATAAAACGAATCAAAGCAGATTAGTATCAAACTGCACTACTACTAAGGAAAACTGGAAAATGTTAGGAAAAAATAATTATCAAATGAACTCTTTAAAAAAAAATTAAAAACAACTCATGAGCATGATCACACTACTAGAAGTGGAAGAAAAGAAGGTGAAAAACATCATAACTTACACTACAAAAAACAATATGCTTTATAAATTTGGAACTTACCAAAAAGAACATCCAGGCAAAGCCACGTTACGCATGCAAAATAAAATGTAGATACAAACATAAAATACAGTAACGGTTCCCTGACCAGATCCACAAAACACAATAATACGTTAAACAAAAGCAAAAACCACAACAACAAAAAAGAAATGAGAAAGAAGCAAAACTAGAATTAAGACACTGGTACACGTATGAAAGAGGGAAATGTGAATACAAAAGACAAATATTATTTCAATCAACTGTATTATTAAATTTACAAAAGTCCTAAGTTTTCTTTGTAAGACTATTAATATAATTTCTGAAAGAACCCAGCCATATTTAATGCCAGAATTAAAATAAAGCATCTAGAACTTTGATACTCTGAGTATAGTCTAAAGAATAGCAACTTCCACATCATTTAGGAGCTTGTTAAAAAAGCAGAATCGCAGTCCCACCTCAGACCTAGTGAACCAGAATCTGCCGTTTAACGAGATATCCAGGGGATCTGAATACATATTAAATGTCTGAGAATCACTTATCTACAACATGAGGAAACTAGAAAATATGGGACAGTGGTTCCAAACATCAAACCTGCTATCAAAGCCCACACAATTTTGAGGTCCTCATACAGTTCTTACTTATACAGGAAGGTTGGGGGAGAGGTGCCTCTGTACATAATTGTATTGAACCATTACAATAAGCCAGAAAATTTACAGCAGTGAGCATAACATCAAGGGAAGATTGAAAAAAAAAATACAAAAAGATTATTTAAAACAGCATACATAGCAGTCTGGTAGACCCAACTATTATAGGTAAACTACCCTAAACAGTGCAGTCCCTGAAGACATTTAAAGAAGTAGCTATGTCTGGAAAACGTGTAAATGAATTATCTCATCACTTCCCCCAAACGCCATACAAATTAAGGTATATACTTATAGTGATGAACAACTCTTCTTAGCTTTACCTGTGAGAGTAGTTGTGTTTATTTTCAACAACATATCTGTTTCAAAACAATTATTTGTTTACTGCTTATTCTGAAATCATTTCAAAACAATTCTTTGTTTACATGCTCATTTTTAAATCATTAACTCACAATATCATGCAGATACTTATTTAAAAATGATTCTATTTCCTCCAATTATACTACCCTTACCTTGTTCAACATCATTAAACATTTACGATTGACAGTCCTTTTTCCTGCTTTTCAGTACTTTAAATTTGAGTTTTGAAATATAACAAGTGAAAATAGACTCATAATAAGAGGCAAGGATATAACTTGGTTGCTACTGGGCTTAACTATTTTTCCTTTCAATTTCAGTGTCCTAGTTTGGACAAAAAATGACAGTCACCATCTTGCTACGGGCCTTAATGATCTTTTGTACAAAGAACCTAATCAAGAACCCAATGCCCAAAGAACTTTAAAAGAATCTTCCCAAAGCTACCTAATGACAGGCCAGGATTGGAAATTTTATTTCCTTACTCCTAATAAAGTGTTCTTTCTACCATCTACATGCCCACCATTTCTCTTTTTAATAATAAAATCTCATTATGGTCTAAATTTCTCATTCAACTTTATCTTCCCCAAAACCATATGTAACTAGCCTCTACAATGGCTAAAAAAATTTATTGAACTAATGGATGTCTGAATTCAAAACGATTAGTCAAGTTTTCAAAGCCCTACATAATTTGGCCCTAATTGACCTTTCTAATTTAAATTTCCCCTACACCCATTCACATACTATACACAGTAGCCAAAACAAACTATTCCCATTTTCTATACACATCTCATGTTTTCTTTACTGGTTCCTCAATTGAGATATCCAAATCCCACTACTCATTATATGTCCAAATCCCACTACTCCTAAACTACTCAGGTTAAACGTTAACCTCATTTGCAAACTTCTTCCCTAAATGCAAATAACATCTCCTTCCTTTAAATGTGTACAATTTCTAATAGTATCACTTTCTACCTTACATCATAGCTATCTCCAACACTATAAGACAATGTACCTAACTCGATTTTTTAATTTCCATAGCCCATATTATACAGCTGTGCACAAAAAGAAGTATGCAATATAAACATCTATCAGATGAGTGATTATGACAAATTTAAAAGACCTTTCTATGTCAGTGTCAGACAAGTTTTGGTAGGTGATGCTAGAAAGCCTACCTTTTATTGTGCACCCATGGCTAAACATGCAACCTCTCAGAGCCTAATACCCTCATCATCAAAATAGGAGCTGATGTGGACAGTTAGCCAAGACAAACACATGAAAAAATCTACCAGTGCCTAGAACCTAGAAGCTACTCAAAAAATAGGTGAATAACAAAGGAAGCTCACACATAATTTCTTCAAAATAAGCAAAAATAAAGCTATTTCAAATAATCTCAATACTACTCATAGTACTTCTAATAAGCGCTGATATTAACCGAACATGCCTCTGCTAGGCATTGTTACAAATAATCTTCAAGTATCTCACACAATCCTCCCGACACCTCTTTGAGATAGTTACAATTAATTTCCCCACTTAATGAAAATAAATTCTATAAAGCTCTGCATGAAAGAGTTCAACTATAATGACAAAGAGGTCTACAACTCTCAGACTTCAACTGTAAAAATATGCTACATTTTAGTTCTTAAAGTGAAGGAGAGTAGCTACTACCAAAAAGTATTTAACTTCAGGTTAGAAAGAACAAGGCTTTCTTAATTCATCATCCCATTGTTCTATAGTCAATAAAAAGCAGGAAATGGTTTAAGAACATAGATGAGTAATAAACTGATGTTACAGAACAAAACATTAGAAGAGTACAATTTTGAGAAGAATTGATTCTATTCACTAACACTGTAAAAGTATATCATGGATACACAGGTTAACTATATTAGCAAAATATTTGTACAGTGCTTGCATTAAAATCTCTAACTACGGATCATTACTCTTAACACTCAAGTAAAATGTGTAAAAACTGAAAATAAACAGAATAAACATCAGCCATGCAGATAGCAAAATATGATCATATCTTCTTCGCATTGAAAAATCTTGGTAGGGCCGGCCCCATGGCTTAGCGGTGAAGTGCGCGCGCTCCGCTGCTGGCAGCCCGGGTTCGGATCCCGGGTGCGCACCGACGCACCGCTTCTCCGGCCATGCTGAGGCTGGGTCCCACATACAGCAACTAGAAGGATGTGCAGCTATGACATACAACTATCTACTGGGGCTTTGGGGAAAATTAAATAAATAAATAAATAAATAAATAAATAAATAAATAAATAAATAAATAAATAAATAAATAAATAAATAAATAAATATTTACCAAAAAAATAATCTTGGTAATCTTTGTACAATGAAGCATGTCCACACAAAAATAAGTATCTAAAAAACTGATTGAAATTTAAGTATTTACTAGTTTTCATTCTTTCAAAGAAAAAGTACTGGCTAATTATAATAAGGAACCAATGCCTAAGAGAGCTAACTCACAGATTTTCCACACAAAGGAATGTGGCTTTAGTTCTTTATTCATCCATTTCAATTATTATCTTCTTTATTATTGAAACTGTTTACACATAATAAATTATTTTCCTTGATCTAAATTATGCTAGTATTTTGTTCCTGTTAAAAAACAACCAAGAATAGGAGTTTGGTTTCAGAGAAAATCTTGTTCAGTTTCTAAGTATGATATTTGAAACTAGGTTTTTTAAAGTAAGAATCCTGAGAGGCTATTTGGGTAACAACTCTTTTAAGGAACTCGCCTGCTACCACCCTAGTCATCAACTCTCATCTGGATTACTACAGTGGCCTCCTAACTGGTCTCTGTACCTCTGCTCTTGCCTCTTCAGTGGTCTCCACATAGCAGCAGGAAAGAGGGCATTTTAAGGCACCACACTACCCTGAAAAAAGGATTCCAATGATGGTTATGTAAGATGTTAACACTGAGTGAAGAGTATATGGGAATTCTCTGTACTATTCTTTCAAAATTTCTTTTAAGTCTAATGTTATTTCGAAATAGAAGGTTTTTAAAAAATTTCAATAGTTTCCTATCACACTTAGAACAAAAAACAAAGTCCTTATGGGGCCAGCCCAGTGGCATAGTGGTTAAGTTCATGTGCTCTGCTTAGGCGGCCCCAGGTCTGCAGGTTTGGATCCTAGGCACAGACCTACGCATTGTCCATCAAGCTATGGTGTGGCAGGCGTCCCACATAAAAAGTAGAGGAAGATAGGTACCGATGTTAGCCCAGGGCCAATCTTCCTCAGCAAAAAGAGGAAGATTGGCAACAGATGTTAGCTCAGGGCTAATCTTCCTCACCAAAAAAACAAAAACAAAAACAAAACAAAGTCCTTGTACAAGCACCTCAGAGTAGAATCTAAACAGGACCCCTGTCTATCTCTAAGACCTCATCTCCTTTCACACTCCTCCAGCCTCACTCAGTAGTTGTCAAGCTGGTCTTCCTGCCATGCTCATCAAATTCACCAAGCTTGGCCCCACCTCAGAGCCTTTGCACTTGCTCTTTCTCATGGCTGGGATGCTCTTCTCCACTTCACAGAGCTCACTCCCTCACTTCACTCCTCTTCAGAGAAGTCACTGCTGAGCACTCTTATCTAAATTAGTCTCCTCACCCTCTTACACTCTCTAACTCCTTATCCTGGTTTCTATTTCTTCCTACTACTTATCTCTAAATGAAAGTACGTATTTATTCACTTTAGTTGTTTGTTGTCTAACATCCCAATTTGAATTTAAATTTCATGGGGGCAAGGAGGTTTGTATTATTTCCTGCTGTATCCCCAGCATGTAGGATACTGGCACAAAGTAGATGAACTACAAATAAATAAATAAATAAATAAATGATCCTCAAGTTTCTCAAAAGTCATAGAGTCAATTTTTAAACTGCACTGCTGATTTCAAATGAATGAAATACCTGTATCACGTCATGTCTCTAATGAGTTTATGTATCCTAACACAGAGTGGTGATTTAATCCCTTGAATAAACCTCAAAAGTTGGGAAAAATATTTAATTTTGTCCTTCCAGGATAGGAAAGCATGAAAGAAGGAAATGCGATACATCTAAAGAGAAATGACATTCATATCAATTATAAGCAAATCTCCAAAGATTACCTGAAAATCCAAATTAACACAAGATTAGTCATTTTTAAAAAAGTTCATAAGACTTTGTAGGACTTTCCTTTTATCATATACAAAATGATTCCATTGGCAGTCAATATTTCAGAAATGCTTTTTTCTGAGCAAAGGGTAATTAAAAAAACACTTTAGGGAAAGTTATCCTGATACTTGCCTAGTAAATAAGCACTACTGAGTGTTTAAGATTTGTTACTAAATTTAATCCTCATAACTACTTTTCAAGGTACTTTTTTTTCTTGTGGTAAAATACACATAACATAAAATCTACCATTTTAACCATTTTTAAGTGTGCAGTTCACACCTAAAAATACAGTTGCATTCTTGTTCAACCATCACCTCCATCTATCTCCAGAGCTTTTTCCATCCTCCCAATCAAGGTATATTTTTATAATCATTTTCCAGATACAGAAAGAGACTAAAAGAGGGTAAGATGCCAATCCAGGTCAATCAGATTTCAAAGCTCAAAACACTTCTTCTATACACTTCAACATTCAAGATGCCATACAATGACAAAAAGAAGTATAGAGACAAGCAAAGCTAACACTGCTTTCTTTTCAGAAAATACTTGTATTTAATTGTAGCCTCATCAATCTCACAGACTGAAGCTTCTAAGAACTTTTAATTCACCCTCTTCATTTCACATATTAAAGTGATCTTTTTCAAGTTTACATTGCTAGTCATCTGTTTAAATTAATTCTAAAAAGCAAAGAATAGAAAAGTTTTATATTTTAAAAAACAGAATGGCAAAAAAATTAAAGGTTGCCTCCATGCCTCTCTGCAATAGGATTTCATTGCTCTTTCCCACTAACAGTTGTAGTCTACTTTCCCACTCCAACAATCTAAGCTGGACTTGTGACTTGCTTTGACCAACAGAAAGCAGCAAAGCGATACTCTTAAGAGGCTTTATAGCTTCAGATTTTGCTCTCTTTGGAACAAAGCCCTAAAATGCCCTGTGTGAAGAAGCCTGATATATCATATAACGTGGAAAGTGAGGCTCAGCATCCTGCTATCCCAGCTGAATGCCGCAGTGACCTAAGGCTGGTGAGACCAGCAAAGCAACTGCCCAGTCAACCCACAGAATGACAAGAAATAAGCTGCTGTTGTTTTAAGCACACTAACTTTTGGGGTTGTTATGCAGCACTAGATAACTGAAACAAAGATTCAGTAATACAAATGAAAACAATCTCTAGTTCACCAACTGAGCGCATTAACTTGTATCAGGAAAAATCTTGAAAGTTTTAAGATTTCTGGTCACAAGATGGTCAAATTAACACAAACTGATGAAACTAATTCTATCATTAGTACTAGAAAATGACAAATTATATGTCCTAGTACAGTGTGGTTGGTCAGATATAACATGGTTGTATAAAAGACATTACATTGTGTTAATGATAACATAATTTACTTCACATAATGGCACTGTCTTCCATTATAAATGGAAATATAAATGAAGCTAGTCCCTTTACACTCAATGTTAATAGTTTTTTTTTCAAAATCTCTCTAATATGTGATTACCTTGCTTTC
Organism: Ceratotherium simum simum; assembly: GCF_057802395.1. Taxonomy (NCBI): domain Eukaryota; kingdom Metazoa; phylum Chordata; class Mammalia; order Perissodactyla; family Rhinocerotidae; genus Ceratotherium; species Ceratotherium simum. Next base: position 61,282,664 of record NC_141908.1, read on the forward strand.
AGAAATAAATCAGGCTTTTCTTACTGATTAGATGTCATCATTGTAATTCATAATTATACTGAGCTATTTATGCCTAAATGGCCTCAGGTGCTACTGACATGTGCAAGGTAATCTGCCAACATTAAACAGTCCTTGCTGGCTATACTTTTTACTTTTTTTTTTTTTTGCTGAGGAAGATTCTCCCTGTGCTAACATCTACCAAATCTTCCTCTTTTTGCATGTGAGCCACCACCACAGTACGGCCACTGATAGACAAGTGTTGTAGGTCCACACCCTGGAACCGAACCCAGGCCACTGAAGTGGAGTGCGCCGCCAAACTTAAGCATTAGGCCACTGGGGCTGGCCCCACTTTTTACTTTTTAAAGTTTTTATTTCTCTTCCAGTCAATTATCATTTGCTCCTGATGAGAGAACTTCTTAATGTACAATGTGTTAGAAAATATACTGGTTACAATTTTGCCTAAGTAAACAACAAGCTTGGGCATATTGAGAACCAAAAAGCTTATGTCTGAAGAAACTTCATTTTTTCTAAAATATCGTTTCTGGTTGCTCAAAATCATTTGTTTTCCATAGCTTTATTGAGATACAGTTTATACACCATAAAATTCATTCATCATAAGTGAACAATTAAAGAACTTTCGTAAATTTATAGAGTTGTATAACCACCAACCCTATCCAGTTTTATTTTTTTTTTTTTTTTTTTTTTTTTTTTAAAGATTTTATTTATTTTATTTTTTCCTCCCAAAGCCCCAGTGAATAGTTGTATGTCGTAGCTGCACATCCTTCTAGTTGTTGTATGCGGGACTTGGCCTCAGGATGAACGGAGAAGTGGTGCCTCGATGCGCACCCGGGATCCGAACCCGGGCCACCAGCATCGCAGCGCGCGCACTTAACCACCAAGCCACAGGGCCGGCCCCCTATCCAGTTTTAGAACATTTCCATTATCCCCAAAAGTTTCCTTGTGCATATTTACAGTTAATCCTGCTCTTAGCCCCAGCCCTAAGCACTTCTGATCTGCGTTCTGTCTCAATAAATTTGCTTTTTAAAAAAAAAAAGATTTTTCTAGACCTTTCCTATAAAATGGAATCATTTAATATGTAGCTTTTTGCATCTAGTTTCTTTCACTTAGCCTAATGTTTTTGGAGTTCATCCATGTTGTAACACGTATCGGTAGTTTGTTCCTTTTAGTTGCTGAATAGTATTCCATTAAATGGATATACTACATTTTGTTATTCATCAGTTGATGGGCATTTGAACTGTTTCCAGTTTTAGGCTATTATGAATAATGAATGCTGCCATAAACATATCTTTATGTGGAAACGCACTTTCATTTTCCTTGGGAAGATTCCTAGGAGTAGAACTGCTTCCTTTCTAGTTCTCAGATGTGATCCGAAGAGGCAAGTGACATGAAAAGTGACCTCTAGATAACTGAATAGTTACTGTAATAATATATTATTCATGTAGTCAACCAACGTCCCAATCTAGTATATTGTCAGGCATCGTGGGAAGAGGTCAGAATAAAACTATGAATAAAATGCTGACCCTACCCCTAAATGAGCATACAGTCTAGTGAGGAATGTATATGCAGATATAAGGTAACTCTCATTTTTCTTAGGTAAATATCCAGTTTTAGAAGATGGTTACACTACAACTAACTTCCAGGTGCAAGGTTCAAAGATGGTGAAAAACTACAATGATTAATTCCCTTCAAGGCAAAGACCCTCACCAACAGGTAATAACATAAGATGTAAAACATACACACACACACATACACACACGCACAACAGTATGAGCAAGACCACAATAATAAAGGGCAGAGCTTCCAAGTGCAGTGAGGATGGTGAGCAAGATGGAGGAATTTAAAGGTGGGCCTAGAATTGAGAAGGCACCCAGCAACTATTTTTGTTACATGAATACATACTGACAGAGAGTGGTGGCTTAAGTTTCCTCAAGTGGCAGGACTGTAAACAGGAATAAAGTTTATGCTTAAACTGTCTTGGCTTCTTTCTGGCCTTTTTGGACATCTGTTGTTCTTGGGAGATTTGGAAACAAGGTGAAGTGGCATCAACAGCAGAATAGTTCCCACGTAATACCTCTAATATCCTCTTAATACCCTACCCTCATCAATTCTTTGAACTCAGGGGGACCTTCTATCCATTCACCCTACCAACTTTTCACTGTCACTCACCCTCTCATGTCCTATTTGCTTTTTTATCCATCTTAAGATTAAATGGCCCCTCATCATATTACTTCTTTGTCCCTCTCTCCGTCTACCATAATTGTCTGATAAAACCCACAACAGGAAAAAGCATATATCTATGCTGACTCAATCTCAACCTGAATTTATGATCATTAACCCTAACTGAGTAGCAACATTACTCCATTTTCACTGTCAATTCCCTCTCCCACTCTCCTCAATGATTATTCTGCTCCTTCTCCTCTTTTAAAACACTCAATAATTCCTCTTCAACTTGATTCCCAGCTTAATGCTAGCCTGAGCTCTAGACTTATATATACAAATGGTTACTCAACATCTCCACTCAGACTTCTAATAGGCCTTTCAAACTTAACATATCTAATAACGAGCTGTTGAGTGCTATCCCTTCTATACCCCCACCCCACACCTGTTCCTCTTGCTTGCTCACCCCAGTAAATCTTGATATGTGTTCAAGCCAAAAACCTTGGGGTCTCATACACCTCATATCCAATGCATCAGCAAATACTCTAAGCTCTGCCTTCAAAACACATGCAGAATCTGAACATTTCTCACCTCTACCGCCCTAGTCCAAGCCACTATCAGCTCTCATCTCAATGACTGCAAATTTCCTAACTAGTTTCCCTGTTTTTACCTTTGTTTCCCTGCAGACTATTCTCAACCCAGCAGCCATATTGATGATAGATATATATCACTTCATTCCTCTGCTACTCCCCTTCAGTGACATCTCAACTCACTCAGAATAACTAGCCAAAGTCCTTACTATGGCCTAGAAAGCCCTATACATGATCTGCTCACCCCTTACAGTCACTCTGTCCTCATCTCCTACCACTATCTCTCCTCCCACCCCAATCACTCTGTTCCACTCATAATTGCCTACCTCCTGTTCCCTGAACATGTCCCACATGCTCCCACCTGAGCCTTTGCAGATGCTGCTCCCTCAGCACAGAATGCTCCTCCCCCAGCTTACCCCACTCCCTCATATTTTCAAATCTCTGCCCTAAGCCTCCTCCTCAGTAGGGACTTCCCTGGTCATCTTAATTATATTAGCATCTCCCCAGTATCACTCTTATTCACTGCTTTGTCCTTCTCCTTAGAACTCATTTCTACCTGGTATTATGTTCCTGTTCTTTTTTTGTCTATCTCTATCCAGCAGAATGTAAGCTCTATGTGGTATATATACACAATGGAATACTACTCAGCCATAAGAAACGATGAAATCCAGCCATTTGTGACAACATGGATGGACATTGAGGGTATAATGCAAAGTGAAATAAGTCAGAGGGAGAAGGTCAAATACCGTATGATTTCCTTCATTAAGTAGTAGATAATAACAACAATAAACAAACACATAGGGACAGAGATTGGATTGGTGGTTACCAGAGGGGAAGGGGGGAGGGAGGAGGGTGAAAGGGCTAATCCGGTACATGTGTGTGGTGATGGGTTGTAATTAGTATTTTGGTGGTGAACATGATGTAATCTATGCAGAAATAGAAGTACAATGATGTACACCTGAAATTTTTACAACGTCATAAACCAATGTTACTGCAATAAACAAAAAATTAAAAAAAAAAAAAAAAAAGAAGCAGGTTTGCCTTTTCCTTATACACTTTGGCCAGCTGGATGTAAAGAACTTCTACCTTCAGGGATGGTGGAGTTAGAAGGTGGAAAGAAATGGGTCCCTGAGTTACTGTGGGCAGAAAATCACCCGATGATTAGGACTTCCCAGAATGGACTGTTAGAGGAGTGAAAAATAGACTTTTATTATGTTAAGCCACTCAAATTCTGGGATTTATTTGTTTCAGCTGTTGAGATTACCCTAAACCAGAGGTTGGCAAACTATAGCCTGTGGGCCGAATCTGGGCTCCTGCTGCTCTTTTTGTATGGCCCATGAACTAAGAATGATGTTTACATTTTTAAATCATTGAAAAAAATTTTTTTTAAGTCATATTTTCTGACACGTGAAAATTATTTGAAACAAATTTCAGGGTCTATAAAGTAAGTTTGTTTGTTTTAGATTAAAAAAAAAGAATGTAAGCTCTACAAGAGCAGTGACTTGATTTGTTTATTCACTGCTGGATCCCCTCCCCCAAAGCAGGACTTGGCTCATAGAAGGCACTCAATAAATGTTTTAAATAAATAAATGAACGATAAGTAGAAGGGACTATGGGAACACATACATGCAACTCTTAACGTAAACTGAAAGGGTTAAAGAAAGCATCTCTGAAATGGTGACATCTAAGTTGAGACCTCAAAGACAAGCAGAAGTTAGCCTAGTGAAAGAATATGCAAGGGAAAGATTGTTCCAGATAATAAAAACAGCATAAGCAAAGGCCCAGAGGCAAGATAAAGCATGGTCATTTGTGCCATGAAAATGTACATACTCTCCCAAAATAAAATACTCTTTAAAAAAATAAAGCAATTAAATATATTCCCCCATATTCTACATTCTATCCTACACTAGACAATGAGAACTAACACAATATACTATCCGATGTATTCTTGGCCAAAGATCATTGGTGTACATATTTAAAACATTTTTTCCTAAGAAGAGTGCTAGGAACAAGAATAAAGGAAAATAGTGTTATTTACTTCATTATAGTACATCTGTTATTTACTTCATTATAGTTTCTTTTGCTGTCTTTTATTTTGGATCTTGGCAAATAACTTTTGATCTGACAAAAGACAGGCACTGCCATGAAAAATAATAAGATACCATGCTAAAAGTACTCAAAGGGTACCAGGTTAAAAGTGGCTAAAGCCCCTTCAAAGAAATGACCAAGAAAACAAAAATTAAAGATCAGCAGGTGATTAGGTTTTAGTAAAATCCTTTGCTATTATGAAGGGCATATCACCATAATCACCATTGTAGCCAAAGGGATTGGCTAACAACAGTTTGAAAGATAGCTGAAAAACTATCCCTAGAGGCAAGACATAACTTTAGGAAATGTGAAGAAAATGAAAAATGACTGCAAATGCCAGGAATGCATCTCCTTAGGGGCTCTGCTATGAAACCCCAGTATAATGCTCATTGGCAGTCTCATTTGCAAGAAAACAGAAAACATCCTTGAGCTGAAGAGGTTAAGACTGTACTTTAGTAAGATCAGAAGATATAATGCACAAAATTCACAAAATAATGGGATTTTAAAACAGATGCCCTTTAGGAGAAGAACCACCCTTGAGAATATGACGAAAGTTGAAAAATACATTCACACACAAATTCTGTACAAAATTTCAGGGGATTCCCAACCTCTATCAAAACTCAATGTGAAAGCTCAGGTGAAAACCATTGCACTAGACAATAGAGAGAAACATGGCCCAGGATGAAAGCTACGCAGTACGCTTAAGCAAACGCTCTAGAGGGAAGTCAGAGACGACGGGGTATAGGAGAGTGGGCTCCAGAAAAAAAGGAAATCGTACACAAAGGTGGTATGATTATTAGGCTGGATAAATTTAAGAATTCTATAAAGGCACATAACTGTAATTCCAAAAAGCCATGCTATACCTATGAAACAAATTTAACTGTGAAATAATTTTGGAAGAAAGAACCCATTTCACTTTAATGCTAATTATATTATATTATATATATAAGTAAATATATAGAAATAAACACATATAACATAAATATATTATATTATTGGAACTTATAAGAAAGTCCGAAGTGTGAAAACGGAGTGAAGCAATGCAAACCAAGCACCCAGGTCTTTACTAGTTTTTAATTTTTATAATCAGCATATAATTCAATCTGAGAACACTTTATAATCACAGAACAAAAAAGCAATAACAATTCGACAACATAAAAGTATAAATGACCAAGGGTGAGGATATAAATATACAGAGAACTATATTATTTAAAAGGAGACAAAAAGAAAAAGGGGACAAAACCCTTTTAAAAGGGTTTACAAAGGAAGTAAGCAACGATCCAAAAATATTAAGAAAAAAATTATCAAACATTAGGAAGAGGGGAGAGGGTAAGCAAGGGACAGGAAATTTAACGACCTACATCTTCATCTTTTGTAGCAAAGAATTAATAGACATTGTCTAAAGTTGGTAAATAAATATCTAAAAGAACAAGCATATTTCTTACAGTCCAGGAGGTAACCTCTAGAAGTACTAAAAACAGAAGTTTCCTCTGAGGAATATGTCTGAGGTGGGAAAAGAGTGAGGTAGGAGATACACTCACTTTTCATTCTAAATTCCTCTGGACTATTTGATTCATTACCACGTATTCATGTTATTTCGGTAAAAATTAAAAATAAAAAAATTTAAACCAGTTTGGGCAGGTCCATTAGTAATGATGCAATACTCTGCCAGCCACTTAACTATTTCAAATACTTTTCAAATACATCAAAGCAAGGCTTACTTGTATCTTCTAAAGAGGGGTTCATTCTTTTATTTATTGTTTATTCAAGCTAGAATTAAAGACTACATGTGGAAGAGATATTAACTCAACGTTGATGATACCTTTTCAAAAGAGTATTGACATTTAAGTTAAAGTTAAACTAAAATTGTTTGAATTTTGTCAAAGTTTAATTGGTCAAGACCAAATATTTCTTCAAGTTTCCATTAGGGTCTATATAGAAAGAGAGACATATTTACTAACAACAAAGCACACCATCAAAACTCTGTTACATCATTTTACTATAAGATGATTCCTTTTAAAACCAAAGTATTATTTGCTGGTCTACTATATTCTAGACAACAGGGACTCAAAGATGAGTGAACGGTCCAGGAAAACAGAGATGTGAGGTAATACAGAGAAAGAGATTACAGTAGCTTTGTTTTATTTTGTTTCCCCTAGTGGAGGCTGCAGGGAGGGCCGGGGGCTGCAATAGGAGGAGAGATTGGAAGGCATGAAAAGCAGTGTTTGGATTATCATAGCATTTGTCCCAACGGGAGACAGAAACCTAAAGGGGATAAATTCGAGAGACATTATAATACTAAAACTCACAAGCCCTAAATGACCACCTTGATGTTTTGTAAAAGTCAAAGGAGTTTCTGAAAGATCTAGTTTAGGTAACCAAATGTATGGGGATGGCTCAAGGCAGAGAACACAGAAAAGAAACAAAATGGAGTATAATCATGTGTTCAATATTGGATAAAAGGCCGGCCTGGTGGTGCAGCGGTTAAGTGTGCGAGCTCCATTTTGGCGGCCCTGGGGTTCACAGGTTCAGATCTCGGACACACCGTGTACCAATGCACGCTTGTCAAGCCATGCTGTGGCGGCATCCCATATAAAGTAGAGGAAGATGGGCATGGATGTTAGCCCAGGGCCAGTCTTCCTCAGCAAAAAGAGGAGGATTGGCATCAGATGTTAGCTCAGGGCTGATCTTCCTCACCAAAAAAAAAAAAAAAAAAAAATTGGATAAAAAGTTTGCTATTTAGCTTGTGGAGCTGTCCAAAGGGGAGCTGGAAGTCAGATCTAGAACACAGAAGATAGAAGATAATGTATTACTTAGTTAAAGCATGTTTTCATACATATATACTGTGGGATAAAAAAAGGTCATTTAGAAATACCCACATTTAAAGGGCAGCTAGAAGAAAAGCCAGTGAAGTAGACCAAAAAGTCAGAGAGGTAACATAAATAACAGCTTCCATTTTTCAAAAGCAATTTGTCACACAGTCTGCTAAGTGCTTTAGGAGATATTAAACTGCTTCTTGAGATTGGTATTGTCACCATTTTAGAGATAAGAACAAAGAGGCCTTAAGACGTTAAATGATTTGCCCAAAATCATTCAGCTGGTATGTGGAAAGACCAGAACTCAAATTCTGATTTATTGACTCCAAAGTCCAACCTCTTAACCAGTACACTACCATCGTAAGGAAAGCCATGACAAGACAAGGAATGCCCTCTTAGAGACTAAGGAGGAAGGAGCAAGCTTCCTTACCCTTTCCTTCTAACTCCTAACCACAGTGCATGTGTCAAGGGCCTCCCTAGACCCATCCCCAATACCACCACTCCACCCCCACAACACATTTGTGGTTTTTCTTGTGTTTTTTTTGTGAGGAAGATCAGCCCTGAGCTAACATCCATGCCAATCCTCCTCTTTTTGCTGAAGAAGACCGGCCCTGAGCTAACATCTATTGCCAATCCTCCTCCTTTTTTTCCCTTCTTCTCCCCAAAGCCCCAGTAGATAGTTGTATGTCATAGTTGCACATCCTTCTAGTTGCTGTATGTGGGACGCCGCCTCAGCATGGCCGGACAAGCGGTGCTTCGGTAAGCGCCAGAATCCGAACCCAGGCCACCACCAGTGGAACGCACACACTTAACCGCTAAGCCACGGGGCCAGCCCCACATTTGTGTTTTTAAGTAGCTGTGACTCTTATTGTTTTTCCAGATTACTTTCAGTAATATCATTAATGAGATATATTTGTGTAGCTCCACTAAAAAGCAGTTATTTTTTAGCTAATAACATAATAAAGTTAAAAGAAGTATTGATAAGTTTGGGTTCTGACAGATCTAAGACAATGTTTGAATAAATAAAAGCTAGCTGACTTAAAGCATATCAATGTTCATTCACTCATCAAACATTTATTTAGTGCTTCTTATGTGCCACGTACTAGTGATAAAATGGTGTTTAAAAACACACTCTAGGGGCCAGCTCTGTGGCGTAGCGGTCAAGCGCGTGCGCTCCGTTGCTAGTGGCCGGGGTTCGGATCCCGCTTATCAGGCCATGCTGTGGTGGCGCCCCATGTAAAGTGTAGGAAGATGGGCACGGACGTCAGCTCAGGGCCAGTCTTCCTCAGCAAAAAGAGGAGGATTGGCATGGATGTTAGCTCAGGGCTGATCTTCCTCACAAAAAAAAAAAAAGAAACAAAGAAAGAAAAAGGAGTTCATTAAAGAACTTTAAATAAATAAATAAAAATAAAAACACATTCTAGGGCTAGCCCGGTGGCATAGTGGTTAAGTTTGTGTGCTCCACTTCAGCGGCCTGGGGTTCGCAGGTTCGGACCTATGCACCGCTTATCATGCTGTGGCAGCATCCCACATAAAACAGAGGAAGATGGGCACAGATGTTAGCCCAGGGCCAATCCTCCTCAGCAACAAGAGGAGGATTGGCATCGCATGTTAGCTCAGTGCTAGTCTTCCTCACAAAAAAAAAAAAAAAACACAAAAAAACAGACTCTAATGCTATATCTCTGAACCAACTTTACTGCCGATTATGACACTTTTAAAGTTGCTTTATTTTGTCTTTCCTTGAGTGACCCTGTAAGCTATTTAAATGAAAAATATAATTTATTACACAGTATCTTGTACTACTGCGTTGAGAGAGGAGATAAATATTATCTATAACACAAAATATTTCTCTTAAGTTTGAAAACTTCATTTTCAAATTATTTCAATAATGGCCTGTATCTCGGTCCAGAATCCCTACATAATTCTTGTGGCACTCTACTCACTAACAATGTCTTCATTCTTAGGAAGTTAAAATCTAATTCAACATATATAGACAGTAATATCATTTTCCCATTAATTTGGGAATCAAATCAAAATTTGATACTAAAATGTACAATAAATAGGCAAATTCCATAATGATACCTTTGTGCCAGATATTTTACTGTTTTAAAAAACACTAGCTTTTAGATATAAATAGAACATAGGAAGAAAGGGGAAAAATTAAGTGTAAAAAATATTGGAAAAATTTTAAGAAAAGTTTTAACATTCACCTGAACATGTGCCTTTTAGAATTTCTTGGGCAAAAGAAATTTTACCTGTTAATAAAATAAGGAGTTTCTACTATTTTCTTCATCCAGGGAAATACAGATTTCCCCTCTATATGCTCATAAGAAACCTACGGGAAACAAATTATAAATCCATTTGACAGTTAGACTTTGAATATAATGGAAGATAGCAAGTTATAGATAAATTAGACAATCTCTCAGCTCAGAAATGCTTTCCTTAATCTGAAATTAAAAAAGAAAATCTATTAACTCTATTAAAACACATAGCCTGGCACATATGAGACACTCAACAAGCAGCTGCTATAATTCTAAAACGGGCATGGCTTTTATTCATTTGAATTTTACTTAATCAGCCTGCCTTGAAGCATTTAGGGCATTCAGTTCAACATCATGACCCAGAAAAAAAACCCATTCCTTGGTCCAGACTTTCTCTAAATCCAAAATTGGGGGGTACAAAAGTTTATCACTAGGCACAAAGGGGCCTGAGCAAGACAGTAAAAGTGACAGAGTCCAACATCCTCACTGTTGAAGCCATGTTAGGCACCAATCCTGTGACCTGTCAGCAGTGTCCTCCTTTGCTGTATACCAAGTATCTACGTGCTCACAGCTTCTGATGAGATTTAAGAGGGAACAGAAGCAGTTACCAAAGAAACAATCAAGAATCAACAATTTTTTGGCTGCAAAATAAGATTAGCCTTTTTTGTCAGGACCTATTTTAGAAACTTCCAAAAAAAAAATGCTGCTGAATTTTTCACCAAAACAGAGTCTCTCTTTATGACTGCCTTTTCTGAAACTGAGGACAAGTGGTGTTTGTATGACATGAATCAAAACAGAAATAGTGCTAACCAGTACCTCTCCCCGATCTCTGAGATAAAGTAAGCATGCTCTGTGACACATATTTATACAACGACTCCAAGACCAGGAATAAGAAGGAAAAAAAACCAACTATGATATCAATACCATTTCTTCAGTGCACTTAGCAGCCAGAAATCTGCAAGCTCCTATCAATTCCAGATGCTACTGTCATTCCCAGTCCTGAAACCTCCATCAACTACTTCTATGGAATGAAAAAATAATAATAAAACCGAACTCCTCATTTCTCATTTCCTAACCCAAGCTGGCTAGGAACTTCTCAAGAGGATTTTATCAGGCTTAGATCAAAACTGAGACCACAAAACTTCAGAAATACCCAGTATATAGTACTTCAGCAGATAAAAAACAAGAGAATAGCATTACACTGAATAGTTGTAAAGGCCATATGACAAAACGCAGACCTTGCACACAAAACAACCAGAGTAAATTCTACAAGTAGTAATAACACTCAACAACACTGTACAACTGATTTTATAGATTAAACACAGAATTACCATACGACCATTAACAATTCCACTCCTAGATATATATATCCAAGAGAATTGAAAACATATGTTCACATAACTTGTACACACAAATGTTCATAGCAGCATTATTCGTGAGTCAAAAAAGTAGCAACAACTCAAATATCCATCAACTGATGAATGGATAAATAAAATGTGGTATGTCTGCACAATGGAATATTTTTTGGCAATTAAAAAAAATGAAGTACTTATACATGCTACAACTTGGATAAACCCTGAAAACATTATGCTAAGTGAAAGAAACCATTCACAAAAGACTATATGTTATATGATTCTATTTATATGAAATCTCCAGAATAGGAATACAGACAAAAAGCAGATTAGTGTTTGCCCAGGGCTGGGGGGTTTGGCAGGAGTGAATGCTAATGGGTCCAGGGTTTCTTTTTGGGGTGACGAAAATGTTCTAAAATTGATTGTGGTATTGGATGCACAACTCTGTGGATGTCCTAAAAATCACTGAATTGTATGGTATGTGAATAATATATCAATAAAGCCATTATTGAAATAATCAATTTTCTGTTACAAAGTTGAGAACTAAAACTATTAAAAAACAAAAAACAACAGCATTATTCTAAACAGTTTGCCCAGCAAATCAAGAACAGCGAAGATTCTTAATTTACTCTTTAACAAAAAATTTCACTGTCATCCAACAGTGAATATATATTTAATCATATCTTGGTAATTTTCTAAGAAAAGAGCTCATATTTAGGAACTATGCTTATTCTCACAAGGAAATTTACACACACATACACATATAAATTAAACTTAAAAGATTCTCTGAAGTGCTCACATCACAGACTTTATCAGTCATGAGAAAGAGAAGTGTATATGAAATTAAATGCAAGACAGATTTTCACTATAAAATCTCTCTCATTCAGAGTGAGCATATGATCTCTCAGATGAGTTAGCTAACTACAGATGAGTTAGCTAACTAACGTCAATAAAGAAAAAAGAGTTCTCCACACAAATAGTGTTCTTAAGAAGCGTGTGCTTTGAATCACTCCTTTGTAATCAAGAACTAATAGTGCTACCTTAATATACTAATTATAAAGCACAATCTTCTATGAAACAAAAACCCCCATTAACCCGTACTCACAAAAAACATAGACTTTTTAAAAACTTCTTTAAAAAGTACTTTACCAGACTTATTTTATTAATTCTGACTGATATTTTCCCTTTACATTAAAATATTTTTAAGTAAAAGTGGTACCAACAGGCTAAATACAAATCTTCAATGAACATACATGATTTGAGGAAACCAAAAAAAAACACAAAATATTTTTTAAACAGAGCTTCCTAAAGGAGAAAGATCAAATGTTAAGAGGAAATTTCTAGACTAAGTTTGTACATAAAGAAAAAAAGAGAGCAAGAATTGCAACATGAGACGACCAAAAAAATAATAAAAGTAAAAAAAGAATACATACAGAAAGATTCCAAGTCAACAAAATTTATATTAAAGGCCATATTAAGGTGAAAAATAACTTTAATTTTCAAAAATTAGTTAGTCATAGAAGTTATTATAAAGAACTACCAAAAGAGGGGCTGGCCCGGTGGCACAAGCGGTTAAGTGCTCGTGCTCCACTGCAGCGGCGGCCCAGGGTTCACCAGTTCGGATCCCCGGTGCGCACCAATGCACCGCTTGTCAAGCCATGCTGTGGCGGCGTCCCATATAAAGTGGAGGACGATGGGCATGGATGTTAGCCCAGGGCCAGTCTTCCTCAGCAAAAAAAAAGAGGAGGACTAGCAGATGTTAGCACAGGGCTGATCTCCTCACAAAAAAAAAAAAGAACTACCAAAACATATGTAAACATATCAGGAAGACTCTGAATACGACTATATTTCAATATACTAAGAACAACTGTCCCATCTGAGAAAACTAATATGGGATAACAAAGATCCACACCACCACCGTGTTATATTATTTAATTTTCAGGAATGGTTTTCACAATTACAAAAATACTAGAGAAATAAATATATTTTAATATTAACATAGTTAATTACTACAAACAGCAAAAACAATACAAGCTCTATGAAGACTATACTAACTTCAAAATAAAGTGAAGTTTATGACTATACGATAAAACTGTCCAACTAGTCATGCAAATATTTGGAATACATACGTGTCTATTACCTTACTCTCTGTTGCAACTTGAAACGGAAGAAGTGTAAAGAAATTAACTCTTATGTTTTTCTATAATAAAATGGTAATGTAGCTCAGAGTCATTTTTTCCAGTTTCAGAGAGAAGAATATTGTCTCTAAAAGCCCTTAATTAATGTATGTAATTTGTATATCAAAACAGAAAGAATTAGATAAATAAGAGCTACTTTAAGCATTATACTGACCATTACTTTCCCTACAGATGGCTAAAATCAAGTAATACAAAAATTTAGATGACTTACATTGTTGTTGCGGGTTTCTACAGCAGGGAACTTTCTGACTATGAATTTCACAGCAGATTCCAGGTTTTTGTCAATAAGATAGGATGGTTTTGCCTTGGGGTCTCCACATGCCTATAAAACAACAGTAATAAAAAAGTGAAATACATCCTTCTTCTAAAACCAAGGAATAATAGCAAATCTGTAATCAGAAATTAGAGAGGTATTTATTGATTTTGGTGAGCAGGTGATAAAATGAATAGGCAAAGTGCAGGGATTGTCACAGCTGAAATATGCAATGGGAGACAGTACAGAGATGTTCTTCTACTGAAAAAAATGCATGGAAAGTTTCAAAGCAGTTAGCGCAGAACAGCAGTGAAGGAAAAAGCTCAAACCTAAAAAAAAAGAAAAGAAAAAAAAATTCTTGGTTTGAGGTAGGATTGTATTCATCTGAAGCTAATAAAATATTACAAAATTAAATATTCAAGAGTACTGGAAATGTTTCTTTCTAAGTGTTATAAAATAAAAGCTTATGTTTAAATGTCTTTTCCAAAATGTTTTCCTCATTCACTTTAAACATTTTAATACAAGAGCCCTAGTTCAAAAGAACTGGAAGCTGCTAAAATTGTCTGTATAGTGCTAAAGTGTGTTGCCTGTTCCTCTGAACATCTGAGTTACAGCAGTTTTCCATCATACCAGCAGCACTTCAAACAATGAATCTACATCTGTTCTATCTCTCTTAAGCACAGAACAAATGGAAATGTTTACATTTTGACCACATCAGCAGTATAGCATTCTCTGTAGTAAACTGCAAAGCATTATACAAATCTAAGTATTATTATTAGAAAGAACTTCTTATCTGAACTATCAGCAATACAGAATATAATCTTCAGTACTGTTCACTGTTTCATTATGTGACATTTAATTAACTGCTTGCTAGTGAGATGTTATTTCTTAGGGAATTACTAAAATTATAACATTCCTATTTAACTTCTTTTTATTGTATTTTAAAAAGGATGTGTCCTTTGAAAAGTTATATCTCTCTACTATGTGTGAGGAATAGCGCACTGTAATTTAATGTTTTTTCCTTGTTTACTATGGCTATGTTGTGAATTGTAGAAAGAGAAGTTATGAAACATGAAACTGATCTGAAAGCGGGCAAGCGGGCAGAGGGAAGGTGAAAAGCTTTGCAAACCTTCCAAACTTGTCCTTGCTGGGGAAGCATTGTAATAAAAAGAGAGAAAATTACGTGTAAACAATGATTGTCAAACTATGACGTACGCTTCAGAAGAGAACTTATGCACTGAAAACTATGAATAACAAAACAAGATTAGAACTATATGGTGCTACAATTTTAAAGGTATTCTAAGTAGCGAGTTTTAGTATACAATAGATTTATAGAGATTATACTCTTCATATATATTTAAATACTACTGTGTAAGTGTACAACCATGTCAGTTTCTTGGTGCTCTTTCTAAATAAACTTAGAATAATACTAGAAGGAAAAAATAAAGACTACATGCAACTATAAAAATAGGAGCAAAACCATCAGTGAAATTTTACATACCTTAAAAAGAAACTGTAGCCAAGAATAAAAATAAATCGTTATTGGATGACTACTGCACTTCAGCTCAAATTGAAACTATTTTTCAAGTATCACCTAACTTTCTTCCAAGCCAAAGTACAAATAGCAATGCAAATATTCCTATATTTTCCAAATGGAAATAGGAATGCTGTAAGAATTTTCTTAATTCTCAAACATAATTAGATAAAACAAAATTAACTAAGAAATTTAGAACTTCATAAATCTTTAACCAGACTGACACAGGCTACGTGTAAATTTCATTTCAACATAATTAACATTAAAATGTATCTGACTTCCTCAGAGTAGGCTATCATTTGTTCAAAATATTTCTCATAAATTAATCTTCCAATTAATTAACCTCCAAAAAAATAAACTATAAAATAGGAATAACTAAGAACCACATAACTAAGAATTTGTCCCAACAGAAAACAGCTACTAGCATTTCCTTACATCAATGATATAAGGAAAATGAAGTTTCATAAACATGCCTGAGGCAGTGCAGAATCCTAAAGTGATTCCAAATTATGTTCAGTTTTAATGATATGTATTATCTTTCATATTCTAATTATTTAAAAATTCAGCTATCCATTCTAACAACAGTAGTGACTATCAAATAATGAAAATATGCTAGACTATCATACCCATTTCCCAGGATCACAAATTTTACTGCGTAAGAATGTAATCAAGTAACTAAAGATAAATATATATAATCTCCTTTCCTTGGAACTGATTACCTTTTTCACACTGCTCACCAAGCCATATCTAAACTTACTACACTGGGAGTAGTATGCTTGCCATAAAGGTTAAGAATACAGACTCTACAAAAAGACTGACTGGATTTCAATCTTCACCACTTACTACCACGGGACCTCGAATATATCACATAACATCTCCTAGTCTCAGTTTCTTTATGGGTAAACGGGGAAATTAGTACTTACCTCATAGGGTCATTATGAGGATTAGAAGAGAGATAGATACACCATGTATAGTACTTAGCAAAAGGATTGGCAAATAAGTGCTCTAAAAATGTTACCTGTTGTTAATAATAGCTATAATTACCCAAGTAAAGTTTCATATGAATAGTAATCACAGAATAGTCTTTATCATAGTATATACAACTAGTAACAATGACTACAATTCCCTCTCCCGATATTTCCTTCATTTACCCTAAGTCTAAACATACCAAATTTGTTGAACTTACAAAAAGTTTAGCCTAGTTGTTAAGAACATGAGTTCTAATCCCAGCTCCATCACTTCCCAGCTGTGTAACCATAAGCAACTGATTTTACTTCTCTGTGCCTCAGTTTTTCCATCTGTTAAAAAGTAATAATAATTACAATCTACCAAAAAGTTTTTAGGCCCACTAAATGAGTGTGTGTGTGCACGTGAGCACACAAGGCATTTACAAGGGCATGTGGCATACCGTCAGCGCTCAAAAAATGCCAATAAAAACTACAAGGTTCATAGACACTAAACAGAAATACCAGGCCCCATTTTATTTTTTCTGAAATCAACCTACTTGATTTTTTTACTTAATATCAAGAGACATTTGTGTGGGGAATGCTCAGGCAAAAAAAGAAAAAAATAAACTATGACCTGACTAAAAGCTAACATTTAGGTAAATACACCCTGGCAAGGAGCCATACTTAATAATTTAGTTAAGAAGGATTTCCTACTACATGCTTTAATGTATACTAAACAGGTACAGCAAAATTCCAACTAACCAGATGTCTCAGTTTATAAAGATTAATCATCTTCCTCACCCTAACTCAAAAAATTTCACTTTGAGGACATTGAGGACAAACAAATCATAAGATAACAGCCTATATTTTAAGAACATAGCCCACAGTTGGTACACCTGAAACCCTATCTCATCCTAATACACCTACAACATTACACAAAATTAATCTTTCACTCTTAAAACTATCACCCTTTGAAGTACCACATTTAAGAAAACAATATATCTCACTATATTGAGTTATCAACATATTTTAGACTAATATATTTCAGAAATGCTAACCACAAAGACTGAATCAAAAGGTTTTACAAATCACCAATTCAATTAAATAAAATTTTTGAGTACTTCTATTCCGCCTCCCCAAAAAAAGGTGAGTACAGGGCCAAATTTAGTCTAAATCCCTGAATCTTACAGCCCTACCAAAAAACAGTTTTTTCACATAGGCTATTTCACCAGACAAAAGGGAAATTACAACTGAACCACAGAATTTTTAAAAAGCACTGCCGCAAAACCTTATGTTTTACTTTATCTTGACTCAGCATGCTTTCATAGTGCACAAAATACTATAATTTAAAATTCCAGATCTAAAGCAAATTTAAATACTTACATACTTAAATTTCCATTTCTCAGAATTGGAACTTTATTTTCCATGAATATTCTAATTATCTTTAATTTCATCAAAGACAGGACTATTTAATGTGGCAGATAAAATTACACTAGTGTTAAAGGAAATACTTAAATATAATAATTAAGAACTCTTTCTCTGAATCAAGTAGATCACAGCCCACATGACCTTAGGCAAATTGCTTAACCTCTGAGCCTCAGCTCTCTAATCCATAAACTAAGGATATTATTACTTCGTACTTCAAAGGATAGATTGTTCAGATTTTTAAAAGATAAAATGCACATTAAGTGCTTATTCCAGTGCCTGGCACATAAGTACTTAATAAATAAGTTCTAAACAATTATTTTCTATTTTTTAAAATAAAATTTTTGAAAACACATGGATATCTATAGTGACTTTCCAATTATCAAAAATAAGTTTTCCATTTAACCAAGTCTAGGTCAGTATTAACTGTCAATTCAATATCTCCAAGTTCATATTTTCATAAAACACAAACGTAATGTTATTACTAAATATAAAGAACAAAGATGCTTCAGAAAACCACATAATATTTTATTCAGGCCACAAAATAACGTCTTTGACTAGCAATCTCAAGACCAGGCTTTATACAATTTTAAAGCATGACTTTAAAACAAATCTTTCCGCCAATCTACTACCAAAACCCCTTCCCAAGTCCTTTCCTCGGGCTGTAACAACATAGATTACATACCACAGCTTAATGTTACATGGTTAATGTTACATATTTTTTCAAGAACTTACCATGATTTGATTTTTTTAAATCAAATATAGATAGAAATAGTCCTCTAACAATTCA
Source organism: Ceratotherium simum simum (assembly GCF_057802395.1). Classification (NCBI taxonomy): domain Eukaryota; kingdom Metazoa; phylum Chordata; class Mammalia; order Perissodactyla; family Rhinocerotidae; genus Ceratotherium; species Ceratotherium simum. Next base: position 61,301,096 of record NC_141908.1, read on the forward strand.
TAAGAGATTAAGCAACAATCAAGAAAAAAGAAAACTATAAAGATACAAGAGTGGGGAGTAAAAAGAGCATTTACTGGGCACCTGCTGTGTGCAAAACACCTATGCTTTAGAAATTATCTAAACCATCACTCAACAGAGAGAAAAAGAGCTTCAGAGAGAGTAAGTGACTTGCTCAAGGTTTTACAACTACTAATTGCGAGTACTCAAAGATTCCAAAGCACTAACAACACTTATCTGAAAATATATGCTCAAAAAAACAAATAAAAACATGCTCCATTCTTTCAATACCCCAGCTGTTCAAAACTTTCATTGGAGGGGCCGGCCCGGTGGCGCAAGCGGTTAGTGCACGCGCTCCGCTGCGGCGGCCTGGGGTTCGCTGGTTCGGATCCCGGGCGCGCACCGACATACTGCTTGGCAAGCCATGCTGTGGCGGCGTCCCATATAAAGTGGAGGAAGATGGGCACAGATGTTAGCCCAGGGCCGTCTTCCTCAGCAAAAAAAGAGGAGGATTGGCGGATGTTAGCACAGGGCTGATCTCCTCACAAAAAAAAAAAAAAAAACTTTCATTGGAATAATTACTACCAAGGGAAAAATCTGATTAGTTCGATCAGTTTTATTTTTTAAGTCCTAGTCTAACTCAGCAATAAAACACCTTCCTTTGCCTAAATACTGTAGAATGAAACAATTTTTTTTAATATAATAACTTAATTGAAAAAAACACGAACAATCCAGGGATCATAGTGAGAATGCTTTTTGTGACAGTACAGGAAAGAAAGGAGCCCCATCTGAACCAGGTTAGAGAAAAGGAGAAAAACACAAAAAAGAGGAATTTAATTTTTACTCAATAAACAAGAAAGACCAAATTTTAAAGCAGGTTTTGCAAAATTGAAGGTATAAAGGGACCAGGATTCTCCCCTGAGTTTTTAACAAATTGAAGTTAGCCTAGAGGAAGAATGGACATCACCTAACATCACAGACTGTAAAGGCAACTTACCCATCATTCTTTCATTTTCTAATTTTAAACATAATGAAAGTAATACAGTGTGAAAATTTTCAACAAATATTGGAAAAACTATCAAGTGCAAATCAAGTCTCAAATTCTAGTATTAGTGATTAATTTTCCAATTTTTTTTTTCTCATCTGTATCACATATTTTGGCCAACCACTCTGCTTTGAACTTTCCCTTGAGCTCAGGTGGGTGAGAAAAAAAATTTTTATTAAGTAATCCACTGCTACAGTTTGGATTAAGAGGCTAGATAGGAAAGTATACTGAAATAATTAGAAATGCTTTAAAATTAATGTAATTTTATCAATAACTACCTCTTAATTACAGCCAATAACAGATTTTTTTTTTTTTTTGGTGAGATCAGCCCTGTGCTAAAATCTGCCAAATCCTCTTTTTTTTTGGCTGAGGAAGACTGGCCCTAGGCTAACATCCGTGCCCATCTTCCTCCACTTTATATGGGACGCCGCCACAACATGGCTTGCCAAGTAGTGCATCGGTGCACCCCCGGGGATCCGAACCGGCGAACCCCGGGCTGCCAAAGTGGAGCGTGCGCACTTAACCACTTGTGCCACCAGGCCGGCCCCAACAACAGATTTAAAGACATAAATTATGGTTATTGTTTTCTAAGTTCAAGTTCTGAGAAAATCATAAACTTAAGCAATATTTCAACCCATTATATATTTCAAAATTCGTTATTAAAAATTTTAGTGATTCTTATGCAACTATGACATACAACTATCTACTGGGGCTTTGGGGAAAAAATAAATAAATAAAAAAAAACTATAAAAAAAAAAAAATTTTAGTGATTCAAATGAGAGTTACTAATTACTATTCAATTCACAAGAAGATGTCTATGTCACTGTTGCCCTGAAACATTTTTCAGCTTCCAATATACAGAAACATCTCGGTTTATAAAACAAAGGTGTTCTCTTATAGTTTTTTAGAAGTATTATATGTGGTCACATTTCTACTGTTCTAAAGAAATTGCTCTTTAAAGGACTACTGAAAAACATACTTCTGAAATACAAATAGTTATTTTTTATTAGCAGTAAGTAGATATCAAACTATACTATCAGGTAGCAAAAAGGAACAGTGAAGAAATGTCTCCTAAAGGTAGTCTTGAGCTAGATTTAATAGGAAAAAAATGAACATTTATTAAATGTCCACTATGTTTCAAGCCCCAGAAATACAGTCAACATTTATTCACTTCTTACTCTTGTGCCAGGTACTGCACTAACACTTTACATGAATTAACTCATTTAATTCTCAATATTATAAGGTTAATTAAAGAATATTCCACAAATGTGGGAGAACTGAAATATCTATTTAAGACTGAAAGAATTAGAATCAATAAGACTAACATGGTTTAGAAAACCAAAAAATATAACCTAGAGCATAACAGAAGCTGAGAGCAAACAAGTGCCCTGTAGATGCATTTGCCAGCAGAAAGCCTATGTCCAGCCTAGCATTCCAGAAATTTAGTTATATCCCAGAAAACAAAATTAAATCACTACAGTGAACAATTATCAGAGAAAGAAATTAGAGGTATTAAGAACTTACATTTAACTTATTTCAGTGCTTCTTAACATCAGAAAGCCCACTTCAGGGGCTTTTTCTTATTCAGCAGGTTTGAGTCAAGTCCAGTTGTGTTTATTTTTAAAAACCTTCTAAAATGATTATATTGTATATCCCTGGCTAAGAACTACTGGTCTCCTCAATTTATAAATAGAGAAACTATAACTCAGAAAGGCTAAATAACTTGTCCAAGTAAGAAAAAGAAAATAGTATAAGAGCTTTATCTAGAACCTAGCTCTCTCAAGCCACAGAATGTACTACAAGTATGGAAAATATCATGATAGAGAAGTTGTTCAGAGGCTATATATGCCAGCAAGAAGGACATCAGACATTACTAGGATATTTTATAACTTTATACATTTTCTATCTTTATATATTCTACTGAACAAAAGTTCTGGAATCTTAAGTAATGTCTGGCTACTCCCTGACGTTGGCTGGCTGAAGCTTCTATCCATACTTCAAAACCAAGCACAGGGCCGGCCCCATGGCTTAGCGGTTAAGTGCGCGCGCTCCGGTACTGGCGGCCCGGGTTCAGATCCCGGGCGCACACCGACGCACCGCTTCTCCGGCCATGCTGAGGCCGCGTCCCACATACAGCAACTGGGATGTGCAACTACGACATACAACTATCTACTGGGGCTTTGGGGGAAAAATAAATAAATAAAAATTAAAAAAAAAAACACAAAACCAAGCACAGATGTCACAATCTCTTCTTCCCACCCCCCCAGACTTCTCAAGACTCCCCCAACCACACTTACAAACTACATTTTAATTAAATATCTATACATCTCTCCCACTCACTAAGATATGAATTTCTTAGCACTGGAGACTGCATCTTAATTTATGCATTTCCCCAGAGTCCAGGAAGACATCCAATAAGTGAAGAGTAAATGAATGAATGAAAAGGAAACCCTTAATATTGAACACTAAATGAAAGAAGAGCTCATATGACTTTATTAGTTTTAAAGATGCAGTTTTATTTCTGTCAAGTATCTAAAATAATCAACTATGCAATATGAATGTATTTTCCAGTACAGGCTCTTTTACTTAAAACAAGAGATTCCTTTGAAATGGACACATGTACAACCTTACTTACAAACTAACAATTCAAGAGCTTATGAAGTTTATTAACCTACTTAAGTAAAACATTTCAATACACTATTATTTGAAGAAATGATTCACTAGGAGATTTTCTCATCACTGTCAGATTAAGTAAACAATTTACCAAAGTCTAATTACAGAATTGAAAATTTCTAAGAGGATCAAAATTAAGATTTTACTACATTTACTAATAAAGGCAATATTAAAACAGTCAACCAAAAATCACATTTTGGGAATAGAAAGGAGTACTGCTAATTTTGGAATGTCAAAGACAAAAAGAAAGAAACTTACCGGTTCTACTTTCTTAACTGCATGTCTTATATTTCATGTTACAGGGCTTTCAATGTAAAAATGTTACCATTTGACTTTAGAAATCAAAATATAAAATGAAAAAAGTATACTGAAATTTCAAAATTAAAAACAAAATATCAAGTGAGGAAAAAAATTGCATGTGTCCTTAAAATTAAGGCAGATGAATGCTGTTTCATTCTTTTTAGTTTACACCTTCCTTTCTGCCTTTTTGTGTGTGTGTGTGTGAGGAAGATCAGCCCTGAGCTAACATCCATGCCAATCTTCCTCTTTTTGCTGAGGAAGACCAGCCCTGAGCTAACATCTATTGCCAATCCTCCTCCTTTTTTTTCCCCTTTCTCTCCCCAAAGCCCCAGTACCTAGTTGTATGTCACAGCTGCACATCCTTCTAGTTGCTGTATGTGGGATGCCACCTCAGCATGGCCGGACAAGACGTGCGTCGGTGTGCGCCCAGGATCCGAACCCGGGCTGCCAGTAGCGGGGCGCTCGCACTTAACCGCTGAGCCACGGGGCCGGTCCCCTCCTTTTTGCTTTATATACACTCTTTCCCCAGTTTAAGCAAAATTTCCTGTTTTTTTTTTTTTTAGTATTATTTCTATGATTAGTCCTTTCAGTTCGTCTATTTTAATATGTCAGAGACTACATTTTAGAAATAATCACAAAGGAAAAATGCACTTAACGTGAAAAGTAAACCTAAAACATATTTCCCCAAAAGATTTTTGAATAAATTGAATTTTAAAATTCCTAATTCTAAACTATTTATTATTTTAATACATTACAAAGTTAAACAGAAGTCTCCATTAATGATTACTCTGGTATACCAATAGTATGACCTCAATGGTCTTTTCATATAAATCCATACAAAGTTCATATAAAAGTAGTCTATATTAAGAGAAAAACTATTTCTGTAATATAATTGCATTTATATTCATGTTATTATGTGTTCAAAATCTAATCATATCTACCACAAAAATTTCACCTATGACTATAAGTCTAATGGCAAAATTAAGAGCCCAGACTTAGGGATCAAGAAAGAAAGGTGTCAACCCAAATTCTTATTTTTCTAGAGTAAGAACTGGGCAAAGTACTTAACCTCTCCAAATCAATTGCTTTACCTATAAAATAGGTACCTACATCACAGATCTAAGGACCAACACAAGAAAAAATACAAAACACTTAGCATACACTAAAGTCTCAATACATGGCAGCTAGCATCACTTTTATTACACATTATTTTTATTGGACAATAAAGAGATGAAACTATTCAGTTTTAGTAACATGTAAAATGTACATCTACTGAACCTGACCCAAAATTATTGTTGGAATTTTAAACATTAACATTTCTAGTAAATTATCAAATAAGAACATGAATTGGATTTCCAATCACTCTAACCAGTCAGGACAAGAACTTTCAACACTAACACATTTTTTCATCTGGGCCTCCTCATTTTTAAGGTATTGGATGTGGCTAGCTGAATATGTCCATTCCTTTAATTTTCTTAAAATGTAAGTATACTAGCAATAAATTAAGGACCCTAACTTCATTTATATGCAAACTGCACCATGCTGCTTCTTAATTTTATTTTTGTAAAGAATCTAATTTAGGGGCACAGTCCAGTGGCACAGTGGTTAAGTTTGTGGGTTGCGCTTAGGCAGCCTGGAGTTCACAGGTTCAGAGCCCGGGTGCGGACCTACACACAGCTCATCAAGCCATGCTGTGGCCGCGTCCCACACACAAAAAACAGAGGAAGATTGGCACAGATGTTAGCCCAGTGACAATCTTCCTCAAGCAAAAAGAGAAAGACTGGCAACAGATGGTAGCTCAAGGCCAATCTTCCTCACCAAAAAAAAAGAATCTAATTTAATCATAATATAATAAAATATGCATGCACATATGTTAGCATTTGTACCAAAAAGGATTAAGGCTTTTGTTTTTTTTTCCCATAGCATGTCTTGATTAGCGGTGCGTAGGTCCGTGTCCGGAATCCAAACCTGCCCAAGCGGAGCACGTGCACTTAACCACTAAGTCACTGGGCCAGCTCCTATATGGCTTATTTTTAAAAGTAGGAGATGGGCAGGCAAAAAATTTTAAAGTCACACATTTCTGTTATGTTTGAGTTTTTGACAATAAACACGTATACCTTTTGTAATCATTAAAAATTTTTAATATTTAAGTTATTTAACAATTCCACAAAGGAAACACAAGATGGATAATCTATCACTGCTACTTAAAAATATAAAAATAATTCTTTTTCCTAAGTGTTTTTCAGTGATCTTTATCTCCTCAACCTACCATCCAGCATAACAAGAAAAAAGAATTATCAGATCCTCATTTTTATAAGCAGCTTCCTTGAAAAATGTTACAGACAGACATAATAGGATTTGTTTAAATAAATAATACATATTATTTAAAGTCAGATTTATGGAAAGATTAATGTTTTCTTCTTAACATGTTTAAAGCTCTCATTAACGAAACCACAGGGAGAAAAAAAAATTTTATACTAATAATACTCATTATTCTAGAACTTGCCACAATTCAATCTTTGGAACATACTTCTGCCCCTGATTGACCACCAGAGAAAATAATGCCCTAAATGAAGAGAAACACAACACTGAAAGGGAAGACTGGAGCTGGCGTCCCTCCCTTCACCTTGCACTGCACCCTTCACATACATCTTTTTTTTTTCTGCATTAGATAAGCAGATAGCAGCTATGGACTTTCATTTTACACTGCTATTCTATTACTTTCTTCCTCATGAAATACATTTATCCAAAATCAAGAGAAAAGGACTGTGGGGGGGAAAAAAGAAAAATATTCCTCTAATCAAAAAACAAAAAAGTAAAAGTGGGATGAAATCTGCAAAAATACTCCATTAAAAAAAAGTTTGCAATAGTTGGGTGGGTCTTTTCTCCTTTTCTGTCTTTTAGAGTTGAGGCAATAATTTAACAAGAGGAAAAATATGCAAGTGTTAACTGAGAGTTTTTGGTACAGAGTTACCAAATTCATGTTGGTGATGGTGTAGGAAAAGAAAGGAGACAGAAAAAAACAAGAGTAAACAACAAAATAGAAATATTTTTAAACTCAGCAAAAATGTTTTCTTTTGGGATTTGGAAAAATGTGTTTGCTGAACAGCAATAAAATTTCAGAAAAATCCATGTTGCCCAAAAAAGTTGCTGAGACTCCTAAATAAATACTACCTTCCATTCACAGAAGTTTTAAGAGTTTCACATTGTTATTGTCTTTTGTCTTCACAAACAATCCTGTGAAGTAGGCAGAGCAGGCATTACCATCCCTATATTATGGAAATCTAAACTTAGCTCAGTTACTATTTAAGATGGGCCATAACTTCTACTTGTAAAGATAACATAATCAGAGCTGGAAGAGACTTTAGCCTTCCTTTTACAGTTAATTTTCCCCCATTTTACAGATGAGGAAAAATGAAGCTCATGGAAGTCAAGACACCTACCCAATGTTATAGAACTCTCAGTGACAGACTGAAAAATGGAATGCAGGTCTCCTAACTTCTAGCCCAGTACCCTTTACTTCCACCATGCTGCCTGCCATGCTGCAGTAACAGATATAAAAGTAGCCTGAAAAATGTTAAAACTCATTTTATAAGTGAGTAGCATTATTAAGTCTGGAAAAGGGAAGACTTGTTTTTAAAAAAAATAAAAACTTTAAGGAATTAAGAAACAAATAGGGCCGGCCCCGTGGCTTGGTGGTTAAGTGAGCGCGCTCCACTGCTGGCGACCCGGGTTCGGATCCCGGGCTCGCACCGACGCGCTGCTTCTCTGGCCATGCTGAGGCCGCGTCCCACATACAGCAACTAGAAGGATGTGCAGCTATGACATAGAACTATCTACTGGGGCTTTGGGGGGAAAAAATAAATAAATAAAATCTTTAAAAAAAAAAAAAGAAACAAATAAATGTAAATGTAAAACTGCCTACCACCCTCACGTGTTTCCCCTAAAATCCTCCTTTATGTGTTCTTATATCCCTGATTAAACTACAAGCTCCTTAAAATTTCCGTAACCTGTAAATATTAAGATCTCAAAAATTTTTTGACTGATGAAATTTTCTTTATAAAAGCAAAACATTTTTCAGTAACCATGTTACAGTCCCCTAATAAGCATTAAAGAACATTATTCTTGATTATAGTAACTTATGAAGTTATTTTAACTTAGGTCACTGAAGTATTTTTCATTGTGTATGCTCACTAAAATATTTCCATTGCAGACTTGCAATTAAAACAGCAAAGTAACCAGATCTGATAGACAATCTAATGCACACATGCATTAATAAAAATGTGATAATTGAGTGGTGGACATGTACTATGTGGTGGGAGGTTTTTTTGAGGACCAGAAGATTGAGACTGAAAAGATCACGTGGTTTATAGTGTCATAAAAATGCAGACAGCATGAACCTTATAAACACTTGGTGAACAGATCTTACTCATTTTGGCAAAATTTTTGAACAAATGTTTCAATTCCTAGCCAGCCGGGAAGATATGCCAGTCTTAGACAACTCTGCAGAGGCTGAAAGATTCAAAATCTGATGCATTTGTATGTAAAATTATACAAGGAAAGCAAACCAAAAATTATTAAAACTAGAGCAAGATTATACACACACACTCATATATATGTTAAATATATACATATAATATAATATATATAGTATTCATCCGTTTCAACAAGGCCTAACTGAAGGCCTCATGGACCACCTGAGGCCCTAAGTACCAGTAACTCAAAAGTGAGTAACACTGTCCCTGCCCAGAGGGAACTCACAATCAGGCAAGGTAGATAAAATACTTCTCAACAAACCATAAATATGTTAAGTGTTGAAATATAACATTTCAATAACTCAAAATATTTGACACTAGGATATAATGATCACATTCAACTCATTTTAAATTTTACTAGTGCAGTAATACAAGAGCCTCAAGTTTCTCAAAACAGGAAGTGAAAAAAGACACTTTTGAGAAAAGACAGTGAACTGAAATTATAAGAGTTCAAATGCTTCGAATTTAGTATAATCTTAGTTAATTTATGAAGGTGGATTATGCAAAGTTTGATTGTATTTACACCATAAAAATGTTGAACGAAGGCTTAAAAAAACCTATTTTGCCCAAATACCCAAATCACTTTTGATGTTAACTCTCACTTCCTCTTCTGGAAACCATCATAACCATTTCCTTTAACCACAATACCACAGGTCTAGTAACTTTTAGTAATGTTTGACTTGTTCGTTTTTTGGACAAGTTCAGATAGGAACCAATTTCCAACTTTGTTAAGGAGTATAATGCTCACAAAAAAGTTTAGGTCAATGCAACCTATAAGTAATACTACCTAAAATTAAATTATTCCCAACCTACATAAATGTATAATCAAGGCTCTCTGATAAATCCAGAGGGCTTCTTTCTAATGACACTGAGCTCCTGCCACATAAAATATAACCAACTGAATAGGCATGTTGCAGTTACTCTCCAAATTGCACTGAGTTTAGAGTCAATCAATCCTTGCATCCAGGTGAGCAACTGGGAGCATTGCTATCCTTATGCAATATTTATCACTATTAAGTCAGGTCAGTTTTCTCCTTTATAATTACAATGTCTACATCAAATTGTTTAGTTTTATACTTGAACCCCATGATAGGAATTTCAAAAAGATATTCTTTCTTCAGCAGCCCTAATTTACAAGCACTAACATTCTATTGCCATGAAAGAAATATTTATGATACACTAAAAAGCCAACAAAAATTATTATGAAGACATGACATCAAATACACATTGGAAACTCTAAGGATCTAGATTGTACCAAAAAATCTCTCTCTCATTTTCTCTTAATAAATTCTTTAAAATTTACTAACCTTGTCGTCAAAAGGATTTTGCTTGTTTTCTCTTAGAGATAAATTAATATAATATTTGTTCTATCTTTACATTTATTTTTCTTAATTCCAACTCAGCCTTCCATTCCTTAATCTGCTGAAGCCATATGAAGACTTTCAATGGGCTATTAGCTATAGCTTCTCAAATTATCAGCGTATGCTATAAATCAGCAGTGACAGCGACATACCCACAGTTTTTATTTTGTACCGACGCCGAACTTTAAGAAATGGTGTTTGGGTACTATCAGACAGGGCTGGAAAAACCAAGATGAGGAGGAGTAAAGAGGGAAGGGAGAGAAGGTTGTTATTCCTGTTCTAGTGACTCACAGCCCAGGAGTATTTCAGAAGAAAATTGGTTCCACCCTCACTTCCCCCTCCTCTCCACCTCCAAAATGACATGATCTCAAACGGTCAACCCGCTCTCAAATGGCTTTTATTTAGCAATCTAAAATAAAGTGGCAAAGTGGAGGGGATGTGGGGTTCATCCTGATTAGGCATTCCTTTCCCAAATTCCCACACTTACACACCAAAAAAATCCAGAAAAAATTGCTACCATCTCCGCCAGATTCCTACCATTCAACCCCAGTTAGGGAACACCCAAGTTTTCCTATTCCCCCCCAATCTCGCCCCCCCCCGCCACCCTCCTTTTCCAGTGTACCCCGTTCGGGGGCGGGGGTGCCGGGGAGAGGGCGGCAGCGACCCTCACCCGCAGCCGGGCCCGGCCGGATTCCGGCGCCAGGAGCCGGGAAATGGCTCCTCTCGGCCTCCGGCCGGCCCGCGAGCCACCGGGGAGGCGCCCGGACTCCGCATTAGGCCGCGGCGCATCCTGGCGACCCCGGGCCGGGCCTGCGGCGGCGAGGCCGTGATTTCTGCCCCGGGCGCCGCCCGCCGCCCTCACCCCGGCCGCCCCTGCCCTCCATTCCTCCTCGGCCCGCCCGCCGCCCCCGCCGCGGCCTCGCCGGCCCGTGCGCACCTTCTTGATGTTGTAGAGGCGGGTGAGCATGCCGACGCCCCGATCGTTGAGGATGGTGAGCTTCTCCGCCAGCTTCTGCTGACTGGGCTGCAGCACCGAGCGCGACATGGTGGTGGAGGAGGTGGTGGTGGTGGTGGTGGTGGTGGTGCCGCCGCCGCCGCCGCCGCCGGCCGCCTCGCGCCCAGTCCCCGGCCCGCGGCCTCCGCGGCAGCCTCTCCCGGGCCTCCTCCCCTCCCGCCCGCGACCTCCGCCTCAGGGGAGCGCGCCCATGGCCCGGGCGTCCCAATCCCGCGCCGGTGACAGAGCGAGCCGCGGCGGACGCTTCGGGGTCCCTTCCCCCGCAGCAGCCTGCGCCCCGGCAGCCTCCTGCCTTCCGCCCGCCGCCTTTCCGTCCCCACCCCCGGCGCTCTCCGCCCCAGCCCCCACCGAGCCGCCTTCCCGGGCTCCTCCACTAGGTGTGGCGGCGGCGGCGGCGTCTCCGGCGGCTGAGAACGAGGCCGCTTCTCGCAGCCCCGGACGAGCGCTCGGTCACCTGATCGGTCGCGCCGGCGCCCCCGCGAGGCCGGACGGAGAACTGCGCCTGGGGGGCCCTCGCCCTCCCCGCCCCGCCTCGCCGCCGCCGCCGCTCGGGACCCGGCTCGGGCCCCAGACCCGGCCCGGCCCACCCACTGCGCCTGATCCCGGCATGCGAGTCCTAACCCGGGATCGAGGCGGGTCACGTTTCTACGCTCGTCCCACTTAGCCCCACGCCCCTCTCCTTCAAGTTCCCAAAAGTTGCTTTTCCGCCCCACCTCCCCAAAGAAAGCAGCAGAAGCCCGGAGTGGGTGGGTTTCAGGCGAGTTTCGCCTAAGAGTGGGCTGGTGGCTCCAAGCTTTTTTTCCTCCCACTGCTTGACAGACGCTTTCCGCTGAACGTAGCAGATGTTGTGCTCCGCGAGGCGGGCATCGCCTCTCCCATCCTCCCCATCCCATCGCTACTCCCCCGCCTCAAGGCAGTTTGTGAGAGAGGAGGTCGGAAGTGAGGGCGACTCAAGTTCCTGAGATAATCAGAATCCGGAATTTGCCGACGAGGAGCACCCATCCGGAGAAAACGCTAATAGAGAGGCCCTGGCATGTGGAAGGCCAAAAATAAAATGTTCAATGAATGAAGGAACGCCCCCATTTTTTTCTGACCTCCACCCTAAATCCTACCCCTTCTTGGAAACATTCTACTTTTCTATCTCATTGTTTCTTTCCTGATCAATTTCTTCCCAGCCACGCTCCAAGACTACTCCCTTTGGTCAAATATATTAGACACGATTCCAAAAGTGAACAAATCAAGGACTTATGTAATTGACTGGGGTGAGGAATTCTAGCCAAGACAATTGAAGCCATTTTAGTATTTTTGGCCTTAATTTCCTTCAATGTGTTGATCTTATATTATGTTCATTAATTTTAAGTGAGTGACAAAATGTTCTGCCACCTTCAATAAAAGACATTTTAAGAGTAAATAAGCTATCATTGGATTGATCAAAACACTTTATGAAAAGGAAATTGTGACGAATAGCTTTTAAAACATTTTTTAAAGCTAATAAATGTACTATTCCTACGGAAATCTTCATTTCAATATCCCAACGAGAGAGAGGGAGTTAATGGAATGGATTGGATTTAAAGGCCGTTACAAAGAGTCCTACATCCACCAGAAAGTCTATCATACCTGACATTGTGCTTGAAATTCTATACATAGAATTTCATTGCCTTAAATGAAGGCTTTGTACCTAGAGTCCTTTTTGTTTGTTTTAAATACAAACACCTCAGAGAGATCACCTATTGAGCTATTATTAGTCAATAACACGTTAGGGGATTTAATTTATCTGGTTACTTTCCAACCTGATAGTTAAAATTTTAATTTAGAGGAGACCAGTGTCTGGAGCCTGAGAAAGTGAGAGCACAGCTGGGAGAAGGGAGGCTGCATGAGGGATTTGGGGCAGTCAGATGGGAAAACTGAAAGGTGTTGAATGTTGGGGGAAAGATGTGCTCCTTTAGAGGACCACAAGCAAATTTAACTAAAGGCAGAATTTCAGAGTCCTACCAGTGAAAGCTTACATCATTTTCTAGTTTTTCAAAAGTGCCGTATAGCGAGAACAAGAAAATGGCACCATATAATTTGAACACAACTGTTACTCCTCAAAAAAGCCATATCATGTTCCCATCTGAACTTGAATGCTTATAGCTGCTTATAACGCAGAGAGTACCCAATAAAGGGAGAACTCTGAAAATAGTAGTCTCATTCAATATTTATTACAACTAATTTTTAGACATATTGGCCCTAGACTGAATGGAATATGTCTATTTGAGTAAAAGAGATTAGGTCTAGATGAAGTATTTACAATTCTTGCATTTTGCATCAAAAAGCATTTTGTTATTAAGATCCAACCCTTTCAAAGTTTGCCTATATGTGTAGTATAAATATACTGTCAGTGCTAAGGTAATAATCATATATTTTGCTATGCATGTATGATTTATGGCTATTGTAATTATTATATGTCATTTTATATTTACTTTCAGGTTTTCAGTCTTTGAGAATATGCCATACCATGTGAATCAGCCTATAAAGTTATTATGAAAAATTGCTCCTGTTGTGGATTTTTTTTCCTGTTGTAGTTTTCTGGAAAACCATAATATTTTTTAAATGATTAGGAAACTAAATTTTAAAAAGCACAATTGAAAATTTTATTTCCCTCATCATACAAAGCATTGTCTTCACAGTTCCTTTGGTACTAAAGATTTTCAAATAGTTTCGCTTCAGTTAAGAGATTTCTGCTGTTTGTCCCCAGAACATATTCAGAAATCATTGAAATTATTATAAGCCTTCAGAGAGACGTAGGAAGTAGATGATAGCTTCATATTTGTAGTAATCTTAGAAAATTAACTAGTAAAGTTAACTAGTATAGACCAGTATGCCTAAAAAAGTGTAAATTTTACTGTATGTAAATTATATCTCAATAAATCTGACTTTTAAAAAGTTATGTATCTATGTTTGAAAAATTATTTTTATTGAGACAAGTATAATGGTACCCACTCTAAGGAATGTAAGCATTTGAAAATCCAAACTGGAAAATATTTAAATTGAAGGAGAAGTGAGGTTGACTTTATAAAAGTATTTATAATAGAATTACATTTTGTGGCACCCAAATATATTTTACAATGATTCAATTATAAACTTCTACTCATAAAATTTCAGAAACAAATCTATGGTACACAGCTTTTATATATGTATTATTACAAAACATTCAGTCATTTACAGTAACAATCCTGGATGGATTTAAAGAATACTTTTCAATTCTATGTAATACATTAAACAATCAAATACTTAAAGTATGCAAAGTACTGTTGTTCTAAAGGAGATATGAAGCTGTATAAGATCTAGATTTTGATTTCCTTGAACTCACATCCTGGTGAGAATAGAAATATACATAAGGAAGTCTAATATAAGGAGGCCTGAAATACAGGGCTATAAGAGAAGACCTAGAAAGAACAGTTTCAAGCTGAAGTTGCTAAGAGCCCTTTTGCAATACCTTACCCTTGGGCCTTGAATGAGAAGTAAGTCTTGGACTTATAAACTTGTAGAAAATGACATTCTAGGCAAAATGTTCAACTTTGGTGAATGCAAAATAGTAGGAAAGTGCTGGAAATAATAGGAATGTTCATTACATACATGAAAGAAACAATGGGAAATAAAGCCAGAAAGAGAAGTGGAACAGAAAATATGTAAGCTTATGAATGCTAAGATAGGGAAAAAAATTCAACGAAGAAGAAGAAATATAAAAAAAAAATGGGAGAACAAAAGATGACTTTTGAGGACTCAAGGATAACAAAGATAATTTGAAACAGTCGCTGACTGTGACAGGGTCATTGATTATCCTTCAATAGCTGTTGTTTCTTTCTCCCTTAGAAATAGAATAAAGACTACATCTCCCAGCCTCCCTTGCAGCCTAGTGTAGCCATAGGACTAATGTTCCAGCCAATATGATGTAAGTTTTCAAGAATCTTCCTTAAGAGATTGCTGCTCTCCTTTTGCCAATTCTTCTCCACTTGATTCATTCTCCCACATGAAACAAGGATGCGATAACCACTATCCTGGACTGTGAAGACAGTGGCCACTCACTAAGGATGGCAGAACATAGAAATGGAAAGTGTGTGTGGGCTTCTTCCCATACCAACCCTGGCCTGTCTAGATCTGGATGTTGTGTGAAAGAGAAACTTTTATTTAAGCTTCTTTTATTTATTTATTTATTTTTATTACTCACACAGCCAAACTCGATCCTAAATAATAACAGTTTTTGTGGCCAACGTTATAATATCTCTACTAGGAATCGGAGAAGGAATAATAATTAAATTTAATATTCAAGTGTTATTGCACTATGTGTCAGATGCTACTATTTGAGTTACTTTTTCTCATCTCCCTATCTCAACAACCCTTTGAGATGTCATCATCTTCATTTTAGAGGGGAGGAAACTGAAATGCAGATAGGTTTTTTAAATCGCCATGATCGCACTCATAGAAAGTGGTAAAGCTGGTATGTATTGGATCCTTTCTCAGTCAGACTCCAAAGTTCATGCATACTCTTAATTACTGTGATGTCTGAAGACCAGCTAAATGGCAGAAATTTGTCATGCACCCAGTGAACATGATTCTATAGTTTCTTCTAGAGTCCCTTAACACTGCCTACACCTTCATAAACAGTCCCTTCATTAAACTTTCTTCAGTTGACAGCTAGACTCTGCCATATTTTCCCCTGACTGAGATACCAGCTCTTTTAGGTGCCTTTCTTTAGGTTTTCTTTCTCCAGAAACTAGGATGAGAATTATTTCTGTAACGCATTTTGCTAATCATAAAGAATATTTCAGTTTGCTTTTTTTAATCACTTAGTTGACTCAGCCTTCTGTTGCTTTCCTACTTAAGGCAAGAAGAGAGAAAAATCGATGAAAGGCATCTTCTTGGATTCTTAAGATAAAGCTGTTAGATTATGATGTCTCCTGTCAAAGGTAATATTCCACTATTCTTAAAGACAAATGCAACATTTTTCCTCCCATCAGACTTCAAACCAGGTACTACCAGCTATGCATGACTAGAAATGTGTGACCAAATTTCTCTTAGAAACAGCTTGGGAATGGTGTAGTAGACATATATTGTTTTTGTCTGTCCTCCATCCCTTGCTTTGGGAAACTGCTACATTCTGACAAAATTGAGCATAGAAAGGGAAAAGGGGGTCAGGCTGTGGGAAGGGTCAGGCATATGTAAATAAGAAATTAGTGGAGTTCTGCAAGAATTGTCATTTTTTAAATTGTTTTAAAGACTGCATATAGTTAGACCATAATGTAAACAGAGGAACCAACTTTGGGTGAACTGTGAAAAAGCGCAACAGAAGATTTCACTTTTAACAGTAGTCATAGAAAGAATAGACAATAACATATATACTCAATCAATACTTCAAGTTGTTTTCTCCTACAAACAAAGACCACCAGGTACAGAAATATACTTCACTAAAAATAACTAAGAAAGAGAATAGGGAAAAGATGGAGCAACAGTATCCCAGTATCTGTAGTAAATGAAGTAAGGAGTTAAGATTCAGCCAGAGATTGCAACTTGGTATTGCAAAGGAGTAACGAAGACAGGCCTAAATGAAACATAAGACGTCTCCAGTAGTCAGCAGAAGAGATGCCAGAAATAGAACTGATCCGAAAAGTTCAAAAAGAAAACAATGAAAAATTAATTACAGTCTTGGTCTTGACTGTTCACATTCTATTAGCTTCGTCTTTTTAGCCTGCCAGATCTTTGGTAATGCACTTCACACATGTTTATTTGCTTCTGCTCTGCAAAACTGAAGATAGATTTATCTTTCCTTTTAAAGTCACTCAAATAACTTCAGTTTTCTCTGTGGAAAAATTCTAATGAACACTTTCAGTTTATGATTGGTTTTAATTCTTCTTGGTTCTTTTCACAGTACAAAGGACTTGTGAGTTCTTTGATTTTGTTTTAGAAATTTATTGTGCTTAGACTTATACAGTAGATCATGAAATACAGATCAGTGTATACAAATATTGGTTGATCTTTTTGGTTTGATCTTAAGTCTTTTTTAAATATTAGAATGCTACATGGAAAATTGGTGAAATCAATGGTAGAAAAAACTTGAGTTAGAATACAGGACAAGCTTATGATGATACTCAAGTTCCAGCTGAACACCTAAGACCCACTTACATTTTGTCTACCCCAAAAATGAACACTCTTTCAAAAATTGGGAAAGATATTGACTATACTGAACCAGACTTCCAAGGAGAGGCCTATGCTGGAGATACAAATTTGGGATCATCAGAATACGGATGTTATTTGAAGCCATGGGAATAGATGAGATCATTTTGGGGGAGAGTATTTTAAAAAGGAAAATAGGGCCTAGTCCAAAGCCCTGAGGAATTCCAACTTTTAGAATCAAATAAGATAAATGGAGCCAGCAAATGAGACTGAACAAGATTGTGAAGGAGACCAGAGACTGGGGCAGTATCTGGAAGGGTTAAGGGAAGGTTTTTTGTTTATTTTCAATGGTAGTTGCCTGATTATCCTGTAAAGAGGGAGAGATTTATAACTTGGCACAGAGAGAAGAGATCATCAAAGGAGCAGATACCTTGACAGAACAGGAAGAAAAGAAATGGAGGGGAAGCAGACGATACATGTATGGTGGATTGACTTTTTTTTTTAAATAATTTTATTTATTTATTTTTTTCCCCCAAAGCCCCAGTAGATAGTTGTATGTCATAGCTGCACATCCTTCTAGTTGCTGTATGTGGGACACGGCCTCAGCATGGCCAGAGAAGCAGTGTGTTGGTGCACACCCAGGATCCGAACCTGGGCCGCCAGCAGCAGAGCGCACGCACCCAACCGCTAAGCCACGAGGCCGGCCCTGGATTGATTTTTGATTGGGGGTTGTGGAGAGAGACAAGGTGATGATGATATTAGCTAACATTTACTGAGTACTTGCAGTGTGTCCTGTCCAAGTATCTTACATGCATTAACGGGTTTCATCTCCATAACAAACTCTTGAAGTAGGTTCACTCTATCATTCCTCTTAAACAGATGAGGAAGTTGTGCCCAAGGTCACAACTAGTAAGGGGCAGAGCTCAGACTATTGACCACTTGATGTGTACACTGATGTAAGTCAGTAGAATTGGTTTGGAGAAGATCAGAAAGTTTTCTCATATCTTCTATTTTCTCAATGAAATGGAAATACTTCCTTAGCCTAAAAGGGAGGCCATGTGTCGGAAATGTTAAATGTTCATTTGAGTTTGGCGTCATGTATTTAAATGGTTAGCAAAATAAGCCTACACTCTGGGATCAGACTGACAGAGTGGAATCCTGGCTTTGCCTCTTACAGCAGTGTGAACGTGGACAAGTGACTAAAGCTCTCTAAACCTCAATTTTTCACCTTAAATGGGGATAATTGTCCTACCTCCCTAAGTTGTTATGAGGAATGCACGAGACTGTTTTTAGAACTGTACCTTATACAATTCAGTGAGTATAAATGTTGCTTGCTGATACTTCTGTTATGGCTATTACTATTATTTTTATTATCATTGTTGCCCCAGTCTGCCCAGTTGTGTGATTTTCTACACCGGTACATGGCACAAAAAAGATAGAAGGTTGTGGATTTTTCTTGTTGTAGTTGAGTGCAGTGGAGGGAGAGAGTGGCAAAGGAGCTGAGAGAAGTGGTTAGGGAATAATATAGCTAGCTCATCGTGTTTTAGCATTCAGTCAAAAGGAATTAGAAACTTACCTAATTGTATTAACATTGCTTTGCTTGATGAACTCCTATTTGAAAGTAATAATTTCTGAAAATGACATTTTCACTATTTCATCTTAGACACACACCATAATCATTAAGCTTCTAAGTGTTGATTATGTGTAAATGCTAAGGACATTAAATTTTTTCTTATTATAAAATATACATTATACTAAAATATTATAAACTCATTATAAAATGATTTCTCCCATTAAAACATCACTGAAGTGTAAATATTTACAATAAGTCAGGTGGTCACTGATGCTTAAATTCAACTTTGTATTCTCACTTAAATTCAAATCAAATGTTACTTAACCACTATCATACAAACTAGGCTGCTACTGTCAAATCCTTTTTTTCTGCTTTAAAACTATGAATAAACAACTGCCCCACTTAGATTGTTTGCATGTTAAAGTATTACCATTTTCTTCTATTATTTCTAATTACTTAAACTGATTACTCTTTTCACAACAAAACTTTAGAATCAGAATTTATTCAATTTTTCAAAATTAAATTTTGTATTCCTCCTATTCCTGATGGTGTTTATTTGTATAATATTTGAAATAATAGAATGAACAATTAACTTTCAGCTTGTAAAGAGAGGAAAGCCACATTTCCTAACTGGTTTTGAATTATTCACTTATTTCGTATAGTAGATTCTACATTTTAAATATTAGGAGCATATTAAAGCAAACTTTGGCATATACATATGTATGTATAAATATTTTCTTATGTCAGATTTTAATTATAGAAAGTTTGACTTAAACAGTAAACATTTGCAAGTTGATTTAAATAGAAAATAGTTATGTTATTTAACTGATAAGCTAAAAAATGCTAGTAGTTCTGTTATCCAGTATATTAGTCAAAAATGCAACCGCCAGATTACAAACTATAGAACTTCCAAACCTCAGAAGAGATCCTTGGCTGTGCAGTCAATTCTGGAAGTAACAGAGTTAGTCTAGTTCACTCTCTTATTTTAAGAGAGGATGAGATAGACTTAAAGCCCATGAATTGAATCAGAAGAAAAGAATCAAGTGAACAACTCAACTTTACTCATTTCCCCTAAGAAGTCAAAGAAGAAATAAAAACAAAGCTGCAATCATTTTTTCTTTACATGTTGGTTTTTACAGCTCAAATTAATTCTTGGTTCTAAGGTTCCTAATTAGCTTTGGATCACAGACCCCAAAATAAATTTAATGAAGCTATGCATCCTATCCATAAAAAATATACACATTTGCAGCACAATCTTAAAGAGTTTATGGTCTCACTAAAGCCTATATAAAGCTCCATAGACCCAAGATTCAGAACCATTCTGGACTGTAATGAGTCCACCCAAAAAGGCACAATAGGAGCAATTGTGTACATAAGTAGTCCTGTGATAAGTGTCCAGGTTTAACCTGACATAAATGTTAAAAAACAAATTTTTAGACCATCGTCCAGAGTTGTAAAAAGTATCTCTTTCCTGATCAGTTCAAGGCATTACAACCAACTCTATGGTAATCTTTCCACAGAAGTAATAGGGTAGCCTCTATAATCAACATTTTATCAGGACTAAATATCCCACTGTAGATGGATTACTCAAGTTCTCTCTTTATCTGCCTCCTCTGGCTGCCAGACCTTTGGCACCTCCAACAGAAGGTGGGAAGGAGAGCTGAAAGCAGGAAACTCAAGTTGTTTTGTTTTACTTTCAATTGAATACCTTGACTAAAACAGTTTAGTGCAGAGGAAAAAATGGAAACTGCTGTTTAGCAGTAAGTCTTTGAATTGTGTGCAAGATATCATGTGCCTACATATCCCTTTCTCTTATTACTATACATAATACAGGGTTGGCTGCCTCCTTAATGAAATATACAGTGCTTTAAAGAGATCCTGTGGCTTTTGCACATTACATAAGCCGTAGTTAGTCTGCCTCAGAATGATGCAGAAAAATTGTAAATTTTACTTCAGAAATCTGCTGCTAAAGCAGACTCTGCCAGTTTTTCAGCTTTCAAAGCTGCTCTGTATAAAGCAGCACATTTGGAAATCTGTTGCTGGTACACCCTATTCATACTCTATTCATAAGAAGTAAAACTTAACATGCGAAAGAAAAGGACATATGAAAGGATCACAAAAATGAAGGAAGCAATGAATTCTAAGAATATTCAGTATTGGTTAGGTTTTCAAATACCTAAACATTAAAATGTCTTTGAATGTTGACAATATACACTTGTTAGCGAAATAACCCTTCTCTTGACTTCTACGCCAGGTGGCAAAATCCCATTCCAGCAGCACACAATTGGCCCTGTGTTTCATGCTGCTATTGCTTTTCCAGGTAGGTGAAAAGTAAATATAAAGTAAACACCATCACCACCATCATTTAACATTAAATAACAGTTTGACACAAAGCAATGGACTTGACTACAATTTTCAGAGTTAGGTAAGCTGCCTTAAATTCTAAGTCATACAAAAATATAATCAAATACTAGGATTAAGGGATTTCTTTTTCTTCCTTCCATGGGAGACAGATTAGTTTTATGTGAAAGATTTCTTTTTCTTTTATGTCTCTTTTATTTCAAGAAGTATTCCTATCTTTAGTGGGAAGGTTTTTTTAAATTTTGACTTTTTATTACAAATTGTTTCAAACATAAAAAGAGCAGAGAGGAGTATAATAACCTCCCATGTACCCAATACCCAGCTTTGACATTTAATATTTTTCCAAACTTGAAGGTAAAGGATTTTAATTTGTCTATAATCTAAATCAGAATTCTTTTATTTATGCCATAAATAATAGAGTATAAATAATATAATATAAATAATAAACAACTAGAAACTCTTGAAAGACATCCCTTTGAATTATTTTTAAAAAGACAACTATTTGTTGTTCCCTCAGAAAGGCCCTGGAGTTATAAACAGTATTCTTAATGTGGAGTTAATTTTATTTTCATGTTTCTTAATGGTAATTTTTAGCAAGATTTTTTAAAAAGGAGACTATAAGAATAAATACCAAAATGACATGCCTAGCAATAGCCAAACCAAGGGGTAAAACTTATTAAGATCAGTTAAAAACATATCTCTCTATCAAACGGAAGCTAAGCTAACAGCATGTGATATCACGACGGTGTGAATAGTGCTTCCTAAATCGAGAAGCAAATGAAGAATGCATCCAGTGCATTCGTTATGCTGAGTCACTGGGTTGAAAGAGAGAAAGCTAAACCCCTACTGAACAACCACATTTTTTTCTTCTAGGTGAGTCATAATTCTTTGAGGACTGGCAGGCACAAAGCCACCAAGCCTTGTGCTACCTGTCCTGTCTACAGTAATACCCAGTGCTTGTTCCGTGTATTTTGATCTCAGGCAACTCTGATTATGGGAATTTGACTATGTAAAAAGCTCTCTGGCTAGTACGTAGGTGTAAGCAAAAAAAAAAAATTTTTAACTCAGATAATATTCAAAATCACAGTGAAGTATTTTATTGACTAAAAGCTTTTTCGGCTAGTATTAAATATTTGCTAGATATTTACACTAATTGACAGGAAAAATTACAAAATTATTTTGATTGACTCAGTCTAAGAATAATTTCTCCTTTTTTTATTTCCAAAGAATCATAGAAGAGCCTTTTTCCTGGCAATATTAGCTATCACTTTGGGAAATTCAAGTTATTATAATGACAAGCTTGATCAATATACTCTTCATTTAATTTTTGTTTAGTAAATTTAAAGTTAAGCCTAAGATTCATTGTAAGAAAAAGAGCTATAATAAAATACAGAAATATTAATTTTTACAATTTTGTATTGTTTGTGATATCAAATGCCTTTTCTTCTCTATAACACACAAAAAATCCAAACTGTATTTTCTTTTTTTTTTTTTTTTGTGAGGAAGATCAGCCCTGAGCTAACATCCATGCTAATCCTCCTCTTTTTGCTGAGGAAAACCGGCTCTGAGCTAACATCTATTGCCAATCCTCCTCCTCTTTTTTTCCCCCAAAGCCCCAGTAGATAGTTGTATGTCATAGTTGCACCTCCTTCTAGTTGCTATATGTGGGACGCCGCCTCAGCATGGCCGGAGAAGCGGTGCGTCAGTGCGCGCCTGGGATCCGAACCAGGGCCGCCAGTAGCAGAGCATGCGCACTTAACCGCTAAGCCATGGGGCCAGCCCCCAAACTGTATTTTCTTCGTGAATTTACAACATGGGAAAAAAAGGTCTCCAAAATTTAGAACAGCAAGAGTCCATACTTTGGAAAACAAGAAAAATTAAGTTTAAAAATAAACTACTTTTGGGGGCCAGTCCGGTGGCACAAGCAGTTAAGTGCGCAGCGGCCCAGGGTTCGCCGGTTTGGATTCCGGGCGCGCACCAACGCACCTCTTGTCAAGCCATGCTTTGGCAGCATCCCATATAAAGTGGAGGAAGATGGGCATGGATGTTAGCCCAGGGCCAGTCTTCCTCAGCAAAAAGAGGAGGATTGGCAGATGTTAGCTCAGGGCCGATCTTCCTCACAAAAAAAAATAAAAATAAAAAAATAAACTACTTTTGTAGTAAAAAGGGTACTTTCCTACAGTGCTGTAACCCTTTTGGAGATCAATTTGGACATATGTATAAAGAACATTTAAAATATCCATGACTTCTAAATATGAATATACACTCAAACATTTGAATATTTGACTCCTGGAAATATTCCCTAAGAAAAAAATCCTAAATAAAAAAAAAATTGTGCACAAGGGTACTATTTATAATAACACAGATTAGACACAACCTAAATTCTCACAATAGGGAATAGTTACAGGAGTTATAGTACACCCATACCAAGAAATTTCTAAGCAATTCCATGTCAATGAAAGAAAACATGGGATATCCAGGTCTTACTAACACCTGTTATGTATCTGCTGCTAGCTGAGGCTTTTGATGGAAATTCTTTGGTCCTCTATCAGCTTTTGAGAACTAAAAGATATGTCTTTATTGGTGGAGTAGGTCCTATAATGAAACCAAGCAGATCATCCACTTGATGTGATATGAGGAACACAATAAGCTCTTGATATTCGAAGTATTATAGTATTACTTATCCTCAGCTCAGATTCTACAGTAGAAGGGAAAAATAGGGTGAAATACTAAACTGTTTCTCAGGCGCCTTTAAAGCTACTAGGGTCATAACCCAAGATTTAAGTAATTCAGAGAAATGGGCCTTCAGAGAGGGGTACCTGGAACCTTGGTGGTCTGACAAGAGGTCAGGACAAGGCAGGCACAGCAGTTTCAAGCCCCACTTGGCCAACGGACAATGACTGATAGAGTTGGACTTTTGAGGTACAAAATCTACTAACCTGTGGGGGCAAAAGGGAGTTTCCACTTGGGGTTCTTTGCATCCTTTGGCACTCACAAAGCCCAATGCCCAAACCACCACTTTCATGGATTGAAGAGGCCGTTGCCAAAACCATCCCTTTTGTAGGCATTCTACAGTGCTGCTCTACCCTTTTAAAATCCTCTACATTCTTTAGTTTAGCCAAAAAATGTAATGGCATTGACTGCAAAGGGCTGCTTTTTTTTTTTTTTTTAATAATTGTTTATTTATTTATTTTTCCCCCAAAGCCCCAGTAGATAGTTGTATGTCATAGTTGCACCTTCTAGTTGCTGTATGTGGGACACGGCCTCAGCATGGCCAGAGAAGCGGCGTGTCGGTGCACACCCGGGATCCGAACCTGGGCTTCCAGCAGCGGAGCGCGCGCACTCAACCGCTAAGCCACGGGGCCGGCCTGAAAGGGCTGCTTTTTAAATGGACTTATGTCCAAAAGGTAGACACAAATTCTCCAGTCTTTCCTTTTCCTTTGTTAGCTTGGATTAGGTCAGTAGGCAGCCTTGTACCAAGCAGGAAGACCTAAGAAGAGTTAGTACATTTGGGAGTGAGTCTGGCATTGGGACAAGAATAACAGTGATAGTCTTGGTGGTCTGGCCAGGGTGTGCTGCTAGGAGAAGCTGTGCCTGGATAAGAGAAAGAGGAAGTTTCACTTCACTGAAGAGAGCAGATGAGGAGGACTTGTCAGCATTCAGGTATGTTGTGAGGGCAGGTGTGACACCCCAAAGGCAGGAAACAATTTAAAAGGAATTTTAAAGGAGTTGCACCTAAAGTAAGGACTACTCTCCAAGGAAAAGTATGGTGTCACAATTCTGCCTAAGGCTGCTCTGAATAAAGGTTTAGGGAACCTGCCTCCTCCCTATCCTTATAAATCTTGGAGCATAGAGAATTTAATGGCCCTGGAGGTTGTTGTGGGAGGAGGAGTAGTAAAGATACTAAAACCCAAGGAATCAGCCTTCCATTTCCCAGGAACTGAAAAGGGTTAGGTAGAATCAGCCCTGTTTTTTCTAGTTATGGTAAACAGTTTTAAAACTCTCCTTTATCTAAACCTAGTAAAAGGAAAAGATTGGCTGACTTAGGCTTCAATTGTTTTTTTTTCCTGAGCTCATGTTCTCATAATGGTTCAGATTGACTAGAGATGTCATAAAATCGTAAAATTTTAGAGCCAAAAGCGACCTGGAAGATTATTTCTTCCTCTTCATTTTATAGTTGAGAAATCTGAGAGAGGATAAGTGGCTAAAATTTAGGAAGCCAAAAAGTTGCAGGAGAAGCAATAAGTATACGTAATCCATAAAGTGAAAATCAGAATGAAATCTTGAGTTTATTATAGAAATTGTGATTGCGCTTAACCGTGGTTTCTCTGCAGGTTTGGATCAATGTTTGTTGTCTCTAGTTTTGTTGGTTAAGGAATGGATCAAGGTTTTTCAAAATTATTTTTTGCTGCTACAATGGAAATCTACAAAAACAAGTAATAGACTATTTTGGGATCATTGTTCAGAAGTGCATTTATCTTAGAAATGGTTACCATGGAGATGAGCACATGTTGTGTGACTCTACAGCTTTTGAGTTAGAGTCATCTATGCTACTAAGACATAAATAGCCATATATACACACAGATGCACACGAGCCCATGCACACATGCACACTGAAGTTATAGTGTTCCTCTCTTTCTGTAAAATAATAATAATAAAATTCCGTGCAGTGCTGATCTCTGATGGTGGAAGGACCTGCAAACTCTAGACATTTTAAAATGTAATATTGTACAATGATATAAAAACCATTTTTAAAAAACATTGTAAGGTAGAATGAATCAAGCTTAAAGACTAATAACATACTTGACGTAAAATAAATGATGAGAACACACTTCTTAGTTCTTTCAAGTAGAAATACAAAAATAAGAAAGTAAAAAAAAAATAAACCCAGAATATATTATGAAAAAGTTCTTGAGTTATTTTTCCCAAAATATTCAATAATATTGGGCACAGTTTTTTGTCTAGTTTTTCTCTCCTTCCTCCCTCTTTCTAGCTAACTAGCCAGGTAATTTCTTTGTTTGTGTGTGTTTCCTTTCTTTTCTTTGCTTTTTCTTCTCCTTCAATAAATAAAATTTTTAGGATGCTTAAATTCCCAAGAGACTGGCCACTTTCAGGAGATCACAAAGGTAGATATTCTGATAAAAGTTAATTTTTTTAAATTTATTTTACTTTTTTGGTTACTTTTCAATAGTGGACATTTTCAAATTTTCAAATAAGAGGAGAAAGGAGAGTAAAATTAACCCCACTCCCACGTACCTGTCAGTCAGCTTCAATGCTTATCAACATGTCGCTAATTCTGTTCGATTTATAACCCTCCTTCTCCCATCATTTTAAATCAAATCCCAAACATCATAATAAAGATTTTTTTTGAATAATTACACTAGCTGATAAGAAAACTTTTTTCCCTCCATAATTTAATTTTTTTATATTTTTCTTGAAAACTTCAAAGGTTTCATTGTGTATAGGATGCAATATGAGGTACTAAACTCAGTAGTGCAAGTTATAAGGAATAGATCTAGAGTAATAATAATAATGCTTCCTTGAACATTCAAGCAATTTAACACACCCATGATTTAGCCACATTTAGCTTTGAAACTACACACCATCATTTGTCTGTTTCTTTTCTTATGTGAAAAGTAATCTTTTCTTATGCAGCAGAGTTAATTTTTTTCAGACTCGCTAGTACATGTGTATTTAAAGGTATATTAAATTAAGCCATGCACTTTGACTTGTTTTATAGAAATATAAGAAATGTACATCAAATAAACAAAACCAATATGTGTTTTTGCTTTTTTTCCCAAGACAGCTATTTTAATGTATTTGATTAGTAAACAAATACTCCAATTGCTAAAGAGTACACAAAAAGGACAATTCTAAAACAGCACATCATTGTTCACAGTCTTTTCATAAAAAATAAGTCATGTAAAGTTTCTCAATATTTGCTGCTATTTTCAAACTGAAGCATCATGTACTTTTAGAGCTGCAGTAAATTCTTCAGTTGAAAATCAACAAAATCCAAATCTGAGGTCAGCAAAAATGCCAGCAATATAACCTTTATTCCCTGACTTTTACTTCACTACTCTTTATTTTATTTTTTTTTGCTGAGGAAGATTGGGGCTGAGCTGATATCTGTTGCCAATCTTCCTCTATTTTTTTGTTTGTGGGTCGCTGCCACAGCATGGCTGCTGACAAATGGTGTAGGTCCACACCCGGGAACTGAACCCCGGGCTGCTGAAACGGAGCATGCCGAGCTTAACCACTAGGCCACAGGGCTGGCCCTACTTCACTAGTCTTGCACACTGCCTTTTAGAATTTCAGCACTGAAAGATTTGTGAAATTTCCATTTTTTTCCCCAAATTCATCAATCCAATATGCCTTACTCTCTTCAGGTTAAATACTTAATCAACATACTTATATTAAATTCAAGTCGTTAAAAATTTAAAGTCTTTAAATCTTGGTCTTTTAAATCTAAGTGTCAGGAAGTAAAAGACTTAACTATCACAGAATGAGAGACATCTCAGATCTCAGGAAAAAAATCCTTTCACTCTACATAGTCTCTTTCCAAATTAATTAATACAGTTTTAAATAACCATTGTTTGAAAACAATGAGGGCTTTCTCCTATATGCTTAGCTCTAGTGATTCTAGCTTTTACTAGTCATCCTCAGAATATCTATAGGGATATCCCCAGAGAAATATATAGTTCTTTAGGAGTATTTCCAGGGGAAATAAGTTGCTAGCAACTTGTGACTCAATTGAGAGAGGACTGAAGATAAAAATAGAAGACATGTCATATTGCATTGGACCAATTGGTCATCCAACTGAATGTTGACACCAAGACACATTTTGAAGGGAAGCACTATGGCTTTCTAATTCATCCATCTAAAAGCCAGAAATATAGATGATTTCCTTTATGAACTAGATCAGCTGATGTATGAACCAAACATTTTCTAAACTTCTTGGCCATTATTCTGTTGTTTGCTTATTCCAGTGCTTTAGACAACACATTCAGTTAACTTTACTACTCACCATGTTCTTTTGGTTGACATAAAATTACTCTTTTTAAACTTCAAGATACACTCCCTAGCATTTTTAATATCCTAGGATTTTATTAATTTAGCTAACATTATCTATATTATTCCTGATTCTTTTAAATGATTTGATCATAGTTCTTCTCAGCTTTTTATCATTTTAAATAAAAATATCACATATATTTTATATATACACATATATATTTATATATACACATATGTTATAATTAACATAGTTAAAGAAGGTTAGAAAAGGATAAATTCCTGGCAGAAAGTGGAGATGTCAACATTCCTTGAGAATGACACTGTGGAAGGGAATTTTCTATCATTGACAATCTAGTAGTTTCTGAGCATGACCTACATCTGCCTCCACTACCAATCCATCAAATCTCTCCAACCCCTCTAATTTGACAGCTGTCTCTACCACTCTATTGAAGCTGTTCTATGTAAAATCACCAGTTGATCTCATTTTATCATGTCAAGTTATCTTTTCCTGGTTCTCTGTATCCTGGCCTCTCTGTACCTTTTTATACTGTCGGACAACTTTTTTTTTTTTTAACCATAATTAACCTTTAATTACATGAACCAGGTTTTCTACTGTCTTCTGTAACTTCTCCTTATCTGGTTTCTTTACATGTTTCTCTTGCTTTTCAGGCCTCCCAAAGTTTGTCCCCCAGGGCATTGTCCTTGACTGGCCTTTCTTTAAACTTGCTCCTTTGAGAAATTCATATTTTCTCATTTAACCATCACCTCCATGTGAATGACTTCAACTCAATTCAGATGTCCTGGCTTCACTCGTTCATCCATTCATGGAATATTTATTGAATGCTTACAGTATGACAGGCACTAAATAAATAAATTGGGTTCCTTACTACTCTATAAAAATATAACTCATAATCCTCATAAGACTAGTGTCCAAGTTTCCCTAGCTTTAAACTGTCAAGTTATCTCTGATGAGCTTCTTTCCTAAATTCGTATGTTCATTCTTTCAATGTCTTTCATGTACTTTTAAAAAGCGCCTTTTGAGTCATCATTTCTTATGGGCTTCAACATAATCCAAGTTGTAGTGTCCCTTATACCTGGATTATTACTTTAGTTTCCCAATTGTTCCTCTGATTATTTTCTTCATCCAGTATAATAGTGTTTTTATCATGTCACTCATGCTGTTCGTAAACACTACAAGCCCAAACATCACCTGATTTTTGAAGCTTATATAATCTAGACTCACCATACCATGTAAATTTTATTCCCAACATGCTCTCGTTTTACAACTGGGAAGCTTCCCCACAGCATGAATTATTACTTCCATGTTTTTGCTAACACTGTTTTTTTATTCTGTGATTTATTTTTTCTCAGTTGATTTTTTCCCCCTTCCAAATGGAATTGTAAGCTTTTGGAAATCAGCATCTATTTTTAGTTGTTGTTGAGTTTTATCAATTCTGAAATACACATTTTTTCATATTATTAACTTCTCTGAAATCAAGATGCATCTTATAATCAATGATGTCTTAAAATTTGTAACGATTTAATTGGAAGTATTTTTTCTTTCCCAGTGGTGCATAAAATAATGGTGTGTCTTATAATCAATGGTATCTTAGATTCAATGAAATACCACTTTTTTGTACCTTCACAGCCCTGGGTGGAGTATTAAGCTCAATGTAGATACTCCATAAATGCTTGTTGGTTGATTTATTTCCTAGTTATATGGTTTTGAACCACAGAAGTGGCTGCAATAAAGATAACCCACATATCTAGCATGTTACTAATTTCAAAAATTTTTTTAAAGTGGTCTGTCTTTTGAGGGAAATAGAAAAGATGAAAAAGAATTAGACAAGTATTTGGAGCCTACTTATTCTTTTAAATGTATATCACAAAGGATTGAACTATAAATTTCTGAAGTATATCCTAAGCTCTCTTTCTCCAGGCTTTAAAAAGATCTCACTTATTTGGGGCCATGTGAGATCCTTAAATATCACCACAGACATGCAAGTAATTAATATTTGGAAGGAAATGTAGAAAGTTTCTACTTCTGTTTTTATTGCTTCTTTTTGTATTATCTCTATAACCATACACATATAAGCAAAAAATGTTGTGTAATCAAAATGCTCCAGTAACAAATTCACATGAGGCATTGTATTCATAAAGAAAATATGCATTCAAACTTGTTTTAATTGAACTAATTTTTTTGAAAATGTCTTTAAAATGCTCGTACAGGGAGTAGTGCCATAATCACGAGAGACGTTTGGTTTTTCTCTGTATTCATTTCAGGCTGTGTCTGCATGTTCTCAGTGAAGTGCAGAATTGAGACTATCAACTCAAGCCAAATATTGTAATTCAAAGTATACTTCTGATTATTTATAAATGTTTTTACCCATATAAGTCATATCTGAATTAACGAAGGTTATGTATTCCCATGACGATTTTATTATGTCATATGTCAGAATGTGTAATGTAGTGGGATGAAAGTGGGCCTTGGAATCCAACAGACCTAAGACTGAATACAAGATCCACTACTTGCTAGCTCTTTGCATATCAATTACTTTATCTAAAAGTGGGATTTTTGTGAGGATTAGAGATAACCCTTGGAAAATGTCTAGCATAGCACTTGGCATAGACGCTCTAAATCTGTTAGGAGAGAGAAATTATATGGGGGGCACAGGGACATAGTCCAGCATGCATTCACTTCACACTTTCCTCTTTTCCCCAGACCCAGGGCCCCTTAGTCCTTATAAGGATGTGCCCCCTCTTTCAGGATAATCCCTTACCAGTCATGCCCCAGCACAAGGCAATGCCTCCTCCATGGATGGAATGCTGCCCTCTCCCTCTGGCCTCGGTCTCATAACCTTTTGCCTCTTCTTTTTCTTCTGCCAGCACTCCAGGCCTAAGAGAGTGGTGCTTCTCCCAATCTCTCTGCATCCAGGCTAGCTATGTGAAAAGGAGTTTTGCCCTTAAAGAACTTTTTGGAAAACCATATAGTGAAGTAGAACAACTCTTCAATATTGAGTCAAAAGGCCTGGAATCATGAGTGATGTGACATTAGGCAAATCAGTTTACTTCTCTGGACCTTGGTTCCTCTTCTGTAAAATGAAGGGTTGAATTGGATAGAGTCAGTGAATAGAATCAGTGTACTAGCATCCAATGCTACTTCAGACATGTTAGCATTACAGTATTATCAGCAGAGACTACAGCTATTACTATGTAGCCAACAACTCTACCCATCCTCTACAGAATGATGTGGTGCAAAGAACATGGGCTTTTGAGTAAGATGGAACTGTGTTCAACCATCCTTGTTAGCAGAATCTAACAAACAAATCCAAACTCTGTAACCAAAGGCTAGGTCCTTAAGTCCCAAATTAAACGTCCTTCTCTTTAAAAATGTAGTATTTACCAATGTTATCAGGTTGTCATGAGGATTGAATCAGATAATGTTTGTCTAGTGCTGGGACATAGTATCTGCTCTTGCTGAGGAGGTCTTTAAATCCAGTACTAGTGCTCAGTCTTCATCTTACTAAACAGTATCAGCAGCATATGACAGCTGATCACAGTGTCCTCCTTGAAACACTTTATGTACTCCCAGACCTCTCTCTCTTTCTTTTCCTGCTATCTTCTGGACCTCTCCTTAGTCTCCTTTGCTGGATCCTCCTCACCTTCCTCACCCTTAATTCAGGGCATACATCAGGCTTCTCTATCAACCTTCACTACTAGATCATTTCATTCAGTCTCCTGGCTTTAAATGGCATCTTTAAGCTGATTACTCCAAAATTTACATCTCCAGCAGACTCTTCTATAAGTCCAGATTCATATGTCCAGCTGCCCACTTGACATCTGCATTTGGCTGACTAATAGGCATAAAACTTAGCATGTCCCAAACTGAACTTTTCAACTCCACGTCATTCTTTTCTTGGTAAATGGCAAATCTACGCTTCAGTTGCTTAGGCCAAAAAACCTTGGAATTCTCCTAATATCCCCCACATCAAAGTACTAATAAATCCTCTAGGCTTGGCTCTCATATATGTCTACAATCTAACTATGTGTTACCTCCCCCCTCTGCTCTCATTCCAGCTCAAGCAATGCCCAAGCATCTTCCATCCGGACCATTGTAGTAGCTCCTAACAAATCTCCCTGCTTCCATTTTACCCCTTCTCCTCACAGCAGCCAGAAACATCCTTCTGCAGCATAAACATAATATGACGTCACTTATCACAGATTGGGTTTCCCTGGAAGCAGACTGAGGTAGAGTTTAGCATGCAGGACTTTTTTAAAGAAGTGTCCGTGGGATCGATGTTTGTGGAAGGGAGAGGAAGGATCAGGACTGGGAAGATGGAGAAGTGAAGATATTACGCACACCCAATGACAGGCTTGGCTGGCCACATGTTGGCTTTTAGAGCTAGAAGGGCCCTTCAGAGGTGTTTCAAGTTGGGCCAAGATGGCCAGGTCTTTGTTCTCCCTTATCAATCTGTCATGGCTGTGAGTCTGTCCTGTGAAGGATGCAACCTCAGGCAAGGCAGCCCTCCACAGCTGAGGCAGTCCCCGAAGGGACTGTTACCAGTCAGCCAATAGCACTCCCAGACAACAGGCATCTGTTGAAGGGGGACCTGGGCAGCACAACATAAGAGCCACCACTCCTCTACCCTTTTCCCTCCAGTGGTTTCCCATCTCACTCAGTCTTTACCATTTCTTTTTGTGAACTTATCTCCTACCACTCTTCCCTTCACTCATCCCCAAAAGCCACATTCACCTGGAAGTTTCTTGAACCTCCCCATCTCCTACCTCCCAGCAGTTCACTCCTGTCTCAGCACATACTATTCCTTCTGTCTGCAAAGCTCTTCCCCCAGATAGCTACAGTGCTGGCTCCTGCACTTTATTGTCTCTTCTCAAATTTCATTTTATCAGAGGGTGCTTCTCTCACCAACCTATAGCAAATGGCGCACTGCCCTTTCGTTCTGTTCCCTTATTTCACTTAATTTTTCTTTTTAGCACTTAAATCATGGCCTAACATGGTTATTTATTTATTTATTTATTTAATTTATTGTCTATCCATCCACTCCCTCCACTTGGATATAAGCTCCATAAAAGAGAAGGCTTTGTTTTTATTCACTGACTATAACAGTGCCTGGCACATAGTAGATGCTCAATAAATATTTGTTACCTACAGTTATTTGGGGGGCAGAGCAGTGCTCCATAGTAAATAAGAGCCAAGGCATTGGACTGAAACAAACTGAGGTTTTATTTGTGGTTATAAACTTATGAACTTTGAGATGTAGGGTATATTATTTGCTCTCTCTGTATCTGAGTTTCCTCAGTTGTAAAATGTAGATGATGATAATACTACGTACAGAATAGGCTGGTGGTGAGATCAAATGGGATAATGTGTGTAAAGCATCATTAAGCACCTGATGGATAACACTGAGAAATTAAAAACTGCTTATAAGCACAGTACCTAGCATGTAGTAAGTGCTCAATAGTTGGTAGTTTTTTTTGTGATCATTTTATGATAAATATATGGAATAATTTGTGGTTAGAGTTGTTTTAATGAACCTATAATTGTTTAAATGGTGCAAATAATTTCTTCAGTTCTTCATTTTAGAGCACCCCGTAGGTTGCCTGGGCTGATATCTCATTCTTTCAACACGGAGAAATTTGGTTTATTTTAATTTTACATCAGAAAGTTTTAACAACAACAAAAATTTTAATGTGGTGTTGGAGAAATAAGTTTTCATTGAGTGCAACTTCTTTATATGTGTGTTCATGCATCGTGTCTAACTCTATTAAAATTTTTTTAAATTATTTTTTTATTGAGGTGACTGATTTATAATATATACATTTCAGGTGTACATCATTATATTTCAACTTCTGTATAGACTACATCCTGTTCACCACCAAAAGTCTAGTTGCCATCCAGTCACTGTATAAAGGTGCCCCTTTACCCTTTTTGCCCTTCTTCTTACCCCCTTTCCCCGCTGGTAACCACCAATCTATTCTCTGTATCTAAGTGCTTGTTTGTTGTTGTTGTTTTACCTTCCGCCTATGAGTGAAATCATACGGTATTTGGCTTTCCCCATCTGACTTAGTATAAGATCCTCAAGGTCCATTTAAAATTGCATTTTAAGTGGTGTAAAAAAAATACCTATTTAAAGTAATCTTATGCTTTCTTTTGCAAAACAAATCATCCTTCTGTAATCAGAAGCATCATTCTATCACTGATCTGTTTTGTAAATATGGACGTTTGCATACCGGATTTTCTGGAACTCTGACGGAGACGTGCTGCAATGCTTCTTATAAACGGAGTGTCTTTTTATTGCATATAGGCTTCTTCAGCAGTTTTGCTGATGGTGAAAATGTAGGAGGGAAGTCAGAAAATACATGTTTTAAGCTCTTGTCAATCTGCATATAGAAACAATTTAAAAATTAAAAAAAATATTTTTGCAGATTTTAAATTATCTCATAAATACACACAACAGCTTTGTCTAGTAAGTTCCTCTTGGCAGTAACAGCAGAAAGACAAAGTGTGAAGGACATAGGAAGCGAGAACACTTTTAACATGCGCTGTAGCCTCCCTGGATTAGCCTAAGTGCAGGCGGTCAGGAAAGGCTCTGCGAAGTCGCAAGGTCTGCACTGGGACTCTGTCTTCTTACTCAAGCTAGAGCCGCACCCAGGTCACTACCACTAGCAACACCAATCGTACATATCCAGAAAATCACTGCTTTTAAAGAGCGAGGAAATATCAGCACTCTCTCCAATTAAGTTATATTTTGCCATTCTGCGTGAATAATACAGCTAGATTTAAACAACAACAAGCAAACTCTCAGCGGACGCCTTGAGTCTGTAGGAATAACGCAGATTTTCTGTTGACCGGAAGAAGAAACAGCATCCAATCGGCGCCCGTTTCTCAATGTCCAATCACACTTCACCTTACATTGCGGCGCTGGGAGAAACGGAGCTGGAGTTTTCCGTCTGCCGGCGCGTGGCTGCTGCTCTCGCCTGGAGGGCAGTGCACGCCTGAGGCTGTATGTATTGTCACCTGCGCACTAAGGGACGAGCAGGTCAGCCCTTCTCTGTGCTGGCTGGATTTGCTTGTATTTGTTCCTAGCCACCGCTCATGTAATGCACTCCCTTAACCAGGAAATTAAAGCATTCTCCCGGAATAATCTCAGGAAGCAATGCACCAGGGTGACAACGCTATC
The DNA here is from genome assembly GCF_057802395.1 of Ceratotherium simum simum. Lineage (NCBI taxonomy): Eukaryota > Metazoa > Chordata > Mammalia > Perissodactyla > Rhinocerotidae > Ceratotherium > Ceratotherium simum. The sequence continues at coordinate 61,336,322 of NC_141908.1, forward strand.
TGGAAAGAAAATTATAGAAACGTGGAAAGACGCCAGAATTTATGTTGTGGAAGAAGTAGAGCCGAGCAGTGGGGGTGGTTGTGGTTACGTGCAGGACCTTAGCTTGGACCTGCAAGTTGGCGTTATTAAGCCATGGTTGCTCCTGGGTGAGTATATCGATTTCCCAGTAAGTCATTGAGTCCTTTTAACCCTGTTACTGTCTCGTTTTCCCCCCTAATGTGTAATAGTCTGCGCTGTCAGCTATCCTGACGAAAAGTTGAAATGTTTCCTTTTTTGGATACGGAGCTTACAGTAGCTAGCTGGAGATGTTTCTGCACCCCAATATATGCATAAGAAGCATAGATTCTAGTAGCACATAGCACTGGTATTTGAATTTTAGAAAAGCTTTCTTCCTGTTTTTCTGTCTTCTCTGGAGATAAATGTTGTGTTTTGGATTATAAAAGGATATAGACTTTAAAAAAAGGATCATCAAATTAATAAATGCCTTTATTAGGCAAAACTACAAGTCACAAGGATTGAAGTTGTAGAAAAGTTAATACTTGAAATAGTCAAGTGCTTGTTTGCCTGCTCTGCTGTTAGAAACCATATGGAATGCGTGCCTCCTATGGCCACATCTCTTCATGGTGTCTGTTTTTGGAGAGTTTAGGAGAAGGTGCGCTTTTAATTTATAGCTATGAGTCTGATGGTTTTATGATTTCTTGTATTATGGAAAATACTGATTCCCTATACAAAGTATAATCCACAAATAGCAAACAATGCAAGATTATAAACGTACAAACTTGTTAGCTTGGCAAGAATATTATATGGTGTTCTTAAAAAAATAGTCAACAGGGGCCGGCCCAGTGGCACAAGCGGTTTAAGTGCGTGCGCTCCGCTGTGGCGGCCCGGGGTTCGCCGGTTCGGATCCCGGGCGCGCACCGACGCACTGCTTGTGAAGCCATGCTGTGGCGGCGTCCCATATAAAGTGGAGGAAGATGGGCATGGATATTAGCCCAGGGCCAGTCTTCCTCAGCAAAAAAAACAAAAAAACAAAAAGAGGAGGATTGGCAGATGTTAGCACAGGGCTGATCTTCCTCACAAAAAAAAAAAATAGTCAACAATGTTTTCAGGTAGGTTTGAATTATTTTTCATTTATGAATAGAGAAATTAAGACTTGGAAAGATCAGTGATTTGTCAATATTTATGCAATCAAGCCGTTTTTGAGTAAAAAGAACACTGAACTGGAAGTCAGAAAGAGCCAGGTACTATGCAAAGTGCACACAGCATCTCACTCCTTTTAAAAAAACTGTGACATAGGGATTATCACCTCCATTTTACAGATGGGAACTGGATTTAAGATTAGTTAAGTACTTGCACAAGGTAACACAACTAGTAAATAACAGAGCTAGGCATCAAGTCTCATTGACTCCTCTCCATCCTTGTATAGACTGCCTCAGGGAGTCCAGGTTTTCAGCCCTGCTCTGCCTCTAACTTAGTGGATGAGCTAGTGCAAGTCATTTATCCTCTCTGGTCCTGCAAAAACCCATCTGTAAAGCTGAAGTAACAGTATCAGCTTATCTCATAGGGTTGTCCTGAGGTTGTTGTGAAAGTTTTGAAACAAATCATTTGCAGTATATGAGTTTATTGTATTATGTTTTATATGAATTGTTACATAAGCTATCATTAAATTTACCTAATGAGTATCTCCAACTAATTTCTGTAGCGCAGTGAAAAATTAAGTGGGTCGTTTAGCTAGTCTGGAAGGTTCACCCAGGACTTGGACACCATTTCTAGGAAAAAAAATATGTACAGGCACATTTTCCAGTTATTTGGCTTCTATTGTAGTAATAATAGTTTAAGATAATTATGGTGGAATTTTAAAATATCATTCACCCTTTCAGAGTCTTCATGAACTTTGCTTATTTTTTTTTATTCATCCAGAGTGAACTGAGCAAGGTGGTGTTCTCAGATTGGTTTTGGAACCCTTCCCAGGATCCTGGGACAGTTCTGGGAGGGACATGTGAAACTAGTCCTTATATGGTCTCCTCTCTGGACTAGGAAATGAGATATTTTCATCAGGCACAACCTCCTTTCTTCTGAGTGGTAGATGGACCTTTTTCTGCTTAGTTACAAGTGCCTTATTCCTGAGGGACCTATGGATGGTTACATCTAAAGTTCTTCCACATGAATGATGCAAGGGTTGTTTCTGACCAGACTAGTTTTCTCTCTGGAGATGGGGGTTGTTTCTAGGTTGCTTCAAAGAGTTTTCTTCACCTCTTCAAAGCAACACAACTGCCACCTAGCACTCCATGCCAATTAACTTTTGGTTTTGGTGGGGAATAAAGAAAATGGAGAGCTGTAAAAATCACCTGTCTTTTTTGGTTAGCTCATAAATTCAAACAAGCTTCTGCATTTCATAAATCTTACATAGGCCCTTGAACTATTTAATAGGCTGATAAAAAATCTTAGTCAGTGAGCATTTTTGTCCTAGGCTTTGCAAATTATATTTTTACAACAAAAATCACTAGGACTTTTCTTAAAATCCAACTTGATTTGTAAAAGTAGAAAATTCCATTTCTCTTGGGTAGTTAAAAGGCACACTTATTATTTGTTATATCCATTCTGTTAAGAAGTCCCAACTGATGACATTTTGAGATCGTCTCTTCAATTCTAGGTGAAAAGCTTGGGATCCTTTAAAAGGTTATAGAGGATTTCTGATATCTAGGAAGCCCAATATTCTTGGGAGGTGACATTACATTAAATTTGTATAGCTCTTTATTTTGTAAAATTATTTCACAAATATTATGTTAGCTTATCCTCACAGTAATTTATGCTTCTATTTCTATCCGTTTATGAATGTTTACTCCTAGAAATTTTATCAAATAAAACATTTCTCTCTGGAATATCCTTTATTTCCCTTTTCAATAATGTAATAATGTTGTTTGGTTTGTTTTTATGGTGATGAAAATAGCAATTTGTAAATTAAGACATGCTACGTCAGAATTTATACTTGGCATTTTCATAAAAAGGATTTCTTAAATAAATATGAACAGGATTCTGGACATCTTATGTAGCCTATTTTTTATGATACATATATTATGATTACAAAACATTGAACTTGTTAGACGTCCCAACTCTAATAGCCTATATTCTTTCTAAACCAGTTACCTCATCTGTAATATTTCCATAATAATTGCTGGCCAAGATGATGAATTTTAGTGGTTTGTAAGTGCCAGTGTAAAATATAACTGTAAATTGTTATCATTATTAGACCTCTTTGTTTAGTTGTATTCCTATTCATTAACTTCTTTTATATTATTTTTAAAATTACCATACAGTAAAATTGACTTCGTATTTGGTTCTATGAATTTCAGCACAACTAAAGATTCACGTAGCCACTGTTAAAATCATCAAATTCTTAAAATTGATATTTGTTTTTAAATCTTGATTAAGATAGTTTATAAAAGCATAACATTCTACTTTTTCAAAACAAAGGTTTAAATAACACATCATAATATATGACTTACAGTGTTTATTTCTTTTAATGATATATTTTTCCAATAAAAGTTTTAACAGAATACTGCAACATAAAGCAACCTTTTAAAATTGGAGAAAAGCTAATGTTTATATCCAGAATTTAGAGAGAATTAACTTCAACTGACTACTGTCAAGTATTAAATGTAACACACAAGCCAATTACCTGAAGTCCATTTGTGCTGATTAAATTGTTCCACCACACTATTAACACTCATGTAGTTTTCTTATTGTTTGAAAAGGCAGAGCATATAAATTGCATTTTTTTGGTGTCAAGAATACGAAATTTGTGTCAATATAGTCATTTCTGGAAGTCACTTTCAAAATATGGCAGCCAACCCTGAAATATAATTGACCTGTTCTGTTTGGTGTGAGCATGCGTGTGTGTATGTCTGTTTCATGAAATGATCAAAGTATCCAGTTTTGATTAATAATGACAGTCTAGGATGAAAAAAAGGAAAGAATTTCATTCATGCATGTTTCACTTTTTGCTATTTTAAGAAACAGGCGGAGTAGAATTATTATTTAAAACATGACATGCATATTAAACCACTAAATTTCAATTAACTTATTTGAACCTATTTTTTTTCCTGAAGATGATTAGAACTTCTTACAGAAAACTGAAAAAGAGAAATTACTTTTTAATTATGAAGTATTTCAGATGTATAGAAAATTACATACAATAATATAACACACAATTATGTATCCATCATCCATCTTTAACAAATGTTACTATTTTGATAGGCTAACTTTTAAGTAGAATAAAGTCTAATGTAGGCTCAGTAAGGAGACTGTGAGCTACTTATTACCAAGAGAATATTAGCCAACCAGCATGTTTGCTGGCTTTTCAGCTACCTAAAATCATGTAATAGAAGCTGGCAGATTTCTTAGATAGGAAAGGTAAGAATAACATTGTTCATGGAAATGAACTCTAATTAGGAAAGTAAAATACTTGAAATCTTGAAATAATAAATGCTCTATTTTTTTCAATTGTGTAACTCACTTTAACTAGTTATTCTCCTGTATGAATTTGCTTATTAACTAGAGTCATTTTCCAAGTGTGGGAGATCTGGAAAGCAGACTTTGACAGTAAGAAACTGTAAACGGGTACAGCCCTAATGGTACACGGAGTGTGGGTGGAATTCTATATAGACCAACAATGTTTGCTCTGAGCTACTGGGTGTTCCCAAACCAGCTGGCATGAAGTCATTTTATGGGTGTCTGTTTTTTTTAATATCCTTTTTTTTTTGTGTGTGAGGAAGATCAGCCCTGAGCTAACATCTATTTCCAATCCTCCTCCTTTTTTTCCCCCCTTTTGTCCCCAAAGCCGCAGTAGATAGTTGTATGTCATAGTTGCACATCGTTCTAGTTGCTGTATGTGGGACGCTGCCTCAGCATGGCCGGACAAGCAGTGCCTCGGTGCGCGCCTGGGATCTGAACCCGTGCCGTCAGTAGCGGAGCACGCGCACTTAACCACTAAGCCGCAGGCCTGGCCCCTTAGTATCCTTTCTTAAGTTACAAGAGAAATAGATATTCATTGTAAAAAATAGAAATGAGCATAAAGAAGAAAAAAATCATCTGAATCCCACTAACATTTTGTTCTATATACTTCCTGTCCATCTTTAAGCATATATGTTTTGCTTTTACAAAAATAGATGATGATATTTTATAACTTGCTTTTATCACCTATGTTGAGAACATATTTTCATGCCATAAATATTCTTCTACATTTATCATTTCTAATGGCTGTATATATTTCACCACATAATTGTATCATCTGTTATTTAATCCAACCCCTATTATTGGGCTTTTGGGGTTTTTTGTTTATTTGTTTCGTTTTTTGTATTACAAACAATACTACGATGAGCAATCCTGATAGCTAATCTTTGCTAATCTTTCCAGGACTTTTAGGACAAATTCCTAGAAGTGGGATTTCAGAGTCCAAGAGTATATACAAGATGAATTTTTTTGGTGAATATTCCCAAATTGTCTTTCAGAAAGTCAGAAAATACAGCCTCCCAAGTTGTATTTTTTAAAATAAATGAATAACTAGCAGAATTGTTGCAAAATTGGATAAAAAGTCAGGATGATTATGTTTATGTTCAAAGTGATATGATTTATTTCTTATAGGATCACAAGATGCTGCTCATGATCTGGATACACTGAAAAAGCACAAGGTAAAAAAAATGCTTCAGGTCTGACACCATGTATAGGGAGTATTTTAATTGTTATATTTATTTAGGAAAAACTGTATTGGTCCATTTCAGAGTTTAATTGGTAGCATTTTTGGCTATCATTTTAATAAAGTTGCAAAAATTGTTGCACCTAGTTCAAATATGTGGATTTGTAATCCATCTTTCCAGTTTTATCTTCTCTCAGTCTCCCTTCACATGTCCTCATGAGCCTGACTTTGGAGGCACATCTTCTTGCCTCTGCTTATGTAGTTCCTCTGTGTGCGCCAGACTTTCCCCTCTTCTCTTCTAGTTCAAGACCTACCCATGCCTTGAGTCTCAACCCACCTACCACTTCTTCTTTCATGCCATTTCCTCCCACCCTCCCCCATACAACTGATGTGATTTATTACTTACTTCAATACTTACGAAAAAAAATTTTAGCCATCTATTTTGTCAAGCACTGTATCAGGAATTGCTATAGTTTGAGGAGTGCAAGAGGTTCCTGTTCACATGAAGCTTATCATCTGAGGGGCAGAGGAGGGAGAAAGACAAATAACTAGCTACAATACAGTATTATGTGCTTTGATGGGGAAGTACAGGGTGCTATAGGAGTGTATAGGAGATGATGCCCTTAACCCATATTTGGTTGGGTTGGGTTGGGGATAAGAAGGTCAGGGAAGTCTTCCTGGAGGAAGTAATATTGAAGTTTTGCTCTGAAGAGGGTAGGGAGGGAACAGACATAAAAGCGTTCAGATAGAAGAAATGATTTATGTGAAGGCTTAGAGGCAAAAGAAAGGCTGATGCTTTCAGGGACAGAAAAGAAGTTCAGGGGCTGGCTCCATGGCGTAGCGGTTAAGTGCGTGCGCTCCACTGCTGGCGGCCCGGGTTTGGATCCCAGGCGCGCACTGACGCACTGCTTCTCCGGCCATGCTGTGGTGGCATCCCACATAAAGTGGAGGAAGATGGGCACGGATGTTAGTTCAGGGCCTATCTTCCTCAGCAAAAAGAGGAGGATTGGCATGGATGTTAGCTCAGGGCTGATCTTCCTCACAAAAAAAAAAAAAAAAAAAGAAAGTTCAGTAACCCTGGAATAGAAAGTGTGAGAGAAAAGGGTACCAAGAGGCAAAGCCAGAGAGAGAAGCATGAGCCAGATCACGAAAGTCCATGTAAGTCAGTATAAATTGTTTGGACTTGATCCAAAAGACAGTGGAAAGCCATTGGAAGGTTTTACCTAGGGAAGTAATGGGATCAAATTTGCATTTTAGAAAGATTGCTTATTAGAGGCAGTGCGGAAAATAGATTGAAGAGTTGTTCAAGATAGAGATGGGGAGACTAGTTGTGAGGCTGCTGCAGTAATCTAAAAAAAGATGATGGTGGCTTAGATCAGGATTCAATGGGGATAGAGAGAAGTGGATGAATTTGAGGGTTTTTTAAGAGGGTAGAATTCTCACAATTTAGTGTTTGATTACTTACAGGACAGGGTGGGGGGAAGGGCAAGGTTGAGGGAGAAGGAGTCAAAGCTGATATCCATCTTTCTTGGGTAAGTAAGTAGGATTGGTGCCATTCCATGAGATAGAGAACAAAGTATGGAGGAGCAGGTTTTGGAGGAAAAACAATGATCTCAGTTTTTCTTTTTTTTTTTTGGTTAGAAAGATTCACTCTGAGCTAACATCCATTAGCAATCTTCCTCTTTTTTTTTTTTTTTGCTTGAGGAAGATTAGCCCTGGTCTAACATCTGTGCCAGTCTTCCTATACTTTGTATGTGGGGTGCCTCCACAGTATGCCTGATGAGTGGAGTAGGTCTGCGCCCAGGATCTGAGCCTGCGAACCGAGGCCGCTGAAGTGGAGTGCGGAACTTTAACCACTAGGCCATGGGCCAGCCCCACAATGAGCTCAATTTCGAACATTTTTAATTTCCTATGGCGTGGATAATCTCGGTTAAGTTATTCAGTAGACATTTGTGGATATATGGGGTCTGAAATTCAAGAGAGAGGTAAAAATATAGATTTAGGAATCTTCGGCTTATAAGTAGTGGTTGAAATCATTGGAGTAGATGAAATCATCTGGGGAAAGCTGTAAAGTGAGCAGAGAAGAAGGCCTATGATGTAACCCTGAGTAATACCAACCTATGAGAAATTGTTAAAGGAAGAAGAGTCTGCAGCAGGAAAGGAGGAGCTAAGAGAGGTCATAGGAAGTCAGAAAAGTGTGGAAGCCAAAGAAGGAGAGTGTTTTGAGGAGGAGAGAGTCATTAGGGTCAGATGCTGCCAAAAGTTGAAGTACAATTAGGACTAAATTATGTCCATTGGACTTTGCAACAAAGAATTTGTTAGTGACTTTGGTGGGAACAGTTTCATATGAATTGGAGGCCAAAGCCAGATTTCAGAAGATTGAGAAGTGGAAGAAATGATGGCAGCAAAAAAAGAGGAGAATAGGAAAAGCCATAGGTGATGAGATCATACGAGGGACATGGGAGAGTTCTAAGCATGTTTTAAAGCTGATGGTAGAGGAAGGAACTGAAAATACAGGAGAGCAAGAATTGTGGCTAGAGGGAGGTGACAAGAAAGTAGGAGGCGGTATGACCCTAAACACAGGTACCAGAATGAGCCTTATAAAGGATGTGGGAGTACATGATCCGTTATAATAAGAAGGCAGAAGGAAAGAGTGGGTGCAGATGTAGGCGAGGTGGTTAAATTTGTTGGTAAGATGTGCGCGTTCCTAGGTAATGTCTTCTCTTTTTATTGTAAAGTAGTGAGATAATCTGCTGGGAGTAATGAAGAGATGGTAGGGTTGAAAGTTATTAGGAGAGTGAGAGAAGTCAAGATTGCGGAGTATGCAGATTCTGAACTCACCTCCTCTCACGGACACAGCCAATTTACAGCTATTCTTGGAAAAATTGCCCCTGAGAGAGAACTGAAAACTGGATAAGAGGACCTCCTGCAACAAATGACAATCCTAATTGAGGTGGAAGAGACAGAAATTCCCTTCTGGAGAGGAAAAAATGCCGCCTTCACAAGCCGCCAGCTTCACGGCCACCCGGGAGCAGCCCAGAGGTCCGCAGCCTTCCCTGGAGGAGCAGGGCCCTGAGCCGGGGAGCGCTCCTGCTGTGGGCATTTTGTGGACCCAACACAATCGAGACGAGTGGCATAATATCTGACTTTGCCTGCTACTAAAACATTGGGGAGTATCCCCAGAAAAGCTGGTGCACAGAGAAATTAAAACCAGCTCTTAAAGGGCCCACGCGCAAACTCACTCGTTTTAGAAAGCAACCTAAAATCAGCAGAAGGAAGGTGCGCAGCCCTTTGGGGAAAAGAGACTCACCTGATAGGCTCTGCGTGCATCTTGGTGAGAGGTGAGACCTCTCCAGGGACTGGTACCTTGGCGGCGGCCATTGTTGTGACCTGGTGTGGGTGTGCTGACACAGACGCTGGTGGACGCCATTGGAGTTCTCTAGCCTGCTAGCCCAGGGTCTGCCCCACCCACTAGAGCACCAATTTAATCCCGCTTGGCCAGGGCAGGCAGCCCACCCTAAGGACTGGCCCCACCCAACAACAAGCCCTCGGGCAACTTGTGGGCCTACTAAGGGAGCTGCCTGGATTCTCCACAGCCTGGTGACTGGGTCAGCCTTTGTAGGGCAGGTGTGTGCAAGGAGCGGGTGCAGAGCCTGGGGCGGTGGTGGAGAGTGTGGGACTTCCACCTTGGAGAGACTGGGTCCACTTAAGGAGGTCGGGGCGTGCACACTGGGCAGGACTGTGTTGACTGTGTGTGTGGAACTGTGGGTGGTGGGGCTTGTCAGCTGCAGAAGACTTGTGCTTCTCAAAGAGCCACATAGGGGGTTGGCCTCACCTTCCAAAGCCTGAAACAATTGGCTGCTCCTGTGCCTGAGGCCAGCCCCACCCGGCTGCAATCCTGAGAGAGTTGACAAGGGACCTAAAGGCTAGAGGCTTATAGCAATTGTAAGCCCCTGAGCCTAACAACCTGCCACACTGGGGTCATACTCACTTAAAAGAAATACTGCAACAGGAATGTGGTATTAGACCTTGCAGCCAACTGTGCTGGGGTTCTCCACACCCGATAAAGAGACTGAAGGGCCCACAACAACTACAAGTAGCTGAGCATTACAACAGCTGGCCAGGGGCATAGCTCAGCCTCCCTGGGCACCTATGGGAAGAACAACCCTGCCACAACAAAAGGATACATGTAGCCCACACAGGGGTCACTCCTGGAACATTTGCAACTGGAGAGGAGAGGGAAGCACACTGCCAGGCCTCCTAAGGCATCACTTAGATAAGGTCACCTCTCCCAGAGCAGGAGACGTAGCTGACCTACCTAATACATAGACACAAGCACAGGGAAAGAGGCAAAATGAGGAGGCAAAGGAATACGTTCCAAGTAAGGGAACAGGACAAAACCCCAGAAAAGGAACTAAGGGGAACAGAAAAGAGCAACCTACCTGACAGAGAGTTCAAAGAGTGTTAAGGATGCTCACTAATCTTGGGGGAAGAATGGATGAACTCAGTGAGAATGTCAACAAAGAAATGGAAGATATAAAAAAGAACCAATCAGAAATGAAGAATACAATACTGGAAATGAAAAATTCACTAGAGGGACTCAAAAGCAGAGCAGAGGATACAGAAGAACGGATCTGTGAGCTGGATGAAAGACTAGAAGAAATCACCCAAGCTGAACAGATAAAAGAAAAAAGAATTAAAAAGAGTGAGGACAGTCTAAGGACCTCTGGGACAACATCAAGCACACTAACATCTGTGTTATAGGTGTCCCAGAAGGAGAAGAGTGAGACAAAGGGGCAGAAATATATTTGAGGAAATAATTGCTGAAAATGTCCCTAACCTAAGGAAGGAAACAGACATCCAGGTACAGGAAGCACTGAGAGCACCAAATAAGATAAACCCAAAGAGGCCCAAACCTAGACACATCATAATTAAAATGTCCAGAATTTAAGATAAAGAGACAATCCTAGAAGCTGCAAGAGAAAGACAAGTTACATACAAAGGAAACTCCATAAGGCTATCAGCTGACTTCTCAGCAGAAACCTTACAGGCTAGAAGAGAGTGGCATGATATATTTAAAGTGCTAGAAGGAAAAAACCTACATCCAAGAATACTCTATCTAGCAAGGTTATCATTCAAAACGTAAGGAGAGATAAAAAGTTTCCCAGACAAGCAAAAATTAAAGGAGTTTGTCACCAAGAAACCAGTACTACAAGAAATGCTAAAGGGATTTATTTAAGGGGAAAAGAGAAGACCACAAATAGGAAAAATTATCTATTTCTATGATAAGAGGGTAATGGATACAAATGCACAAAAAAGAGGTTAGATATGATATCAAAAACATAAAATGTGGGAGGAGGGGAGTTAAAGAGTAGAGCTTTCAGACAGAGGTCAAACTAAAGAGACTTAGTATAGACTAAACTAAAGTCAACTTAATATAGACTGCTATATATGTAGGTTACTATATATTAACCCCATGGTAATCACAAACCTGAAACCTATAATAAATACACAAAAAAAATAAGAGAAAGGAACCCAAACATAATACTAAAGAAAGCCATCAAACCACAAGGGAAGAGAGCAAGAGAAGAAGAAAGGGAACAGAGAAGAACTACTAAAACACCAAGAAAAAAAAGTTAAAAAATGGCAGTAAGTACATACTTATCAATAGCTACTTTAAACGTTCATGGACTAAATGCTCCAATTAAAAGGCATAGGGTGGCTGACTGGATTAAAAAAACAAGACGCATATATATGCTGCATACAATGACACACTTCAGACCTAAAGACACTCACAAACTGAAAGTGAAGGGATGGAAAAAGATACTCCATGCTAATGGCAATGAAAAGAAAGCTGGGGTAGCAATACTCATATCAGACAAAATAGACTAATACAAAAACTGTAAAAAGAGACAAGGGCACTACATAATGATCAAGGAAACAATCCAACAAGAGGACATAACACTTCTAAATATCTATGCACCCAACGCAGGAGCACCTAAATATATAAAGCAATTATTAACAGACATAAAAAGAGAAATAGACAGTAACGCAATAATAGTAGGGGACTTTAACACTCCACTTAGACCAACAGATAGATCATCCAAACAGAGGATCAATAAGGAAACATTGGCCTTAAATGACACACTAGAAGAGATGGACCTCGTAGATGTATACAGAACGTTCCATCCAAAAACCGAAGAATACACATTCTTTTCAAATGCACATGGAACATTCTCCAGGATTGATCATATATTAGGCCACAAAACAAGTCTCCATAAATTTAAGAAGATTGAAATATTACCAAGCATCTTTTCTGACCACAACGGTATGAAACTAGAAATCAACTATAGGAAGAAAATCAGAAAAGCCACAAATATGTGGAGATTAAACAAAATGCTACTGAGCAACGATTGGGTCAATGAAGAAATCAAAGGAGAAATCAAAAAATACTTGGAGACCAAGGAAAATATGACATGCCAGAATTTATGGGATACAGCAAAAGCAGTTCTAAGAAGGAAGTTTATAGCAATACAGGCCTATCTCAACAAACAAGAAAAATCTCAAATAAACAATCTAACAATGCACCTAAAGGAACTGGAAAAAGAAGAACAAACAAAGCCCAAAATCAGTAGAAGAAGGGAAATAATAAAAATCAGAGCAGAAATAAATGAAATAGAGACTAAAAAAACAATAGAAAAAATTAATAAAACCAAGAGCTGGTTCTTTGAAAAGATCAACAAAATTGACAAACCTTTAGCTACACTCACCAAGAAAAAAAGAGAGAAGGCTCAAAATAGTAAAATCAGAAATGAAAGAGGAGAAATTACAATGGACACCTCAGAAATACAAAAGATTATAAGAGAATACTATGAAAAGCTATATGCCAAGAAATTCGACAATCTGGAAGAAATGGATAAATTCCTAGAATCATACAACCTTCTGAAACTGGATCAAGAAGAAAGAGAATTTGAATAGACCAATCACCAGTAAGGAGATCAAAACAGTAATCAAAAACTTCCCCCAAAATAAAAGTCCAGGACCCGACGGCTTCCCTGGCAAATTCTACCAAATATTCAAAGAAGACTTAATACCTATCCTTCTCAAACTCTTCCAAAAAATTGAGGAGGGGGGACGCTCCCTAACTCATTCTACGAAGCTGACATTACCCTGATACCAAAACGAGACAAGGACAACACAAAAAAAGAAAATTACAGGCCAATATCACTGATGAACATCGATGCAAAAATCCTCAACAAAATACTAGCAAATCGCATACAACAATATATTAAAAAGATTATACACCATGATCAGGTGGGATGTATTCCAGAGATGCAGGGATGTTTCAACATTTGCAAATCAGTCACTGTGATACACCACATTAATAAAATGAAGAATAAAAATCACATGATCATCTCAATAGATGCAGAGAACTCATTTGACAAGATACAGCATCCATTTATGATAAAAACTGAATAAAAGGGGTATAGAAGGAAAGTACCTCAACATAATAAAGGCCATATATGAGAAACCCACAGCTAATATCATCCTCAATGGTGAAAAACTGAAAGCTATCCCTCTAAGAACAGGAAGTAGACAAGGATGCTCAGTCTCACCACTCCTATTTAACATAGTATTGGAAGTCCGAGCCAGATCAATCAGGCAAGAAAAAGAAAAGGGATCCAAATTGGAAAGGAAGAAGTGAAACTCTCACTATTTGCAGATGACATGATTTTACATATAGAAAACCCTAAAGAATCCACCAAAAAACTTTTAGAAGTAATAAACGAAAACAGTAAAGTTGCAGGATACAAAATCAACATACAAAAATCAGTTGCATTTTTATACACTAACAACAAAGTAGCAGAAAGAGATGGGCCGGCCCCGTGGCTTAGCGGTTAAGTGCGCGCGCTCCGCTGCTGGCGGCCTGGGTTCGGATCCCAGGCGTGCACCGACGCACCGCTTGCCCCGTCATGCTGAGGCT